>NC_044035.1:130473624-131097790 GCF_901765095.1 Microcaecilia unicolor | reverse complement strand
ACAAAAAGTAGCACATATGAGATATCTTGTTGGGCAGACTGGATGGACTGTGCAGGTCTTTTTCTGCCATCATCTAGTATGTTACTATGTTACTATGACATTACTCCTAAGTCTACCACCCCACAACCTCAATTCATGGTGCACATTGGGCTTGCGTAGACGCTTACACAGCTTAGTAAAAGGGCCCCTTAGTTGGCACACAGAGGAAGTAACCTGCAGTGATGTGGCCAGCTACTTTTAAAATTTGCTTTTATGGGATCTGATCTGATCCCAGGAGCACAAATTCAGCCAGGATGTACTGGCTTTTTCCCCTGTCTCAGACTGGGAGGGAAGAGAGAAAGATCTCTTCACTGAGACCCTGTGAGCAGTTAAATTCTATAATCTCTGAGTGGCTATATTTCCTGTACTCTCCACGCACTATTCAGGTAGTGAACAAATGTCTAGATAGTTTTATAATTGATCCTTATTCAATTACCTGTTATTGTGTGCTGTTTTTGTTCCATCCATTTCATGGTTCATTGTTCAATATTTTTATGACAATAAACCTTTTTTAGTTTATTGCCTGTGCTTGTCTGGACTGACCAAGAATCCTGGTGGTTTGTGTTTTGGGGTCTGTGAGTGCTTTCTAAAAACTGTGGTCCCAGTGCCCTAGAAATCACTGGGGAATAATTTGAGAGCAGGAGACTCACTCAGAGGTGGTTGGAACCCAGTCGATGGGACGAGGGCGCTAATATAGAGCATGTGCCTAGCTGCAGGGGTACCTGAGCTGTGCTGGGAATAGACCCTCTAAGTGGCTGCAGGGTTAGCCCCAGGCAGGTAGCTAGGCATTTTGTGACAGTCCTCATATTCAACATTTCTGGACAAAGGTAAAGGAGTTCATGAGAATAATGATATAAAGATATCAGTGAACCCTTCAGAATTCCTTTTGGGTTTAATAGATATAAAGGCAAATTTTAGAAAGGATGTGCAAACTGGAATTGACACATCTAGGTCAGTACATGTACAGTTCTGGTAGTATTTTAGTACAGGATCTGCCCAGCATAGATCCTGTTCCAAAATATACAAAGGAAAAAACGTGAAGGTACTGACAGAGACAAACATCTAGGATATGCAGGAATAGACATTTTGGGGAGAACCTATTTTAGGGTGAAAAAGTTTTGCAAAAAATGAATGTAGAAAGTAGGGATACCTAAATGGGGATTTTGCCATAGCTACACATATAGATTGTAAAATGGCATGTAGGAGTACCAGTTTGCAAGTTTACACTGTATTGTCAACATTGCAATCACACAGTGGGATAGGCAGTAAAGTGTGGTAAGAGCTGCACTCTTACAGCACCTTACTGGCTACCTCCTGACCACATTTCTTCCTTTCTCCTTGAGGTTACCATCATGATCACACAACCCAATCACAACTCACCAATCAACACCCCATCTCAACCCTTCATCACAATACCCCCCCCCCCCCGTCACAATGTCAGCCTCCGAGTCAACACCTTTCTCGTCACAATCTCTCTCTTCCCCCCCCCCCCTCTGGTCACAGTGGCAGTCTTCTAGTCAGAAGGGTCATCCCAGAGAATGCTCCATCCTCCCTGGAGGTGTCACTCTACCCTGCCTTCAAGCCCCTCCACTTGAACAAAGCTAACTCTCTCCCACTTTCAGACCACCTACCCACCCCTGGGATCTACTCAGAACTGAGCTTTAATGGTGCAGTGTTCATGGGCAGGGGTTATCATCATCGTTTTGGAGCCAGCACAGAATGGGACAGGAGTAGAGCAGGTCCAGGGGAAGTAGGAGGGTTGGTTTTGTTCAAGGGGGAGGGGCTTGCAGGCTATTATGATAGGGAGGATGCTTCTGATTGGGAGGCTGCTATTATGATTTTTGGGAGGGGTTGTGATGGGGAGGTTTTGACCTGGAGGCTGACAGTGTTCATATGTCTACTTGGTAAAAGTACCTACTTAGTATTGGACTGTGTATCATTTTAGCATTTTATCTAGCTTTGATTAGGGTTAGTTGTGGTATGTAAGGGCAATAGATATTCTATGATACATGGGGGACATTTTCGATATGATGTCTAAGTCCAACTTTGTAACAGCAAAAAGAGGAAGGCTACTGTAACTGTAACTCTAACTCAAATAATTAAAAATCAACACGAGTCCAGTGTAAGTGCTTAATCAAATAGTCAACATGATGTATTTTAAAATTTTCAATCTTTCTTTATTTTCAAATATTCTCTTCTTTTTCTATATAATAAAAAGTTGTTGAGCACTTTGGACATTTTGCTCAAAATATCCAGAATCCAAATGGCAAATATAGCAAATTTCAAAACAGCAAAATGTCTTACCTTTTTTTTTTAATGGCCATTTACTAGAGGTTTTTGTGCTCTGTGAGTTTATCTTTTAATACATTTTCAGAATAAAAAACATCCATCTGAAAAATGCAAAAAGCAAGCCATTGGGCTGTAGGAGTAGCCAGCATTCTTAGTAGACTAGCCATACAGACATCGTAGCCAAACAGTAGGGCACCCTAGGGGGCACTGCAATAGACTTAACCTAAAAGCTCCCAGTATACATCTCACCATTGCTCCCTTATATTATACAGTGAGCCCTTCAAATTCCACCGAAAACCGAATGTACCCAACAATACACCACTACAATAGCCCTTATGGCTACTGGTGTCACCTACTGTATATGTGAGTACAGTGCTACTATACTACTATAAATCACTTCTATAGCGCTACCAGTCGTATGCAGCGTGGTTTTTGGTGGGTTTTAGAGGGCTCACACTTTCCACCACAAGTGTAAGTTAGAGTGGCTTATTGGCATGGGTCCCCTTCTCCACAGTGCACTGGACCAACCACTTTCTATTCCGGGACCTGCTTGCTGCTCTTATAAGACTGGCTATAACATCTGAGGTTGTCATAGAGGCTGGTATGTACTCTTTCATTCACATCTTTAGGGGGTGGGATGTAGTCAGTGACCAATGGGAGAGTAAGGGGGTGTAATTTCTTTAGTCCTCCAGTGGTCACGTGGAGGGCGTCCATCTCTAAGGACATTCCAGCGAAGGGGCGGGGAAACCCGTATTATCAAAACAAGATGGACATCCATCTTTCCTTTCGATAATACAGTCGGGGATGCCCAAATCTCAACATTTAGGTCGACCTTAGAGATGGTCAACCTAAATGTTGAGATGGTCGACCTTAGAGATGGTCGTCCCCGGTTTTCGGCCATAATGGAAACCGAGGACACCCATCTCAGAAATGACCAAATCCAAGCCATTTGGTCATGGGAGGAGCCAGCATTCGTAGTGCACTGGTCCTCCTCCCATGCCAGGACACCAACCGGGCACCCTAGGGGGCACTGCAGTGGACTTCACAAATTGCTCCTAGGTGCATAGCTCCCTTACCTTGTATGCTGAGCCCCCCCCTCCAAAACCCACTCCCCACAACTGTACACCACTACCATAGCCCTTAGGGATGAAGGGGGGCACCTACATGTGGGTACAGTGGGTTTCGGGTGGGTTTTGGAGGGCTCACATTTACCACCACAAGTGGACATTTTTGTTTTCTTCCATTATGGTTGAAAAACATCCAAGTCTTAGGAACGCCCAAATCCTACCCTTAACACTACCCCAATATGTCTGGATGCACTGCAGATGAACAGCATAGAAAATCATCTGGAACATGGGTTTCAAAAATACTGACTTGGACATTTTGGCTTGAAAAACATCCAAATGCTGTTTTATGCCACTTTTTAGAAGTTTTTCTCTTATGAAAAAGAGCCCCATAGACTGAAAATTTCTTTTGAAAGTGACTTCAATTTCTTTTTACCATTTCAGATTCCACATGTGATGTCCTTTATTGCTCGTATTTTGAGAATGTTCTGTTTTCTCTACAGTGTGTTTCTATGGAGACCTCATCAGTTTCACACCTTTCATTTTTCTCTGTTGTTACTCCACTACCTATTAAGAAAATGATTATTGCATTGATATTTGCCTTAACTATACACAGTAGGAACAATTGTTACATTGAGATAATAATACATCTGAAACAACATCATTTAACATTTTATTTGCTTGCCTCTAAGATGATTAATTTTAGACTTATATATATAATTTTAGGTTAAAGGTGATAACCATATATGTGGCCAATTAAAAATATAATCTGGTCATACGAGCTACATATTACTGAGGTTGGATTTTGTAGACACACATTTTCAAATTCAGCTGTATTTAGCTTCTAGGGACAGCCTGTTCTAGGGATGTGCATTTGTTTTGATACATAGGGAAAATGCAACAAACAGGCTTGTTTCATTCTGTTCCATTTCAAAACAAACAACAATAAATTGCAAAGAAATTCACTTTTTCATTTTATTTGTTGTGTAAGCTATATGAAAGCAACATGCTATAAAATGAAACAAAATCAAATAAAAAGCGCAAAGGATTCAAATTAAACAAAACTGCTGAAATGCCCCAATCCCTCCAAGGGATACAAAACAATCTACGCATCCTTAACCTAGTCCACAGTTTCCATTACTCATTATATAAACCTCTAGCAAACCATTTCTCTGTATTCTTTACCCTAAGCTGAAAAGCCCTAGGCTGCAGTAGCAAATTTGCCGCCGAGGTAGAGAAACAGCACAAGACCACTACGGGTCTTAGCTACTCATTCAGTAAATATATCTCATGACCTTCATAGTGTAGGAGTGTTCGTTAGAAGATCTATCTACAACCCTACTGATCTTTTCTACACTTGGGGCTTTCATATATACACTATTTTTTTGTTGTTGACATTTTATCTTTTCTAGTTCTTCTGTGATATTTACAGGAGTTTTTCTGTTCCTTCCCAAATAATTCCTAACATTTCATTTGCCCTTTTAGCACTGCTACAATATATATTCTCATTAGACTAAAGAGCATAAAATTGTGCACAATAATTTTTTTTTTCATTACCCAGATTGCTATCAGGACTTTAAGGCAAATGAGCTCAGTATCAAAATGTTGTGCACTGGTGAAGTTAAAGTTTTTCCAAAAATTGTAGTTACATAGGGGATCTTTTACTAAGCCACAATAGTGTTTGTAGCTCGCAGTAGAAATCAGCTGGCGGTAAACGCTGAGAGGTCCATTATATTGCTATGGGAGTCTCGGCATGTACTGCCAACTGATTTCTACTGCCAGCTAAAAATGCTACCACGGCTTAGAGAATAGCACCTAGTGCACTTGCAACTGCCATGTTATAGAAATGCCCTTCATCAAGCATCTAAAAATAGTTTAGCCCAGTGGTTCCCAAACCTGGTCCTGGAGGCACCCCAGCCTTTCAGGTTTTTGGAATATCTACAATGAATATTCATGAGCGGTATTTGCATGCACTGCCTCAACTGCATGCAAATTTCTCTTGTGAATATTCATTGTGGATATCCCAAAAACTTGAGTGGGTAGGGTGCCTCCAGGATCAGGTTTGGGAACCACTGGTTTAGTCTCAGAATCTGTAAATAGGTAAAGCAATATGAGTTTTTACTGGGTATAATAAAGCAGTCTGTCTTAATTATGGAGGAATCTTTCTAAGACCTGTGAATTTTCTGTGATTAACTTGGTTGCTTTTACTAAATCTTGAGGTGTATAACTGTGAGAACCCCAGCACCATAAAGTTTTTTTTTTACTAACTAAAAAAAAAACAATAAATTATACAGATTCCAGCTATATTTTTGAAGTGTATAATTCCCAGTGCATTTTTTCTCGCGAAAGAGGTGCCGGTACTCAAATGCCAGGCTACCCTTCAGGGGTGGGATGATCACTGAGGGACCCACCCCACAATAGCCAGGCCCCCCACAATCTATGACAAGGCAAAATTAGCATGTAGAGCCTGACCTCTTTCATTAAAAATTGGGGTCCAAGGTCAATTTTAGCAGACAATGGAAAAGCTGCCGGTACTCAGTACCCCCAAGTACCCCCTCAAAAAAACCCCTGATAATTCCATTCCTACAGTGAATTAACCATTAATAGGTCATCCCTGGTCCACATATGACATTAGTATCATGTCTACCTCCAGTCCTAGTATGCCTGCTATCAGAATCTGTCCTATCATCTTCCAAGGAAGAAGAAAAACAGTTGCTGTTGACTGTCATAGCCCCTCATATATTATTTGGATCTCAGGTTTAAAAAATGTCTTCACACAAGATTGATAGATTCTCAGCGCCATCTGAAACTAAACATGACCAGGAGGCATATTTTCAAAGCATTTTGGGAGGCTAAGTTCCATAGTTTTCTATGGAACTTTGGGAGGCTAAGTGCTTTGAAAATATGCCTCCAAGACTGAGCTTCTTATCTTTTCCCCTAAACCAACCTCTCCTTCCCCATTCTCTATTTCTGTAGATAACACTCTCATCCTTCCTGTCTCATCAGCTCTTAACCTTGGGGTCATCTTCGACTCCTCCCTCTCCTTCTCTGCACATATTCAACAGACTGCTAAAATTCGCCCTTTCCTTTCTGAGCACACTACCAGAACCCTCATCCTCACTCTTATCACCTCTCGCTTAGACTATTGCAACTTGCTTCTCACAGGTCTCCCACTTAGCCATCTCTCTCCTCTTCAATCTGTTCAAAATTCTACTGCACGACTAATATTCTGCCAGAGTCGTTACGCTCATATTAGCCCTCTCCTCAAGTCACTTCACTGGCTTCCTATCCATTTCCGCATACAGTTCAAACTCCTCTTATTGACCTATAAGTGCATTCACTCTGCAGCTCCTCAGTACCTCTCCACTCTCATCTCTCCTTACATTCCTCCCCGGGAACTCCGTTCACTGGGTAAATCTCTCTTATCTGCACCCTTCTCCTCCACTGCTAATTCCAGACTCTGTTCCTTTTATCTTGCTGCACCTTATGCCTGGAATAGACTTCCTGAGCCGGTACGTCAAGCTCCATCTCTGGCCGTCTTCAAATCTAAGCTAAAAGCCCACCTTTTTGATGCTGCTTTTAACTCCTAACCCTTATTCACTTGTTCAGATCCCTTATGTTATTATCCTCACTTTAATATTCCCTTATCTGTTGTTTGTCCTGTTTGTCTGTCCTAATTAGATTGTAAGCTCTGTCGAGCAGGGACTGTCTCTTCATGTTCAAGTGTACAGCGCTGCGTACATCTTGTAGCGCTATAGAAATGATAAGTAGTAGTAGTAGTAATAGTTTAATATCATGTATTGCCAAACCCCTCCTTTAGAAACAGCTCTATTTGCAACAATTGTGCTATTTTTGTCTAGATTATTTGTTCCCAGGTGGATAACTACATCAACTTTAGAATCTTCTCTCTCTTCTCTGATCAAGCTCACTGTGATCAGTGGAGGAGCAATGTAGTAATTAGCAGCACTGGGCTTGATATCCAGCAAAAACTGGTTCAAATCCCACTTCTACTCCTTGTAATCTTTGGCAGGTCACTTAACCATCCATTGCCTCAGTTACAAAATTAGATTGTGAACTCTCCAGGGACAAGTAAATACCTACTGTACTTGAATGTAACTCACCTTGAGGTACTACAAAAAAAAAGGTGTGAGCAAAATATAAATATACATTTGGTTTGTATTACTGCTTGCTGAGTATCCTGGAAAACATTTCACGTTGCTAAACTGTACTCCTAGTCCAGTTTATTTGAAGAATTGTGTACGTATACAAATCTGCATAATGCATGTTGAGATCCATAGGGGATGCAAATTTTTTTTAAACAAGTGATTCTCAATGATTGTTGGATTGCATTATCTAGAAATTGTACAGTGAAGGGGGCAGGTCCTATGCTATGGAATGTTTTCCAGGTAACTAAAGAGAGGATTCAAGAGTAAACAAACACAAACAGCAAAAGACTGGAACAATTGAGAGTCCTTTATTTGTAAAGACCCAACCATGTTTTGGCAATACAATACCTTCTTCAGGGGTCCAATTATTTAAATACTGTTGAAGGCAAACACAAAGAAGGTAAACTTCCATAAACAGCTCCGCATAAATGCTAGTAGCTCAGCAAATAAAACCTCTGCAGTACCACTGTTGGTTGTAAAATGCTACTAACCTTTATGCGGAACTGTTTAAGGGACTTTACCTTCCTTCTTTTTGTTTGCCTTCAAGAGTATTTAAGTAATTGGACCCCTGAAGCAGGTGTTGTAGTGCAGAAACACGGCCCATGTTGGGTCTTTATGAATAAAGGACTCTCAATTGTATAAGTCTTGATTGCTCTGTTATGCTTTTTTCTTTTGGAATGCTCTTCCACAGGCCTTATGATTAGAATGGAACTATTTCTGAATAAGGAAAAAGTTGAAAAAGTGGCCGTTCCAACAATGAATGACTCATGTATAATTGTTATCATACTGCTAACATGTTATAAATAATTGGCTTTGATGGGACGCAGGAAGAGTGGTAGAACAGGAGGGTCAACTCATATATTAATTAATTGAACTGCTGAAGATTTCTATGGATAAAGTAGTGTGGTTGCTCTGTTAGTGTACTTTAAAGGTAATAAATAAAAATAAAACAAAAGAGAGGAGTGTGGAGGAGTGGCCTAGTGGTTAGGGTAGTGGACTTTTGTCCTGAGGAACTGAGTTCAATTCCTGGCACAGGCAGCTCCTTGTGACTCTGGGTAAGTCACTTAACCCTCCATTGCCCCATGTAAGCTGCATTGAGCCTGCCATGAGTGGGAAAGCACAGGGTACAAATGTAACAATAAATAAACTGACACCATTTTATTGGACTAAATACATTTTTGACAAAGGCACAGCCTTCTTCTTCTTCAGGTCGGTTAATGACCAAAAGATGACAAAATCAAAATATAGATATTGAAAAAAGAAAGACATTTTTGTGTACTTTCCCCCTAATTCTATATATGGTGCTCAAAATTGCGTGCGCACATGCCAAATTTGTGCATGCAATTTAATTGAACAATGAGCTAATTAGCACCAATAATTGGGCACTATCAGTTATTGGTGCTAATTTGCAGTATTTTGAATTTATGTGAGCATCTTTGTGGTCAGTATTCTATAAAGATGAGTGCCTAAATTTCATGTGTGATCCAAAAGGGGTGTGGCCATGGGAGGGGCACTGGCAAGTCAGGGATATTCCTAGAATTTGTATGTAATGTTATAGAATAAGGCAGGTCTGCACCTAATTTAGGCATGAGGATTTGCACCAGGTTTCAGTTGGTGTAAATCCTTGCAATGAAAATTGCATGTAGATCCCAGTGCTAAGCATTATTCTATAAATGTTGCCCAAATTTGAGCACTATTTATAGAATAGCACTTAGCGCTCATTTTGTTTTTGGAAGCCCAAATTTGAGTGGCATTTATAGAATGTAGTCCTTTAGATATGATGTATATTTCAAACCTGTAAACCACTTCAAACTCTAAAGGGCAGAAGCAGAGTAAAAATGCCTATTCATATTAAATTCATAATCAATTAATTAAATTAATAGGTGTTCTGCAAAATTTAGAAGCCCTGGCCTGACTGCTAAGGATTGTATTATATTTACATTTCAAGGTCTGCCATTTCAATATGCATTGCTTCAAGCTCTTTCATTTCTAATTCAAGGTCTTCTAACTCTTTCCGGTATAATTTATGCTTTTGGGTAGAGTAACAAATGCTCACTCCATGTGGTTTTATAGATGTTTCATGTATTTGCCAGGGGAACTTCACTGCTATCATCACTGAGATACAAAAGCTTCAATGGATTTCTTAATTGCATTGTGGAATATCTCTTTTTCCAATAAACCTGCACCGAATCTCCATAACCAGATATCTGACTTCCCCAGCCTCTAGTTTATTAGTAGAGGAATATCTGTGTGATGTGAAACCAATACATATGGATCTCACCATTTACCTCATTGGGTATCAATCTTTTACAGACAAGAGAATAAACTATTCTGCAGTATACAGCACTTGGTGTAGGGGTGAAAAATAGGTGACATCTCTCTCAGTGGGATGCAATAATCTCCATGGGACTTCTGAGCCTTAATGTAATTCTTTTCATGATATATTAGGTATGATTCTACAAGTAGACTATCTATTAAAATCACCCACTATTATCATAGGTGTATTGCCCACTCCTGCAGTCTAAATGCCAAATATATGACAAATTTCCCACGAGAAGGCATACCCTCACTGACAATATTTTGTTTACACTTTTTCTACTAAAATCTTGACTCAATATTCTTCATTATTTGAATATTGCAACACCAATCGAAAACCAGCAAAGTTTCTCAATAATACAGCCACTCCTACCCTCCTCCCCACAAAAAACACTTTGTTTTGCTTAGAGTTGGAGACTATCTAGCTTATTTTTGAAAGGAAGGACACCCATCTTCCGACACAAATCAGGGCCGCCCAAATTGTCATAATCGAAAGCCAATTTTGGGTGTCCCCAACTGCTTCCCATCGCAGGGATGACCAAAGTTTGTGTCAGAGGTGTAGCGAAGGCGGGACTGGGGCGTGACTAACAGAGTGGCATCCTCAAGCGATAATGGAAAAAAGAAGGGCATCCCTGATGAACACTTGGCCGACTTTACTTGGTCCTTATTTTTTTACGACCAAGCCACAAAAATGTGCCCTAATAAACAGATGATCACCGGAGGGAATCGGGGATGACCTCCCCTGACTCCCCCAGTGGTCACTAACCACCTCCCACCCTGAAAAAAACTTTTGTCTTTTTTTTTTTAGAGTATGGGTGAAGGACCTCCTTCGCTATGCCTCCGTCCCTGTGATGGCAGTTGAGGACGTCCTATGCTATTTATTTATTTAGACTTTGCTCACACCTTTTTCAGTAGTAGCTCAAGTTAAGTTACATTCAAGTACACTGGATATTTCTATGCCTCCGTCCCTGCAATGGCAGTTGAGGACATCCTTCGATATGCCTCCATCCTTGCTACTACTGAAAAAGGTGTGAGCAAAATCTAAATAAATAGCGAAGGACGTCCTCAACTGACGTCGCGGAGGCATAGCGAAGGACATCCTTCACCCATACTCTAAAAAAAAAGGCAAAAGTTTTTAAAGTTGTTTTTTTCGGGGTGGGAGGTGGTTAGTGACCACTGCATGCCTTTTTCCATTCAGTGAGTGCATCAGTTAGTCCACTGCAGTGCCCCCTAGGGTGCCCGGTTGGTGTCCTGCCATGCCAGGGGGACCAGTGCACTATGAATGCTGGCTCCTCCCACAACCAAATGATCATAAGTAATAAATGGAGGGGACAACTGGATGTAGAGTGAGTGTTAGAGCCAGAGATATGAGTGAGTTTGGATCAGATGCTATCTCTGTTTGATGTAAAACGCAGAGAACATATGTTTCTCACAGCTCACACTACCACTATCTGCTTTTGTCTCACCTAGAATGTAAACCACACTGAATCCTGGAAAGGGGATATTAGCGGTATACAAGAATTGAATTGTAAGCTATTGGGCTCAGTTGTGGGAACATAGCATTTTCATTGCTCTCCTTGGCTGCTATCTTTTATGAATTATTGCCTTGCTACATAACAGGTTGATGTTAAATACAGTTAAAAGTTTGTCACTGTGAGAATGAGATATGTGAACTATTCCAGACACAACAAAGATCAACATTTTTGATTTAGATCTTTTATTTTGACCATGGCTGGCAAAGACCTGTAATACATGGGCCATCATGATGGCTTTCTGTTGGAACACGGTGTACAAGTGGAATAGATCACTTTTTTTGTAACTTATAAGTGTGGTGACAGTGATAACCTTAAACATTTATCCTTTAACATTAACAGCTTAAATAATATGATAAAAAGAAAACAAAATTCTAAGTTGCACAAACAAAAAATAGATAAACCTTATGCTCATCCAGGATACCCATTTGTTTTATCAGGAAGCCAAGGTTAAAAATATAGCGTGGAGGGGCATAATCGAACGGGGACGACCATCTCTAAGGCGCCCATCTCTAAGGACATCCCGGTGAAGGGGAGGGGAAATCCGTATTATCGAAACAAGATGGCCGTCCATTTTTTGTTTGGATAATACGGTCGAGGATGCCCAAATCTCAACATTTAGGTCGACCTTAGAGATGGTCATCCCCGGTTTTCGGCAATAATGGAAACTGAGGACGCCCATCTAAAAAATGACCAAATCCAACTCATTTGGTCGTAGGAGGAGCCAGCATTCGTAGTGCATTGGTCCCCCTGACATGCCAGGACACCAACCGGGCACCCTAGGGGGCACTGCAGTAGACTAACTAATGCACTAACTGAACGGAAAAAGTCCTTCCCTTACCAATCCCTTAGTGATTTGGAAAGGAACGGGCATGCATAAAGGAAATCGCATGCAAATGAGCTGCTCACTGTTAGCTCATTTGCACACAATTTCCTTCCTAAGGAGCAGAAGCCACAGCAGAGCAGCCAAGCATTATGCATGGCTGCTCTGCGCATGCCAAAGATGGCTTCATACATGCAGACAAGCTGCGTGTATAATAGCCGTGTACAACCTTAAATAAATTGCCATCTACAACCTTAAAAAAACACATGTCCAGGTAAAAATGTTCAAGTGCTCGTCAGGGACGTCTTTTTTTTTTTTGAGTATGGGCGAAGGATGTCCAAGTGTTAGGCGCCTTCACTATGCCTCTGTCCCTGTGATGGACGAGTATATGTTAGGTGCCTTTGCAATGCATCCGTCCCTGCGATGGATGAGTATGAGTGAAGGACGTCCAAGTGTTAAGCGCCTTCGCTGTGCCTCCGTCCCTGCAACGGACATCCAAAATGTGACTATTTCTGTGAGAAGGATGCCCATGTCTTTGCTATGCCTCCAACACCCCCTTTATTTGTTTACTTGGATTTTGGATCACAAGTAGCAATGGTGGGATTTGAACTGGCCACCTCTGGTTGCAAGACCAGTGCTCCAACCACTAGGCCACTCCTCCACTCCCTTGAAATTTGGCCGTCTCTGTGGGGGGGGGGGGGCAGTTCAGACATCCAAAATGTTTGAAAGAAGGACATCCATGCCTTTGCTATGCCTCTGCTGACACACACACAGCTCCCCCCCCAGGGACCTGCATACTGCTACGATGGTCCTGAGTATGCTATTTGAGGATGGCAAAAAAAGTTTTTAAAGTTGTTTTTTTCAGGGTGGGAGGGGGTTAGTCACCACTGGGGGAGTAAGGGGAGGTCATCCCTGATTCCCTATGCTGGTCATCTGGTCAGTTTGGGTACCTTTTTGAGGCTTGGTCATAAGAAAAAATGGACCAAGTAAAGTCAGCCAAGTGCTCGTCGGGGACGCCCTTCTTTTTTCCATTATCGCTTGAGGATGCCCATCTGTTAGGCACGCCCCAGGCCCGCCTTTGCTATGCCTCCGACACGCCCCCGGGAACTTTGGTTGTCCCCACGACGGGAAGCAGTTGGGGATGCCCAAAATCGGCTTTCGATGATGCCGATTTGGGCGACCCTGAGAGAAGGATGCCCATCTCCCGATTTGTGTCGAAAGATGGACGCCCTTCTCTTTTGAAAATAAGCCTGCAACAGATGCATGAACAGCTTGGTCTCAGTGAGTAGAAACAAAAGTGGCATGAAAACCGTGAATCAGCAAAAGATACAAAATAGCAAAAAAACAGAGGCATGAACACTACAATGGTCTATGAGAATGGCAAAGCAGTGTGGTTGTGGCATGAATACTTCAGACACTGAACGAGGCAAGTGGAAGAGTGCATTAATACAGCAAAGTGCAGAATTAGGAGAGAGATAGTGGAGGAGAGGCAGGCCTGGAAGTGACAGCAACAGTAGCAAAGCTCCAAGATCCCATGGCATCTGCAGAAAAGAAAAGGAGATTTCTATATTTTTCTCTGTTTTATTTTTTTTAATGGGTTGGGTGGGGGGGGGGGGGGGGGGGGAGTGAGAAACACCCCAGTATAATCAGGAGGGGGTAAGGTAGGAGGAGCAGGACAGGCAGTAATAGTTTTCATAATGCAATAGGAATGTGCTGACTGCTGAGGCCAATAAACATTGCTTTGTTTGTCCCACAGACTTGAATGTGGCTGAACTGAATCAGCCAAAAATGACTTAAACTTTCCAGAGAACCTTGCCCATTTATTTATTTACTAGCCGTTAAGCCCGTTAAAACGGGCGAGATTTCCAGCTACCCTCCTCGCCACCACTCCCTTCCCCCTCCGTGCCAGGCCGCCTGCACTGACCTGACAGCGCCTCTCACCTCCGTGTGAAAGCGCTGCAGGCAGCAGCAGATCACTCTGCTGCTGCCTGCAGCGCTTCCACACGGAGGTGAGAGGCGCTGTCAGGTCAGTGCAGGGGGCCCGATACGGAGGAGGGCGGGAGCGGCGGCGGGGATGGTGGAGGTTGGTGCGCGCGATGTTTGTTTCCAGGCGGCAGCGTCCGACAGTGACTCCGACTCCGTTTCCCTCTCTGTTCTGCCCTCTGACGTCATCACGTCTTGACGCAAGGGCGGGACAGAGAGGGAAGTCTCTACTGTGTATTTGTAGGTGAGTCGGTCACTTGCCATTTATATGTTTGATTGCATTTGTACCCCACATTTTCCCACCTATTTGCAGGCTCAATGTGGCTTACATAGTACCGTGAGGCGTTAGCCACCTCTGATGATGAAACAAATACAGAGTGATGTTATAGAGAAATGAGATATGTGCGTTACAGACACATTAGAAAATCAAGAGAAGAAGAGTTAAATAATGTTCTTTGCAAGTTATGGTTTTGGCACAGAACCACTGAACTGAACTGAAAATCAGCTCTTTGAGATCAATAGTCCATTTGGATCAATTAGAATGAACATCTCTAGAAGACAGGTAACTTATCTGATTTGTTTCAGAGTAACAATGAAATGTGATAGCAATGCAATTTGGAAAATTTCTCCAGATTACATAATTTGTGCACCAACCTGTAGGCTACATGCAGGCTACATGTTTAGATCTTGATATAATGCGTGCATTAGATTCAAAAGGGCAGCAACCTGACAACAGTATAGAACAAACCTTATGCCATGCTTATATTTAGTGGGATAATTATTTGGTGTGATTTAAAGATGGAAGTTTTTGCTTAATTTTCTGCATACATCAGAAGTTTCCTTTTTCATACTTACCCTTATCATGCTTGTTAAAAAGTGAGGAGAAAAATAACATTTTACAAAGTGCTTAATGACTTTCACAGTGTCTCTTTAGTAGGATGTGATAGAGAGGGGGATTCAAAGAGAAACAGCTGCTGCATTTTCTAAGATATCAGTACACTAAGCAGATGGTGTAGATTCATTTACATGAAATATAACTTGGTAAGTGGGTTCCTTAAACTTTCTCCCATCAGATATTTGCCTGTAAGTTAGTATAGAAAGCTAGTGGATCACAGACAGTTCAAATCCTGAAACATACTGGAAAATAGCATTGTGATAGTAAGGAATGAGCCATATCATTTTGAGGCACAATCTGCAAATTCCTAGGGTGGTCCACAAAAGTAGATAACTACGTAGGTCTTACCCCTTGTTTGCTGTGGCAGATATTTTAAGATTCCATAGGAAGAATTTGCAAATTCTGAAGGCTTTTCAAAATTCTGTGACAATTTTATGACATATTTTTCTCAATACACCTATATTTGCATATTATTTTCTGACATTTCTTGTGTGTTCAGTTAATTTATTTGACCTTTCTTTTTTTTTTTTTAGAGGGAGAGAGATTTTAGAAATAAATACTGAAAGATGGTGTGGGATTGAGAGTAGAGAATGAGAAGGGATCTGGGGATATAAAAAGTATGTGCATGGAAAGTGAGTTCCTAACTTTTAACATTTCTATTTCTTCATTATGTTACAAGAACACAAAAGAAAAATGCCAACTAAATTCAAAAAGAAAAATTATAGACACATTATTGCATCCAAGTCCACTTCAAGGAGAGATCAACAAAGGAATCTGGAAATTTGACATCACTTTTAGTGTGATCTACCTGCAGCAGCTCTTGGGGAGTGATTTGGGTGGAGGGGACTTAGAGTTGCAATGTACACAAATATTTTGTTAAAATATATATGTACACATGTAAAATACATGCACATATTTATACCTTCTTCAGAACAGGCAGAAATTTGCACGTTGATATTTGTGTGCAATTGGGGCTGGATCTGGGAGTCTAGTTTATAAAGTCTTAAGATAGGCATCTTTTTTTATTTCTCATACAGGCATTCTGTTATAAAATCAGTCCAAAACATATAAATAGAAAATAAAGTTTAATATTTACAAGTATATAATCTAATTAGGTGTTTTTACAGAATTGAAGTGCAAGGGCTGGTGTTGGAGTGATCAAGACTGTTGAGTTTAATTGTCAAAATCGTGGAGAGGTGGAGGCTAAGGGCCTGAGAATTGATTGAATGGAAAGTCCAATAGTTGAAGATGGGGAGGTAGAACTGTAGGCACAATATAGATAACACACTTTTGGGGTGTTATTGGGGTACCTGACACTTAGTATAAATTCTGAAAGAAATAGGTCTCAGACAAGACTAACATTAGTTAGCAAATCTGCTCCCCTTATCTTTAGGTCCAAGCTCCCTGCACCCAAAATAATAGAAAGAACTAACTCCACAACCCAGTATTTTTAAAAATATATGTTTATTACTGCTTAGGATACAATAGCAACAAGGATAATGTGTTAGGGAAACAGCTTAGAGCAACGGTTCCCAAACTGTGCGCCGTGGCACCCTGGTGCACCCCAGAAAACTCTCAGGGGTGCTGTGGCAAATTCTGACCTCCCTTCTGTTACCCACAATCCAGCATCACTCCGTACGTTCCCCTCCCGCAAGTCCGGAATCTGCCACTTCTTCCTTCTTCCCCTGCCAAAGTTGTCGTAGCTTGCAGCTTACATTTTCAGGCCATCTGCAATTCACACAGGCACTGCGGGGATTTCCCTCTGCCACGTCTGGCCATTGCAACAGGAAGCTGCATCATAGAGGCCTGACGCGGCAGACTGGGAATGCCCCGGAATGCTTGTGTGAATCGCGGATAGCCTGAAAATCTAAGTTGCAAACACTGCAGAAGCGGCGGGGGGAGGAGAAGGAAGTGGCAGTGATCCTGGACCTGTGGTAAGGAAGGTAGCAAGCAGTGCTGGATTTGGGGGTGGCAAAGGTGTGCTGGACTTATGGGAGGATGGGGGCTGCAGGGATGGGAGAGATGTGCTGGACTATCTGGGAGGAGAGGGATTGCAGGGAATGGCGTGCTGGACTTTCTGGAAAGAGGGAGCTGCAGGGAAGGAAGAATTGTGCTGGACTATCTGGGAGGAGAAGAACTGCAGGGAGAAGTGTGCTGGACTTTCTGGGATGAGGGAGCTGTAGGGAAGGGAGTGGTGTGCTGGACTTTCTGGGAGGAGAGGTTTTGCAGGGACTTAAGAGGTGTGCTGGACTTTCTGGGAGGAGGAGGGCTGCAGGGAATGGAGAGGTATGCTGAACTTTCAGGGAGGAGAGGTGTGCTGGAGGGGGCTGCAGGGAAAGGGAGACCTATGAGGTGGAGGGGTGGAGACCTATGTGGTCGGAGGGGATGTGGAGATCTTTGTTGCCGGGGGGGGGGGGGGGGGGGGTTGCAGAGACCTATGTGGCTGGGGAGGGGGTGCCTCAAAAAATTGCTCGGACTCTACGGGTGCCGTGAACCGAAAACGTTTGGGAACCACTGTATTAGGAGCTTCCTTCATAAAGTAACTAGGACAAGGGTCTAGTACTCATTGTGAGGCTGAGTATTTTAGGAGCTAATGTTTTACTATGTCATGGGTTGTGGCAGGAAGACCACATTCTGTTGGTGGCAATTCCTGTATGTGTGTCTGACTGTTTTTCATAAATATTTTGATGGTTGATTTTTAATTTGAGCACTCCTCTGATTTTAACTATTTTTTGTTCAACAAAATAGTCCCCTCTGAGTTGCACCAACAGGCAGTTGCTCTGCTGTTGGTGGGGATTCAGTGGTTGTGGTTATTCCTTTTGTGGATAATAGGCTTTTTATCAGATTGAAAAATTTACTGGTATTAAGGAAATTACCACCGATTATTTTGTTATAGTATTGAGTTTTTGTAATTTTGATCTCATTTTTATATGTTGTGATGGCAATTTTCCAAGTTAATTTGTTTTCATTTGATTTGTCTTTAGCCGATTTTCTTTCCAGGTTTCTACATTTCCTGTTCAAAAGAAGGATAGATTGATTAAACCAAGGTGAAATTTATGGGTTGGTTTGGATGTAGATTTGAGAGGAGCTATGTTATTTAAGAAATATTTGCATAGGTCATCCCATTTAATCATGAAGTTGTTATTGGCTGCTGGAGGAAGAGCAGGATTGTTCAAGACGTTAGACCTGAAAGTTGTGGTATTTATTTTTCCATTAGTTTTGTAGTACTTTTATTTTTCATTGATTTTGTATTTTCCCTCCAATAGAGGGAGAACTTAAGTTTACTATGATCTGACCATGGAGTTTGAGTCCAAGTATGGTTACTTAGATGAACGTTGTTGTAGCTTGCAAATTTACAGGCTAATAGGTCAGGTAAGTGGTCTTTATTATGAGAGGTATAGCTGAATGGTTGTATGAGTTGCCAGTAGTTTAAAAAGTCAAATACATTTTTTGTATTACTGTCATTCTGATTATCTAGGTGTAAACTGATGTCCCTTATTAGTAGGACATTATAAAATTTAGTGCATATTTTAGATACAAATTCAGTGAAGATATTTTCTGTTGATTGCCATCTCCCTAGTGGGTGGTAAAAAGGGATGATGCAGATAGGATCAGATAGAGTGTTGTCATTCATTTTGCAAGCAATTATTTCGAGAGTAGGGGAGTTAATATGAAATATCAATTTAGTTTAAGTTTGCTACTCAGCAGGCCTAAACTAAATGTATAAATAATCCAGATTGTAGCTGAATAACAACCTATCTGAATAATTATTAAGGACTGCATTTGGCTATATAGGTAGTACAGGGCCAGTAAGAGGGATGTTTGGCCTTATCCTATCTGTATAGTGGTCGAACATCCAAGAGTAACGGAATATCTGACACGGGTGTTTATATAACTAAAAAAATATGTATGTATTCATACACAATGTTAAATAATGGTGCAACAAATGTATACATTTGAATCTGTTATCTCATTTTTTATGAAGTTACATTGGCTCCCTGTAGAGGCCAGAGCATAATTTAAGCTTTGCACCATTATTTTCAAAATTATGAATGGTGGTACCCCACCCTGTCTATATAATTGAATCACATTTCTTCATAGTGGTCCTGTTTATAGGACTTATGATCAGATGTTGTTATGCTTTTCATCAGTATGGCTGATCAAATTGTGAAAAATGTTTGATCTTTCAATTAAATATCAAATAGCCTCAGCATGGAATTCACTGCCACTTCAGATTTGATCACTTACAAACTACTTGGAGGCAGATGCAGCAACCAAACGTAAAAAAATCAAAATCGTTAAAGTCCCTAACGATTTTTAAAAAACGAAGAATGCACCAAAAAAAAAAGTCACACATGCTCAGATCGGTATTCAAACGTACAATGTATCAAAGAATCACAATACACATCGGTAATCGGCCCCTAAATCATGCGCAGAGCAGCCAAGCGTTTTGCTGGCTGCTCTGCGCATGCTGCAAACGTAAAAACAAACAAACAAAAAAGCCACAACACATACACGTGGCTACCCGGTCAGCAAAATCCAAAAACAAAGGATCGGGAGGGGGCAAGGGCGCTCATCAGGAGCGTCCTGTATGGACGGCCTTGCCCCCCCCCCCGCTGCTCCCCACTTTCCACCGCTCCCCCCCCCCGAAAAAGCAAAATGCTAGCTGCCCCGGTCCCCCTCCCTTCCTGTTCCTGTGTTCTGCAGAGCTAACTCCGCCTCCCGTCATTCTTCTGCCCCGTGCCCCGCCCCCGCTGCCCCCCCTGAGGTCACCTACGCCGCTCCCCCCCTCCACCGAGACCCCCCTCCCTATTAACGACCCGAGCAGCGCCTCTCACCTCTTTCAGAAGCGCTGCACGGGCAGGAAGATCTATTGTGTTGGTTGTAGAGTCTCCATGACGTCTCTTCTTCCCTGGCCTAGGCCCCGCCTCCTTCTGACGTAAGTAACCTACGTCAGAAGGAGGCGGGGCCTGGGCCAGGGAAGAAGAGACGTCATGGAGACTCTACAACCAACACAATAGATCTTCCTGCCCTTGCAGCGCTTCTGAAAGAGGTGAGAGGCGCTGCTCGGGTCGTTAATAGGGAGGGGGGTCTCGGTGGAGGGGGGTAGCGGCGTAGTCGACCTCAGGGGGGGCAGCGGGGGCGGGGCACGGGGCAGAAGAATGACGGGAGGCGGAGTTAGCTCTGCAGAACACAGGAACAGGAAGGGAGGGGGACCGGGGCAGCTAGCATTTTGCTTTTTCGGGGGGGGGGAGCGGCGGAAAGTGGGGAGCAGCGGGGGGGGGGGGGGGCAAGGCCGTCCATACAGGACGCTCCTGATGAGCGCCCTTGCCCCCTCCCGATCCTTTTTTTATTTTTATTTTTTTATGTGTTTTCTGACGTCCTTTGGACCAATCACAGTGCTTTTAGCTCTGCTAATGCGCTGGGATTGGCTCAAAGTTTGTTTATTTTTTCACTTAATGATTTTTCCTGGCACAGAGCTGTCCTAACGAGAGGTCCAGACCTCTCGTTAGATTTCCTGCCTTTTTCCTGCGTAAAGGCAATCGGAAAAGGTTAGTGCATGTCGTTTCAATGGGGTTTTCACACTAATTGCTCATCTCCATTCCGTTTTCGTTAGCTGCTGGCTTCCTCGGTAAAAGCCCTTTGATGCATGCAACGGATCAAATTTTCCTCGTTGGAGGGTCATTAAAGGCTCATTTAGCTTTAGTGCATCTGCCTCTTGGTGTTTAGAAAGACCTTACAAACTTTTTTATTCAACAGATATGTACTACTCAAAAATTACATTGTGCTGGGTATTAAGACTTTAATTCCTGGATTGCCAGTTTGTCCAGTTTTTTTTTTTGAACTTTGTAATCCACATAGAACTGTTCATTGTTCAGGTATCTGCAAATTAGAAGCTTTGTGTAACATAAGATAAGGTAAGGTAAGATAAGATAACATAAGATAACATATATCAGCCTACTGTGTACATTTTTAAGTTCCAGAGCTTAATCGTGTTGAGTAAAAAAAATATGTTCTCCTATTTGTTTTAGATGTACTACTATGTAACTTCATGATTGTCCACTAGAGTAAACAATACATTTGCATTTACTTATTCCATTCCACTCAGGATTTTATAGACCTCTATCATTTTCTCTCCTCAGCTGTTTCTTTTCCATGCTGAAGATCTCTAACCTCTTTAGTGTTTCTTCATATGAAAGTTATTCCAACCCTTTAATCATTTTGGTTTCGTTTCTCTGTATCTTTTCCAATTCCCCTATATCTTTTTTGAGATATGGTGATCAGAATTACCCACAATACTCAAAGTGCAGTCACACCATGGAGTGATGCAGATGCATTATGATATTCTTAGTTTTATTTTGTTTCTCTGTTCTTTCAGTTTTGCTTGTGCTTTCTACCAACGTATCCTGCATTTTTACCAATCATTAGTATACTAAAAGCTTGATTTGGTTTAGCTCCACCCACTGGCCTTTACCGCATACAGACTCCTGAGGCAGGTGTTTCCTGCCAAAACACAGTGCCGTGTTGAGTCTTATTTTCTACTATTAAAGGACATTTTTATTCCTTATTCTTCGTTTCCTTGGTTTTTTGGAAGCGTCTTGCTGATCACGCTACTCCTTTGTTTCTGTGCTTCCCCTCGTAGCAGATCCATTTTCTCCACTTTTATGGTTGTTTTTGCCTTTTTTTGGTTGCCACTGCACTCTAGGCAGAAGATTTGAATGCATTGTCCGCGATGCCACCTAAATCCTTTTCCTTGGTGGTGACTCCTAATGTGGAACCTAGCATGTGCTATTCTTCCCAATGTGCATCACTTTACACTTCTCTTCATTACATTTCATCTGCCAATTAAATGCCCAGTTTTTTACCCTCTTGCAATTTCTCATAGTCCACACTCAATTTAATTACTTTGAATAATTGTTGTTCTCATTTCTAGATCATTTATAAATATGCAGCACTGGTCCCCCTGTGATACTCCACTATGGAGAATTTAGAGAATAAAATAGAGGACAGTTGCAAGAGGTTTGCAGGGCTTATGGAAGAATGAGTAGGAACTGATACAGTTCTCCTTTAACTTTGAAATTTTTCTAAACTTGAGCTGACTACATAGTTATACCACAGAGGGAACGGAGTACCAGCAGGCCCTGTCAGTTCTGACTAGAAGGGGGCTTACATGTAGTAAGTACTTATGAATATTTCAAAGCCTCTGAACATTGAATTCATGTTGGCAGGGATAAATGCCACTTTCCCCTTTCCCTCCTCTTGCTTTCTTTGGCATTCCGTGGACAAAACATTGAAGATGTCTGCAGTTGGCAGTATCGGCTCATTTATGGTTGAGCTCCTGAGCTGCCTTTGTTTGAGCTCCTGAGCAGAATTATAATGACTTGTCTGCAGCTGCAGCTTGAAACACTGCAATTAAGCAGTAGGGAGAAAATGAAGTTTCAGTTGAAGGGCATCACAGGAGACTGCAGGAAGAAAGGAGATGAGCTTTCTTATTTAACAGCTTTCTGTTTTTTTTTTCATTTGGTTTTGTTTAAACAGGGGTATTCATGACATTTTGAGAATGCTAATATAAAAGTAGAGTATGGTATGGGGAGCAATCATTTACAGTACGTGTACATAGATGTACTTATATATGTTTATAGGAATCAAAATCAATCATCAGACTAGCCGGCATCCATTTTTAATTTTGATTTTCACTGTTTTGTAATATGAAATATGACAGGATGGAAAGACCTACATTTATACTGCAATCTGAGAAGTTTCTTGTTTAAATTGAACAATTTTTTTCTGCCTTTATATGTGGCAATCAACATTAAAAAAAAACACACGACCCATGATTAAAAATGATGGAGATTGGAAGTCTGATATAATTTCTCTTAGTTAGATCCAGACATAAATGATGATCATTCTTTAAAAAAAGAGTGATTTCATACTTATTTATCAGGTGTGAGTATGAATTAAGTCTGATTAGGTTTTCATATGAAGGATTCTGGTGTAAGTCCTTCCCCAAAACACACCAAAATATAAAAACAGCAGTTTGAGGTGTTATTTTATCATTCATATTTGGATTGAATAGAAAAATGCAAATTTTCTAAGTTCAATATTTTAATGAAAAAATTCAAATACATACAACCCCCAACCCACAGGACATCATACTCAAATAATTGAGTTCCCAGCACAATTAACCATTATTAACAAGTTCACAAAAAGCATCCAATAGTTCCCACTCCCTTTTAAACTGTTAAATGTTACATCACTTAATAGAAGCCACTTCTTCATATGTACGAACCAAATAGACAACATTCCACCAGGCATTCATTGACAAAGCGGTATTATCTTTCCATTCTGATAAAATCAGTTATATAGCTAACCCCATAAGCTTATCAAGCAACTTAGCTTTATCCTTGCTCAAAAGAGGAGACAAGATTGCTGATCGCATAGCTACTATTTTATATAACATTTCAATCTGAATACCCAGCACAGTTGTAATCCTTTCCAGATTGAATCCCAAAATGTTTTAAATTCAAACAAGCAAACTCGCAGGACCAACACTTACTAGACCCATGCTCAGTCAATTTTGACACCTTATAAGGAGTCTTTAATGCTCTATGGGCAACATAGGACGAAGACTCCTTATTTTCTAATAGGATGGGCGGGATTCATGTTCACAGTTGTTTTAAGCTGAAAATCAAATAGAGGATAGAGGAGAAATGCAAAATGCAAATCCAAACAGAACTCCCCTTGTAATAAATATAAGTGAATATCAAAACAAAATACATATATTATTGTGATGCATTGCGCTAAATAGCATCAAACAAATGATGAACAACAGAGGGGAGGAAAAAGCCTCAGAACCACATCTCTACAATACATTTATGTGTATAGGATGATTTATAGGTAGGTACCTCCTAGGCATTAAAAAAACACCCTTCTGTTTATCATTAAACTAATGTGCCTAAAAAGCTCTGTACAGTGCAAACTTTAGACAGCAAGTGTCAGCATTCATACATAACTTATCTGATCCAGATATCACTCAGTGTTGACCAGCATTTCACCAAATGCTGCTTCAAAGGATGAACTGGATCAAGTCAATGCTAGAAAATCATATATCAAAAAACGTTTAATTGTAACACTCCATAAGATCACCAAAAATCTTAAAAATACAGGACCCATATATTCACTTAGCTTCTGCACTACCGTCAGCAGCTGCTCTGCCAGTTGTCATCAAAATGCAGAAATGTTAAATATGTTTTTTGTTGCTAGTGTTTGTCATTGTGAGAATACTGTCTTTCAGTTGACAGACATGACTGCAATTAAGCAGTTAAGTAATACATGTTTGCTGCTGGCCACCAGACAGGCATGTATAGATATGAGTAGTAAGAACTGTCATATGCCACCTGTGTTTCCTCAGAATGTATGGTAATGCTTAGGATACTATCTCTTAATGTGAAGGGATTGAACAAACCAAATCAAGAAGACAATCCATAGCTGTATGAATCAAAAGCGAACAGACCATGTGCTTCTCATGAAGACTCACCTCTCTTACTAGGAGTCCATGAAGCTTAGGGGCTCCTAGATGGGATGGGGGGGGGGGGGGGGGGGAGATGGATTTATCTAAAAGTTTAAGGAGAAAAAATGGAGTAGCCATATTAGTAAGGGAAACCTTAGGTTATACCATAACCATGGAACATTTGGATAATAAAGGGTGATGGGTAAAAATTGTTCTGGAAAGTACAGGCTATAAAATGATGATAATATGTATATATTCACCTAAAGAACATTGTTTGGACTTTAAAATTTCAGTCACGTATATTGTGGCAGTCAGAGATTTACTCAAGATTATAGGTAGGGATTTCATCCAACCGTTGGATCTGTTCCTAGACAGGCAGCCTCTCTGTAATTCTTGCTCCATCAAATCAGTAAAGGTATTGCAATTCATCATGCAGAAAGAGGGTCTTTCAGATTCCTGGAGATTATTATATTCAACAGGGAGGGACTATACCTATTATTCCAAATACAATAGTCCTCCAAGTGACTGAAGATGAGATATGGTGGGGCTCATTTTCAAAACAAAAAAAGGTCCAAAAAAAAAAAAAAAACCAAAGTACACAGATGGATTTTTTGTTTTTGCCAAAACATCCAAATCACTATTTTCAAAATTCATTTAAAGATGTTTTTCTATGCAGTTTGTATGAAGTGCATTCAAATCACAAGGGGGTGTCAGGAGTATGTTGGGGGTGGTATTTGGGTGTTTCATTTTCTGCCATAACAGAACAAAGCAAAAAAATGTCCAGAGCTAAAAATTAGATTTTTTTTGGTCTAAACCTGTTTCAATCATGACTAAGTCACAAAAAGGTGCTGCAGATGACCACAGGAGGAATTAAGGCATGATTTCCCCTTACTCCCCCAGTGGTCACTCACCCCCTCCCACCCCCAAAGATGTAAAATAAACAATGCATATCAGCCTCTAAGACAGCTTCAGATGTTATGGCCAGTCCTATTAGTGCAGCAAGCAGGTCCCTGGAGTACCCTAGTGGTTGATATAGTGCACTATAGAGAAGGGCACCCAGGCCCATATCCCACTCTGTTATATTTCTGGTGGAGAGTTTGAGCCATCCAAAAACCACCAAAAACCTACTGCATCCCAAGCTTACATCATTCATATAAGCTTGGGATGCATCCACCTCACAGCTCAATTGAAAATGCCTGCATTGGTGAGACAGGAAATTTACCCTGATTGCAGGGCAGTGGTATAGCTAGGACTGAATGGACCCCAGGTGGAAAAATTGAGATGGGTCTCCTATAACACCATCAATCCCAAGTAGAGACCGGGAGGAGGGCATGAAGACACACATTTCCTAAAGATGACATATTACAATTAAGACATTCAGAAAAAAAAACAACTTTTTTTCTACTTTTGTTGTCTGAGCATCGCTGGTGTCTCTCTCCTGCTTTTCTCAGTTTTTTTCTTAACTCACTCCAATGTCTCCTGTCCTTTAGACATTTCTTCTGTCTCTATGTCTAGCATTCATCTTTCCTGTGTCCCTATCTTATTAATTATTTATTTGGAATTTGCTCACACCTTTTCAGTAGTAGCTCAAGGTGAGTTACTTTCAGGTACATTGGATATCTGTCTTTTCTGCCCTGTGTGTCTCTGTCTCTATCCTCCTCGCATGTTCAGTATCTCTCTTCTGTGTCCCGTCCCCTCCCTTTGTGTTTAGTTCTTTCCCTCTATATCCCTGTCCATGTTCCCTCCATGACCACCATCTCTTGTGTCCCTGTCCTTCTCCATGTCCAGCTTCTTTCTTCCCTTCTTCATGCACCTCACTCCGACCCCTTCCTCCCTCTGTTGGTCCATCATCTCTTCCCCTCTCTGGTCTGGTCCAGTCTCTCTCCATCTCTTCTCTCTGCTCCTCCCCCAGTCCATCATCTGCCCCCTTTCTTTCCCTTCTCTTTGCTCTAGGTCTCTCTCTCTCTCTTCCTTCTGCCCCCCCCCCCCCAAGTCTAACACCTCTTCCCTTTTGCCTCCTTTCCAGTAGCCTAGTGGTTAGTGCAGTGGACTTTGATCCTGGGGAACTGAGTACGATTCCCACTGCAGCTCCTCGTGACTCTGGGCAAGTCACTTAACCCTCCATTTCCCCTGATACAAAATAAGTACCTGAATATATGTAAACCGCTTTGAATGTACTTGCAAAAACCTCAGAAAGGCGGTATATCAAGTCCCATTTCCCTTTCCCTTTGAGCAACTCTCCATTTCCTCCTCTGTGCCCGGGTCCAAGATATCTCCAGTCCCTCTGAGCCCAGGTCTGGCATCTCTCCCCACGTCCATGTCTGGGTTTGGCATCACCCCCCACCCTCAGGTCTCCACAAGCTGCAGTAGGGATCACAGCAGAGACAGCATGAACAGTTGCCACACTGGCTGACAGGGCCTTTCCTCTGCTGTATACCCACATTAAGGGGTTTTGCAGTAGTTTGTGTCTGTGCATTAAACTGGTAAGTAAAGAGAATCAAATTGTTTATATGCCAGTGCTTAGAATATAAAATGGTCTGTTAAATGTTGACAAAATAGTATCCTTGTATAAGCAGTTAACAGCTATTTGTCATGGTAGGGATGATTAGAGGTGATATGGTAATAGCCCCCAAAGTGAACTATATTATGAGTATGTTCTCTCTCTTCCCAGTGTATTTCTGCAGGGCTCTGGATGAAATACTGCTTACATTTTTTGAGGAGACACAAAGCTTCTCACATAGCACTGTGGAAGCTGCAACTAAACAAGAATAAAGGAACTATGAACAATTTGATTTTTGTCTATTACCCTAGGGCCTCCATTCTTTATTAGTTAGCCAGGTATCTCTCCCCAATGAGGGGGAGGAACCCCTGGCTGGTTAGAATTAGAAAAGAAATAATACAACTATTTGCTATTTTCATGGTGCCCACCATATCCACTCCCTCTAAATTAAAACACACCTCATACTGCATACAGCCTACAATCTTCTCTACCCCATGGGAAACCGGCTGGTGAAACCTGGCAGCTGTTTAAAATTCAGTTGGCTAGAATGGCAGCACACTGGCCACTTAACCATCTGCTTAATGATAATAAAGTCAGAGCAGTACAAGTTAGACTCAATGCAAGCATATTGAATGAATCAAATTCATCACTGTATAGCAGCAGTTAAGCTATACTACAGTTCCATGGAGGAACAGCCTCCATGTGTACAAATATGCACAAGGATATTGGGTGTAAATCAATGTCTTTAATTTCTACCAATACATTAAATCCACTACCAAAGCTTGATGTCTTAGAACAATGAGAGGCTGGAAGAAAGACTTAGGGCAGACCTATATTCCTTCTGGTCTAAGACTGGTAAGTCCACCATGTTTGCCTAGCTAACTCAAACAGTATTATTTGTGGCACATAGAGTGGTATGGATACCACATAAATTGGTTGTTGCTCTCCATCTAGAGAATAATCAATGTTGGTTCTAGTTCTAGATCGAGGTTTGGGCTAGAATATGTTCTATACTACTGAACTGTAATGAAAAACTGGAATATAAACTCTTAATTTGGAAGTGATTAACACTACCTACTCATCTACACCTGCTGAATAAGAAACTTTTTGACATCATGATGACCGTAGTAGTTAAATTTACATAATAGAACTGGAAATCTATAGAGATGATTGATATACATGTATGGTAGAATATGTTATGTTCCACATCAAAATATGAAAGGTCAGCTGCAGATAAATGCAGTAACAAATTTAGTGTTTCTAATATCTGGAAAGCATTAGAGTTGTACATGCCAACCTAATGATAGGTGGTGCAGTTGCATCTAGACTGATTAATAATGAAACTACAAATGTATATTTCTCAAAACATACATTTTTGTTTTGGACTTGTACTTGGACTTGTACACTTAGAAAACCTAATAACATTTTTCATGAAAAGGGTAGTTGATGCATGGAACAACTTTCCAGCAGAGATGGTAGAGTCAAGGGCAATAGCACAATTCAAGTCAGCCTGGGATAAGCATAGAGAATACTTAGTGGTGATACAAAACAAAATTAACTGGGCAGCTTGGATGGCCTTTTCTTTGCTATCATATTGTTTCTATATAATTGTTGTGCTTTCTTTCTCTGTATCTATTATTCAGCCTTCCTCTATTCCTGTCTGCTAATACCTGGAGACAAAATCTTTGTATCAGAGAGACTCCCTGTCCATGTCTTTTTCTTTCTTTCCCAACAACTTGCTGTGTAAATATTTACACTACCAGCACCTTGACTACCTCTATTTGGCATATAAATTTTGCTTAAGATGTATACATAGAACCATCTGAAAAGTTCAACTACAAAGGGTCTTCCAATTGTATAAGGTTAAAAAAGAGCCCTGTAGAGCAGCAATGTCAAACAGTCCATAGGCTGCTTCTGGCCCAATGAAGCTTTTCTTTTAGTCTTCATAGCCGAAGTGGCAATATTAAGAGAAGCAGCAACTGGCTAACATTTTCTCTAAGGTGTGCTATCTCCCATGCAGCATCTTAGGCTGCATATGATTGGGCATGAGTTTCCAATTCTGGGGAGGGCAGGTCCAGAAGGTCAAAAATGAAGAACAGTCCCAGTAATCTCTATGAAGTTCCAATTCTGTAATATAACTTTATCTGCTAAGGTCATCATGATGTAAATGTTTCACATTTCTCTCATTTGCTCCATTAGCTGCTGTAGTTAGTAGTCCCATTGAGGGAAGCAGAGCTTCAGAGCCCTAGCAGTCTGCAGGGGACAAGGGAGATTCTTCGAAGTATCCTGCTGCCCACTGCTTTTGCATCTTTCATTGCATGGCAGAAGTAGAAATACAAGGAATAAGCCAGAATCTTTATACTGGGCTTCTGTCCAGAGCCATGGCCAACATTTTGAAGGCAGGAAGGAGTAGGCAGTAATGGTAGCATTAAGAGTATGTACATACAGCAAATACTTTAATGTATCTTGTCTTGACCTATTGTTAAAAGGCTTGACTTAAATCCAAACAAAAATAAATAATTGCATTTGGTTTGATTTATTAACTTAGGAGTCAATATTCAAATTCAACTAGGCTCCTCCCAGCTCAAATCTTGCCAAGTGGGCTGGTTGCTGATATTCAGAGGCACTTAACTGGATAGTGCTGCTGAATATTGGCACTAATCAGCCAACCTGAGACCAGGCAGAAGAGGGTCATTTTGGGGTGAACTGGGGGAGGAGCCGGCAGTTATGTAGGTGCAGGTGATATTCAGTGTCAGTGCCAGTTAGCTAACCAGGCATATACGACTCAAAGCAGTCCAATCTTTGCTTAGTTATCTGGGTTTTGGCACTGAGCACTGTCTGATGCCTGGTTAACTTTCAGGTCCCTTAGAGGGGCATAATCGAAAGGGATGCCCAAGTTACACAGCGAAGGGAAAGCTAGATGTCGGGAGCACCGCCTCCTTCCCTGACGCTTCGCTGCCGGAACCGCCACGGAGCACTTAAAGCTTGCACGGGCATCCTTTCCCTTAGGAAATGGGCCAAAACCCGCCCTTTAATGTACTAAATTGACAAGAAATCTTCTTCTGAAACCTTCAATGCCACTCTCGAACTGGTGATCAGTTTTCAGCATTAAGGCCAGCATTAAGGCCTGGGTGCGTACTTGCAGTGTGCGGACCACGCGATCGAGACGCCCGGGGCTTTGCAGCGCAGACAGAAGAGTCCACCAGCCCGTTCCAGCCGGCCGATCCAACATCTGCTGAGGCTTCAAGGTGATCCAGCATACGGGCCGACCGGGGCAGGGACAGAGACCGTGGGAAACAATCCATCAGCCACATCTCGTCCCTGACCAGTCTGTAGGCCCAGCTTCCCTGCCTTCCCTGCCTGCCTGCTCTGCCTCATCCGCTCCATCTGCCTGCCTCATCTGCTCCATCTGCCTGCATGCGCACGATCCAGCTTCTTCCTGCTTCCATGCTTGTTGTTCCAGCCCACCTGCCTGCTTATCACAGCCATCTGCTCCAGCTTGATCCAGCTCGTCCAGCCTGTACCACTCCAGCTTCTCCCTGCTCTCTAAAGCCCATCGCCACCACCCTGTACCAGTCCATCGATTCCAGCTTCTTCCTGCATGCTACAGCTTGATCCAGCCCGCCTAATCCAGCTCCATCGATTCCAGCTTCTTCCCGCATGCTACAGCTTGATCCAGCCCGCCTAATCCAGCTCGCCCACCTTGTTCCACTCCGCCTGATCCAGCCTCTCCCTGCTCGTCCCAGTCCGTCGGATCCAGCCTCTTCCTCCTTGTTCCAGCCACCTGCTCTAGCTGTTCCAGCCCGCCTAACCCAGCTTGCTCCAGCCTGATCCAGCTTCCCCCTGCGCGTTCCAGCCCGCCTAATCCAGCTTGCTCCAGCACGCCTGATCCAGCTCCCCCTGCTCGTCCCTGCTCCGTCGGATCCAGCTCTTCCTACTCATCCCAGTCCATCTGCTCCAGCCTCCGTCGGATCCAGCGCTTCCTGCTTGTTCCTGCCACCTGCTCCGGCTGTTCCAGCCCGCCTAATCCAGCCTAATCCAGCTTGCTCCAGTCAGCCTGATCCAGCTCTCCAGCCTTCTGCTCCTGCTGTTCCAGCCACCTGCTCCCGCCGTTCCAGCCTGCTCCTGCCGTTCCAGCCCGCCAACTCCAGCCACCTGCTCCTGCCATTCCAGCCCGCCTAATCCAGGCCCTCTGCTCCAGCCAGTTTACTCCAGTCCGCCTGATACAGCCTGTTCCAGCCCGCCTAATCCAGGCCCTCTGCTCCAGCCAGCTTACTCCAGTCTGCCTGATACAGCCTGTTACAGTCCGTCTGCTTCAGCTTGTCCCAGCCTACTCCAGTCTGTCTGCATCAGCTTGTCCTAGTCCGCCAACTCCTGCCTCAAACCACTCCAGCCTGCCTCTCAACCTGACTACTAGCCAATCATTGACTTTCCACCAATCACCTGACTGTCTACCACCCACCTTGTAACCCGCCTGCCTCCCAGCCCATCTTCCTAACAGCTCATCACTCTCCTGCCCGACTGCTTACCCTCACCTGCCTGTTTCCCAGCCCACCTACCTTCCCTTTGAACACCTCAGTCACTACCCATGGCCCCCATTCACATCCTATTCCTTGCCCTGTCCCTCCCTAATCTTTTCCTCCTCTCACCGCTGTCTTCCACACGATCTCACTACCCATCCCTATCCTCTTCCGCCCTCCCCTACCTACCCCTGTCCCCCACCACCTCACCATCCCTACTGTCTTCCTCCTCCTTCCTAGCTCTCAACCTTCAACACCTCCTTCCTGCCATGAACCCTTCTCCTTTCCTCCTAAGCACATCCCGTCTTCGCCGCCTTCGTCGCCCTTCCTCACCCACCCTTCTCCGCACTCTCTTGCTCCTTCTCCTGCTATCCGCGGGTGACATCAATCCCAACCCAGGTCCCCCACACCTGTCCTCATCCTCATCTCATCTATGCAAACGATCCCGCGATATCTCCAATCTCATCCCTATTCCCCTCCTCCCCCCCTCCTCCCTCCCTTTCTCGTGTGCCCTATGGAACGCCCACTCAATCTGCAACAAACTTCCCTTCACCCACGATCTCTTCATCTCCCATTCCCTTCATCTGCTCGCCCTAACTGAAACCTGGCTCACCCCGGACAACTCTGCCTCAATCACAGCCCTATGCCACGGTGGTTATCTTTTCTCCCACTTGCCCCGCCCAGTCGGCCGCGGTGGCGGCGTCGGACTACTACTTTCGCCCGCCTGCAGCTTCCAACCCCTCCACCTACCTCAGTCTCACAGTTTCTCATCCTTTGAAGTTCACTCCATCCGTCTATTCCACCCACTGCCACTCAGAGTTGCAGTTATTTACTGCCCCCCTGAGAAATCCCTCCCTTCCTTCCTTACCGACTTCGATGCCTGGCTCTCCGTCTTTCTTGAGCCCTCATCCCCATCCCTCATTCTCAGTGACTTCAACATCCACACTGACAACCCTTCCGATTCGTATGTTTCTCAGTTCCTCACTCTTACCTCCTCCTTCAACCTCCAACTGAGCCCCACCACCCCTACTCACAAATCTGGCCACTGTCTTGATCTCGTCCTCTCTTCTACTTGCTCACCCTCCACTTTCTGCGTTTCACCTCTTCCTCTCTCCGACCACCACCTTATCACATTCACACTTTAGCACCCTCCCCCTCAATCTCGCCCAACACTAACTACTACGTCCAGAAATCTCCAGGCTATTGACCCCCCCCACCTTATCCTCTACTATCTCTGATCTCCTCCCTTCCATCTTGTCCTCCACATCCGTGGACAAAGCTGTCTCCACTTACAATGCCACTCTTTCCTCTGCTCTTGACACCCTTGCACTGTCCACCTCCCGGCCCACAAGACGTACCAATCCCCAGCCCTGGCTGACCCCTTGCACCCGATACCTCCGCTCCTGCGCCCGTTCGGCTGAACGCCTCTGGAGGAAATCTCGCACCCTTACTGACTTCATTCACTTCAAATTCATGCTATCCTCCTTCCAATCCTCCCTATTCCTCGCTAAGCAGGACTACTATATCCAATTGACCAATTCCCTCAGCTCTAACCCTCGTCGTCTATTCGCCACTCTCAACTCCCTCCTCAAAGTGCCCTCTGCTCCCACCCCCCCCCCCCTTCACTCTCTCCTCAATCTCTGGCCCACTACTTCCGTGACAAGGTCCAGAAGATCAACCTCGAATTCTCCACTACTCCCTCTCCTCCTCTTCAGCCTATATCTCACTCTGTCATCCAACCTACCCAGGCCTCCTTCTCCTCCTTTCCTGCTATCACTGAAGAGGAAATCACCCATCTCCTCTCCTCCTCGAAAGCCACCACTTGTTCCTCTGACCCCATCCCCACTAACCTACTCAACACCATCACTCCTACCATCACCCCCACCATCTGTCATATCCTTAACCTCTCTCTCTCCACTGCATCTGTCCCGGACACCTTCAAGCATGCTGTGGTCACTCCACTCCTCAAAAAACCATCACTTGACCCTACCTGTCCCTCCAACTACCGCCCCATTTCCTCCTACCCTTCCTCTCCAAGATACTTGAACGCGCCGTTCACAGCCACTGTATTGATTTTCTCTCCTCTCATGCCATCCTTGATCCGCTTCAATCCGGCTTTCGCCCCCTACACTCAACAGAAACAGCACTATCTAAAGTCTGCAATGACCTATTCCTCGCCAAATCCAAAGGTCACTACTCCATCCTCATCCTCCTCGACCTCTCCGCCGCCTTTGACACTGTCAATCACAACCTACTTCTTGACACACTGTCCTCCCTTGGGTTCCAGGGCTCTGTCCTCTCCTGGTTCTCCTCTTATCTCTCCCATCGTACCTTCAGAGTACACTCTCATGGTGCGTCCTCCTCCCCTATCCCGCTGTCTGTTGGAGTTCCTCAGGGATCTGTCCTTGGGCCCCTTCTTTTCTCAATCTACACCTCTTCCCTAGGCTCCCTGATTTCTTCTCATGGTTTCCACTATCATCTTTATGCCGACGACACCCAGCTTTATCTCTCCACACCACAAATCACTGCGGATACCCAGGCCAAAGTCTCGGCCTGCTTATCCGACATTGCTGCCTGGATGTCCAACCGCCACCTGAAACTGAATATGTCTAAGACTGAACTTATTGTTTTCCCACCCAAACCCACTTCCCCTCTCCCTTCACTCTCTATCTCAGTTGATAACACCCTCATCGTCCCCATCTCATCTGCCCGCAACCTCGGTGTCATCTTCGACTCCTCCCTCTCCTTTTCTGCCCACATCCAGCAGATAGCCAAGACCTGTCGCTTCTTCCTCTATAACATTAGCAAAATTCGCCCCTTCCTCTCCGAGCACACCACCCGAACTCTCATCCACTCTCTCATTACCTCTCGCCTTGACTACTGCAACCTACTCCTGACCGGCCTCCCACGTAGCCACCTATCTCCCCTTCAGTCCATCCAGAACTCTGCCACACGTCTTATCTTCCGCCTTAACCGATATACTCATGTCTCCCCTCTCCTCAAGTCGCTTCACTGGCTCCCAATCGGATACCGCATACAGTTCAAGCTTCTCTTACTCACCTACAAATGCACTCGATCTGCGGCCCCTCCGTACCTCTCTACCCTCATCTCCCCTTACGTCCCTACCCGTAACCTCCGCTCTCAAGACAAATCCCTCCTTTCAGTATCCTTCTCCACCACCTCCAACTCCAGGCTCCACCCCTTCTGTCTCGCCTCACCCCACGCCTGGAACAAACTCCCTGAGCCCATACGCCGTGCCCCCTCCCTACCCATCTTCAAATCAATGCTCAAAGCCCACCTCTTCAATATCGCCTTCGGCACCTAACCACTTCACCTCTTCTCAGGAAAACTTATCTACCCCAACTTGACATTTCGTCCTTTAGATTGTAAGCTCTTCCGAGCAGGGACCGTCCTTAATTGTTAATTTGTACAGCGCTGCGTAACCCTAGTAGCGCTCTAGAAATGTTAAGTAGTAGTAGTAGTAGTAGTTTTGCTGAGGACGTCCTCGCAAAACGTCCTGATGGAGAGGTGGGGAAACCCGTATTATCGAAACAAGATGGACGTCCATTTTTCGTTTCGACAATATGATCGGGGATGCCCAAATCTTGAAATTTATGCACGTGTAGCGAAAATAGCCATTCTATAAATCTGTAAGTGGGGAAAATCAATGGAGCAGACGCAGCAACTTTGCTGACTTATACATGTCAGCAATTTTTATTTATTTAGTCATTAATATCCCACATTATCCCAATCTATATCATGTTTAATGTGGCTCACAATCAATGGTGTAACAACATAGAATTAGGTAGAAAATATTCATGTATAAATCAGGGGCGTAGCTACGGGTGGGCCTGGCTGGGCTCAGGCCCACCCAATTTCAGCCCAGGCCCGCCCAGCGCCAGCCCCAGCCCCAGCTCCCATTGCCGGCCACTGCTGCTTTTCCTGTTGAGCAGCAGGGCCGGTGCTACAAAAAGAAGAAGCGCTAACGCTAAGGACAAAAAATGTTAAAAAAAAAAAAGCGCGGCACCGGCAGGCACTGTCTAGGCAGCCTTGAGGCATTGGCTGCTGGCTCGCAGGCTCCTCCCATCTCCTACGTCACTGCCCCTGGAGCGATGCAGTGGCAGTAACGTAAGAGACGGGAGGAGCCTGCAAGCCAGCAGCCAATGCCTCAAGGCTGCCTAGACAGTGCCTGCCGGTGCCGCGCTTTCTTTTTTAAACATTTTTTTGTCCTTAGCGTTAGCGCTTCTTCTTTTTGTAGCGCCAGCCCTGCTGCTCAACAGGAAAAGCAGCAGTGGCCGGCAATGGGAGCTGGGGCTGGCACTGGCACGCAGGGCGGGCCTCGAGGAAAAGAGAAAAGAGGGAAAATATGGAAGGATAGGGAGAAAGAGGGAAAACAGATGGAAGGATGGGGAGAAAAGAGGGAAAACAGATGGAAGGTTGGCAGAGAAAGAGGGAAAACAGATGGAAGGTTGGCAGAGAAAGAGGGAAAACATGGAAGGATGGGGAGAAAGAGGGAAAACATGGAAGGATGAGGAGAAAAGAGGGAAAACAGATGGAAGGATGGGGAGAAAAGAGGGAAAACAGATGGAAGGATGGCAGAGAATGAGGGAAAACATGGAAGGATGGGGAGAAAGAGGGAAAACATGGAAGGATGAGGAGAAAAGAGGGAAAACAGATGGAAGGATGGCAGAGAAAGAGGGAAAACAGATGGAAGGATGGGGAGAGAAAGAGGGAAAATGGATGGATGGGGAGAGAGACTCTGGATGGAAGGATGGGGAGAGAAAGAGGGGAGATGGATGAAAGGATGCAGAGAGAAAGGGGAGAGACTGGAAGGATGTGGAGAGAGAAGGGACACTGAACAGAAAAGGGTACAGACATACAGAGACAGTGGTTAGAAAGAGGGAGAGAGAGACATTAGATGGAAGGATCAGGAGAGAGGGTAGATGGATGGAAGGATGGGGAGAGAAAGAGGGAAGACGCTGGATGGAAGGGTAGGGAGAAAGAGGTGACACTGGACGGAAGGATGCAGAAAGAAAGAGGGGAGACTACTGGAAGGATGGGGAGAGAGAGGGGAGACTGGAAGGATGGGGAGAGAAAGAGGAGAGCTGCTGGATGGAAAAGGGGAGTAGTGAAAGACTGGAGAATAAGAGGAAGGGGCATGAGGAGAACAAGGGTGAGAAAAAGATGAAAAGCCATAAGTAGATGAAGGAAATTAAAGAATGGATAGTAAGAATGAATTAAATCAGGACAGAGAGAGAGAGAGGCAGAAAAATATTGAAGAAAGCAAAGAAAAAGGAGAGAAAAATGACAAATGGCCAGGAAAACCTGGCAGAAGAGTTAAGCGAATACGAAGGAAAGCAGAATCTAGAGACTGGGAGCGACACAATGAGAAAAAGTAAATGGCCATACAAGAAAGGTAAAGAAAATAATTTTATTTTTAATTTAGGATAAAGTAATATGGTACCTGTGTTAATGAAGTTTCAGAGACCAATACTTCCTTCCTTAGGTCAGGCGAGGATTCCGTAACAGCATTATACTGACCTGAGGCAGGAGGTTTTGGCCTCTGAAAGCTCACTGAAAAGGGTGTTAGGCTATTAAATAAATTTTCTGAAATCTGATGCACTGAAATCAGCACTTTACCCTGTGTGACAAATGCATCTGATTAGCGTGACTAAATTTTGCTGGGGGAGGGGGGGGTAGAGAGAAAATTTTGTGCCCACCCACTTTGGGTTCAGGCCCATCCAAAATTGGCAGTCTGGCTACGCCACTGGTATAAATACAAGATATAAGATATATAACATTTTGTTTTTGCATATAGTTCATGAGTAACAAATTGGATATAAGGTGAATAAATCATTGGAGCGTTTGGGTATAATAGAGTCTGTGATTCTTATGTCATATTACACATCTATGCCAGCCAGTTTGCAAACATTTAAGTGTGAATGCTGCTTATTTACTACAGAGGCTGCAGACTTTCTGGCTGATATTCAGCTTTTTAAAAATGCTGACCACTGCAGGAAGAATTAGCTGCAGATAGTCAATAGTGGGCCATGTCCGGGCACCTGCACTGAATATCCAGGACTAATTAAAGTTCTGCTGGCTGCCAAATCTTATGCAGGTCCCAGTTGATTTTCAGGGATCTGTAGATTGGTGCACTCTGCTCATCCACTTCCCCCTCCCTCCCCCAAAATCCCAATCCCCCTCCCTCCCACCCTCAAAATGCAAAACAGCCTACAAAGCCCCTGCTGCCTACCTCCATAGCCCCCCCCCCCCCCCCCCAAGCCTTCCTCATATTGCTTGGTAGTCCAGTGGGGTCCTTACTCCTATCCATTGTAAAATGGCTGCTGCGACCTCTAGTGGCAGCCTAGCCATCTGTTTGCCCTTTTGCACTTCTATAGTGAGAGGAAGAGGAGATTGGGACCGGAGGGGTGGGGAGGGAAAGGGCAACAGGAAAGCTGATGCTGCAAGCCAGAAGTTAAATGGGCACTGCTAAATATTCAGAGCAGTGCCCGGTTAGCTTTGCAACTAATATTAGGACAGTGGTTAAGTGCCACTGAATATCACCACTTAGGTGGTCACAAGCGACTTAACCAGGCAGAAGCTTCTCCTGCCCAGTTAAATTGCTTTAAATATCTGGCACTTTATTCTTACTTTGGAGTGGGAAATAAATAGCAGGGAATTAAGGCAGATACCTCCCTTTATTCCTCCTTTGAAGGACCTTACCAAAGCAAGTACTTTTTAATACCTAATACATGTCATGAAGAAGCTGTAAATCTCAACATGGAAATATCAAGTCACATGCATTCCCCAGATTTTTCACCTTCTCAGGTCATGCCCCACAGCTCCTATACACCCTCTTGCAATTTCTTCATATCATTGACATCCCTATGTAAGTTAAGGGTCCTGTTTACTAAGCTGTGTTAGTGTTTTTAGCGAGCGCTAAAAATTAGTGTGCGCTAACCGTGAAGATGCCCATAGGAATATTATGGGCGTCTACATGGTTAGCGTGCACTAATGCTTAGTGTGCGCTAAAAACGTTAACACTTCTCTACAGCGGCTTAGTAAACAGGACCCTTAGCCTTTTCTTAAAATGGTTATTTACACATAGATATCATTTCCACATGTAAACACCAGAGGTTTCACCCCCTTATTGTGGTAGATTGGGAGGAAGTAAGTAGAGCCTCAGGATTTCAGTGCAGTGCAGTGAATCTCCATGGGTTGATATAAAAAAAATGTCCCCGGGTTATTTTCCTGCAATGTATCCTATAAAAAAAGAGCCCCAAATTTGCAAATTATGAATGAGGGTTCAAGAATTATAAAAATCCTAAAAAATTGTACATTGGTAGTTATTTACCTTGAAGAGCTTAATTCATGATCTCAGATTTTGAACCGTTCCATTTCTCTATTTAATACTGCTGGATTTGCTTTAGCTCTAAAAAGTGTAATTCATATGTCATCTTACCTCCTGCACATAACCTGTCTATTAAGAAAAGTTATAAACACTGTCTGAACTAGGAGGGAACAAGGAAACTGAGCACTGCACATAAATGCACCGAAGCAAAGAATATCCTTTTCAATTAAAAAAAAAAAAAGAAAAAAAAAAAGGAAGAAGAGCCACTAACAGAGGAGACGACAAGACTAGGACGTCTCCAAGGAGACAGAAAGGAGGGAAGGTTGTCTATGAGACAGGGAACAGAATAGCTGGCAGGCAGATGTAAATCTCAGCACTGTGACAGGCAATGGAGGCCAAGGTGTTTGTCCAGAGGGAAAAGTTGGGAGGAATGTGATCTAACAAATGAACAGTATACATGCAGAATAAGAAATGGATTGTATGGCTTGTTGTCACAAACCTGGAGATAAGCCAGGAAAGCTGGAGCAGATACATTTAAAACTCATTATGTAAAGTAGCATTCTGTACCCAAAAAAGTATTGCTCCTGGAGAAAGCATAATGCAGACATAACAAATATAATGATTTATTTTTCTTTTGGGCATGATTTGGGAGGCGTTAGTTTCCTCTTGCGGGAGCACGCCAAATTTAAACTTGAATTATGAAAAAAGGAAGGCAATTTCTCTCTTTGGACATTGCTTCAAGAGGGGAAACAAAATATATAGAAGCTAACAACATTACAAAAAACCCCACTGTATGGAAATATGCATAAATTAAGATTGCTGTATTGAGGAACCGTTAATTCTCTCATTCTTGTGATTTCAAATGGATTAGGATTTTAGATTTAATTACTTGTTTTTTTACAAATCTGTGCTCAAGGCAAGTTACAGTTCTGGCACTGTAATTCTTTCTTTGCATTACTGAGCTTACTTTCTAAATTGGGGTGTCAAGCTTCAGTCCTGGAAGGCTGCAGAGTTAGGTTTCAAGAGATTCCAAATGAACATTCATGAAAGATATTTGCATGCACTGCCTCCATTGTATGGACATATATCTCATGTCTATTCATTAACCTATAATTACAACAACTGCAGTAAATTTTCAAAACTTTATTTTATTTTTTCAACATATCAAGTATCCTATTTCACAAATTACTTATGTCTGCATACACTTACTCTCATACCACATACATTCCTTATACCTTTTTTTTTTGTTACATTTGTACCCCGCGCTTTCCCACTCATGGCAGGCTCAATGCGGCTTACATGGGGCAATGGAGGGTTAAGTGACTTGCCCAGAGTCACAAGAAGCTGCCTGTGCCTGAAGTGGGAATTGAACTCAGTTCCTCAGGACCAAAGCCCACCACCCAAACCACTAGGCCACTTCCACTCAAAATTCCTAAGTAGGTCATATATTGCAGAGAAGATATTGGTGCTGACTTCTTTAGGACTGCAACGGAAGAGGACGTTGGGTCCTATATGTACATTGAAAGTTTTATGGGGAAAGATCCAGAGAAGGTCCTATACGACAGAAAATGAGTATCACAGCGCTCATGGTGCACTGTTAAATCGACAACTGGTGATGAATACCGGTGGAGCAGGACTGTTTTCACGTTTAAATTCTGGCGAACCCATTGTTATTTCTGAGAACTGAATAGGACTATTCGGATGCGTTGGATAGTAGATATGTGAAACACCTGGGAAGCTGGATTAATATTGCAGTTTAACTGAACGAAACTGTGTATAGTAATTAAGAGAAGTTGTACTTAGGAATTTTGAGTGGAAGGTATAAGGAATGTATGTGGTATGAGAGTGAGTGTATGCAGGCATAAGTAATTTGTGAAATAGGATACATGATATGTTGAAAAAAATAAAGTTTTGAAAATTTACTGCAGTTGTAATTATAGGTTAATGTAAAGCAACTGGATTGAAATCAAGAGTACTCGTAATTATTAATTAATTATAAATGTCAATTCATTAGGGATCTCCTGGAAACTGGGCTGGTTTGTGGCACTCAGGACTGCAGTTTAACACTGATGAGCTAAGTTATATTGAAGCGGTGTAGAATAAATGACTCGCTCTAGGTTTCAAGAAGTATCAGTGAGAGAAGCAGGATTTGATCTCTGTCTCTCAGCTCACTGCTCTAACCAAGACCACTACTATCTATATTTTTAAAATTTGAAGTTCTTCAGCATCTCCCATTGATACTTGCATACTTACAGCTGCTAGATATTTGAATGAATTATCTCATAATGAGAGAAAATGGCATATGCCCAATGGTGGTGGCAATCATTGCTACAGTAAGTATTAATTGCATTAAAAATACACTGAAAAAGTTAGCAGTATTATAAACACAACTCAGAACTACACCAGTCAGAGTCTTTGGCTTTTAGCTTTTTGAGGTTTCATTTGGCTATATAGATGCTACTGTTCCCTCTAAGCTGAGCAGGAGTCCTGCCAGTGGGGGGTGCTGTTTCACTATGACATTTTCAATAGTGAGGGACAGGCAGGCTCTTCATGACTCCAGAGGACCTGCCTGTCCCTAGTGATTAAAAACATAATATTGAAGCAATGCAACTGGGTATCTGGTTGCAGCCTAGTCTTCAAAGAAATATAGGCACCTACTTTCCTTAGGTCCGGGTGCATTCTATAACAACTAGCTTAGCCATGAAGATATGTTCTTATATTTTAGGCTCTGGCACTTACATCAGCCATAGAGCTAATGCCTAAATGTAGAAGATATGTGTGTAACTTATAGTATTCTCTATAAGTTACATGCACAAAGATGTGCCCCTCCAAAGATTTGCTCCCCCTAGAATCCACTCATGTAAATGCCCACCTTCCATTTATACACCATCCCCTGGATTCTATATAGTGCAACTTAAGTTGTGTGTGCAAATCCAGTCAGAGCCGGTGGCGGGAGGCGGGGATGGTGCTGGGCAGACTGATACGGTCTGTGCCAGAGCCGGTGGGGGAGATGGAACTGGTGGTTGGGAGGCGGGGATAGTGCTGGGCCGACTTATACGGTCTGTGCCAGAACCGGTGGTGGGAGGCAGGGCTAGTGGTTGGGAGGCGGGGATAGTGCTGGGCAGACTTATACGGTCTGTGCCCTGAAAAGGACAGGTACAAATCAAGGTAAGGTAAACACAAAAAGTAGCACATATGAGTTTATCTTGTTGGGCAGACTGGATGGACCATGCAGGTCTTTTTCTGCCATCATCTACTATGTTACTATCCAGCTCATAATCGAAAGTGATCACCAGCCATTTCCTGACACAAATCGGGAGATGGCCGGCGATCTCAGAAAAGCGGCGAAATCGGTATAATCGAAAGCTGCTTATTTTTACAGCATCGCCGCTTTCCCGTCGCCTCGCCGGCGAAAGTTCAAAGGGGCGAGTCGGCGATGAAGCGAAGGCGGGACATGGGCGGGTATGGGCGTGGCTACCAGATAGCCGGCTTTCGCCGATAATGGAAAAAAAATATGGCGTTAAGCAGTATTTCGCCGGGTTTACTTGGTCCTTTTATTTTCACAACCAAGCCTCAAAAAGGTGCCCAAACTGACCACATGACCACCGGAAGGAAGTGGAGATGACCTCCCCGTACTCCCCCAGTGGTCACTAACCCCCTCCCACCCAAAAAAACCCACTTTAAACACTTTTTTTCTAGCCTGTATGCCAGCCTCAAATGCCATACCCACCTCCATGACAGCAGAATGTGTTCTGTCCTCCGACAGCCTTTTCCTGCTTGTGATGTGGCTCTGGGGTGAGTGTGACACCTTTTCTGTTATTTGCACTGCAGAGTCACATCAGCAATGCATTGTGGTGGGTGTAGGGTAGTGGGCTCCGTGATTCCACTAGCTTGTGGCAAATGCTCATGATGTTGGTAGTTGGTAGGCTCTACTCCCATGGTGCTTTTCCCTCTGCTTACTGGGTCAGAGTGTGCCCTGTTTTGTTTCCGGTAGTCCATGAGGTAGTGGCCATTTTTGTAAGCCAGTTTTAGATCCCTTTCACATGTTAGCCATGTTACACAACTTAGTTCTTACCTTGAATGTGGCTGAAAGAGGGCATTGTACAGGATTCTGCCAGCTCTGATCTACTGCTAATCTCAGTACCAGGGAGACTCGTTGCCAATGGGGCACAACCTCTGATCTGCAGTTAACTATGAGTAAGCGTGCTTATTCCAATAAAGGACGTTTTCGGAGAAATTAGTCTTCAGGTGTCAACTGCTGTGCCAATGTTAAATAGCAGCAACAAGTCCTAGAGGCCTGCGTGTATGCAGGTCCCTGGAGCACTTTTAGTGGGTACCGCAGTGCACTTCAGCCAGGTAGACCCAGGCCCATCCCCCCTACCTGTAACACTTGTGCTGGTAAATGGGAGGCCTCCAAAACCTACTGTACCCACATGTAGGTGCCCCCTTCACCCCTAAGAGCTATGGTAGTGTTGTACATTTGTGGGTAGTGGGTTTTGGGGGAGGGGGTTGGGTGCTCAGCACCCGTGGTAAGGGAGCTATGCATGTGGAAGCGTTGTCTGAAGTCCACCGCACTGACCTCTAGGGTGTAGGTATTGGTAGGCTTTACTCCCCTGGTGCTTTCCCCCTGCTTACTGGGTCAGAGTGTGCCCTGTTTTGTTTCCTATTGTAGTCCATGCGGTAGTGGCCATTTTTGTAAGCCAGTTTTAGTTCCCTTTCCTGTGTTACCCACATTAGAGAACGTAGTTCATACCTTGAATGGTGCATTGTACACCATTGTGCCAGCTCTGACCTACTACTTAACCGCCCGTACCACGTTCTCCGTGGTACGGGCGGTTAGCTTGACGGAGTTTAAAAAGGGGTTAGATAGATTCCTAAAGGACAAGTCCATAGACCGCTATTAAATGGACTGGAAAAATTCCTCATTTTTAGGTATAACTTGTCTGGAATGTTTTTACGTTTGGGGAGCGTGCCAGGTGCCCTTGACCTGGATTGGCCACTGTCGGTGACAGGATGCTGGGCTAGATGGACCTTTGGTCTTTCCCAGTATGGCACTACTTATGTACTTATGTACTTATGTACTTAGTACCAGGGGACTCTTTGCCAGTGGGGCACAACCTCTGATCTGCAGTTAACTGTGAGTAAACGTGCTTATTCAAATAAAGGACTTTTTCAAAGAGTCTTCAGGTGTCAACTGGTGTGCCAAAGTTATACGCAGCAATAAGTACTAGAGGCTGTATGCAGGTCCCTGGAACAGTTTTAGTGGGTGCAGTACATTTGTGGGTAGTGGGGTTGGGGGGGGTTGGGGGGCTCAGCTCCCAAAGTAAGGGAGCTATGCACGTGGAAGCTTTTCTGAAGTCCACAACAGTGACCCCTAAGGAGCCCGGTTGGTGTCCTGTCATATGAGGGGGGCCAGTGCACTAAAAATGCTGGCTCCTCCCATGGCCAAATGCCTTGGATTTGGCCGGGGTTTCAGATGGCCGACAAAACTTTCCATTATCGCTAAAAAACGACGCCGGCCATCTCAAACCTTGGCCAAATCCAAGGCATTTGGCTGGCCGGAACCATATTATCGAAACAAAAGATGGCCGGCCATCTTTTTTGAAAATACGGGTCTGGCAAGCTGATTGCGGCACCGGCAAAATACATCGCCGGCCATGTATTTTGCCGGCGCCGTTTGATTATTCCCCTCCACGTTACTATATATTCTGGATTTACACACAAAACTTAATTAGTTAACAACTCAATCAGCACTGATAATTGTCAATTAAGCAGTTATTGACATTAATTGGCGTTGATTAGAATTTACACGCAGAACTGTCTAAGCATATTCTGTACCGTGGATGTGTGTAAATTCTAAGTTGCATAGTTGAAAGGGGGTGTGGTCATGGGCATGGAATGGGTGGGTCATGGGTATTTCTAAAATCTATGTGCGTTGTAATACAATACACCTGGTCCGTGCATAATTTAGATGTAATTTACAGCAAGTTGTACTTGGTGTATGCCTGCGACTAAATTTAGTTACTCAGATGGGCGCTCAGCGAATTCTATAATTCACATGGAAATTTAGGCTTATTCTATAAAGCACTCCTAGATTTAGTTGTACTTTATATCAAGGTGTATTTTTTTTTCTCATGGATTTTTATGGCACCATATATAGAATCTAGTCCTATAGGGGACATGCTCATAGCTATAGAATAGCACGTAAGCTACTTGGTATTTACACACATATGGGCTCACATACATGGTTAAACACCAGTATTCTGTAATTTGCAAGGCACCACCAACGTTCTAATGAAGCCTCCAGCCGGAAGTGTGAAGCGCCAGAGATATCCGGTTTCCCCGTGAGTGAAGGAAAACAGCACAGCACGAAATCCCTCTCTCTGTAACAGTGAAGGACTCAGAAGGGAGAGGGGAGAGAGAAGCCCTCACTCTCTCTGTAACACAGAACAGCAGGAAACTTAACACTGAAGGACTGGACTCGGAGGGGGGAGAGGGAGGGAGAGAGGGCAGAGGGCAGGGACACACACACTCCCACATGCACACTCTGAAGAAAACCTTGCTAGTCCCCGTTTCATTTGCATCAGAAACGGGGCTTTTTTACTAGTATATATATATATATATATATATATATATATATATATATATATATATATATATATATATATATATATATATATATATATATATATATATATATATATACAAAGAGAGAGAGAGAGAGAGAAATAGATATATAGATATAGATATATCTAGATATATCTATCTATCTATATCTATATCTATATATAGATATATTGCCTAAGTGTAGATACCCCTTTATAGAATTGCTCCCATAAAAACTGAAGAAATAGAAATATTTTTAGGCACCTTCCAAACCTAACTGTAGCAGCCATTATTTGCAGTTCATTTGGTACTTTGTTCCACTCAGCAGGCCCAGCAAAATAAAAAGCGCATTTCAATGTAGTTGCACGTATTTGATGAGATGTAGGAATTGTCAACAAATGTGTTCCATCTGATCTTAAGATACGGCTTGTTGGTAAAGCATCAAATCGGAATACAAATATACAGGAGTATCACAATTCAATTTCTTATGAATTAGCAACAGAACTAATTCTCAAGAAAATTGGCAAGGATTAATAAAAATGAAAAACATCAGGGTGAAGTTTTGCAGCAGCAATTTGTACTAACTACAGGGCCTATTTACTCTCTTGGGGAGAAGACTAAGGGGGTCTTTTACTAAAGATTAGTGCATGTTATCTGCCACAGGACCTATTTTATTCCTATGGGCCCTGTTACAGATAACATATGCTAATCAGTAAATGATCATCTAAATTGTTAGAGCAGCAGGCTGTGAACCAGAGAGACCAGGGTTCAAATCCCACTGACACTCCTTGTGGCTTAGGCAAGCCACACAGATTGTGAGCTCTCTGGGGACCTTAATGCAACCCCCTTAGAACTGCCAATGGTAAGGTGTAAACTAAATATTTAAAATGTGTCTCCATCTAGAAACAGTTTTGAACTTGTCTAATTGGTCCATGATGAGCATGGTACTCTGAATTCAATGGTGTACCAACTTGGTGGTGGTGGAGGAGGTGGTGGTGAGATGGTGCCAGTCTGAGGGTATTGCTGGTGGCATTCCTGGAAGGTCAGAAAACAAAAGCACAGGGCCTGTGTGATGTGGTGTGTATTACAGGGGTGGGGGAGGGGCATAAATGTAAGTATTGGCTCCTGTGCACTGGAGATCCACTGACTGAATGTATCCACTTGAGGTGCACCTAGTTGGGTGTGCTGTATTTTGCAATTAATTTACAAACGTAAAGAAGAAGAAACCTAAACAATAAGTATGAGAGCCAAACTAAGCCCTACAAGGAAAAAAAACAGCATTAATGAACCAGTGGAGTTATTGTTAAAGGACCTGGAGTACTGATCCTATAGGAATGTAACTGATTTTACCCCTTTTATTTTATTTTTTTTTTATTTTTGCTCTGTTTTTCCTAGGCAAATACTTGATTTTGGGGGATCACCAATGAAAATGTTTTATCATACAGTACTTTTGTGGACCACTTTTTTGTAAGGGAAGGGAACATTTTACATTCGCTCCCACTTCTGCTTAACCTTGAGGTTTTGCCTCCTCTGCACTACCAGGATTCTTCAATTCTTGCTCCTCTGCCTTCTCTTCCTTCATCCTGTAGCCCTTCTCTTTTCCTTCCCTGCTTTCTTTCTCTCCCTCATCCCCTGTTTTCTGTTCCCTTTCTTATCATCTTCCCCTTCCCTTCCTTTGCTCCCTTTCTATTTTCCTCTTCCTTCTTTTCCTTTCCACACTACACTTTCCCATTCTATACCTTGTTCTCATACATGGATGCAACAAACAATGAAGGGCAAGATTAAGTGTGCTTTGGCTCCTTTTGACCTGATCTTCACAGGAGTTTGCTGCTCAGTGGAAACTAGCTCATGGCAGTAAGTAGCAAGTCTAGTTATTCTGGCCCACACACCAACTCTGGAGCCATCTGCATTAGCATTTCTCTCTCTGGCTTGAGTCAAACAGCTGCCACCTACAGTATAATATTAGTCTCACCACAGTGTCCTTACTTACTGAACTATTGTGGTCAGAGTTGTTGGAGTTCATGTGTTTTCTAATATTCCCTAAGGTGGAGATGGTACCTAGATTGTATGCTTTACAAAAATAACAAACTTACTTCTATTCTGTCTTAGAAATACACTGAGGATCAAAGAAAAACCTTTGAGGAACTCAGGAATTTTGACAATTTTTGCAGTGTAAATCAAAGTGTTACATGCTCCCTGAACTCCACCTATGTCATCAGCCAAACTGCTGTATTTTGTACTATCGATGCCTTTACAAAGTTAGGTGGCAGCACCACTGTTAATACATTATATAAGAACATAAAAACATGAGAACTGCCATACTGGGTCAAATCAATTGTCCATCCAGCCCAGTATCCTGCTTCCAGTAGTTGCCAATCCAGGTCACAAGTACATGGCAGAAACACAATTAGTAGCACCATTCCTGCTATTAGATACTGTCACCAGCCTATTAAGATAAGTGTTATGCTGTGCTATACTACATTTTTTGTAAAGAATTATAAAATACTGCATAAGATATATGCCAAAAAAATCACAAAATCAGGGTGATCTAATGACGATTTGCACCGCAACCATTTTTTTCAATATGAAGAATGAACAAGATGTTCTAATGGTGTGAGTTGCATTAAGATCTGATGATCCCTCCAAAAATATTCTTATAAAAAATTTCATACTGTTGTAGATTTTGTAGTTGATTTTCCTGCTGTAATATCAATGTTTGGTGGAAAATAAATGGAGCAGATCGTTGACAAAACAAAACGTAATTTATTAGTAAAAGCCAATGGAATATATACACACACAAATAGCCCGACACAGGCCATGTTTCGCCCAACAGGGCTGCTTCAGGGGCTACACAACAGTCCTTCACTGTCAAGTGTAATGAACACATATAAAATGTCCTGTAATTGAATATAAAGATTGAAAAACAGCTGGATCAGAGATGCCAAAACATAGAATGCTGACTTGATGTTAATCCGACAGTCTCTTATCTCTGAAAGTGCACTTTCAGAGATAAGAGACTGTCGGACTGACATCAAGTCAGCATTCTATGTTTTGGCATCTCTGATCCAGCTGTTTTTTCAAATCAAGGTGATCTTCTTTATATTAAGTTGCAGGACATTTTATATGTGTTCATTACACTTGACAGTGAAGGACTGTTGTGTAGCCCCTGAAGCAGCCCTGTTGGGTGAAACATGGCCTGTGTCGGGCTATTTGTGTGTGTATATATTCCATTGGCTTTTACTAATAAATTACGTTTTGTTTTGTCAACGATCTGCTCCGTTTATTTTCCATCTTGGAGTTTGCAGACCGCCTGCCTTTGTGCTTTCTTGGACCCTCCCTATATCAATGTTTGGGACACTCTATCGGGCTTATTTTCGAAAGTGATCGCCGGCCATCTTCCGACATAAATTGGGAGATGGCTGGTGAGCTCTCAAAAGTGGCGAAATCGGTATAATCAAAAGCTGCTTTTTTGACAGCATCACCGCTTTCCCATCGCCTCTCCGGCGAAAGTTCAAAGGGGCATGTCGCCCGCGAAGCGAAGGAGGGATATGGGCGGGCATGGGCGTGGCTACCAGATGGCCTGCTTTTGCGGATAATGGAAAAAAAAAAGCAGCGTTAATCAGTATTTTGCTGGGTTTACTTGGTCCTTTTATTTTCATGACCAAGCCTCAAAAAGGTGCCCCAACTGACCAGTTGACCACTGGAGGGAATGGGGGATGACCTCCCCATACTCCCCCAGTGGTCACCAACCCCCTCCCACACGAAAAAAAAAATAAAAATAAAGCACTTTTTTGCCAGCCTGTATGCCAGCCACAAATGTCATACCCAGGTCCCTGACAGCAGTATGCAAGTCCCTGGAGCAGTTTTTAATGGGTGCAGTGCACTTCAGGCAGGCAGACCTAGGTCCATCCCCCCTACCTGTTACACTTGTAGTGCTAAGTGTTGAGCCCTTCAAACCCCCCAAACCCACTGAACCCACATGTAAGTGCCTCCCTTCACCCATAAAGGCTATGGTAATGGAGTAGAGGTGTGGGGAGTGGGTTTGGGGAGGATTTTGAGGGGCTCAGCACCCACGGTAAAGGAGCTATGCACCTGGGAGCTTTTTTTTGTATTTTTTAAACATTTTTAGAAGTGCCCCCTAGGGTGCCCTGGCATGTGAGGGGGACCAGTGCACTAAAAATGCTGTCTCCTCCCATGACTAAATGCCTTGGATTTCGCCGGGTTTGAGATGGCCGGCATTTTTTTTCCATTATCGCTGAAAAACAAAACCGGCGATCTCAAACCCGGTGAACTCTGGCATTTGGCCGAGCTAAACCGTATTATCGAAAAAAAGATGGCCGGCCATTTTTTTCAATAATATGGTTCCGGCCAGCTGTTGCGCCGCCGCCAAAATAGATCGCCGGCGATCTATTTCACCGGTGACATTCGATTATGCCCCTCCACGTACCTTAGCTACATTTAGGTTTGGGCATTTATACCGTTTTTTCAGTGGCATAAATGGCCATGTGTAAATGCAGGAATGTTCCCTGGCTCTATGCGCTATTCTATACACCATGCCTAACTTTAGGCATGTTATATAGAATAGCGCTAAGCGCTTTTTTTGGACACATCTAGATTTCACACACCATTTACAGAATCTGGCCCTTAGTATAGGCACCTGCTAATGCTAAAACAACCAGTGCAGTAAAATTCTGCACTAAGAGTGGAGGTGGGAGAATTCTTTAAGTTGCTCTCAAAAATGGGCACCGAACAAAATAAGTGCTAAGGACTAGATTCTAAATATGATGCCTAAAATATTGGCGCCGAAATGAAATACACCTAGACATATTCTCTAAAGTATATCTAAATTTAGGCATACTTTATAGAATAATCCTAAATTTCCACGCAGTTTATAGAATATGCTGAGCACCCATCTGTGTAACTAAATTTAGTTGCACGCACTTATGCCAAGTAAAACTGGTGTAAATCCTGACACCTGAACTCCCCGTGGACTAGGTGTATTCTATAACCAAGCACATATATTTTAGAAATGCCCATGACCCAGCCATTCCATGCACATGGCCATGCCCCCTTTTCAACTAGGCAACTTAGAATTTACATGTATGATGTTACAGAATACTCTTAGACAGTTGTGCGTATAAATTCTAATTAATTGCAATTGGTGTCAATAATTGATTGTTACGTGGCAATTATCGGTGCTGATTGACTTGTTAACTAATTAAGCCATGCTATATAGAATCCAAGGGTAAGTGCTATTCTATAAAGTAGCGCTGATTCCCACACATAACTTTAGGTGCCAGGCATATGCCTGCTGAAACCTGGTATAAATGTTGGCACCCAAATGAGGCAGTATTCTATAACTACATGTGTAACGTTTTGGGACACCCCTGACACACTCATGACCATGCACCCCTTTGAGTGTACATACTAGTAGAATTAGGCACCATGCTTTATATATGCAAGCAAGATGCATGCACAAATTTTAATTAACATCAATAGTTGGTTGCTAGCATCCAGTTATCGGTAGCTAAGGGCTTGTTATTCAATTAATTTGCATGCCCAACTTGGGCATGCAAATTTTGGTGCCATATATAGAATATGGGAGGGGGGTAACTATTTAGAGCAGGATAGGGTGGAGACTGGGTGGGGTATGGGTGGAGACGGGGCATGGACTGCACATTGCAGTTAGTGTACAATAATTGGCATGAACTGTCAAACGTGCAGTTTTCACAAGCACACTTAACACCACCTCAAGAAGTGGCATTATTTAGGTGTATCTGTGCTAATTGAGCTTGATATCAATGCACAGTAGTGAATTTGTCAATGCAGTAACTGCAGGGGGAATGCTGGACACACAATTACCATACAGCATTTGGATTTAGCATGCTTTAACATTGTTAATATATGGTAAGTGCAAAAGCTTACTACACTTTAGTAAAGAGGATTCCATAGTTTATAAAATATATGCATATGCATGAACTTTATATGCTGACAATTTCAGCCAGTGTACTGCTAGAATTTTAGATAGAAACATATTACCACTAGAGGACTTGGTGGCCATTTTCAGGGAACTAATCATCATAGTGGGGGCAAGTGGGCATCATTCCTAGCCCACTGGGCCCCAGAGACTCCACATAAGCACGAGGATTGGACTGGAGGGAGGGAAATAGGCAGAAAGGCTGAACTTTTGCCACTTTGATCCTTGGGGGGGGGGGGGGGGGGGGATGGGATAATCAGGTGTGAGAGGGATGATCATTGGGGGTGGGAGCTGATTATTAAGGGACCCAAACCTAGTGTTTGCAGCTGGTACTTATATGTGCCTCGGAGCAACTATAAATACAGATGGCAATCCTTTTTAGTAAACATATGGATTTCCTATGTGAAATGAGGAATCCACATCCTATTGACTTCTAAATATAGTTAGCTTCTCTATGTGTGAATGGCTTTGTTCTAAAATGGGATTTATACATTCAGGCCTTTCCAGACATTTAAATGCTATCATGCAGACTTGGGGTTGCTTCTAAAAAATGGCCTATGCATATAACTCAGAACTGCATTCCAAAACCTGCCAATACACAAATCAGTTAAAAATGTGTGCTTTCTCATTACCGCCTGTACTTTTTGAATGTGACTAATTCCTTGGGTAACTTTATAAAAAGCCCTGTATCGAGTGAAAAATCTTTTATAAAATACCCCATAGAACTAGATTCAGTAAATGCCACCCAAATTTGGACACCGAAAAAAATGCATGCTGAGTGTTATTCTATAAATGGTGCTCCGAGTTGGGCACTGTTTATAGAATACTATGTAGTGTTGTGCTCCGTGCCCAACTTTTAGGTGTGAGGATTTACCTTGGGGTGTAAATCCCCATACCTAAAGAAGGCTCAGATCTCCTGAATTCTACAATAATAATGTGCATCTTTAGTGAATGCCTCTGACTCGTCGATGTCCCTCCCATGGCAATACCCCCTTTTCAGTTGTGCGCTAAAGAATTTGTGCACGTATCTTTATAGAATAGCGCATAGCAAGATGCGCATGTAAATCCAAATCATTGCCAATTAACACCAATAATTGATTGTTAATGCCCAATTATTGACACTAACAGGCTCATTGCTCAATTAAATTGCATGCACAAATTGAACACGTGCCCTAATTTGCGTGTACAAATTTAAGTATTATTTATAGAATTCTTCTGATAGTGTGTTAGATAATGTAGCCACTTTTTTTTTGGTTGCTTGCAAATAGTATAAGCATGACCAACGTACATTTTAATCATGAATTGGCCTTTTTGCCTTTGCCACAAATCTCTGGCAAATGTATTAGGTGGCATATGCATCATGTTACCCACTCGTGTGACTGGTGGCTGCTTTTGTCACAAGGTTGAAAGACTAATGTACATTACAAATATAAACATTTCCAGGAAAATATGTAATTTAAACCATTGTTTAGAAACAACTATTTAAAAAGACTGCAATTGATATATTTTACTGCGATAATGCAGTAAATGTAACAGGGCGGAATGAATGTCATATATATAAAGTAATAGATTTTTAAAACGTACAGAATCTGCATTACATAAAATTACACAATGTGAAATGTCTTTATTCATGAGCCCTGAAAACTGTCATGCCTACAGAACAGCTATTATACTTACCTTAAAAGTTATGGCCACTAGCTTACTTGCTTACTGAAATATTGGCCAGTCAGATCATTTTTGAAGAAAAAGTAAGTATTGATAGGGTGCACTAGTGGAGGTGGTGGGGGCCATCACTCCAACACTTTTGGACATTCATGGAACAGATATGGATGACCATAGCACAAAAAGTGTTCAAAGATTGGGTTAAAGAATAAGGGATGGGGGAGTCAGTGCTGGGTTGTGTTTGGGAACATAAAGGGGTGAGCTTTAAACAACTTGAGTGTATAGACAAGCATCTCATGTGGTCAAGTAGATGTTTACCCTTGTGGTATACACCACATAAAGTAGATGCCATTATTCAGCACAATCTCATTAAAAATTAATCCTTTAAGACTGATATGAAAACTACCTGGTCTAAAGTTAACTGGATAACTTGTTTTAATTTTAATTGGTGTATTCAGTTGCCACATTTACTAATTAGGTGTGATAATTACTAACATTCTTTAAAGGAAATTTTTTTTTGCCAAATAACATAAGTTAAATGGCAAAATCTTGCATTATTTGTTCTTACTGCATGATTTTGTTTTTAGCACAGCACAGGTTATGGAATAATGAGATCCTATTCATGCAAATGTATACAAAGCAGCTTGTTATTACTGAAAATTAACAATGCAACTTGTATTTAACTTCACAAGCTACACTATTCATAGAAAAATAATGCCTTATGCTCTTGGTGACCCTCATAAATGGGCCAGAGGTCTAGGAAACAACCTGCCTACCCTCAAACCTCCCTACCTCAGCAAGTGTCTGACAATCCCTCTAAAACATGAATCCTCCCAACACTCAACTACCCTGGCACCTATTGTACTTGGTGGTTAGTGGGAGACAGGAACGACCCCACCAGTTGCTTCTAGTTGTCAACATCCAGCTGCTAAATAACACACAAATCTCCCTAGTCATATTCTTACAGCAGAACTGCTAGTAGTTAAGCTACCAAAAATGGTTTCCAACAGATAGCTTGGTTTCCAAATGTTATGAGGGCTGTCAAGTATACCCATGTTGGCTTGGTTCCTCAAGGACTTATGAGACCATCTCCAGTACTGTAAGTATTACTACAGTTTGAACATGCAAATTTGCTATGACCAATGCTTCCTAGTGACTTATTTGGTATCCAAATGTCTTTCTATAAATAATACCTCAATGCCAATCTGCTAAACCAGTATCCCCTGAGTATATATGTAGTTATGATCAAGAAAACAGGATTCGACAGGACATGTGCATGAATGGTCATGTTTATATCTTCTATCATCTATTATTGATTCTCTTTCTATCTGTTCTTGTAAGTAACAGCAGTGTGACCCCTGTTCCATCTTCTTGTAAGACACAAGGGTAGAGCTAGGAACTATATAGCCATAATGCACCCTTTTTGAATTCCTGATTCCTCCAAAATAAATGAATGAGAAGGCAAGTTTACAGGACTCTTAAATGACTTGGATGTCCAAAACTCCTCCAATAACAACAAACCACATAGCCAGTAGGGATGGGCAGCTAGAAAATTTTTGTTTTGTGTCATTTCTGGGAATGTTCGCTTATCATTTTCAATGGTGGAAAACAAAAATGAAGATATAATGACTTTTTATCGCTCCATGGTGCAACCACACCTTGAGTACTGTGTGCAATTCTGGTCATTGCATCTCAAAAAAAATATATAGTGGAATTAGAAAAGGTACAGAGAAGGGCAACAAAATGATAAAGGGGATGAGATGACTTCCCTATGAGGAAAGCTAAAGAAGATAAGTTTCTTCAGATGGCTGAGAGGAGATATGATAGAGGTCTATAAAATAATGAGTGGAGTTGAATGGGTAGAGGTGAATCGTTTGTTTACTCTTTCCAAAAATACTAGGACTAGGAGGCATGCAATGAAGCTACTAAGTAGTAAACTTAAAAAAAACCAGAGAAAATATTTCTTCATGCAGTATGTAATTAAACTCTGGAATTCATTGCCAAAGAATGTGGTAAAAACAGTTAACCTAACAGAGTTTAAAAAAGGTATGGATAATTTCCTAAATGAAAAGTCCATAAGCCATTATTAAGATGAACTTGAGAAAATCTACTGATTTTTTTTTATAGGATAAGCAGCATAAAATGTATTGTACTGTTTTGGGATATTGCCAGGTACTTGTGACCTGGGTTGGCCACTTTGGAAACAGGATACTGGGCTTGATGGATCTTCTATCTGTCCCAGTATGTCAAACGCTTTTGTTCTTATGTTAACCAGTTAGCATGTGGTAATGTAGCTGTGCAAACTGATTAGTGCAGGAATGCCCCCGACATGCCCCCTTAAAAAAATTTAAAATATTTTTAGCACAAAGCATGTACTGATTTGGCAGTTATCGCAAGACACCTGAGCACATTCCATTTTAAGCTGCATTAGCGTTCCTTAGCAACAGCTTATTAAAGAGTCCCTTACTTTATCTATGTGAAACATAACAATTTTTAAGATCATTCCAGTGAGCCTTATTAGTAGTCTTGCCATTTCAAGTAGTAATATTGGTGGTATATAAGTCTTAGCTGCAAGTTCTCTTGTTTTCCTTCTGCACTGTGTAACTCAGCTCCTCTAAAAGATCAAGTAAATCATAAATTCTGCCAAGGAATCAATATTTGGCTATGAGGTTGGTGTGCAGCAATGAGCTTGCCGTGTGCCAATCCAGAACAACTGCCAGGCTGCCACAGGAGTCTGACGGTAGTTTCCACCCCTAGCAAGTGCCATTTCCAGCACTTAAAAAATATTTTGTATTTTTGTAGCGTTGAGTCTTACCCAGTGGTAATTTGGGTAGCGCCATATGCTGCCTGGTTACTGCCAGGTTAGTGCAGGAGCCCTACCTGTCACCTAAATAGGTGGCGGTGAGGGGTCCTCCAGGAAATGACCATGTGGCACATGGTTCACCTACCGCATGGCCATTTTTTTTGAAAAAAAACCTCAATCTTTTACCCGCTGCTGTAAAACGGGCCTCAGCATGTGTCAAAACATGTGCTGATGCCACCCACAGGCCCCCTTTTACCACAGTTTAGTAAAAGGGGCCATATATGAGCAATTTTATTAGTAGCTGAATTACAAGGATTCATAGGGGTCCTTTAACTGAGCAGCGGTAAAAAGTGGCCTTTGCGCGCCCTTATGTGGGTCATTCCTGCATGCTAAGGCCATTTTTTCCCACTGGGGTAAAATGGCAAATTTTCAGATTTTTTCAATAATGGCACCGAATGGCCATACACTAATTTTCCTATTAGTGAATGGCCGGTAATGTGTGAGCCCTTACCGCCCATTCTTCACCCCCAGAGTTGCCCTCAGTGCTAAAAAATGAATTCTATTTTTTAGCACATGGGTAGCGTGTGTACATCCCCAACTTACTGCAGGATGCCTCAGCACACCCTGTGATAAACCATCTTTTGCTGCGGTAAACACACATTAGTACTTACTGCATCTTTGAAAAAGGGCCCTGTGGTATATAAGACAAAGTCATGGATAGAAATATGTGAAGATGGATTATTTTAAAAGTTAATAAGTGCTCAATCTGACTGGGTGGATGATTATCCTGTAAGTAGGATTATGGATCTTCTGGCTAAATTTAGATTATTTGGCTTAAGTCTGGATCAGGGTAGACAAGATGACGTGGAGGGTGTCTTCTAGTAAACTGATACATTGCCCTGCATTCTGAATTTTTATCAAGATCATACTTGACAAAATTTTATGTACAGTATTGGGATTTTGTTGAAGATGATGTGTGGATTTTTTTGTGTGATTTTAAATGATTGTGTGGATTAGAGGGAGGGTAGATATTGTTTTTAGAAAGTGATTTTGTTGTAACCTGTTTTGGGGTGCTAATATCCCATTTCTAGGGAAACTCATAGAACAAACAGTCTGTGTTCAACTTAATGACTGGTTAGAAAAGAGAAACTGGCTAGATCCATGTCAATCTGGATTCAGACCTGGTTATGGTACAGAAATGGTTCTTGTATCCCTACTCGATGATCTTCACAGAAACCGAGACAAGAGATTCGCCTTAATGTTAGTACTGCTTGACTTCTCAGCAGCTTTTGACACCGTGGATCATGATATCATGCTAGCATGACCGACAGAAACAGGTATCAATTGAACAGTACTTGCTTGGTTCAAATCCTACCTATCAGACAGGCAACAATCCGTAATGTTTGGCAGCAACTCATCACCACCATGGACACTGACCTGCGGGGTACCACAAGGATCGATACTGTCACCAATTCTGTTCAATATCTACCTCAAACCACTAGCTGAGCTGATTCGGTCAATGGACACTCAGCTCTACATCTATGCGGATGATGTGCAGCTACTCATACTCATTGAACCTGACTTACCTACAGCCATGAATAAACTGATTTTTTTTGTCTAACATCAATTCAAGAACGGGCTAAACGCAACAAACGTTGCTTGAACCCAAGTAAAATAGAACTTCTCCGGGTCCCTAACACAAGTGGATACATACCTGACATCAAAATCCCTTTTGGGAAGTATGAACTCCCCCTCAAATCACAAGTCAGGAACCTTGGAATACAGTTAGATTCAACACTTACTCTGATTCCTCAAATCCAAGCAACCTTCAAGAACTGCTTTTACTATTGCGACTGCTACGCTGCCTCTCTCCTTACATGGAGAAGGTAAATCTTGTCCTAGTTGTACATGCCATGATAACATCAAGACTGGATTACTGCAATGCACTATACAATGGTCTGACTACAAAGGGCCTGCACCAGCTCCAGCTGATTCAGAATGCAGCAGCAAGACTTATAGAAGGTTGCAAGTGACATCACACCATTTTTGCAAAAACTTCATTGACTACCAGTACAATACAGGGCTAAATTTAAAGCTCTATGTCTGATCTTCAAGGCCCTGAAAGGAAATGGCCCTGAGTACCTGAGAAATAGGATGATCCTCCACACACCGCCAAGGACACTAAGGTCCTTCTAAGGACTTTCACTAACCGCACCCTTTCCAAAAGACATTACACAATGTGATGCCCGCAAGCGAGCCTTCTCCAGAGTAGCCCCCACTCTCTGGAATGCACTGCCTGAAAGGCTGCGCTTAACACAAGACTATCTTTACTTCAGGAAGCAGGTGAAAGCTTGACTCTTCAACCAGGTCTTTAATGGAAGAAGTAACTAACTCGTGAGTCTCACTCACATATACAAGGAGTGACTCAGGCTGCATATACAGCAGCAGGACATGTTTATTCACTCCTACCCTTGCTGAGATAATATTTAACCATTTTTTTCTGACCTCATGTGCAACTTTCTTTAAATCAATCACCTTACTTTCTAACTCTTCCTACTTTCTTACCTATCTATATGTTACATCTTTGCTTTACCCTTCGCTATCAATTATAATGTTCTATTACGTATTGTGTTGACATTGTAAATAGTATACCATGCCATACTTTGTATTGTTTATAATATTTTTACTGCTGTAATTGTCTATTGCTCATGTTTGATCTATTCTTACTGTACACCACCTTGAGTGAATTCCTTCAAAAAGGCGTAAATACATTCTAATAAATAAAATAAATAAATAAATAATGATGAATACATAAATAACAACATGTAATGGGCACTTTTACTAAACTGTGTTAAGCACTAACACAAGAAAAAAGGCTTACCACAAAAAGCTTTAAGTTTACTGGTTTAATGGTAAAACATTTACCCCATTGTTTACTAAATTACACTAGTGGCTGTCCTGTGGCAATGCCAACACAGTCCATTCAAAGTGAATGGGCTGTGTCGACATTACTGCATGGCAGCTGGTAGCGTGGTTTATTAAACAGGGGGGTTATATTCCACTTCTATCCAAGGCAGAGCACAAGACAATGTACATATAACATACCACCCATAAATATACCCAGTGTTTTGTAGTAATTGCGTGACAGCGCACGCTAATTGCACATTCTTTCTTTTTTTTCAGAAGGGGTGTCTCATGGACAGGGAATGGGCATGGAAGCATTATCAGCTAGTGCAATTGCGTTAATACACTTTAGCTAGATAACACAGAGTTAATGCGGGAACACCCAGTGCCTCCTAAATTCTCCATGTTAACTTTTTTCTGGTAACACATGCGAATGTGAACATTATAGCACATGACCTGGAAAAAAATTAGAAAGGTGCCTTAAATACTGTGCTTAGCATATGGGGAAGTCCTGCATTAAAACACGAGGACTAGATTCAGTAAATGGTACCCAAATTGGGCACCAAAAATGAGCACTGGTCGCTATTCTATAAACAGGGCTGCAAGTTCAGCACTGTTTATAGAATAGCGTTTAGGGCTAGATTCTATATATGGTGCCTGAAAAATCTGCCTAAGCATATTCTATGAGTGCCGCCTAGATTTAGGCGTGGTGCATAGAATACACTTAGTTGATATCCCAGCGCCTAGAACTACGTGCATCTATTTATACCAAGGAAAACATGGCGTAAATATCAGCACGTAGATTTAGGTGCAGAGGGGCATATTCTATAACAGTGTGTGTAAATTTTAGAATGCCCATGAAATGCCCATTTCCTCACCAATAACCATGCCCCTTTTTGGCTCTGTGCTTTAGAATTTAGGCACTGTGTGTTATAGAATATGCCAGGGGCATAGCCAGACCTCGGTGGGAGGGGGGGCCAGAGCCCGAGGTGGGTGGGCATTGTATAGCCGCATCCCCCTGCTGCCTCCCCCCCTCACCGCCGCTGACCCCCCTGCCACTTTGGACTGCCGCAATCGCAACCCCCTCACCACCGCATCAGGTACCTTGTTTGCTGGCAGGGGTCCCCAGTCCCTGCAAGTCGAAGAGTCTTCTTCAGCGCCGGTTGACTCCGGCACCTTCATTGTGGGATCATCTGTTTCTGACGCCTTACGTACTGCACGGGGCTATATGCACAGTGCAGGACATAAGGCCTCAGAAACGGATGATCCCACAACAAAGGCGCCAGAGTCGACCGGTGCTGAAGAAAACCCTTCGGCTGGCAGGGAATGGGAACCCTTACCAGCAAACAAGGTACCTGATGCGGTGGCGGGGCGGGCAGCGGGCGGCGATGGCGGGGGGAGTCAAATGTAGAGGGGCTAGGTCTTAATCTGTGGGGGCCCGTGCCCCCATGTCTCCATGTAGCTACTACCCCGGAATATGGTATGGGGCCCTTTTACTAAGCCGAGGTAGAAAGTGGCCTGCAGAAATGTAGGCACGTGTATTAGGCGCTCGCTGGGCCAGTTTTTACTGTGTCTGCAAAAAAGGTTTGTTAAAAATGTGAAGGGAAAAGGGCATGCAGTAAAACTGAAACTAGTGTATGTCTGAAACCGGCCTGAGCTCTTAACACCACCCATTGCTCTAGCGGTAAGGGCTAACATGCTTCACGTGCGGTAACAGGTTGGCACATGCCAACTGCTAATTACCGCTGGAAACAGCTCGTGTGGGAGGAAATAAATAAATAATTCATCCAGGTGTTATGGGTGTGTGCCAAATCTGAAATTAACGCCAGGGGGGCACGCTGGCCTGGTGATAGTCTCATTTGGGTGCACGCTGCACACGCGTAGAGCCTACCACGGCTTAGTAAAAGAGCCCCTTAGTGAGTTATGCGCATAAATTCTAATTATTGCCAATTAGTGCTCATTATTGCTTGTTAAGTGCTGTTAAAAATGCTGATTGGCATGTTAAGTCTATTAAGTTATACACAATGTTATCGAATATGCTTAGATATTGGTGTGGAACGTTAAGCACGATATATAGAATCCAGCGATTAGTGCTGAGATCCATGCCCAATTTTAGGTGCAAGGCTTTGTACCTAGTGAAACCTGGTGTAAATCCTCACACATAGATTAGGCGTGGATCCCCTGAATTCTATAATACTGCATGCATCTTTACTAAATGCCTCCCATGGCCATGCCTCCTTTTCAGTTGTGTGCTTAAAAAGTTATGTGCACATCTTTATACAATACTGCCTAGCAAGATGCGCACATAAGTTCAAATTGTTGCCAATTAGCACTAATAGTTGATTATTAGAGGCTAATTATTGGCGCTAATTAGCTTGTTATTCAATTAAATTATGCATGAAAATTGGGCACATGCCCAAATTTGCAGGTGCAATTTTGAGCGTCATTTATAGGTTTATCCCCAAATTCTATTTCCTAATGGGGTTTAGTAAAAGGGCCCTTTAGTTATTTACCCATATTCTACTTACTGCATACACTCCTGTTTGTTTTCTAGAAAGAAAGAAAAAAAATTTAAAAGCGAATGTGCTTAGGCCAGCCAGTGATTCCCAAACCTGGTCCTGGAGGCACCCTGGCCAGTCAGGTTTTCAGGATATCCATAATGAATATTCATAAGAGAGATTTGCAGTCACTGCCTCCTGAAAACCTGACTGGCCAGGGTGCCTCCAGGACCAATTTTGGGAATCACTGGCCTAAGCATATTCTCTTTTCTTTTTTTCTTTCTAGAAAACAAACAGGAGTATATATAGAAAGTAAAATATGGGTAAATAACTTACAGGTGACATTTTTTTAATTAGCTTATCCTGAGTGCATGTGGAATATTTTTACAGTTCTCTAAAAATATCAAAACCTAAAGAAAGTTTATACATATTTACCTATGTCTCGATATTTACCTAGTTTCTCTTGGATGTTTTAATTTGTGTCCAAAGTGAGCAATGGGTTACCTGCATTTGAAAAATCCATAATGTCTTGAAAGTTATAGGATTCTGATGAAGCTAAAGCGCCAAGCAATGAATCCCAATGGGCTATCATTGCCTCGTAGGAGGGGGTCTTATCTCTATGTGCAGTGTGTGATACCGATAATAGTGTAGGTGTGCTGCTGATATTTTTTATTATCTCATTTGGCATTGCCTCTTGGCTAATTATCATTTTTTTTTCTTTGTGGCACTAATGAAGACATTTTTCTATTCGCAATCAATGTAGACTGATGGTGCCAAGACATTCCTACTTGAAACCTCTGCAGCAGGTGCTATCACACATGCAGCATGTTGCTTTATAGGAGTATTTCCTGTCATTATTGAAAAATCTCCCCCTAACATTGCTGCTGGAGGGCATTCTGTTTCACTGCTGGACCTGGTATCTCTGCCAGTTGGATTAGCTGTGTCACCACCACCATCATCACTCTCATAAATAACTATGACAGCGGAAGAAGAGTCTAGTTTGTCTTTGTCATATTTACCTTTTTCCATTCTTTCCCCAATGGCCTTTTTCCAAGTGCACCTTCTACCAGCATTAGATCTTGTTGCTGCTCAGTCCCATTCTTCCATACCGAATCTGTGGTTAATATCCAGGCCCGTTAAGAACAATGCAGTTGCCCTGATAAACTATGTTCGCTGGGACCTCAGCCTATTTGAGTAGGCTGGCTGACTTTTATTCCTACTGAGGATTAATATGCTAATACTGATTTCTCTCTTAGTATTTTTACAACCCTAGCTAAAATGTAAGTATTCATTTAAAAAGAAACCATACTAATGACAACATAATTGTTGCATTTATATTTTAGCTTTAATTCAAAATTATTGCTTATCATAGCCTAAGATTGTTCTCTTTGTTAATATTTACTCTATTATTATGATACTTCATTACTGAAATTTATTGCATTTTTTAAAAATCCTTTTCTGGAAATACCTAGGAAACTTTGGGGCTATTTTATTAAGCTGTGTTAGGCATTAACACATCCCTAACGCAGGAAAAAAATGGCCTAACACTTGCTTACTGCAGCAAAAAAAGTTCTTATTGTTGGGCATGCTGAGGTGTTCCATGGTAATTTTTAAAATCTGTGCACACTTCCCACACGCTAAAAAACAAAGGGGCAATTTTACTAAGGCATGCCGAACAATGACCTGCACTGGTATAGGCACGTTTTGGACGCGTGCAGGTCCATTTTTCAGCGCGCCTGCAAGAAAGGCCTTTTTTGTGGCCAAAAATGGATGTGTATCAAAATTAAAACCAACGCATGGCCATTTTCGGCCTGAGACCTTACCGTCATCTTATTGACTTAGATAACCAACTGGTAATCGTCAACATACATACACTGCCAATTACTGCTGGGTAAGCACCATGCAGTAGAAACTTTCTACTGCGTGTTTTGAATGCACGCCAAAAATGGAATTACTGCCCGAGGCACGTGGTAGCCAGGGGGTAGTTCTAATTTGACGCATGTTGGATGTGCATAGGCATCTACGCGCCTTAGTAAAAGGACCCCAAAGTTATTTTTTAGTGCCATGTCAGGTTGGGGGCGAAGAGTAGGCATGTTCTGTGTTAATCAGTTAGTTCCACTACATTGCCACGCTAAACAATTAGCATGTGGATAGCACGTGAACCCTTACTGCCTACAAAATAGCTGTAGTTAAGGGCTCCCATGCACTAATGGGAAAATTAACATGTGGCCATTAATGATGGAAATAGAAAAAAATGGTCATTTTATCCACACGATAAAAATGACCTTAGAGTGTTGGAATGACCCGTGTAAGCATGCACTATGGCCACTTTTTTCCGCATCTTAGTAAAAATGCCCCTTAGGGTTATAAATTGGCACATCTAAAAATGAGAGTCCTTTGCCCAGTTAAGTCAGCTTCCACAGTATGCATACTTTTAGCTGGATCATTGGAGTGGGAAGAGGGTGGTTTAGCAAAACAAGAGACGTATACATTATTTTTTCCAACCAATTTTTACTCTCACAAATTACAGGTAGAAAACCCTCAAGTACATTTGGCCTTTGTAGGCAGTTTTCAAAGAGAATCTATCCATATAGTTTTCCCTTTGAAAATTAGCTGAGTTCTACAGACTTTGAAGCTGTGTAGACTATTTGAAAGATGTCCCTTTACAGATGCATTTACAATTGAACACATAAATTAATCTGTATGATTTAGTTTATCATTTAGCAGAGAGAGGCTTTACTATACATGTAAGATAGGGTGTAATATCTGTCTCATTTCAGTTAAGCTCACTGTCCCTTATAAGTATTTAATAGGAACATGACATAAAAACTTTAAATGAAAGCAGGTATTTCTCAGCAATATTTACCAGAGAGATGACTAATATATGTCTTACTCTTCCAGGTTTTGAGGCAAAAGTTGCTATCTATCAATCTGTATCAGTCACTCATTTCATTAATACTATTTTTCCCTGATACTACTTTAACATGCATCAAAACATTTGTCTGTTGGAGGTTTTTTTTCATATAATTAAATGGCTAATAGACAGCTGATACTTTTGTATTCTATTGTATTATTCACATTGAAGGGCATTTCAAAAATGATGTCCAACTCAGAATATGGATGAACCAGATCAGTATGTCACATATGGATGTCCATTTTTTCATGTATTCTAGAACATACAGCCTGTCCTACAAACATGAGAAACTGATATCCAAGTGCTGGCTATGTCCAATATGAATATCCATTTTACAAACTGATATTTCCAAACTATAAACAGGACAAAACTAGGGTCGTGGATGTCTTTGTGGAAGCAGAAGAATGTCCATATTATAAAATGATCTTACTAGGATATGTGCTCTAAAGTACTCTTTAATGGACCATCAGAAGTGGAATTGGGAACTGCATATCTTTCATAGAGATAAAGGCACCACTATCATTTTAATTTCAATTCATGCTGTTTAGTTATATAAAGAACTCCAACAGACAATTGTTTTGATGCATGTTAAAGTAGTTTCATGGAAAACCCATCTTGATTTCATTGGAATGAACACACAGAAAATTATCATTTTCATAGGTTAATGTAAGAGGCATATATCCTTTTTACATAGCCTCATATTTTTGAACTGGTGAATATAAAAAAGTGTTTTTATAATTTCATGTTAAAAGTATCCCAAACACATATTCAATAGATTAAATATTTTCTTTTTCAGGGGTTCTGTTGTGATCCTGATTGGAGGGTATCACTATGTAGACATCTTTCTAATCCCTGGGACTTTATTGAAAGTTACTCATGTAGAAAATCCATTTTCTGTTCTTATATCAGTATGCTTAATTATCATCACTGTTGATTTAAAGTATTTCAAGCACTGTTTTTTTTTTCATTTCTAAGATGCTGTAGAATTGAGTTATAATGAGTTAATTGATACAATAAATATTTCAGTCAATACAGTTTTCTATGTTGTCATAGGCAACTGTGATCCATTTAGTTTCCACTTGCCTCAAGACCTCCCACATTATTTTCTTTTGTGTTCAGTCACATTGTTGGATAAATATAGGCAACAACTTTAATACATTTTGGAGGTCATTTTAGAACAGATGCACTGCATTTATACATTTTAGTAGGCTTAATATAAATATTAGATCTGTTTATTTGGTGAACCATATTATGGATTGTGGTCACAATTTTGATGCATGCCCAAGGAAGGTCTTACATAAAGATGTACATTCAAGAAACAGCACCAAACTTTGGGCACCAGAATGATACACACTAACCCAGTAGTTCCCAAACCTGGTCCTAGAGGCATCCCAGCCAGTCAGGTTTTCAAGATATCCACAATGAATATTCATATAACCAATTTTAAAATCTCCCCCATTCAATCTACAACTCATCTTTTGTTCTCTATCCACACGCTCTCTTACACTTAACATTAATACCCCAAATCTATTCAAATGACATGAGAAATGCACTTTCTACTTGTAATAAAATATATAGGGGAATCCAAGATGGCGACGTTGTGAGTTCAATCACCAGACGCGCTCCAACCTACCTCCGTTAGACGCTGAGGAAGGCGCTTTGCCAGTCGATTGTGATGGGCAAACGGAGAGGCAGAGTCAGGGAGTCTCCCTCTACCCCTGGCAGAACCCCCCAACTTCAGCAAGCAACGCTGGAACGGTATGGAATCGCGCCGGGTCCCGAGATGGTGTCAACTCCCGCTGCCGGAGCTAGCGCATTGACGCTAGCCAACAGTATAGACAGGGCTTCCCTGAGCCCCATCGAATGTGCAGCTCCCCCGCAACCTGGATGAGGAAGAACTCCAGCAAGTCCTGCCACGCTATTCCCAGGAGGAGAACGGAGTGAACGGAAAGGGAACTTGCTGGAGACAGAAGGAAAACTGGACGCTAGCAACCTGGGCGAACCAGTCTTTAATTCTAGTCCTGTAGTAAGATCAAAAACAGTGAGTACTCTGGACCAGGTTGTTAAAGCTCCCCTCCCGGATGTTTTAACGGGACAAATGGAAAAACCAGCCTTAGTGACCTTAGAGTCAATGTGAGACTTAACTTCCAACATGCACTCCACACTACAAACTTTGGTTAAAAAAAATACTGAGACAATTAAGACTTTAGCTGAGACTGTGTTGGCACAATTGCAAACTAATGATCTCCACACCACTGAAGTTAAAGCTCTGACTGAAAGAACTGAGAAGGTTGAGCTTATGGGTCAAGCTTTTCTAAAAGATAAGAACTTTACTTCAAGGCGATTGGAGTACTTAGAAAATCACTCTAAAAGACTGAACTTACGTTTCATAAATTTTCCTAAATCACCGCTTGTTACTCCATTGCAAATGGTTAGGAATTACTTGATTGAGATATTAGGTATGTCTGAGAATTCATTGCCTCCAATAACTCGGGCTTTTTATGTGCAAACTAACACTAAAGATGTAAAGGAAAATTCGCAAGCCCAGAAGTAGGAGGCAATGAATCTCACTACTTTTCTTGAATCGTCACTTGAGGTGATAACTCAAAGAACAACTTTGTTAACTACCTTTGCACTGGAATTAGATAGAGATGCAGTGCTCAGACTCTCTCTTAGACATCTAGATTCTTGATTTTTGGGTTCAAAGATACGAGTGTACCCGGATCTATCTAGGGATACACAAAAGAGACGCAAGGTATTTTTAACCTTGCGCCCTAGGGTGCTTGCAATAGGTGCTAATTTCCTGTTAAGATTTCCCTGTGTATGTAGAGTATTGCACCAGTCTAAATCCTACCAGTTTTTCTAAACCCAGGCCCAGATGCATCATTCAAACGTTAAAAAATAAGAATCGTAAAAGTGCTTAACGATTTTTTAAAAACGAGGCATGCACTACAAAAACACTCCAGAAATGTTCGGATCGGTATTGCAAAGTAGGATGTATCACAGAATCGTTAAACCCGTCGTTAATCAGCGCCTAAAGCATGCGCAGAGCAGCCCAAGCGTTATGCTGGCTGCTCTGCGCATGCCACAAAGGCCCAGCTGTCAAAACAAACAAACAAAAAAAAATCCCACAGACACGTGTGTTTTGGGAGGGGGCAAAGGCACTCGTCATGAGCGTCCTGTATGGACGCCTTGCCCCCCCCCCCCCGCTGCTCCCCACTTCCCCCCCCCCTGCACAAAAAATTTCCAATTTTAGCAGTCCTGGGCCGGCCCTCCTCCCTTCCTGTATTCTCCCACACTAGCTCCGCCTCCTGCCATGCTCCTGTCCCATGCCCCGCCCCCACCCCCCCTTTGGTCGTGGCTGCCGCTCCCCCCGTCCAACGACCCCCCACCCTTTGCCTTACCGGCCCATGCAGCGCCTCTCACCTCTGCTGCACGGGCAAGAACAGCTGATCGGCGAGTCAGAAGGCCTCCTCAGACATCCCTTCTTTCTTCCTGGGCCCGCCCTCCTCTGACGTAGGTAAACTATTTCCTGATAAGTAGAGAGAAGGTTAATGTGGTAACTTAGTCACATATGTAATACTGTATGACAGCTTAGAGTGACCACTTAGGACAAGATGTTCTCTTTAATTAGTTTTGCCTCTGTTTAATTTCTTTTTCTTGGATCGTTTTCTTAATTGTATTGTGGACGATAGAAAGGAAACCTTAGATTTGATTTTTTTTTCCATTTTTTATTGTATTACCTATTTGTGTAAACACTCATAAGAGTTTATTATGATTGTTAAAAATTTAATAAAGAGAAATATAAAAAAATATATATATATAACAATTCCTTACAATAATATCATACTATCACCCAAACTTAAAAAATATGTTGACTCTTCAATTATCAAAAGATCATCTTGTTTCTTATTTAAATGTATGCATCTTATTGAAAACAGTCAAAATCAATTCCTATCAAATGACTTTCTCCGTTGATTTTCTTTACATTGCAATTATATTTATTGCCCTCTACTACATGCGTTCTTTATAAATCAAAGGCGGTGTGTACCATCCAAATCTCTGTTTGCTTAAAATATCGTAGTTTCACGTTCCCAAAGAACACCAGATGCTCCTTTCCCTTCTCGAAACTCCCAACTCCTTGGTTAATGCAATCCTTTGTAAAAGGTGACACAGTCCTATGTTCCACTCATGGTGTCATCAGAGGTTTAACTAGAATAACATATGATAATGAAAGGGAGACAATAAAAGCTTCCATCATCAAGAAGGGGCTAAGCATGGTCCATGTAATTCCTGTCAATGGTGTTAACAAACTATACAAGGGGAATATTGGATAGTTCCCCAAACAAAAACAAAGATTAATGCGAGAGATAACACTACATGCTCTACATTCTCAGACCAAACACACAGACAGCAATCACGCAAACTCCTTCTTTCCAGTTCCATGGTCTTCTCCCATGCAGCTCTAAACTCCCCTTAGAAACAGGTTCCTTCTCAGAGCTGTGCAGCCAATCAGATTCTAGTTATACCAGGTTCTTTCTGTGAGCTGTGCCCCAAATCAGAGCTCTCCTTTCATACACACAAACACATCTAAGAGCTGTGCAGCCAATTAGAGTCTAGCTATGCCAAATTCCTTTTGTGAACTGTGCAGCAATCAGAGCTCTCCTTGCATACACACAAACCTTTTGAACATCCCGTTTCTCTAATCTATATAAATAAAACCCACCTCAAACATTCTGAAGCTCACTCCGTGGCAGTAAAGCACTAAAGCACTGAACTCCTGCACTCTTGGTAGGACTCTTGGTAGGCTAGGGTATCAGGAACACTCACCCTCACTCATAGGTCCGCCCTCAGCCACGCCCCATCTCTCTATATAAAACGCACCACCAACGTTCTGAAGCCTCACTTTTCCAACGTTCTAAATGTGAGGCGCCAGAGATCAATTTTTCATCCATGACTGTCTGCCCCGCCCACACGTCAAACGTGATGACCTCGTGGGCGGAGCAATGACACTCACAGACCGTGTAGCACGTCTGATTGGCTGAGTTGGGTGAAGCCAAGGATGACGTCGCCAGCACAGCTGCTCCACAAAAAAACAAGGAAAGGGGGAGGAGTAGGGAAACACGCGTGTTTCCCTACTCCTCCCCCTGCCTAGGAATTGATGCAACTCAGCACCCCCCCTTCCGATACAAACACTAAACAAAACTCCCCCCCAATGCATCGGCACCTTTTTTTGCCCGCCCCGTGCCCCCCCCCCCCCCCGCGACACTCCGGCCGAGTCCTGCACTTAGTTTTTTTTTTTAACACTCACAACGCGCGAACGATGCAGCCGGCAGCGATTGAAAGAGGCTGTCTGGGCTGGCGTCTGCGTCGGAGCTTCCCTCACCCTCTGCGAGTCCCGCGAAACAGGAAGTTGTAACAACGAAGGCGGGACTCGCAGAGGGTGAGGGAAGCTCCGACGCAGATGCCAGCCCAGACAGCCTCTTTCAATCGCTGCCGGCTGCATCGTTCGCACGTTCTGAGTCTTAAAAAAAAAACCTAAGTGCAGGACTCGCCCGGAGTGTCGCGGGGGGGGGGGGGGGGGGGGGAAGGATTGGGGAGAGAGGGAAAGAGGGAAACCAACAGAGGGAAGGATTGGGGAGAGAGGGAAAGAGGGAAACCAACAGAGGGAAGGATTGGGGAGAGAGGGAAACCAACAGCGGGAAGGATTGGGGAGAGAGAGAAAGAGGGAAACCAACAGAGGGAAGGATTGGGGAGAGAGGGAAACCAACAGAGGGAAGGATTGGGGAGAGAGGGAAAGAGGGAAACCAACAGAGGGAAGGATTGGGGAGAGAGGGAAAGAGGGAAACCAACAGAGGGAAGGATTGGGGAGAGAGAGAAACCAACAGAGGGAAGGATTGGGGAGAGAGGGAAAGAGGGAAACCAACAGAGGGAAGGATTGGGGAAAGAGGGAAACCAACAGAGGGAAGGATTGGGGAGAGAGGGAAACCAACAGAGGGAAGGATTGGGGAGAGAGGGAAAGAGGGAAACCAACAGAGGGAAGGATTGGGGAGAGAGGGAAACCAACAGAGGGAAGGATTGGGGAGAGAGGGAAAGAGGGAAACCAACAGAGGGAAGGATTGGGGAGAGAGAAAGAGGGAAACCAACAGAGGGAAGGATTGGGGAGAGAGGGAAACCAACAGAGGGAAGGATTGGGGAGAGGGAAAGAGGGAAACCAACAGAGGGAAGGATTGGGGAGAGAGAAAGAGAGAAACCAACAGAGGGAAGGATTGGGGAGAGAGGCAAACCAACAGAGGGAAGGATGGGGAGAGAGAGGGAAAAACAGATGGAAGGATTGGGGAGAGAGGGGAAAAACAGATGGAAGGATTGGGGAGAGAGGGGAAAAACAGATGGAAGGATGGGGAGAGAGAGGGAAAACAGATGGAAGGATGGGGAGAGAGGGGAAAAACAGATGGAAGGATGGGGAGAGAGAGGGAAAACACAGATGGAAGGATTGGGGAGAGAGGGAAAAACATGGAAGGATGGGGAGAGAGAGGGAAAACAGATGGAAGGATGGGGAGAGAGAGGGGAAAAACAGATGGAAGGATGGGGAGAGAGAGAGAGGGAAAACGGAAGGATGGGGAGAGAAAGAGGGAAGATGCTGGATGGAAGAATGCAGAAAGAAATAGGGGAGACACTGGAAGGATGGAGAGAGAAAGCAGAGCTGCTGGAAGGAAAAGGGGAATAAAGAAAGACTGGAGAATAAGAGGAAGGGGCATGGGGAGAACAAGGGTGAGGAAAAGATGAAAAGCCACAGGTAGATGAAGGAAATTAAAGAATGGATAGTAAGAATGAATTAAATCTGGGCAGAGAGAGAGCCTGAAAAATATTGAAGAAAGCAAAGAAAAACGAGACAAAAATGACAAATGGCACAGAAGAGTTAAGCGAAAACAAAGGAAAGCAGAATCACAGACTGGGACCAATACGCAAAGAAAAACAGTCACCAGACAACAAAGGTATTAAAAAATCATTTTATTTTCATTTTAGTGTTTGTAATATGTCCAATTTGAGAATTTACATTGGCTGTCTTATTTTGCACTGGGTATACTGGAGCTGTAAGAGCTTACAGAGATTATTTATCATGAAAAAAAACCACGTTATTTTTTTCTCCTATAGTACTATAATATTTTCAATAATGTCTGTTTATATGCGCCATGGCTGGTATAGGGGGTGTGGTTAATGTGGGTGTGGCTATCATAGGGGTGGAGACATATGTGGTGACCCCGCCCATAATGAGTACCGGCACCTTTTTTTCTACAAAAAAAGCACTGACTACAGGCAACGCGCAAACACGAAGATCAGCCTCCTTTCCTTTCCAGGGTCACAGTTCAAATTCCTCACCTCCACCCATGGATCTCATTTCTCATCTACAGGCAACACACGAGCATCCGCCTCCTTTCCATCCCACTGTCAGAGTTCAAATTCCTACAGCTCACCCACAACCCCCCCCTTCCGATACCACAACTACTACTTATCATTTCTATAGCGCTACTACACGTACGCAGCACTGTACACTTGAAACCCCTCCCCCCCATGCATCTCACTTTACATCTACAGGCAACGCACGAAAACGAACATCCGCCTCCTTTAAGTTATGACAGCAAGGAATCACCCTGACAGCAACAAATCACCCACTCCTTTTCCTAGCAACCAGGAAGAGATTTTGCAACCAATCAACGATGGTCTTATTGTTGGTGCTCCTGCGCTTGGGGCTGACTACTACTCTGTGCTCTGAAGAATTGTTTTCGCGAGGCAGGGTTACAAATGACACAGCTTCCCCCTAGCAGATTGGGAAACACTTAACATGATCCTAAAAGAAGCAACTCCTCCACCCCTCTTCCAACAGCAAGCAAACCAGCTGAGCAAGCTCGCTCCTGAAGTGTTAACGTTGATGTGGCAATAAAAGGGTTAAGGGCTGCAGTTGCTGACACGGTACCATTGTGCTTCTGAGGGGGAGACGGAACAGAAAACACAGATTTCTTTTACATTCAATGTGTATTTCCCATGTTAACATGAAAAATACTTAGGGTTTGGTTAGCTTTTTAGTTTTCCACTTTGCAATTCACTTTGCTTCGGTTCTGCTTCCTTGGGAAGTACTGTGCATGATAAAGCACTTTCAAGCACTGCTTTTGCACTAAACCTGCAGTTCACAAAACAACATTTTTGAAAGCTTTCTTGCCTTTTACCTTATGCTTACAAACATTTAATTACTTGAAAGGAGTATTGACAATTCTTTTACCAGCATTTCATTCCTGAAATACGTCAGTCAGTAATCTCTTTTCTTCACACACACTCACTATCGGTCTCACACAGTCTGTCTCTCTGTCTTACACACACAAACACTCTGTCAAAAAGGACCGCACCTGTGGTCCTACACAGGGCCTCCTCCTTCCTCATTATACACCCTTCACTATTACTCCATCTCATTACAATACTTTAATATTAAATATTTGGTTAACAAAAAACAACTAATCAATATAACCTTGCTAGCGCCCGTTTCATTTGTGTCAGAAACGGGCCTTTTTTACTAGTTAATATATAAAATAACCTATAAAACCCTCATTTTTGATTTTTAACAATATAAATCAAGATCAAAGCAATGCCCTTCTCTGTTTTATGTACAAATCTGCATTTTTAAACCTCTTATAAACCCCAAAATGAGCACTTTAAATTTACAGTGTTCTACGTACAAACAGGGCTTAAATAAAGTCACAGCACATATCTGGTGGGTCTACACACTTAAATTCTTAACATTACAAATATCTTTAGAATTATTTAGACATTTATTTACAGTTTCAAGTGTCAGTGCAGGTCTCCCTGCACCTCACTGCGCAAGCATGAATTTTCACGCTGTTTCTGGCTGTCGCTGGGCTGCCTTGAGCCCCCCTCCAGGTAAACAAAATAATTTCAACCACAGGTTAAATTATCTTTCCTAGCAACTTTAGGAGGGGGTGGAACTGCAAACCTCCCTGTTGACATATACAAATGTAACAAATAAAATAAAATAAATAAAAAAATATATTAAGAAGCAGCCGGAGTCAGAGAGGGGGTGAGAAATGAAGCCAATGCCCTTGTGCCTTAAACCCAAGGAGGTTAGATTGAGAACAGGAGACAGCATGATGTCAAAAAGCTGAAGTCATTTTCCCCCTTCTCCCCCATGCAGCCCCCATCTTGGTACACCAAAAACAAAGCAAGCAAACAAACCTATCAGCTGCTGCATCTATGTTGTCATTCTTTATTGTTGGTAGCATTTTTATTTGATTTCACTTATATTTTCAAACATGTCAGCTTGTGCAGCCTGTGGATGTACACCAAGCAAGTATGGTTTCATTGGTTAGAGTAGTAATTAGTTCTAAATTGTAATCATTGTGTTATTTGGAGGTGCTGGTTATAGGGACTCTTAGTACTCTAGTAGGCATTGTACTTATGCAGAGATGTTTTACCTAGAAAAGGGCCACTAAAACAAACATCATGTTATGAGAATTATGTGCTCAACATTCAGAGTTTCTATTTATAAATACAAAGATTTTTAAAACGTTAATTAGGTTGAACCCTGGGAGCATTTAACAATTTTTTCCTGTGTGTACATCAAAAGAAAAAAAATGGTATGTAGTAACATACTCCTTTTGTTTTGTAGAATGCAGTGGTATATTATAAACATGCGTTTTTTTTAAATACTACTATCTCAAAGAGAGATATTGTATAACGAGGAAAGAACTTCCTTCATGCAGAAGTTCTGTCCAGAGTCAGTCTACATATGCCAACATTGTCCAGTTCTGTTTTATATTTGGTTGTAACCTGAAACTTGTAAAAGGCATTTTTTTTTGTTTGGAATCTTTGTCATCCTGCTGTGTTTGTATATAGATGAGTGTGATTTTATTAGGCAGGCAAACAATACACCACCAAAATACAGTACCAAGCAGCAAGTTCATACAAAGTTAATTATGTTCAGTAGAGAATAAATCAGTTGATTGCCTGCTATGTGAATATTCCATCACTGTTTCATTATTGTTACCAAGTATTGTATATACCCCTGGATTCCATATATGGTACACCACGTATTGCATGTAAATGTGTGCGTGCGGCCAATTTACGAACACCACTAAATTAAGAAACAAGCCGATTAGTCTTCATAATTGGCCAATAACAACCAATTATCAATACTAATTGGGCATAATTGTAATTTACATGAACTTGTTTAGGTTTATTCTAAAAAGTGGCATGTGCAAATTCCCACACACACAGCCAAAAAGGGGCATAGTCATGGAAGGAGTGTGGGCATCTTGGGGCCATGTGTGTGGGTATATTTGGGGGAGCGCCTAGACTTAGATACAGGCATTTATATCAGCTTTTCACTGGTGTCAATTGCTGTGCCTAAATCTAGGCATATGAATCAGATTTACCTAGATTTTAGTTGCCATATATAGAATCCAGCCCATTATGGGCATTTAAACTTTGATTGTTTTAATTCCTTTATCCAGACCTTACATGCATATGGTATTATTAGTTAAACCCAAAGGCAAAACCTAAGGGTAGTTAAACAATTTGGTTTAAACTGTGTTGTGCTGTAGAAGTTGTTGTTTACTTTTACAATGTATAAATGGATGCCTATTCTGGTCTGTACATGTGATAATGTTTGAATAACTGTCAGTATTTATAGCTATGATTTCTGATCATACGGCGCCATTAAAGGACAGACTTTTAAATGCCCAGTTGGGTATATATGCTAATCTCAACTTTGTTCAATGTTTCAGACATATCCATCGACTTACTTCCATGATGTTACTGAATTCTATTATTCTGTTTCACTGTATTTTCAAATATAAGCCACATTGAACCCGAGTTTGCTTGGGATAATGTGGGATGTAAATATCAAGTTTAAAAAAATCCTTTATCCTCCACCTTTTAAGGCACTGCCTATCCAACTGGATGGTGATGGCAGAAGGAAAGCAAGTTTGGTCCAGTGAAGATTAATTCAAAATAATCTGTTCCTTAGCTGGGCTGTAGTATTACCATATTGAAAATGTGACCATATCATGCCCTTGAGGTTATGTTCCATTAACAAGTTAAATGTTTAACTGACTTTCGTAAAAGAATTATATATCCTTTGGATGCATGACTAGGAAGAAAAACACACACTTATTTATGCAGTATCACAATTCCTCATGCACAGCCATAAAACAACCTTTTAGGATGGATTGTGTTCACAATGAGCGTCTTTTAATATCAACCAGATAGAAGAGAAGAGTTTTGGCACAGCATAACTTAGAAGTTTCAGTTTTGGCACAGCATAACTTATTACAAGAACAAAATATAAGAAAACCAATGAACTGCATTAGGGGCTTATAGCCCATTTAGTTATATTTAAACAAATGAGAGATCTGTATGAAACAAAATATTTAGTTTTATTATTTTGACTTATAAAACTATTTGTCCCTGAAACATGCTTAAAACAGGAATAATTTTATTTATTTTTGTTACATTTGTACCCCATGCTTTCCCACTCATGGCAGGCTCAATGTGGCTTACATGGGGCAATGGAGGGTTAAGTGACTTGCCCAGAGTCACAAGGAGCTGCCTGTGTCTGAAGTGGGAATTGAACTCAGTTCCCCAGACCCAAAGTCCACCAGCCTAACCACTAGGCCACTCCTCCATCTGTGTATCTAAAATGTTAACTTCTACAAAAGAAATGAAGTAAAGATATGATTCCATATGCCCCAATGAAAGGAGAGTTTAATTTTACTTCCATTTAATTTCAAGATATACCATCTTTATAACACCAGGCTTCCCAAGGCAGATTACAACAGTTTAAATGAACCCATCAGAAAACAGGATATCCTCACTGAAATTTGACCGTGTATTACTGTATTCTATAGAACAGTGTAGAAAAATGAGCACAAAATACAGAGTTTATTATTGCTTTTTCTATTAGCTACAATAATTTAAGCTACTACTAATCATTTCTATAGCACTACTAGGTGTACACAGCACTGTACACATTATATACAGTACATTCTCTGTCCTGAGAGAGCTCACAATCTAAGCTTTTTGTACCTGGGGCAATGGAAGGTTAGGTAATTTGCCCAAGGTCACAAGGAGCTGCAGTGGGAACTGACCCCAGGTTGCCAAGCTTAAAGCCTGCTGCATTAACCATTAGGCTACTCCTCCACTCCATCACAGCCATCATGGTCAAGAATAAGTACCCACTTCCCCTGATAACTGAACTGTTTGACCACCTGCAGAGGGCACAAATCTTCACCAAACTGAACCTTCGATGGGCCTATGAATCTTCACCAAACTGGACCTTCACGGTGATGAATGGAAGACAGCATTTAACATCAAGGTAGGCCATTATGAATATTTAGTGATGTTGTTCGGTCTCTTGAATGCTCCTGCGGTCTTACAAAACTTTGTTCATGACATGTTCCGGGACCTGCTACAAAAATGGTTCCTGGTGTACCTTGATGACATTCTCATTTTCTCCAAGAAATTGGCTCAACACTGGGAGCAAGGGTAGAAATATCACTATGGGTATAGATATAACTGAAGCAGGGAGTGCTGGAGGGCTAGTTAGTTCCTAATAGGGTTACCATACTTCCAGGTTTCCCTGGACATGTCCTCTTTTTAAGCAACTGTCTGGGTGTCCGGGCAGTGTTCCTAAATTGGGGGGACTGTGTGACCATTTGGGCCAAGTTTTAAAAAAACTGTTGTGCTCATTCCCAACAATGGCAGCATAGCCACAGGCCCACCCACCCACTTTGGGCTCAGCTGATCCACCCATCCTCCTCCAAAGTGTGGCATGTCTTCTTCCTCTTCTTCCTCACATGTTCACGAACATCAAAAAATGTGGTAAATGTAGTGTTTGTAAACATGTCTTAGAACTGTATTTATTCATCCCACAACACATAAAACATATAGAATAAAGCATACCTCTAATTGCAACTTCTCAAAGGTCATTTACATCATTCAATGTTCTTATAGACTTCTATACATTGGTAAGACCAACCGTATGATTCAGACTCGCAAGATCGAACATCACAGTTGTATTAATAGAAATGTCGAAACGACTCCATTAGTAAATCATTGGCACAGTACTATGTATTCTGTTGAAGATTTAAAGTTCCTGGTTTTTAAAAATTTTAAACCTCATTGGAACAGAAACAACATTACTAACATTCTTTTACAAGAAGAGCAATGACTTATTTACGAGTTTAACCATAGGGGCCTCAATTTTGAAATTGATTTCCATCTTTTTCTTTATATTCATTCTTTATTAGGTTACCTGCATCCTTTTTTATTTCTTTTTTTAAAGTCACAATTATGAAGACCATATCGTAGTCACATATTTGTATTTATTATCCTTTTACCTGATAGTGATCCACTAGATCTCATTTTCTTAGTTATTGTGCACATTCTGTTGATTTATTACATATGTATATCTAAAAGATAACTGCGTTCAATATCTAGCTGGTGGATGTTGCTCTGTGATACTCATTCATTAATGATTAGTGGAGGAAAGCCTCTGTTTGACCTGGTCACCAAACAAATGTCATGTGACTCACAGGGACTGGGTTCTTCATTGGCTCAAAACCTCCGTTGTGTCAATTAAATGTTTTGTTTTTTTGTATTTTTTAGAGGATTTTTTTTATATAGTTCAACAAGTTTATTCAGCATATAGCACTTATCTTCCGATGGGGTCCCATTTCACTGTATCAGCTTCATCAAGGAGAACCTCATGCTTATGCCTTCTGAATTGTTTGACTTAATCTGTAAGATAAATGAGGTCACATCAATCTGGCTGGCTCCTACTCATTCAGTGTAATGTAAAGCTGTGCGGCACGTTTTCTCTATACAGAACCTCACGTTATTCCGATACTCTCTATACTGTTCACCGAAATAATCTTACAGTCCCCTTTTGTTATAATATGATATGAGGACTTATTTGTTTTGAAGCAGCGTGTCTTGTCTCCGCTGTTATGAGACCATGCTTAAAGATGGACGCTCATTAATTCAGGACAGCTGCTATTGGTTCAAAATTTAAAGGGATATTCTGTCCTCCACATTTTAAAGGGGCATAATTCTAAATTTACTCAAAAAAGGTTGCCCATTGTATCATTGTGTTAAGCCCATGAGGTTCTAAGGTCTGCATCCTATAAATCCAGCATTGTTTTAATTGAAAAAGACGTTTCCCTCTGTCTCCCCCTCTGCTGCAGATCTTTGCACGATCAATCGCAAAACAGCGAAATTGTGAAAATTCGTGTCTAACCACATTGCAATGTGGTGTCAGGGGAGCCCTGATTTGTTTTCTTTTTAAACAAGACTTATGTTCAACCATCCGGGTGTGTAATTTTTGTGTGGTTTTGCCCACGTAAAACTTATTGCAAGAGCACTGTATTATATAAACAACAAAATCAGATCTACAGTTGGTGCTAGATCTAATGGAATATGTCTTTTGATCTACTGGATTAACGAATTCTACTCCTTCCATGGTAATGCTGCAAGTACTGCAGCTGCCACATTTAAAATGTCCCCTAGTTGTGGCAGTATCTTGTTCCTGTTTTAACATTGTGGGGCTGAGAATTTCCTTTTAATTGGGTCCTCTCGAGAAGGCTATACGTAATTTGCTGGTGGTAAATGAGGGATGGAATTGTACAATGTCCCAATTTTTCTTTCAATTGACCGGGGACAAACAGAGGCATTCCTCCGGTAATCATTAATGAATGAGTATCACAGAGCAACATCCACCAGGTAGATATTGAACGCAGTTCCTTTGATTGAGTGGTTGAGTCCTTTTGATTTAAAGTTATCTAAAAGATAGCAACATATTTTGTTGACTAACTGAAGTTGTATGTTTAAAAGATAATAATATTTTTCTATGCCACCATTTTATCCTGTCGCTTTTGAGTATGATTCTTTTTCTATTATTTTAAAACATTGGAATGTTTCCATGTCCAATTTCTTTTATTAATATATATATTTTTTTAAATCAATATATAATATTTTGACTCCTCTGGTTTTTTCTATACCTATTTCCCTTTTTCAGCACACCACTTTTTTCATATGTATATTTTTTTTACTTTTTTTTTTTTTTTTAGTATTCCTCCTTGTTTATTTTTCATTTAGTCTACCTCTGATTTATCCTTTTAACTTTTTCTAGAGAGCACATGCTCCCCAGTGTCTCCTTTATTGTCTCACTGAAGTTTACCGCTGATGCCATTTGCTGTTATGAGCATGCACATCTTTTTCCGTGCCTTTTTCACCCTTTAAAGAACAGCTTTTTACCTCTTTCTTGCTTTTCTAGTGCTGAAGCAGCAGCACTTGTACTCTTACATTACCGGTAAGTGCACAATCTTTTCAAGGAACCTAGCTACTACTTAACAACTTTTTTAGTCCACATCTTTTAGGTTTCTCTTAGCCTTTAAAGTTAACATTCTTTTTTTCACACAGCAGACTTTTGTATACATGTCAAAGTACAACTTCATGCATTTGTCATGCGGGGATTTCTCAGCATCATTTTAAGATGATATAGATACTTTTTTTTCTCTGTGCACGGTGGCCTCACATGTTCCCTATCTTTCTATTTTTTATACCAGTTTATTTTTGATATATAATGCCTTCAGTCTTCATTTATAAAGCACAGTACACATTATTTAAATGATGTTCCTTCTTTACTGCTTAGATTCTCCACAGATATTTCGGTTGCACAGCACTTATTCATCGTTTTCTCTTTAGCGCTTTTGTATAATACATGCTGATTCAAACGTTTCACACTTTCTTTCCTTTCAGTGCAACACTTTTGACACTAGTCATTTCACCTCCTTATCTGCACACATTTTGTTATTTTCCCCAAGCTTCACTTCTGAACACTCATATTTCCTCTCACATGGAGGGTCCATTGTACAACCATCTAGCATAGAACACTCATGGTTCTTATCATTTTACTATTACTTTGTGTTCTGTTGGAATTGTGTACTTTCATTTTTCATATATCTTTTCTCTTTCATGAAGCACCTTTTAATACACTGTTCTCATTTTTGTTTTTATTTCCTTTCATGCTTTTTTATTTTCATGTTTGTTCTTCCCATATCTGCTTTCTTTTATGTCCTACATTCAGTAGGATTCATTGCACTTCCAAGGACATGGATTACTGAGACCAAGTCAGCACGGCTTTTGTGTGGGGAAATCTTGCCTGACCAATTTACTTCAACTCTTTGAAGGGGTGAACAAACATGTGGACAAAGGGGAGCCGGTTGATATTGTGTATCTAGATTTTCAAAAGGCGTTTGACAAGGTACCTCATGAAAGGCTACAGAGGAAATTGGAGGGTCATGGGATAGGAGGAAAAGTCCTATTGTGGATTAAAAACTGGTTGAAGGATAGGAAACAGAGAGTGGGGTTAAATGGGCTGTATTCACAATGGAGAAGGGTAGTTAGTGGGGTTCCTCAGGGGTCTGTGCTAGGACCGCTGCTTTTTAATATATTTATAAATGATTTAGAGATGGGAGTAGCTAGCGAGGTAATTAAATTTGCTGATGACACAAAGTTATTCAAAGTCGTTAACTCGCAACAGGATTATGAAAAATCACAAGAGGACCTTACGAGACTGGAAGACTGAGTGGCTAAATGGCAGATGACGTTTAATGTGAGCAAGTGCAAGGTGCTACATGTAGGAAAAAAACCCACAAATTATAGCTACGTCATGCAAGGTTCCACGTTAGGAGTTACGGACCAAGAAAGGGATCTGAGTGTCGTCGTCGATAATACACTGAAACCTTCTGCTCAGTGTGCTGCTGCGGCTAGGAAAGCGAATAGAATGTTGGGTATTATTAGGAGAGGTATGGAAAACAGGTGTGAGGATGTTATAATGCCGTTGTATCACTCCATGGTGCGACCGTACCTTGAGTACTGTGTTCAATTCTGGTCGCCGCATCTCAAGAAAGATATAGTAGAATTGGAAAAGGTGCAGCAAAGGGCGACTAAAATGATAGCGGGGATGGGACGGCTTCCCTATGAAGAAAGACTAAGGAGGCTAGGGCTTTTCAGCTTGGAGAAGAGACTGCCGAGGGGAGACATGATAGAGGTATATAAAATAATGAGTGGAATGGAACAGGTGGATGTGAAGCGTCTGTTCACGCTTTCCAAAATACTAGGACTAGGGGGCATGCAATGAAACTACAGTGTAGTAAATTTAAAACAAATCGGAAAAAATATTTCTTCACCCAACGCATAATTAAACTCTGGAATTCGTTGCCGGAGAACATGGTGAAGGCGGTTAGCTTAGAAGAGTTTAAAAAGGGTTTAGATGGTTTCCTAAAGGACAAGTCCATAAACCACTACTAAATGGACTTGGGATAAATCCACAATTCCAGGAATAACATGTATAGAATGTTTGTACGTTTGGGAAGCTTGCCAGGTGCCCTTGGCCTGGATTAGCCACTGTTGTGGACAGGATGCTGGAGTCGATGGACCCTTGGTCTTTTCCCAGTGTGGCATTACTTATGTACTTATGTCAGTTTATTTTTTTATTATTATTTTTTTTAATCCTTTTATATACATTTGATTCTCCCATTCAGTTTTATTTCAGCACTTCAGATATCCCTTTTTTTGCACCTTTAGTCATCTTTCTCGTTGTTCAGTGGTTGATTTTACTTTATTCCATTACAGAAGCATTAGGTGTGAACTGTTATATTCTTTTAGATATGCATTGTCTACATATGCACGGTCTTTTTAAAGATATGTTTTCCTCCCTTTTTTATATATTCCCCCACACAAATACCTTTATTTACAATATTATTGAGACACTTTTCTCAGAATTGCACCCTGTATATGTATATATATTTTTTAATGCTTATTCCACTATCCTGCTTATTTTCGAAGGAGATCGCCGGCCATCTTCTGACACAAATCGGGAGATGGCCGTCCATCTCCTGAAGCCGGCGAAATTGGTATAATCGAAAGTTGATTTTGGCCAGATCTAACTGCTTTCTGTCACAGAGCCGGCCAAAGTTAAAAGGGGCGTTTCCGCAGGGTATGGAAGGTGGGACGGAGGCGGCACGGGGGCGTTGTTAAGACATGGCCGGCTTCAGCCGATAATGGAAAAAAGAAGGCCGGCTTGGACAAGCATTTGGCCGGCTTCACTTGGTCCATTTATTTTTAGGACCAAGCCTCAAAAAATTGCACCAATTCATCAGATGACCAACGGAGGGAATCAGAGATCACTGCGTATGCCTTGTAGCGCTATAGAAATGCTAAATAGTAGTAGTAGTAGTAGTAATCACCTCCCCTTACTCCCCCCAGTGGTCACCAACCCCCTCCCACCCCAAAAAAAAACCCAGTATACTTTTTTTTGCCCGTGTCTCTGCCAGCCTGAAATGTCATACTCAGCTCCCTGACAGCAGTATGCAGGTCCCTGGTGCAGTTTTTTGTGGGTGCAGTGCACTTCAGGCAGGCGAACCCAGGCCCATCCCCCCCTACCTGTTACACTTGTGGTGGTAAATGGGAACCCTCCAACCCCCCCCCCAAAACTCACTGTACCCACATGTAGGTGCCCCCCTTCACCCATAAGGGCTATGGTAATGGTGTAGAGTTGTGGGGAGTGGGTTTTGGGGGGGATTTGGGGGGCTCAGCACACAAGGTAAGGGAGGTATGCATCTGGGAGCAATTATTGAAGTGCACTGCAGTGCCTCCTAGGGTGCCCGGTTGGTGTCCTGGCATGTCAGGGGAACCAGTGCACTACAAATGCTGGCCCCTCCCATGACCAAATGCCTTGGATTTGGCCGGGTTTGAGGTGGCCGGCCTCGGTTTCCATTATCGGTGAAAACCAATGCTGGCCATCTCAAACCCGGCCATCTCTGACATTTGGCCGGCCCCAACCGTATTATCGAAAGGAAAGATGGCCGGCCATCTTTTTCGATAATACGGTTCGGGACTGCTCTTTGCGATGCCGGCCATATAGATGGCCGCCCATATAGATGGTCGGCACCATTCGAATATGCCCCTCTATGATACCCACATAACCTTCTTCCTTTTTTTTGATGGACTATTTCAAAACTCCTAGGTTTTTTTTTTACACAGTCTCATTCTCATTACCGCACCACCAGGTTTGTTTCTTCGTATTTTTTATCATTCCAATGTTTTAATACTCTTTGATCACTGTTTTTGAATTCTTATTTTTATTTCATCCTTGTTTTTACTAACCTCTGATTTATTTATATTACTTTTTAGTGTGGCTTGGTAAAAGTACCCCCAAATGCAAACTAGTGAATGCATATGTCTAGTGTTTTATACACAGGTGTGTTTGTTTGAAACTGCATTTTGAAATGGGAGGATCTCATCCCAGAATACTAGATTTGGTCTCTTTTTCCACTGATTTATCTCCATTGCTTTCTGAGAGGAGCTTCCTGTTGAGTAGGTTATAATTTTATCATGGGCCTGTAGTCTAAGCAGCATGAGCTAAAGTTTATTTGGATCATATAAAAATAGTTTCTTCACTATGATCTTTGATGTTATATGAATTGAATATATATCTAGCTGTTGATCAGAATTCAAATTCACATAACACAGTAACTAACTCCTTTTCTATCCAAGGATATCTCCTTCCTGTATCAGTCATACCTGGACTGGCAACAGCTATGCACAAAATTTAAGCAGGTAGTAACGCCAGTACTGGGCAGACTTCTATGGCAGCAGTAGTAATTCCTGTTTGGTAAATGAGAAGAAGCCCATTCGATTTCTGTGGGCCTCCTCTCATTTGTCATGTGGAAATCACTAGTGGGGATTTGTAAAAGAAGCCCTCTGTCAATTATTTTTTGTCCAGCATCTAAGAAGTTGCTGCAATTTAGCATCATGATCACTTGCGTTTTTTCTCTTTATCTTCTACTCTAATGATGATAATATTATCTGACATAATCTTAATTTTAATTTAATTATAGCTAAGAGTATAAAAGGTACTACAGATTTTAAAAATTCATAAAAACATCACAAGAGATTAAAATATTACCTTATTAACCAAGATCTTAATGTCTGATAGTATGTAACATAATAAAATTCAGAATCAAATAGAGAATCAAATAAATTGGAGTTCCAATTCCATTTATACATTGTTTCCTTAAGGACTGTGGCCTGAAAACATTAACTGTAGGGAATGACACTCTCCACTGAGTGTGTGACTGTTGATATGGGATATACGTGGATGGGGCATAATCGAAAGGGACGCCCAAGTTTTGTTGAGGAGTCCTCGCAAAATGTCCCGATGGAGGGGCGGGGAAACCCGTATTATCGAAACAAGATGGACGTCCATCTTTCGTTTCAATAATACGGTCGAGGACACCCAGATCTTGAAATTTTGGTCATCCTTAGAGATGGTCACCCCTAGACTTGATTGTTTTTGATTTTCAGCGATAATGGAAACCAAGGACGCCCATCTCAGAAACGACCAAATGCAAGCCATTTGGTTGTGAGAGGAGCAGCATTTCTAGTGCACTGGCCCCCCTGACATGCCAGGACACCAACCGGGCACCCTAGGGGGGCACTGCAGTGGACTTCATAAATTACTCCCAGGTACATAGCTCCATTACCTTGTATGCTGAGCCCCCCAAACCCCCCTAAAACTCACTACTCACAACTGTACACCACTACCATAGCCCTTACGTGTGAAGGGGGCACCTAGATGTGGGTACAGTGGGTTTCTGGTGGGTTATGGAGAGCTCGCTGTTTCCTCCACAAACATAACAGGTAGGGGGGGTGGGCCTGGGTCCACCTGCCTGAAGTGCACTGCAGTACCCACTAAAACTGCTCCAGGGACCTGCATACTGCTAGGATGGACCTGAGTATGACATCTGAGGCTGGCATAGAGGCTGTCACAAAATATTTTGACAGATATTTTTTGAGGGTGGGAGGGGGTTAGTGACCACTGGGGGCATAGGCGCCTGGGAGGCTTGGGGAGGCTAAGCCTCCCCAGCCACAAGTGTAGCAAGGCTGGGGCGGTGGGGGCGGAGCGCCCCGGGTGCAGCTCATGAAGGGGTGCTCTGGTGCTGCCTTCAACATCTCCCTCCCTCCCTCCCCCCCGACTGGTGTATGTGATGCAGTGCACTGTGGTGCTACATGGCTGTCCTCCCCCACCCCCGTCCTCCGACTAGTGTGATCGCTCTTCCCCTCCGCAGTCCGCTCCTGGCTGTCATGTCTTTCAACTGCGAGGCTTCCGGTAGCAGCAGCATCAGCAATGTAGGCGCTGCTTTCAGCCTGCCCCAGAAGCACTCTCTGTACAGCTTCCCACATAGGCGGGACGCAAGGCTTCCGGGGCAGGTTGAAAGCAGCGCTCACTTACATTGCTGCTGCTGCTGCTAGAAGAAGCCTCGAAGTTGAAAGACATGACAGAAGGTCTCCGCTCCCGATGAGTTCGATTTCCTGGTGCCTCTCAGGGGGATCCCCACGTTGCACATCATGCAGCAGGCTGTTTGGTGGCTGCCGCTGGAAAACCCCGTTTGATACCATATGAGCAGCAGGAGGATATTGAAGACTGGATAGAAATGGGTACAATCTTCCCAGTGGTGAAGCCAAAGAAAGTGATGGCCACCTTCAAAAAGAAAGTGGCAGGTGGCTCCCAGCAAGGTAAGGATTGTGGCTGCAATTCATCCAAAATGTATGCATGAAAGTCTCCCAGTGGATATTTGAGTGGCCAAGAAGACCAAGTGTAGTGTGGGAAGGCATGTTCTTTTCCTTCAATTGCTGACCCTCCCAAGAAAAAGTCCAAGAGGTCATGCAAGCAGGAGTGGATCTGGTGGCCTAACATCCAGTGTATTGAAGGTAAAGGTCAGATGTGACATCTGCAAAAAGTGATACAGTGCGTTCTTGCTATTCAGGATGGTATGTTTCTTAAAAACATTGTGAACCACAAACTTATTTATGGCATTTTATCCCACATTAAACGTGAATTAGGGTGTTTTGTGGCTCTCCATGAGAATTGTGATATTATGATCCCTTGTTTCATATTGTTGACAGTCTGCATTTTCCGTATGGGTGGTATATTGGTGTATTAGGGTCTGCCCAGTATAATATTTATGGTACAGTAAGGCTCTGAGTGTGTTTTTGCACAAAGTTGTGCATAGTGTTTTTCGGTTGAGCGATTGTGGTTAGTACATGCTTTGAGCAACCACTTTATTCTTCACATATGATACATATCTAATATCTAAATGTAATAAAAGGTACTAATTGTGACTTTTATTTTTATTTATTTTTTTTTCTGTGTGTTATCAGACAATTATGGATTTAAGCTCCACCCCTGGCCCCACCCCTAACCCGCCCCCTTTAGCCTCCCCAAACAGTTGGGCCACGACCGACTATGACTGGGGGAGTAAGGGGAGGTCATCACGATTCTCTCCGGTGATCATCTGGTCATTTCAGGCACCTTTTTGTGCCTTGGTCGTAAGAAAAGCACGACCAGGTAAAGTCGTCCAAGTGCTCGTCAGGGATGCCCTTTTTTTTCCATTATGAGTCGAGGACATCCATGTGTTAGGCATGCCCAAGTCCTGCCTTCGCTATGCCTACGATACGCCCCCTTGAACTTTGGCTGTCCCTGCCACAGAAAGCAATTGGGAACGTCCAAAATCGGCTTTCGATTATACTGATTTGGATGACCCTGGGAGAAGGACGCCCATCTTTTGATTTGTGTCAAAAGATGGGCATCCTTCTCTTTTGAAAATGAGCCCACAAGTATTCCAAATTCTTATATATGCAGGAGCCAGATCATCTAATAGTCAACAATTCAAAATAATTTGCCACTTTAATTGGTAACCAAGTGATTAAGGAGTTGTTCTATCCCATCTTGATCTTAAAAAAAGAAAAAAGAATTTTGCAGCTTCCTTTTGTATTATTTATAGTCAAGAAAATTGGTGTTCAGTTAACACCAGAACAGCATTACAATAGTCAAAAATAGATAGAACTACAGCCTGAAAGATCATTTTCAGATGTTGGTTCTCCTAATTTGTCTGACTTTTCATAATTGTCCATAGGCCTTTTTAGAACATGTACTGTATATAAAGATATATGGTAAAATGGGCATCAGGGAATATACTCAATAATTTAATTTTTTTCTATTTAATGGAATTGTAACATTTACAATCTTAGAAAACTTAGAGGCCCTTTTACTAAGCCATGGTAAGCTCTATACACATGCAGCGTGGGCCCAAATGAAACTACCGTCAGGCCAGTGCACTCGCCTGGTGGTAATTTCAGATTTGGCACACACCCATTACACCTGGATGAATTATATACCACTGTAAATGGTGCACGTGGGAGGAAATAAATTATATATTTCCTCCCACATACGCCATTTACAGTGGTAATCGGCAGTTGGTGCACTGACTGGTCATTGCTCATGTAGTGCATGAGCCCTTACCGCTAGATCAATGGGAGGCATTAAGAGCTCAGACCGGTTTTAGACGTGCTGGTTTCAGTTTTACCACATGCCCTTTTCTCGTCACATTTTAAAAAACACCTTTCTTACAGATGCGCCTAATACACATGCCTACACTGCTGCAGGCCACTTTTTACCATGGCTTAGTAAAAGGGCCCCTTAGATGGAAACATATATGATTTGTCACCCATCCATAATACCCTTCTTTTCTCTGAATTTATTTTCAGGTCTTAGTTCTGCATCTGTTGAATGATACTAAAAAAGATCACATTCATATGCTTATAAGTTCTGCAATTGAATTTGCAATTATAATTATGGCTAATAGGCAGCACATACCATAAAATAGCTCAGGATGGCTTACAAAAGAATAAAGGAGAAGAAACTCCTGAATTTACAAAAAAAAAGGTAAATAAAACATTTAAAAAATTGTAAAACTTCGAAAACAATCAGGTTTTTAGTAATTGACAAAAACTTCCATAGTTAGATTCAAAGCAAATAAAAGGTGGCAACTGATTCCACCATTTTGAAGTCTGGTACATAAACCTTAGTGAAAATATAGTCTTATAGTGCACCTCCATAGGAGAAGGAAATTGAAGCAATAAGTAACATGTAGAAGTACAAGAATAGTTCTTATCTGACATTTTGATCAAGGATAACATACTGAGGAGCAAGACCATATAAAATTAGAAAGATAAAACAACACAATTTAAAAATACACCAGGCTTCCATAGGAAGCCAATGTAACTTCTGAAGTAGGGGCCTAGCACTCTCATATTTAGAAACTCTGCATATTAATTTGGCAGCTGTATTTTGCAGTGTCTATAAACAGCATTGCATAACCCTACTGCATCCCACATAAATCTATATCCCTATTGCATCACGCATAAGTAATGTTGCTCTAGTCAAGATGAGACATTAACAATGTTTAGACTATTATACGAAAAGTATCCACTTCAAAACAGGTTCAGATATGACATTGTTTCCATAGAAGTTTGAACACCCTAGCTGTAAGAGCTTGAATATGAGGCTCAAAAGTTCAGTGCATATCTAAGATCAGTCCCAAGATTTTCAGAGTTCCAATTTATATTTAACACCATCCAGTTCTCAGGTGCTCCCATAAGTTTCATTATGGGAATAACTAATCACTAAAAACCTTGTCTTTTCCGTATTTAACTTTTGTTTTGAAAGATGCAGCTTATAATTCAAGAGTCTTCAAACTCTAATTTTAGGAAAAACTGTCTGAAAATCACCCTCAAATGGGATATAAATGTCGTCTGCATATATGAATGTGTGTAAGTCTAAGGACTCCCAATAGAAAGCCCAATGAAGCTATAAGAACATTAAACAGGATAGGCGATAAGGGAGACCTCTGCAGCACACCACACTTTGCATACCATACTTTAGATAACTCCCCTCGCATCTGTACTTGGTAAGATCTCCTAATCAAAAAACCCTCTAAACCATTGCCAAACAGGGCCTATTATTCCATAGTTACTTAACAGGTTCAGAAAAAAAATTGTGGTGCACCAGGTCAAACACACTTGATAGGTCAAATTGTAACAATAATACACATCTGCCTATGCTAATTTCTCTCCTGATGTTGAAGATCAGAGCACCCATAACCATTTTGGTGCTAATTCAACTGTGAAATCCTACTAAAGTACATAATTATTGCCATACTGGGACAGACCAAAGGTCCATCAAGCCCAGCATCCTCTTTCCAACAGTGGCCAATCCAGGTCACAAGATCCCCAAAAAGTACAAAACATTTTATGCTGCTTATCCCAGAAATAAGCAGTGGATTTTCCCCAAGTCCATTTTAATAATGGTCTATGGACTTTTTCTTTAGGAAGCCGTCCAAATCTTTTTTAAATGCTGCTAAGCTAACCGCCTTTACCACATTCTCTGATTGTGAGGAATGTAAAATGTCATGCTTTTCCAAATAATCTTCCAACTGCGTTGCCAAAGGAACAATAAATACAATGTCGTCTGTAAATGAATAACGTGCAATATCATATTTTTGCAAAAGCTTCCCCAATAAAGGTAGATAAACATTAAACAGATTGAGAGTGGGAATCCTTGCAGAACACCACAAAATAACCCCCATTCTCTAGCGATTTCCTTTTTCCATCTAACTTTTATTGTGTGATTCTTTATAAAGCCCACAAACCCCTGTAGCACTTTATCAGACACCCAATCTCACTTAGTTGCTGACAGTGTTTTTGTACTATGTTAGCTTTGAAAGCCAGATTGTGTACTATCCAACAGATCATAAGTTAATAGATGCTGCTGCAAGTCTTTTGCAACTACTGCTTCGATCATTTTGGAAACAATAGGGATTTGAGCTACCAGGTGATAACTAGCAATAAGTGTAGCATCTATGCTCCCTGCTTGCAATAAAGGAGATATCAATATACTCTCTAATTCCTGAGGAAAAGGCTTTCTTGTAAAGATAGGTTAATAAAATCTGTCAAATATAAGAGGACTGAAAATAGGACTCCTTAAATAATGGCCCAGGACAAAGATCCAATGTATAGTTTCCCTTAGCAAATTTTCTAAGATGTTCATGTTTTTGAATTTCTTATAAGGAACCTAAAGAAAAGGATCCCAAAGGCAATTTCCTAGTATGGGCTAGAAATCTGAGTCTTCCTCCATAATTAGCTGGGGAATATCTGTTACTGAGAATATTTTGTGAACTTGCAGTGGCACTGAACACCTTTTCCTCAAAATATTGACCCAATATATCAGTGGATAAATGACTATTTATTGACCCCCCCCCCCCCTTTGCTATAGGGCTCTGAGTTCACATTGGCTATTCCCATTCTTTATCATCTTATTTGTGTAATACACTTTTTCTCTATTTTAATTAATCTATTATAAACATTACTACAATCATGCCAGAGGTTTTTTTTTTTAAACTTCATCTGAGTTAGAAACTGTCTACAGTTCCTTTTCAAAATCCTTCGCGAAGAAATGCGAAGAAATGCAAAGTGATGCACTTAGGGAATAGAAATCCTCGGGAGACATATGTGTTAGGCGGGGAGAGTCTGATAGGAACGGACGGGGAGAGGAATCTTGGGGTGATAGTATCTGAGGATCTGAAGGCGATGAAACAGTGTGACAAGGCGGTGGCCGTAGCTAGAAGGTTGTTAGGCTGTATAGAGAGAGGTGTGACCATCAGAAGAAAGAGGGTGTTGATGCCCCTGTATAAGTCATTGGTGAGGCCCCACCTAGAGTATTGTGTTCAGTTTTGGAGGCCGTACCTTGCAAAGGATGTAAAAAGAATAGAAGCGGTGCAATGAAAAGCTACGAGAATGGTAAGGGATTTGTGTTACAAGACGTATGAGGAGAGACTTGATGACCTGAACATGTATACTCTGGAAGAAAGGAGAAACAGGGGTGATATGATACAGACGTTCAAATATTTGAAAAGTATTAATCCGCAAATGAACTTTTTCCGGAGATGCGAAGGAGGTAGAACGAGAGGACATGACATGAGATTGAAGGGGGGCAGACTCAAGAAAAATTTCAGGAAGTATTTTTTCACGGACAGAGTAGTGGATGCTTGGAATGCCCTCCCACGGGAGGTGGTGGAAATGAAAACGGTAACAGAATTCAAGCACGCGTGGGATAAACATAAAGGAATCCTCTTCAGAAGGAATGGATCCTAAGGAGCTTAGCCGAGATTGGGTGGCAGAGCTGGCGGCAGGAGGCGGGGATAGTGCTGGGCAGACTTATACGGTCTGTGCCAGAGCCGGTGGTGGGAGGCGGGGCTGGTGGTTGGGAGGCGGGGATAGTGCTGGGCAAAGTTACACGGTCTGTGCCCTGAAAAGGACAGGTACAAATCAAGGTAAGGTATACACAAAAAGTAGCACATATGAGTTTATCTTGTTGGGCAGACTGGATGGACCATGTAGGTCTTTTTCTGCCATCATCTACTATGTTACTATCCAGCTTATTTTCGAAAGTGATAGCCGGCCATCTTCCGACACAAATTGGGAGATGGCCGGCCATCTCCTAAAACCGGCCAAATCGGTATAATCAAAAGCCGATTTTTGGACACACTCGCCGGCATTCCGTCGCGGAGGCGGCTAAACTTCAAGGGGGCGTGTCGGCAGGGTAGTGAAGGCGGGATGTGGGCATGCTTACGAGATGGCCGGCTTCAGCTGATAATGGAAAAAAGAAAACCGGCGATGACGAGCATTTGGCCGGTTTTACTTGGTCTATTTATTTTCACGACCAAGTCTCAAAAAGATGCTCAAACTGACCAGATGACCACCAGAAGGAATCAGGGATGACCTCCCCATACTCCTCCAGTGGTCACCAACCCCCTCCCACCCAAAAAAAAACTTTAAAACATTTCCTTCCTAGGAGGGGAAGCCAGTCGGCCAGCTTGTAAAAAAAAAAAAAGGATCTTGCTGATCAGTTATGCTATGACTTACTTGTTCTGGAGTGCTGTATTTTGTGATACTGTTTTGAGAAATGTTCAAGAAATACTTCATACAAATTAAAAAAAGTCCCTGCTGTTCATTTTCCCTTGATGGCCGTCCCTGACGTGCACTTCCCTTAATAGCCCGTCTTTCTCTCCGAAAGTGCACTTCTCTTAATGGTAGGCTTTCTCCCCAAACAGGGAAATCAAAACAGTTTTTGCTCACAGTTTTTTTAGTAGTAACAGTGGGATGTGAACCAGCCACCTCTGCATTACAAGAGCCATGATGTAACCACTTGGCCACAGCTCCACTTACTTGGCTGTCCCTCCCTTTTGATTATACCCCTTCAGGTCTCTCTCAGCCAATCACAGTGTGTTAAGGTGTCTGTGAGTGGCTGGGAGAGACCTGGAGGGGTATAATCAAAAGGGAGGGACACCCAAGAAAGTGGAGCTGTGGCCAAGTGGTTACATCATGGCTCTTGTAATGCAGAGGTGGCTGGTTCAAATCCCACTGTTACTACAAAAAAAGCAGTGTGCAAAAACTTTTGATTTCCCCAGTGGCGTTCCTAGGGGGGCTGACACCCAAGGTGGATCGCCGATGCGCCCCGCCCCCGGGGTGCAGCACCCCCCAGATGCAGTGTGACCCCCCCCTGGCGAAAGGACACCCCCCGCGAAAGAACCCCCCCCCCGGGGTGCACACCGCTGGGGGGGTGCTGCGCGCGGCTGTCCTTCGTTCGTTCCATGCTCCCTCTGCCCCGGAACAGGAAGTAACCTGTTCCAGGGCAGAGGGAGCATGGAACGAACGAAGGACAGGCGCGTGCGGCACCCTCCCAGCGGCGTACACCCGGGGCGGACTGCACCCACCGCCCCCCCCAAGAACGCCACTGGATTTCCCTGTTCAGGGAGAAAGATGGCCATTAAGAGAAGTGCACTTTCGGAGAGAAAGACGGCTATTAAGGGAAGTGCACGTCAGGGACGGCCATCAAGGGAAAATGCACGGCAGGGACTTTTTTCATTTGTATGAAGTCTTTCTTGAACATTTCTCAAAACAGTATCACAAAATACAGCACTCCTGAACAAGCAAGATCTAAACATCCAGAAGTACCAGTGCACTACGAATGCTGGCTCCTCCCACGGCCAAATGCCTTGGATTTGGCTGGGTTTGAGATGGCCTGTTCCAGTTTCCATTATCGCTGAAAAACAAAGTCGGCCATCTCAAACCCGGCGATCTGTGGCATTTAGCCGGCCCCAATCATATTATCGAAACAAAAGTTGGTCGGCCATCTTTTTCGATAATACGGTTCTGGCCAGCTGTTGCGGCGCCGCCAAAATAGATCGCCGGCGATCGATTTCGCCAGCACCGTTTGATTATGCCCCTCTATATGTTACTATGTTAAGAGGTGTAGTTATCAACTTGGGATACCATTAAGACATGTTATATTATCACTAATTTATGCTATTTTAGCACAGATCTCATTTTATGCAATGAAAGTAATTCCTTTCACTGCATACAGTATTTTCCTTTCCTCTAGTGGTGCCAACTTATCCATTATCTTGGTTAACACTAACTTCCATATAGTGGCCAAGATCTGTGTAGTATTATCCTGAATATTCTTTAAATTCAAACTGAGTCCCAAAATTGCATGGCCTCTGGATGCCCTTGTACTTTCCCTACAGCCTGACACTTATTCTGGGCTTTATTTTCTCTTCTCATTTTTAATATTTCTGGCGAACTCAGAAAGGTAATGATCCGACCATAGTACTGGGTGATAGGCCCAGTTACTTAAAATAAATTTCCTTTCAACAGAGTGAATGCTGCCATTAAATTCAATTGATGGCCAGCCTTATTTTTTTGAACTGTTTTTACAGTAAATTTACATTTGAGAAGACAAAATATCCATAAAAAGACTTAAGAGCCCTTTTACTAAGCTATGGTAAACACAACCACAAGCTTATTGCAGCTTAAAATGGTATACCATGGGATGTGCTTAGGCATCCTGCAGTAACAGCCAAATTGGCACATACTAACTGCATGATACAAAATATTATTAATTTTTTCTTGGAGGGGGCATATCAGGGAGCATTCCTATGCTAATCAGTTAGTGCAGCTACATTACCATCTGATAACTGGTTATTATTTATTTATTATTAACTTAAATTTTGCTCACACCTTTTCCAGTAGTAGCTCAAGGTGAGTTACATTCAGGTACACTGGATATTTCTCTGTCCCAGGAGGGCTCACAATCTAAGTTTGTACCTGAGGCAATGGAGGGTTGAGTGACTTGCCCAAAATCACACAGAACAGCAGTGGGATTTGAACTGGCCACCTCAGGATTGCAAGACTGGTGCTCTAACCACTAGGCCACTCCTCCACTAGCACAGGATTACCAGGTGAGCCCTTACTGCCTACAAAACAGGTGTTGGTAAGTGCTTATGTGGTAATTGTTTTAATTGCCTTGTGTTAATGGAAGCATTTTGCATAGCTATTAAAATAAAACCTGGAATATCAACCACTTTACTGTTCCAGTTTTGTAACCCCAAAGGGTTAGATTTAAAAGGAATACCTGGGGGGAGGGGTCTTCGAGCAATTCTTGGCCCATTTGCATCATTGGTGTCCAGCAAAAAAAGGGACCAGGCAGGTCCTGGGTGGGTCCAAATCGGATCCATGCTTCCTGCAACTTACCGTAATGCTGCTAGCCAGTGAACAATGTTTCCCAGCTAGGCACATCTAGGAAAATGGCCAGTTGTGGCCTAGTTTGTGGATCCGGAGCATGTGCGCTTTTTTTGCGCATGTGTAGTGGTGCTCCGAAGCTGGAACTATGCCCAAATAGAAGCCAGGGCCTAAATTTGTGAGTCTACCAGGCTGGAGCTCCATGAATTCTTAGTGTTCTTTTAAAATTTGTTTTTTGGGCACATGATGCTGGGACATTAGGAGTTAATTTTACTTCAGAAATGTTTTGTAATTATGGGACCTTAAGAACTTCCTGAGGTGGTCTAGGGGGATGAAATAGGTGAAAAAGTTCATTTAAGGGACAAACCCCCAGGGTAGTGGATATAAGATATGTGGTGGGTTATTTTAGAAATTCCTCGACAGAAGAGGTATCTGGGATGATAATCCAATTTTTCTGTGGGGGTTTTGAGTAATTTGAAACTGTTTTATTTGAGAAACATATGGGGCATCTTTAAAAATGTGTATTTTTGACATTTATAAAAACACCAGAGTGTTAGTATAGATGTACTAAGCTGGCTTGGTAAATTTGATAATGTTTGCTGTTTATCTCCCTACAAAAATGTGTGAAAGTGCATTTTTTTCCATTATTCCCTTTAGAAAAAGTTAAAACCAAAATGGAGATTGGATCAGTTCAGAAAGGGTTCCATGTGGTGAGGAAAAAAACTGAAGTTCTGTGCAGGCTATATGATCTGTTGGATCAAGTCAGATGGTTCAGCTGAGGCAGAGTTTCCTAGGAAACAGATCCCCTGACTGTTGGGTAGAAGGGCAGAGGTAACTGAGAGAGGTGGACATGCTGTGCTGTGCTAGCTGTACAAGTGTGGAAAAGGGCCAGGATTAGTTGACTGAGTGTGTTGAAAACTATTTATGTTTAACTTATCTTTATTAAAGTGAATCAACAGAACCAGTACAGGGCTAATCAAACAATAGTTTGTGAGATGTGGAGGGGTATTTTCGATATGACGTCCAAAAATCAAGTAGTGAAAATTACCATTTTCAAACCAGAAAAACGTCTATCTTTTTTCTTTCCTAGATGTTGTTGTGCTTAGTATGTCTATCTTTTTGGACCATTTAAAAAAAAAAAAAAAAAAAAAACGTCCAAGTGAATAAAATCACAAAATAAAAGCCATTGGGGTGTAGGAGGAGACAGTTTCCTAGTAGACTGGCCACGCAGGCATCCCAGCAGAGCAGTGGGGCACCCTAGTGGTACTGCAATGGACTTCACATAAAAGGTCCTAGGTATACATCTCACCATTGCCCCCTTATATTGTATGGTGAGCCCTTCAAAACCCTCAAAAAACCTACTATACCCAACTGCAATAGCCTTTATGGCTGCAGGTGTCACCTATATGTGGGTATAGTAGTTTTGTGTGTGTGTGTGTGGGAGGGGGGTGACACTTTCCACAACAAGTGTAATAGTTAGAGTGGATTATAGGTCTGGGTCACCTTCTCTACAGTGCACTGCACCAACCACTAGGCTATTCCAGGAACCTGCTTGGTGCTCCAATATGACTGAACATAACACCTAAAGCAATCATATAGGCTGGTATGTACTGTTTCATTTACATCTTTGTGGGCTAGGAGAGAGTCAGTAACCACGGAAGGAGTAAGGGGATGTCATTTCTTTATTCCAGCAGTGGTCATCTGGTCATTTAGTGCACTTTTTTGTGGCTTATTCAATAATAAAACTGGTCTAGACCAAAACGTCCAACTTATAGCCCTGGATGTTTTTGTTTTGTTCCATTGTAGCATAAAAATGTCCAAATGTTAGGAACACCCAGATTCCGCCCTTAACATGCTCCTGACATGCTCCCTTGTGATTTGAATGCACCTCTGATGGACTTCATGGAAAACAGGAACAGTGAACAAACAGGAAAGATCTCCACGTATAAAAATCCAGCCAAATGGAAGTACAGGATGGACAACAGACACTGCCAACACAGGAACTAGTGCTTAAAAGATGCTTTATTCAATGCTTGTACAGCAGGACCCGACACGGTCTGTGTTTTGACATACTCAAACGCATACATCAGGGGTCAAAATCAGGCTTATTTTCGAAAGAGAAGGACGCCCATCTTTCGACACAAATCGCAAGATGGGTGTCCTTCTCACAGCATTGCTCAAATCGGTATAATGGAAAGCCGATTTTGGGCGTCCCCAACTGCTTTCCGTCGCAGAGACAACCAAAGATCCTGGGGGCGTGTCGGAGGCGTAGCAAAGGCGGGACTTGGGCGTGCCTAACACATGGGCGTCCTCAACCCATAATGGAAAAAAGGCATCCCTGATGAACGCTTGGATGACTTTACCTGGTTCCTTTTTTCTTACGACCAAGCCACAAAAAGGTGCTTGAACTGACCAGATGACCACCAGAGGGAATTGAGGATGACTTCCCCTTACTCCCCCAGTGGTCACTAACCCCCACCCTAAAAAAAAATGTAAAATATATTTTTTGCCAGCCTCTATGCCAGCCTCAAATATCATACCCAGCTCCATGACAGCAGTATGCAGATACCTGGAGCAGTTTTAGTGGGTGCAGTGCACTTCAGGCAGGTGGACCCAGGCCCACCCCCCTACCTGTTACACTTGTGGTGGTAAATGTGAGCCCTTCAAAACCCACCAGAAACCCACTGTACCCACATGGAGGTGTCCCCCTTCACCCATAAGGGCTATGGTAGTGGTATACAGTTGTGGGGAGTGGGTTTTGGGGGGGGGGCTCAGCACACAAGGTAAGGGAGCTATGTACCTGAGAGCTTTTTCTGAAGTCCACTGCAGTGCCCCCTAGGGTGCCCGGTTGGTGTCCTGGCATGTGAGGGGGACCAGTGCCCTACAAATGCTGGCTCCTCCCACGACCAAAGGGCCTGCATTTGAATGTTTCTGAGATGGCCGTCCTTAATTTCCATTATCGCCGAAATCAGAAACGACCAAATCTAAGGACGACCATCTCTAGGGATGGCCTAAATGCTAAAATTTTGGCGTCCCCGACCGTATTATCGAAATGAAAAATGGATACCCATCTTGTTTCGATAATATGGGTTTCCCTGCCCCTTTGCTGGAATGTCCTGTGAGGACGTCCTCAGGAAAACTTGGGTGCCTCTTTCGATTATGCCCCTCAATGACATCCTAAAGGCATCAGCACAGTATTTTTTGGATGCCTCATCTATACACATCCGTTCGAATATCATTATGACCCTTGACGTAGGCATTTGAGTACTCCGAAACATGGACCATCTCGGGTCCTGCTGTACAAGCATGGAATGAAGCATTTTTTAAGCACTAGTTCCTGTGTTGGAGTATCCATTGTTCATATTTTACTTCCATTTGGTTGGGGTGTACCCGGTAACTGCTGGGTTAACACAGGAGCCCTTACCACCACCTCAATGGGTGGTGGTAAGGACTCTACCTGAAATGGCCGCGTGGCAGGAAAGAAAGACTTCTCTTTTACCTGCTGCGATAAAAGGGGGCCTCGGTGTACATGAAAAACACGCTCCAACTCCAGCACAGGTCCTCTTTTGCTGTAGCTTGGTAAAAGGGGCCCAAAATGATGTTTATTAAAAGAGTGGGCAGGTCACACTGGCATATAAGAGCCCCACATAAGAGCATAAAAGGGACAATTAACACACCTTTCATGTTAAACTAGACTTTACAAAAAAATAAAGTAATTCTGCGTTCAAATCAACATTAATTATCTGCTCAGCAATTTTAACCTAGCAAGAGTTTCCATTTTTTGATGTTTTCAACTACTCATGGTCCATATACAAGATCACCCTTCCTGTCTATCCTGTTACAATAGAATGTATTTGAGATAGACGTTACCTCACAATGCAATAATTTAGGGTCTCTTTTACTGAACCACGCTAGAGATTCCTGTGCGGCAAATGCAATGCAGCCCATTCAAAATGAATGGAATGTGGTGCATTTGCTGCAGTGTGAATTACTAGTGTGGTTTTGTAAAAAAGGCCCTTTTCTTGCTGAGTAGTATATATCATCATAGGTAAATAGAGACTTGAATATTTTTTTTCTCATATAATGGAGCAAAAAGAGAAAGTAACACTAGTAGCAGGAAGGAGTACAGAAAAAAAAACAGAACTAGGGAATCCAGACAGGAAGAATACTGATGACAGATAGAGTAGCAACATTTATTAAAAGGTACCACATTTTCTGACAATCTCTAAGAGAACAAATTTCAATGCGAGTCTGCAAGCTGATTTTCAAAAGGGAAACTCTCAGCAGATTTTCCCTTTGAAAATTCAGTGGACCACAGTACCACCATTACACTTAACCTGATTATTTTGTGTGTATAAATCCTTGAAAAACATTAGGTGTAATTCAAGATGAAATCCCCACACTTGGTTTTCCTGGTTTACCCAGGCCTCATCCCTCAGCCCTGCCTCTTCATGGAGAAAAATATGCACACGGTTGGCAACATGCATGCTTTTCCCTGTTGAAAGACCCAGAACAATTTTTAAAGGACTTTTTTTTTTCAATAAATAATTGCTCACCAGTGGAAATTTCTTAGAAAATTGCCTTCTATGTAGTAGATAATAAAAGATATACGTTTACCCATGGAGCTGAGGAGGTTTTCCCTGTGTGGAGTTAGATCGAGGAAAAGTAGCACTAAACTATTATTGAATAATCAAAAACTACACATGGATGGATGTTTGTCTGAAAAAAGTACTCTAAAAAAATGCAGGCACAATTCTGTGCAGGTGTTTTTCCTCAGGTCATAATCAAAGTAAAAAGTATGCACATCCTTTAAAACTTTGCAGGTGTTGCCACACCGCAAGTAGTATACTCCTTGGTTATTTCCCAAATGGGCCTGCAAAATAAATAGAACATTGTCTTCAAATCTGCAGACAGAGGAGGCTCTGTAGTGATTATGGACACACAAAAAATACACAAAAGAAGGACACAGACAGCTTTCAGACAACACATACTACAGGAAACTAACTGAGTAACTCAGCAGGACTGTACAAGGCAGCTGAAAAATCTTATCAAAACATTTCCAAAGCAAGTACAGCCACATCTAAACAAACAAACAAAAAAAATTAACCTCATACCAAACCATCCTTCTGTGGGCACATTCTACATGCTACCCCAAATCCATACCCATGGAAACTCTGGCAGACCAATCATATCTGGTGTTGGCACACTTACAGAGGAAATATCTGGTCTTACAGGGGAGGATTCTTAAACCCTTCATGCACAAGACAAACAACTTCATACAAGACACCACAAGCTTTCTAAACAAATAAAAAAAAACATCCAACAGTTACCACTGGGTGTCCTTCTGGTCACAATGGATGTAGAATCACTATACAGTAACATTCCCCATGCAGATGGCATAGCTGCATGTTGTAAACTCCTAAAAACATCCACCCTGGACCACCAATACTCATTGGAAACTATTACAAAATTAATCAAATGTATTCTAAGTCACAATTATTTCCGCTTTAACAATGATATCTATCTTCAAATCATGGGCACTGTGATGGGCACCAGGATGGCACCCCAATATGATAACCTCTTCATGGCAGAACTGGAAGAGACATTTCTGAATAAATATCAGACTAAACTCCTAAAATACTACCGGTATATTGATGACATTTTTATGATTTGAACTGAGTGGGAAGAAACTCTAAAATATCATTCAATGTAAAAAGTGTGAAGAATGGTGCTATATTAGAGAAACAAGCCAGATGCTAAAAACAATATTTAATGTACATAGATATCATATGAAAAATGCCAATTCCAACCAGGATGTCACCTCTGTGGGACAGCACTTTACAAAACTAGAATACTGCATCAATGATTTTATGTTAAGAATACTAAAATCAACTTTAAGACAATCCAGGAATATAAGACTTTTGAAGTCAAAATGATTAAATATTTTGACACCAACCAGACAGGAGTTAACAAAGATCTGGGTTTTCTAGCTCATTATAAACCATAACATTCTATTGCTTTATCACTCTCTTTTCTACAATCCATGTCTCCCTGTCTCTCATCTACCCAGCTCCTCTTGTTTCTCACCTAACCCCCCCCCCTCCCCTCTTCCTGTGAGACTGTCACTGGAATGCTTTTGTGTTTCACATATATATACTGATATTTATCAATATTTGTTTAAAGCTGATCAAAAATGTATTGTTAGTCCACTAGAAAAGGTATCATCTTATTTTCTTTTCCATGTTTTTGTTTTATTTCTATTTACTACCTTTAAAAGTGGAGTAACATAGCTACCTCACCACTTTACTCCAAATGGACCTGAAACCTCCATATTATGATCTTATAATATGACATATAAGTAACTTTCAGAACCAGTAAAGCCTCCATTTTGCTCAAGAAAACAATAACCATCATGCAACTGATAAGATCACTTGTGTGTGAAACTGCTGACTTGTTCAATACCTGCCACTTAAGGAAATTCTATAGAATTATGTTGTAGTTACTGCCGCATCATGGAGCAAGCAAAGAAAAAATAATAAGCAGACATTCTGATTCTCCAAGACAGAACTAGAAGCAGTTACACATCTGATCACGGGCTGTGATAGGCCGATGTCAGAAGGTCTGCTTATAGAAAGGTACAAGATAACACATCTCATACACTGGGAAATCTGGAAACACAGTCTGCCCAACATTCAAACTCAAAATTTGAAACAAATTCATCTGATTATCTGTTTTGCGAGTTCCTTAAATCACGATAGAAGAATGTTAAAAGTGAAACTCCTTTGGATATTTAGGGATCCTTTTAATAAGCTGCATAGGCGCCTACCTACATCCAATGTGTGCCAATTTGAAACTATTGCCTGGCTACCGCTTGGCCCGGATGGTAATTCCATTTTTTACACATGTCCAATACATGTGTCGAAAAATATCTTTTTATTTTCTATCGTGTGGTGGTAATCAGCAGTGTACATGTACTGATGATTACTGCCTGGTTGACGCATGAGACCTTACCTTACCACTAAGTCAGTGGGTGGCGGTAAGGTCTCAGATCCAAAATGGACACACGTCAATTTTTATTTTGCCGCCCGCTCATTTTGGGCCAAAAAAAGTCTTTTTAACAGATGCACTGAAAAATGGATCTACACCTGTCCAAAACATATGCCTATATTAGTGCAGGCCATTTTTGGCGCACCTTAGTAAAAGGACCCCTTAGAATTATAGACTAGATACATCTATACTTTAGAAATCTACTTATTCAGGTCATTGTTCAACCTATGGGTTGTATTCATTATAGCAAGAACTTTTGGCCCTGTTGAGAAGCGGAAAAATGTTATTTATAGCTGCTTATCCATGGTCTATGAATGGTATTTTTGATGAAAAGTGATCAGAGAGCACTGAGGGCAAGAAATTCACTACTAGGAGGTGGGGCTCTTACTTTTAAGTGTCAAGAAGGCACCTATTTGGAGCCTATTCTATAAGAGACAGTAGTGTCTACTTTCCTTTAGAGAGTACTAGCATAACACTTACATCAGCATAGAGATCATGTAAATGTTTGTATTAAGATTGGTAAATAAAAACACATACCAGGTGGTTCAAAACAATTAAAGTGGGCAGGAGAGGATCCTGCCCACTTAAATTGCTTGTCTGTAGCTAACCGTTGCTATGCAGCAGCACTTAACCAGTTATCGCCACTGAATATTCATGGTTAGCACCTGTGCCAAAGCTGACTAACTTGTGCGCATTGTGAGGGCGGAGTTGGCACATGCAGTTCAGTGCTGATATTCAACTCTTGACAGCATCAAACAACTGCTTAAATTGGGCCGTATACATAGCAGTCCTATCTTTAAGCAGCTCAGCTTATGCAGTTGAGGTCTGAATATTGCACACGCTTTAGTGGCCAGCCTAAAACTGGATATCTAATGCCGTTGCCTGGACATGACCCAACACTGAATATCCAGGAATACAGCCGGCAGTGGACATAAAAACAATGAACGCCACCGGCTGAATATTGGCTGGATAAATGATAGTATTCTACAATTAATATAAGAACATAACATAAGAACATAAGCATTGCTACACTGGGACAGACCAAAGGTCCTTCAAGCCCAGCATCCTGTTTCCAACAGTGGCCAATCCAGGTTTCAAGTACCTGGCCAGATCCCAAAACAGTATAATACATTTTATGCTGCTTATCCTAGAAATAAGCAGTGGATTTTCTCAAGTCCATCTTAATAATGGCTTATGGACTTTTCTTTTAGGAAGATATTCAAGTCTTCTTTAAACCCGCTAAGCTAACTGCTTTTACCAAATTCTCTGGCAATGAATTCCACAGTTTAATTACATGTTCAGTGAAAAAATATTTTCTCCAATTTGTTTTTAAATTTACTACTTTGTAGGTTCTTTGCATGCCCCCTAGTCCTAGTATTTTCAGAAAGCGTAAACAAGTGATTTCTGTCTATTCATTCCACTCCATTCATTAATTTATAGACCTTTATCATATCTTCCCTCAGCTGTCTTTACTCCAAGCTGAAGAGTCCTAATTGCTTTAGCCTTTCCACATTGGGAAGTCATCCTATCCCCTTTATCGTTTTTGTTGCTCTTCTCTGTACCTGTTCTAATTCCAAAAATAACCATCACCACAACCCCCACAGTGGGAATTGAACCCACAAACCTTGTATACAGGTACCACAGCTCTAACAACTACCCTAAACATGCTGCGAAAAACTTGACTAGTGTGGCTTTTTTCCACAACATTTGCAGTGCTGCACAAGAAGGCTTGGCTTCAGCCTATGTGGGAACCCTGCAGCTTTCCCTAGGGTACAGAGGAAGTGTATAACAGTGTTTTCCACCTATACTGCCCACACTTTGCAAAGTTTGTGCCTTTGTATTTAGACACCACGTTATAGAGTAACAAGTAGCTGGACACTGGCATTTAAACACATATGTGCATACATATGTATCTATGTGATTGTATTCTGGTCATTAAGCACATTCTTGTTGCTAAGATTTTGGTGTTCTCCTTTTAGAATTGCCCTTTATGGGGCTAAACTATGGAAAGAAAGAAAGAAAGAAAGAAACTTAACTTTAACGACCATAAATAGAAAAATAAAAATCCTACCTTTCACCTTCACACCATGGAGAAACATTGAACACTTTGCTACATATTCACTTCATTTATAAAATAGGATAGACTTACGTATTCTATGTTAACATCAATACAGAAAGTCTCTTCATCTCTATTCCCTTCATATTGAGAATATGGCCAAACTGTTTATCAGTAAAATAAAAATGTAAAAATAAAAATCAGATTTCTGCTGGTAAAGTACCATGAAATCAAAACAAAGTGCAACAGAGATCAGTAAAGGGAGATTCTAAGTAGATTTATTTCACTGAAGTCAAAATCATTGTTACATCCAAATGCACAGGCATCTTCCAATATTATTTTGTATTTGAGTTATATGAATGCGTTTAGCCTTAAATGTTTCTATCAGTTCAGGTTCTTTTATTTATAAAGTAAAATTTAGTGCTGATGCAAAATGACAAATTGACAGTTCAAGAAACTGAAGGTTTTCATCTATCATAGCTGGTACTGCATACACAAAACCAGTTCAGAGTGGTACCAGTAATATGTTTAAGCTCTGCTGTGTAGGAAATACAATTTCATACGGAAAAGTAGTTTATTTTCTATCACAATTTCATATTCCTACCATTTCTGAAATTGACAATTAGTAGCAGTTATCATATAATTTTAGTGGTATGACAGTGTCCCACAAGGAATGACATTAAGGGTCTCAGTTTCAAAACAGAAAAACATCCAAAAAGCAGCACAAAGTGGCATTTGAACATTTTATTTGCCAAAACATCCAAATCATATGTTTGAAACACGTTTAAGACATTTTCCTATGCAGTTTGTTTGGAATGCATCCAAATTAAAAGGTGGTGTGTTGGGGTGGGATTTGTTTCGAACACTTGGATGTTTTTCTGCCATAATGGGACAAAACAAAAACATCAACAGCTATAATTTAGATGTTTTGGTCTAGACCTGTTTTTATCACAACTAAGTCAGAAAAAGGTGCCCTAAATGCAGTGGCATACCAAGGGGGGGGGGGGGCGGTCCGCCCTGGGGTGCACGCCGCTGGGGGGGGTTCCGCGCGCCTGTTGGCTCTTCATTTTCATGCTCCCTCTGCCCCGGAACAGGTTACTTCCTGTTCCGGGGCAGAGGGAGCATGAAAACGAAGAGCCGGCAGGCGCGCGGCAGCCCCCCCCAGCGGCGTGCACCTGGGGGGGGGTTTCGCCAGGGGATCGGGGTTTTTTTTCGCCGGGGGGGCATCACGCTGTTCCGGGGGGGGGGGGGTGCTGCACCCGGGGGGCGGGGCACATCGGTGATCTGCCCCGGGTGTCAGCCCCCGTAGGAACGCCACTGCCTAAATGACCACTGAAGGGATTAAGGCCTGACCCACTCTTACTCCCACAGTGGTCACTGGCCCCCTCCCACCCCCTAAAGATGTGAAAAAAACCCAGTACATACCAGACTGTAGGACAGCATCAGATGTTATGGTCAGTCCTATTAAAACAGCAAGTAGGTCCCTGAAGTAGCTTAGTGGTTGGTACAGTGCACTGCAGGGAAAGGGACCAAGGCCTATATCCCAGTCTAACTGTTATGCTTGTGGTGGAAAGTGGGAGCCCTCCAAAACCTACCAAACTCCCCACTGTACCCACATATAGGTGACATCTTCAGAAATGAGGACTATTGTAGTGGTGTATAGTAGTTTTTTTGTTGGTTTTGGAAGGCTCACTAAACAATATAAGGAAGCAATGGTGAGATGTGTACTGGAAGTTTTTAGGTGAAGTCTACTGCAGTGCCCCTTAGGGTGCCTCACTGCTCTGCTGGGATGTCTGTGTGGCCAGTTTACTAAGAATGCTGGCTCCTCCTACATCCCAATGGCTTGATTTTGTGCAATTTTCACTTGGACCTTTTTTAATTTTTTAAAATGGTCCAAAAAGATGGATGTACTGAGCACAACAACATCTAGCAAATGGCCATTTTCAAAACAAAAGGTAAGATGTTTTTCTGTTTTGAAAATGGCCATGTTTGCTACTTGAGTTTTTCACATTTTCTGCAGAATGTCCAAAGTCAGATTTAGATGTTATATCAAAAATGCCCTTCCATGGCTCTTAAGTTATAACCTATTAAATCCAATGACTTTTGGAATAGATTTAGCCCTAAAATTTGGAGGATAAATTTCTATAGATGAAGCAGATGAATTATGAATATGCGTATTGTTATCCTCTTAGAACAATTTGATTTCGTGGAATACATGTTTTTAAATAAATAAATAACTATCACAACAGGCTACATTTGGGAGATAAGAATGATGTTGAGAAATATTTCATATGGGCTAAAAAAGAAATCTAGTTCATGCCCTTTGAATTTGAGTCAAAGTTCATTTACACATATCAGATGGAAGACCATTTTTCTTCTGTCTATATCCAAACTGAGTAGAATCATTGAGCTACAAGCATTGAAGCACTAATCCCATATACATAATTATTTCATAACTTAAGATAGTTGTAAGCAACTATGAAAAGTGTTCTTCCATCTTTTTTGGTCTCTGTTGCAGTGGCCCCTTGACATGTGTGAGTCAAAGTAACTCCACTACTGCTAGTCTCTTCAGGTTTCCACATCAGCAGTACCTTGGATAATTCAGGGACACCAGGATTACATGCACTCATTGGTCACCAATGATACAGGCCCAGGTAGAGTCTAGCTACTACAGCCACCCCTAGATCTCCTTATTACATTAGGTGGCTTTAAGTCCAGCAGGAGGGGAGGAACCCTGTCTAGTATCCCTGTTTCAAGCCCTGAAAGGGATGTCTCTTGCCAGGATAACTACCCCTCTGCAAAATTCAATATTTAAGTTGTTTGGTGGCTTCAGCACTCCAAAATTGTTTTCTGGACCCCTATCTAGTGTCCTGTCCTCTGGGAGACATTGCCTAGGTCCATGTTTTTCAAGGTCTTCCTCAAACAATATCTGTCCTTTAAAAGAAAGTCTACAGAGGTGAGTTTTAGATGCCCCATCTAATAACTTTGTCCCATTACCACTGAGGCTATAACTGTGGACACTAACCAGATTTGATAATACTGAACATGTGCAAGAAATGCTGCTGCTTATTCCAGTATGGACCCTTGTGAAAATCTTTCAGCCTGAGGCTGCTGAAGCCAACATAGAAGAGCCCAGGCAATTTTTAGCCCCCACAGCTGATCAGAGGGCATGCCATGCTTCCTTTAATTACCACTTGAAAAGAGTTTATAGCTTAAAGTCTCTGTGGAATGCATGCTCTTCCTTGGAATAGTTGTGCTGCCTGTTCTTCCAGTCCCACAACCAAAACATCTATTCTGGAGATGCAAAATTGCTTATCTTCTTCTGCCCTAGGTAGAAGATAGAGATTAATGAGTGCCCGTGCTCCTCATATTTAGCACTTCCCAGGTAAGCAACTTGGCATAAATTCTAGTGGCCTGCATGAGTCTGGTCAGATGCCAATATTCAATACTGTAGCCTGGACATAGCCCAGCATTGACTATTGGGGTCTAATTAAGGGGCTCTTTTACAAAGCTGCGGCAAGTACCAATGTGTGCTTCCCGCAGGTTAAAAACCACTACTGTGGGACGTTCTTAGGCATCCTGTGATGGTTTTTACATCTGCACACACTTCCCACATGTTAAAAAATAAATTGTATTTTTTAGTGCTGGGGCATGTTTGGGGATGGAGAGTAGGCATACCCAGTGCTAATCAGTTAGTCCAACTACATTGCCATACGCTAACTGATTAGCATGTGGTTAGCGTGTGAACCTTTACTGCCTAGAAAATAGGTGTAATTAAGGGCTCACATGCTAATAGCCATGCGCTAATAGGGAAATTAGTGCATAGCCATTATTGCAAAAATGGAAAATGCAGCCATTTTACAGCCATCAGCAATAGCAAACCCAAACGTTAGTCATGGCTCAGGCCACTTCTTAATGCAGCATAGTAAACGGGTCCCTTTGTCAGTGACAGTCAGTGTTTAAAAATGCTTACTGCAGCTGGCTGAATTTTGACCAGAGAGTATCCCCACCAGTGCTGGCCTTCCGACAGCCACCAAACTTAAAACACAAGCTGATCAGAAGTAAACTCCCAAAACAGATGGAAAAAGAAAAGGGCATGTTTCCCTGTAACACATCCAGCTGCAAACTATGCCAAAACATTTCACAAGACCCCACAGTCATTCACAAGGGAAAAATATTCAACATAAAGGACTATTTTACATGCTCATCTTTCAATGTGGTATATATCATTCAGTGTAAAAAATGTAACGAAGGATGCTATATTGGAGAAACAGGCCAGATGCTTAAGACAAGATTCAATCGGCAAAGACATCACATGAAAATAACCGGTGCCAGTCAAGCCCCCACCCCTGTGGGCCAACACTTTACAAGACCAGAACACTGCACCAGTGATTTCACAGTAAGAATACTGAAAGGTAATTTTAAAACAATACAGGAACGTAAGACCTTTGAAATAAGAATGATTGAATATTTTGACACCCAACAAACAGGACTTAATAAGGATCTGGGTTTTCTAACCCATTATAAAGCATAAAGCTGTATTTCTCTGTTTACTTCTCTGTTTATTACCCTCCTCTCACCTACCAACACCCATCCTGTTAGAATATCAATGAAATGCTTTGATGTCCCCATGCATACCCCCACCCTCCCACTCTGTCAGACTGTCAAAGTAATGCTTTGATGTTTCTCTTATATATACTATCTGCTACCACATTTGCTTATTTCCGATCTGACGAAGAAGGACAACCTTCGAAAGCTAATCAAGAAATGTATTAAGTTATGTCCAATAAAAAAAATATCATCTTATTTTCTATGTTTTTTTTTTTAATTATTACATTTGTACCCTGCACTTTCCCACTCATGGCAGGCTCAATGCAGCTTACATGGGGCAATGGAGAATTAAGTGACTTGCCCAGAGTCACAAGGAGCTGCCTGTGCCTGAAGTGGGAATCAAACTCAGTTCCCCAAGACCAAAGTCCACCACCCTAACCACTAGGCCACTCCTCCACTTGTTTGATTTCTATTGATAACCAGTAGTGATTAAGGGCCCTGCTTACTAATCTGTGTTGTAGGTGCACTTGCGTGTTTAGTGCATGCTAAAAATTAGCGTTCGCTAACGCTAGAGATACTCATATATTCCTTTGGGCAATTTCTAGCATTAGCATGCACTAATTTTTTTGGCCACACTAATAAAGCTAATGCACCTTGGTAAACAGGGCCCCTAGTTACAAAAATAAAATAATTATTGGAGTACTAGAGTTTTGTATTTTCAGGGACTACTAATGATACCAGAAGGAACAAAAATGGATATTTAAATTGCAAACAATGTCACCTAAATGCTTGAATGGCCCAATGGAATGGGAGGCCTTTTACTAACAATGTGGTCAGTTGATTGGTAGATTTCAGAAGTTGTCAGCAAATTAAGGAGTGGTTAGGGGTCGGCATCCTATATAGTCAGCAGCCATTTTGTGCACAATATACTTTGCGAATATACTGGTGAAGTCATAAAACTCTTTCCCCCTGAAGCAGGACCGAAACAGGGATCCCTTTGTCGAGGTATTAAAGATGAGTGGCCACTAATGAGGATTACAGTTTAGAAATGATTACTTACCTGGAATCAACTCAAGCTGTGTGGTTCTATGGTTAAAGCTAAGTGTTTTTTTTTGTTTGTTTTTTTTCCTCTTTTGTGTGGTGCACCCATATTGTTAAATATTGGCGTTTACTTAGTCCTCCCAGTTTTTTGCATTTTCTATGGGTAGTGATCTTTACCATTGTAAAGTACCCTCCGTTTTTTGCCACAGTGTCTTTTCTCCAGATTGGAGTTTTTCACACTGAGGCTGTTTTCGGAGGTAGGTAGGAAACCCATGATGATGAGTCCAATTAGGGTTAGACCATCTCTGTAGGTCACCTGGATTCTTGAGGTTTCATTTTGGTAAATTTGATATTATGTTGGAAAGCTTCCTACACAATAGAATTTAATCAGTGAGCTTTTTTCTATTTAGTTTCATTTATTTGTGTTCTCTAGCTCTTTGTGTATATATACTACTAATGATGCTCCATCTTTTCATCTGTAGTCTCTATATGTATCCAGTGTACACAAGCTATATTAAGAAGAAACAATATTCCATACAATATAGAAAAAATAAAAATGTTACTGATTATAATCAGTGAAATATATAAAATTTAATATTATTTTACTTTGCACCTCTTTCTGTGGACCTTACCTAAGTCCTGCCTATGTCAGCAAGCATTATAGCTGTCATGGTCTCTAATGACAAACAACAAAAATAAGTGTTTTTAAATTAGGTGGGGAAGAGCCTTTGACCTCTCTTTTCTTATTTATTGGTAGACATCCCATGACTAACAGACTATCCCCCTACCACTAAAACAGGGGATTTTCCTGGATTACATAAAGTGTTTAGTTCTCTGCTCTTCTCCTGCTGAGTTGAAGAGCAGTAGTGGAGTGATGGGTAGTTATCCCATTACACAGTATAGCAAGAGTAAATACAAAATACAATTGGTATAAAAGATTTTTTTTAACTGTATCTTAAACCAAACCAATATGTCAGGACTTTCCAACTCCCACTGTCAGAAGGTGATTAGAACCTTTTCAAAGTCCATTCCTCATCAACAATGACTTATTCAAAGATTAGGCTGGTTGAAAATCTAGGACTTAATTATGCCTTACCAGTATTCTTCATTGTTAGAATGTTTTTTTTATCTCAAACCCTATAAATTCTACAAGTAGCTAGCTGTCCACTAGCCAACAGTGTGTCATACAGGAAATATATTGCAGTCTCAGCTGTAACAATTACAATTACAATACAATTTATATTCTGCTACATACCAGGTTTTGGATCAGTGTGGATTACAATGTATAAAAGAAAACTAGGACAACCATAGGAACTAATATATTCCAGAACTTACATTAAATTAACATAACCCCTAAAAAAGAACAGTATCCCATATACAGAAGTATATATGTCTCCTTTATCAGATAAGTTAAAAAAAAAGATTGTTCTTTAATAACTTACAAAACTCCAGGTAACCTGAAATCAATTTCAATTCAATTCAAAAAGGAGTTCCAACACCAAGCAGAGCTATAGGCAAATCCTGCTGAATGAGATTTGTATTTTACTTTTTTTCAAAGTAGAGAACTGAAACAGACCATTATCCCTTGACCTAAAAGAATGATCTGTTGTTCTAAAGAGCATCAGACTAACCAAGTATTCAGGGGAGGAACCATAGAATATTCTGTGCACTAAAGTGCATAATTTGATTTGGCAGCAGACAAGGATCAACTTAGCTGCCATATTCTGCAAAACTTGCAAACACTTGAAAGACGATTTGGGACAACCTATGTTACATGTGTATAAATTCTCAGAAACATTAGCAAGATTCTTTACCCCCTGTTTACTAAACCGTGTTAGTGGCTGATTCTAATTTGTCTCAAGTCAGTCCTATGTCCATCTCTGCCACTCCTGATCTTGTCACTATATCTACCCTTACTTTTACCTGGTCTGTGTTTAACCTTTTCTTACTAACTGATTTTACTAAACTCTTTAAATCTATGAGATTAACCATCTGTCTTCTTGACCCCATCCTGACTCACTGGTTCAATTCCCACAAGCAGGATCTTCTCCACCTTGCCTTCATGATGGTCTGCCATAGTTTATCCTCTGGTACGGGTTCCTCTACTTTGGAAGAAAGTACTTGTTTACCCTATTTTGAAGAAATCTTAATTGGACCCATCTGATTCTGCCAATTTCCAACCAGTATCTAATCTCTGCATTAAAAAAAAAAATCAAATTAACTGAAAAGGTGGTTTATTCACAATTTCTCACCCATGATGAAAATACTTTATCCTCAACCCTCGCCAAGCTGGCTTTCACCAGCATCATAATATGGAGACATTGGGTCTCGAACTGAATCAAGATGGTGTCGTGAATGGATGTCGGGTCAGCCTGCTCCTGAGGTTTTCCACAGACGCGCTGCTGTAGCGGAATTTTCTCTAACCTATCGATGGGGAAGAGAAAAGGAAAGGTGGCGGTTCCTACCTCCGTGGTCCCGCAGACTATTTCCACCACTCGTCAGACGACTCTGGACACTTTTGGGGTTGGGGTCCCTGGAACTCGGACACCCACTTCGATGAACTCGGCCCAGTTGAGAGCCGAGTGCAGCATTGAGGGAGTAACGCTCAGCCCTCCCTCCCACACTGCACCTCCGCGACCTGGAAGCGATTTGTTGCTCCTGGGGTCACAACGACTGGAACCATTGGAGAATCTTGGTTCTACAGAGGTTGTTGAGGGAGGACCCATGAGCACATCTACCCCGGACAGAGAAACAGCAATGCAGGACTCTCTTCGAGGATCTGCTACAACTGCCTGGGAGATCGAGGCCGTGAGTATCGGAGTTTTGAAAAGACCTGCAGTGGTTACAATGAATATATTGTGGGATGCTATCCAGGGAGTGAATAGCAATCTACTTCTGCTGAATTCTTCCTTAAAAAATGAAATCACCGATATAAAGAAATCTAATCAATTAATGGCTGAACAAGTTCAAGAGCAGAATGTTAAGACTCAAAAAATTGAAGGACAGATTGAGAAATTACAAAATTTAACAGAGGCTTTAATTAAGGAATGAGAAATCCAGGATCGAAAATTGGAATACTTTGAGAATAATGGACGGAGGAGTAACTTGAGATTTTTAAATTTCCCCAAATCTCCTTTAATTAATGCATTGGATATGTTGAAAAAATATTTCAAAGATATACTGGGACTCTCAGAAGAGGGTTATCCCTCTATAACGAGAACCCAGTATATTACTGGGACATTTTCATTACCTAAAGATAAACCTCAGGTGTCTCCTACCATGGAACTGAACCTCACAGAATTCCTGGAGTCTTCTCTTGATTTAATTACCGAACGCACTACATTGCTGGTGACATTCGCACTTGAACTCGACCGCAATAACATCTTGCAGTTATATTTCAGGCATATGAAGGATTTATTCATGGGTCAAAGAATACAAATTTTCCCTGATCTGGCGCGAGTCACTCAGAAGAAAAGAAAGGAATTTTTGATGTATAAACCACGGGTTTTAAAATTAGGTGGAACTTTTATTTTGAAATTTCCATGTAAATGTTGTATTACCTTGAATTTGATGAACTACCTTTTTTTTAACCCTAAGAAATTATTAGATTTCATTGAAGCAAAGGAAAAGAATGTTATACCCCAGGAATAGTACCCGTAATTAAGGTAATGCTGTTAGAATCGGCTGTGGTTGTTTGTAATTCCCGTCCGCTCAGTTAAAATAGGAAGGGGGAAGAGAGGGAAGAGGGGGAGAAAAGGGGGAAGAGAGATTTATTTATTTTTTTCCCCTTTTCTTCCCTTTTTTTTTTTTTCTCTCTTTTCTTTCTGTTTCCCCTTATTTAAATACTTTAATGTCAGAATTTCCTAGCTCTTGATTCATTATGTTGTGGACAAAGTAAAAATTAGAAATATTTTTGATTCAAACTTGCAGGTAATTTTCTTGCTTTGTAATAATTTTTTCTGTATTTCCTACATTTATGTTATATTGATATAAATGTAAAATTTAATAAATAAAAATTATAAAAAAAAAAAAAATAATATGGAGACATTGGTCACCACGTTACTTAGTGGTCTTCATCAGATTCTAGAAAGGGCCGATATCACTTTAATTGTTTTTTTAGACCTATCAGCAGCTGTTGATCTCATCAGTCACTCTTTTCTACTCTACTGCCTCTCTCATATAGGTCTCACTGGTTCCGTTTTCAATTGGTTTTCATCTTTTCTTTCCAATTGCTCCTTTACAGTTCATACCAACTCTGGCTCTTCCTCTTCTTTTCGTCTAAACTGTGAAGTCCCTCAGGTCTCCATACTGTCGCCCCTTTTGTTTAACATTAATTCAATCATACAAAATTCAATTTTTTATCTATGCATACAATATACTATTGTTTTTTCTGTTTCTCCAATAAACATCATTCTTCAACCTTTGCAGGCCTGTTTCTCAGCCCTTGCATCATGGTTTGCTTCTAATACATTAAAACTAAATCCAGACAAGACTGTAGCCTGCTGGGTTATGGGATCAGGATCACACCCTCATATGCAGCAGGTTCCAATCTTATTTAGACTCCCTATTCCTCCAGTTGATTGTTTTCACTGCCTTGCGGATTGGTTAGACCCTACCCACTCCTTTACCAGACAAATTTCAGGTGTACTTAAATCCACCCTACGCATGCTAAGCTGTATGTGTGAGTCTACTTACTTCTGTTCACTGTAAAATTGACAGATTTGAAATATAATATGTAACATGGAGTTTACCTGCATGTAAAGTAATGTATGGTTAAATTGTCTGTAAATAAAATAATATTGCAAATCAGCCTTAATATTGTTTTGAATTTGAATTGTAATCATATATACTGAGTTCCTTAATAAGACTTTGGGAGTACATTTGGTGTGTACATTTAATTTGTAATGGTACACACGGATTAAGTGTACATTATAAGACCAGGCTCTTGCATTATCGCTCATAATGGAATTAGTAGGCACCTAGATATGTTTAAAGTACTACAGTCTGTTAAACATTTTTCATAGTCAAGCAATCATTAAAAGTGGCTGCAACTTGAGCACATATGCCATAAATCAGAAGCTCCAGTCATAAAAATGGCTTGGAAAGATCTTTGATTGTTCAACACTAATCCTGGCCCAGTTTATGAGACTACATACAAATTGCATATCATAAATCCTTAATTTTCAAATTTGATAGCTCAGTGAAGTAGAACTGGAATGCAAAGGAAAATTAAAATATAAAGCTATCACAATTTATTAACTTACATAATACTTGGACTGGAGGGAAGCTGTAGTTTATATGCACAAAAGATCCCAGCTTTGATATACACTAGCCTGTACTTTTGTGTCTTAATCCCATGTTCAAGGCCTGAAAATGGCAGTTGATGAAGCAAAGTAATTTATGTGTTTATTAATATGAGTAAAATAAATTTCCCTGGGAAAACAAAGAAGTGAGATAAAGCCTGAGGAAACAGAGATACAATTCTTGTTTTAGCTATAGCATATTTTATGTATAACATTTCCTCGGAGTGAACCTATTACTAAAACAAATCCTTTGTTGTATTTATAATGAAGTCACAAACACAGCATGCTATTGATATACTGCAGAATATGATATAAAATGTATTTGAAGACAGAAAGGTAATTGCACTAGTGATCTTTATCTGCGGAATGGTGAAAGATTTTCATAATTCTGGAAGAACATAGCTTCAAAAGCAACCATAGAATTAAGGGCAAGTGTGTGTGTGTGTGTGTTGAGGGGAGAGAAGAATGTTTTCAGAGATTTTCGAAACATAGTTGTTTCTTTGATTGCTTTCAGTTCTGTAGGTAGTGCATTCCATATCTGCGTGCTCTTGTAGGAGAAGGTAGTGGCATGCATCAGCTTGTATTTAAGTCCTTTGCAGCTGGGGTAATGCAGGTTGAGAAATTTGCGGGATGATCTTGTGGCGTTTCTGGAAGGTAGGTCCACAAGGTTTAGCCTGTAGTTTGAACTTTATCCTCAATGAAGAAATGAATAGGGAAGGTGCAAGTTGTTCCCAACTCCCATATTGTGGCAGAAGGACATTACCACTTATGAGCAATCAGCCTTACCAGAATGGGGCATTTTCATAATTCAGGCCATGAGAAAGAGTCCTGACCTGGAGAGTAGTGTTTCACTCAGCCTCACAGGCCCTGCTGCTCCTCTGGCAGTATGAGGTATGAAGCCACTGGATGCTGTGAGCATTGAAGCACTGCACCCAGGGCCTTCTCGGACCTCTGCCCTATTTTTAATAACAACTGAAAAGATGCTGGAGTCACCACTAATACTGGAGAGTTCAACTAAGATCCAAGAATAGGGCATAGAAATGCCAACTAGTTAAGAACCTGAAAGTGAAATTGGACTCCATTTGGACCATATTTGAGGCTCTCTATAAGATATGGTCAGATATAGGTAACTCCTACTGTGACATCACACTTTCTAAAGATTCAAAAAGTAGACAATTCTGTCACTGCGCAGACTGGTAAATTGAAACAGGTTTCTTCACAGTTAAACCAAAAGATGCAAATTCAGATTTCTTTGGTTCTGGTAAAATGCTATATCATTAAAAAAAATTGAGAATTTTGGAAAATTATATAAAACACTTATAGTAAATGTTAGGATCTTGAATTTTCATAAATTAATGATGTGTCCCCAAAGGACTTTTTATACGGATTCCTATGAGAAGTCCTGGATTTCAAACATGCTGACTTTAGTAAAATGGGGAAATACCTGAAGAAAGAGCTGATGGGCTCAAAGAACATACGAGAAGTGGAAAGGCAGTGGTCCAGGCTGAAAGAAGCTATAAATATGGCTACAAACCTTTATGTAAGGAAAGTAAATAAAAGCAAGAGAAAAAGGAAACCAATATGGTTCTCCAAGCGAGTGGCTGAGAAAACAAAGGCTAAAGAGTTGGCTTTCATGAAATATAGAAAAACTCAAGAAGAAGAACACAGAGAAGAATACTGGATGAAACTGAAAGAAGACAAGAGAGATATACATCTGGCAAATGTGAATGCGGAAAAACAAATGGCTAGGTAAGGAAAGGTGACAAAAACTTTTTCAGGTATATTAGTGAAATGAGGAAGACAAATGATGCTGCAAAATGCTATATGGAAAATGATGAAGAAAAATAAAATGTGATAAAAAATACTTCTGTTTTCATGGAAGAAAATCCTGGAGAAGGACCACGATTGACTGGCAAAAAGTACATATGAGAATGGAGCGGATATAGCACTGTTCATGGAAGAGAGTGTTTATGAACAACTTGAAAATCTAAACTTGGACAAAGCCATGGGACTGGACGGGATCCATCCTAGGATATTGAGGGAGCTCAGAGAGGTTCTGGCGGGTCCTCTTAAAGATTTGTTTAATAAATCTTTGGAGACAGGGGAGGTTCTCTGGGATCAGAGAAGAGTGGATGTGGTCCCTCTTCACAAAAGTGGTGATAGAGAAGAAGCTGAAAACTGTAGGCCGGTAAGCTTCACTTCGGTTATTGGAAAAGTAATGAAAGCGATGCTGAAGGAAAGGATAGTGAATTTCCTGGAATCCAATAAGTTGCAATATCCAAGACAACATGGTTTTACCAAGGTAATTTGTGCCAAACAAATCTCACTGAATTCTTTGGCTGGGTGACCAGAGAATTGAATCAAGGACATGCGATAGATGTAATCTACTTAGATTTCAGCAAAGTTATTAACATGGTTCTTCATAGGAGGCTCTTGAATAAACTTGACAGGCTGAAGATAGGACCCAAAGTGGTGAACTGGATTAGGAGCTGGTTGACAGACAGACGCCAGTGGGTGGTGGTCAACGGAATTTACTCGGAGGAGAGAAAGGTGAGTAGTGGAGTTCCTCAAGGATCGGTGCTGGTGCCGATTCTGTTCAATATATTTGTGAGTGACATTGCTGAAGGGTTAGAAGGTAAAGTTTGCCTTTTTGTGGATGATACCAAGATTTTTAACAGAGTGGGCACCCCAGAGGGAATGGAAACATGAAAATGGATCTGCAGAAGCTAGAAGAATGGTCTAATGTTTGGCAATTAAAATCCAATGCAAAGAAGTGCAAAGTGATGCACTTAGGGAATAGAAATCCATGGGAGATATATGTGTTAGGTGGTGGGAGTCTGATATGCACAGACAGGGAGAGGGATCTTGGGGGGTGATAGTATCTGAGGGTCTGAAGGTGATGAAACAGTGTGACAAGATGTTGGTTGTAGCCAGAATGATGCTAGGCTGTATAGAGAGAGGTGTAACCAGCAGAAGAAAGAAGGTGTCGATGCCCCTGTACAAGTCGTTGATGAGGCCCCACCTGGAGTATTGTGTTCAGTTTTGGAGGTGATATCTTGCTAAGGATGTAAAAAGACTTGAAGCAGTGCAAAGAAAAGCTACAAAAATGATATGGGATTTGTGTTACAAGATGTATGAGGAGAGACTTACTGACCTGAATATGTATACCCTGGAGGAAAGGAGAAACATGGGTGATATGATATAGACGTTCAAATATTTGAAAGGTATTAATCCACAAACAAACCTTTTCCAGAGATGGGAAGGCGGTAGAACTAGAGAACATGAATTGAAATTGAAGGGGGCCAGACTCAGGAAAAATGCCAGGAAGTATTTTTTCCCGAACAGGGTAGTGGATAATTGGAATGTCCTCCTGCGGGAGGTGGTGGAGATGAAAACAGTAAAGGAATTCAAAAATGTGTGGAATAAACACAAAGGAATCCTGTTCAGAAGCAATAGATCCACAGAAGCTTAGTAGAGCTTGAGTGGCAACAACAGTAATTGGGAAACAAAGCTAGTGCTTGGCAAACTTCTACAGTTTGTGCCCTGAAAATTACACGGACAAATCAAGGTCAGGTATACATATAAAGCAGCACATACAGGGGCCGTTTTACTAAGGTATGCTGAAAAATGTCCTGCACTGGTGTAGGTGTGTGTTTTGGATGTGCACAGGTCCATTGCGCACCTGGAAAAAAGGCCTTTTTTTGTAGCAGAAAATGGACATGCGGCAAAATTAAAACCAGTGCATGTCCATTTTCGGCCTAAGACCTTACCACCTCCATTGACTTAGCAGTAAGGTCTCATGCGCTAACAGGGCGGTAATGATCGGTGCAAGTATACAGCCGATTACCGTTGGGTAAGTGCCATATGGCAGAAAATTGAAAGTGTTTTCTACCTTGTGTTTAGGATGCACATCAAAAATGGAATTACTGCCCGGGGCACATGGTTGCTGGGTGGTAGTTCCAATTTGACGCACATTGGACATGCGTAGGCAGCTGCGTGCCTTAGTACAAGGGCCCCACAATGAGTTTATCTTGGTGGGAAGACTGGATGAAATGTACAGGTCTTTATCTGCCATCATCTACTATGTTACTACTGGGCTGATTTTCAAAACAGAAAAACATCTAAAAAGTAGTATAAAGCAGCATTTGGATGTTTTTCTCACAAAAACATCAAAATCTGTATTTTTGAAACCTATTTTTAGATGTTTTTCTATGAAGTCCGTCAGAAGTGTGTTCAAATCTCAAGGGGGCATGTCAGGGGCATGTTCAGACCGGGAGTTGGGCATGCCTAAGACTTAGACATTTTTCAGCCATAATGGAACAAAACAAAACTGTCCAAGACTAAAACTAAGACATTTTGAGCTAGACCTGTTTTTATAACTAATAAGCCACAAAAAGGTGCCCTAAATAACCAGATGACCACTGCAGGGAATCAGGGATGACCTCATCTTATTCCCCCAGTGGTCACTAACCCCCTCCCACCCCCCAAAAAAATTCATTCAAAAAAACATTCTATAGGAAAACATTCTCAAATCTTCCTTAGACCATGAAAAGCGGAGGAGTAGACGTAAGATATATCAGGAGAAAAGAAAAAAAAAGGAAATATGTTTAAGATCTGAAATATCAGATCACAAAAGATACCACACTGTGAAAAGAGTCCCCCTCCATAAATTATCATTATATCATATCAGAAAAGCTTCAGATTCAGAAAAGCTCTCAATTGCTCCAGGGTAAAGAAGACATATTTTGTCCCTCCAAATTTAACCACACATTAATATGGGTATGCCAACAAACATGTTGCACCCAAATCTTTAGTCTCTTTCCTCATCGCTAGATCAACTTTCTTATTTCTTGGATAGTTTTGTGGCATTGGGATAGATCTAGATCCTTTCCCCATGAAATAACTCAGATGCATGATGAAATTACAGTTTCAAGATTACATTAAGATCTTGCTCAAATATTAAACCAACAATGTAGTTCTTTCAGATGTTTCGTATAAAAATTCCTTAAGAATAGCTGATATATTGTTCAAGTCCAACTATGGCCTTAGGTTACCATCACCCTTCATATCACTTTGAAAAGTTTTTGAGGATGTGGGTAAATAATATATTTTATTTATCAGGGAAACAGCTTCTGGGGAATATTTCAGAATTTCAATGAAATATTTCTTGAATAAATCAAGAGGAAGTATTCTAGGGGTTTTGGGAAAGTTCAGCAGCCTGAGATTCAGTCTACGATTATAGTTCTCTCAATATTTTCAAATATTTTTATGCATAGCAAGGTTATCTTCAACAACAGAGAGCTTAAAATCTTAAAGACTTTTTAATTCCCCTTGCATTTGATTAACTTGAGATGAAAAATCATGTTTGACCTGTTCAACTGCTTTAGTCAAATCTTCCATCTTCCTCCCCAGAGCATTTACTTCTCCAGAAGTTTTGGTAGTCATAATATCCAATTTTTGCAGCATTTTCCTTAATAAGGATCTGGGTTTTCTAGCCCATTATAAACCATAAAGTTGTATTTCTCTGTTTATTTCTGTTTATCACCCTCCTCTCACCTACCAACACCCATCCTGTTAGAATATCAATGAAATGCTTTGATGTCCCCATGCATACCCCCACCCTCCCACTCTGTCAGACTGTCAAAGTAATGCTTTGATGTTTCTCATATATATACTATCTGCTACCACATTTGCTTATTTTCGATCTGACGAAGAAGGGCAACCTTCGAAAGCTAATCAAGAAATGTATTAAGTTATGTCCAATAAAAAAAAGGCATCATCTTATTTTCTTTTCCATGTTTTATTTTGTTTGATTTCTATTGATAACCTGCAGCATTTTCCAAATCTGCTTGAGCATAACCTCTGTGGGAAACTGTATAATCTCCATAGTTCCTGATATCTCCTTACTCAGGCCCAAAGCATCCACTCCAGTGCAGCTTTGTTCTATTACTAGCCCAAAGGGATGGATAAAGGACAGATGAAACTGTACATATTTAAATAATTTGAATATATTACATGGCTTCAGTTGGAAAGCATTTGGGATTATAATACATGATCTTGAGTGAACAGGTGAGGTTCCTGAGATAAATACAAGACTGTACTGATGGAGTTATAATATAGTTCCCCTGCTGGTTGTAGAAAGTTCAGTGCAGTTGAGTTGTAAAGAAATCAAATCCTTGGAGTACTATGTGGTTCTTTACAGTGTGAGCGAGGACGCTTGCTCCCCCAGACTGGCTGAGTATCTTTGAGAAGCCAAACAGTATATCCCATTGCTCCGGATCTCTATTCCAGCCCTTTATCCCACTTCCAGCTCAAAAGGTGGTGTCTTTGACTCTATGAATCAAAGACACTAAGGAGCTGATGCACTAAATTTACTGGGCCAGCAATGTGCTTTCTTGACTGGTTCCAACTGGTTTAGTGAGCACATTATTCTACAGGAGGTCCTGCGGGCTTTTTAATGTTCATAGCAGCAGCCTATGGGAGTGGTATGCAAAACTATTTAAATGAGATGATTAGTATGTAGATGTGCATTTTAACCAATGCACAGCCGTTCCTGAGTGATACAGAGAATGCTGCCCCACCTTTTTACAAGCAAATTTTAATAGGAGGTCAGAAGCAATTAGTAGCGCTAGGATAGTTAAAGAAATGACAATTCCCTGACTTCTGTTAAACAAAACTCCAGCATTTTGCTGTGGTTCACTGCTGATTTTTCCATGCATGCCCCACAGCTGCAGCTCTCTCTCTCGTTCTCTAACTGCTGCCAGCTGCTTTAGCTCAGCTCTGGCTCTAGTGGAGGTGTGGGTTTGCAGCCAGGATGCCCTGAATTATCCCCTTCATTAATTTATGCGCCTCCTGTACATAGCAAGAGAAACCTGTGTTGCAGAATAATAAAAAACAGAGCTTCTCCTCCTCCACCTCCTGCCTGCCACCCCCTCCAGTCTGCTGATGCTGTGTGCAGCTCAGTCCCTGCTGACGGAGGGAAGGAAGGAGAGGAGCTCAGATTCATAGTCTTCCTTATGTGGAGTCTGATTATCTGCAACAGCTCTAGGGAAGAGGCAGAAAGACTGTGCCTGCCAGCAGCCTCCTAAGGTAACACAACGGTTTCCCTGTGTGTTCTGCCCTGGACACAATCCATGGCCTTGCTACTCAACATCCCCCCATGCCAGCAGTTTAAAAAAACAAAAAAAGGTACACCCAGCTTTCATACACTCGGCTTGCATGTATGTATGAAAGCCGTGTGCATCACACAATATATGAACATTCGCAGAGCAGCCACACTTTGTGATTGACTGCTCTGCACATGCCCTGACAGCCTTCCCTACGAAGCTGCATGGTAAAAGTGGAAAAAGGGGTCGGTTACTTCCGGGGACTTTAGTGCCATGATTCCTAAGTCCAGTCCTGGAGTACTCCTTGCCAGTCAGATTTTCAGGATATCCACAATGAATATGCATGAACTTGATTTGCATGCACTACCTCCATTATATGCAAATCTCTTTCATGTATATTTCATGCAACATTTTTGTAAGTGATATTGCTGAAGGACTGTCTGGTAAGGTTTGCCTCTTTTGAGATGATACCAAAATCTGCAATAGGGTAGACACCCCTTATGGTGTGGATAACATGAGGAACGACTTAGCAAAGCTAAAGAAATAGTCTGGAATTTGCAGCTAAGATTTAATTCTAAAAGATGCAGGGTTATGCATTTGGGCTACAAAAACACGAGAGAATGGTACAGTTAGGGGGTGAAGAACGTTTATGCACAAAAGAGGAGCGGGTCTTGGGTGTGATCATATGTGATGATCTTAAGGGGGCCAAACAGATAGAAAAGGCAATGACAAAAGTTAGAATAATGATTGGGTGCATAGGGAGAGGAATGACCAGTAGGAAAAAGGAGATGATGATGCTACTGTAAAAGACTCTGTGAGACCTCATTTAGAATAGTGAGTAGAATTCTAGAGACTACATCTGCAAAAAGATATAAAGAGGATGGAGTTGGTCCAGAGGGAGGCTACTAAAATAGTCAGTGGTCTTTGTCATAGAGTGTATAGGGACAGACTTAAAGATGTCAATATGTACACTTTGGAAGAAAGGTGGGAGAGGGGAGATGTTATAAAGACATTTAAATACCTACATGGCATAAATGCACAGGAAGCAAGTCTCTTTCAATTAATTGAAAGGGAGCTCTGGAACAAGAGGACAGAAGATGAAGGTGAAAGGAGATAGACTCAGAAATAACCTGAGGAAACAATGGAATGGGTGGTGAACTTGTGGAATTGCCTCCCGGTGGAAGTGGTAGAAGTGAAAACAATATCTGAATTCAAGAGAGCTTGGGACAAGTATATAAGGAGTGATAGAGAGAAGAAATGACATGGATGGACAGACTGATTAGGCCATATGGTCTTTAGCTGCCTTCATTTTTCTATGTTTCTAGGTTAGTAACAAGGGGAAAGATAGGAGTGGGTGGGTGTATGGGGGGGGGGGAGATACAGGGAGGGAAAGACAGGTGATCAGAGGGTGACAAAGCACATAATTTTATATGATAGCAGACCTAGATCTTTGTTAAGCCTTGTCGGATGAGTGTCAAAATATTTTATCATTTTAACTTCAAAGGTTTTACATTCCTGGATGGTTTTGAAATTTCTTTTTTAGTATCCTCACCATAGTCATTCATGCAGTGCTCTGGTTTGGCAAGATGCTGTCTTAGGGCCCTGTTTACTAAGGCGCGTTAGCATTTTTAATGTGCCTACAATTAGCCTGTGCGCTAACCACGTAGGCACCTATAGGGATATTGTAGGAGTGTTCACAGTTAATGCACGTACATGGTTAACATGTGTTAAAAATGTTAACATGCCTATAACGCAGCTAAGTAAACTGGGCCCTTACTGTGGTGTTTAATGTGGTACCAATGTAAATTGAGCATAGTCTTAAGAATTTGTCCTGTTTCTCCAACACAGCATCCTCACATTGTTTTCCATTGAATAATACACTCTACTTTTGAAGATGAGTATGTGTAGAATGCCCCTTATGCTAAATGTTATTTTCCATGTGAACGACTGTGGGCCCTGTAATATGTGTTGATACAGTTTGCCAGCATAGGTGGAGCTGGGGATATCTCTTTTATTGCAAGGCAGGAGATTGGGAGGGCTTCTGTATCTGTCTGGAAAATACAGCTGAAATTCAATTTGCAGCAAGATATGAAACTGATTCATTGTTACAGAGAAAACAAGTGGCAGGTCCCAATAAGGTCAAGAGAGGACTGAGAGGAGATATGATAGAGGATCTGGTAGTGCAGGTAAATAAGGAATACTCATGTGTCCTTTTAAATAGAACTAGAACAAGGGGACAGTCCATGAAACTAACAGGTGTAGATTTTAAACAAATCAGAGCCAGTATTTTTTTTTAACTCAATGGAAAATAAAACTGTGGAAATTGTTGCCAGAGTATGTGGTCAAGGCATCTTGCATGGCTAAGTTTTAAAGGGGATTATACAAGTTCCTAGAGGAAAAATCCATAAACCATTATTAGTCAGGTAGACTTTGGAAAGCCACATTTATCTTAAGGAGTGCACAGTAAGGAATTGATCTCTCTTTGGATCCTGGCAGGCATTTATAAAATGGCTTGGCCGCTGTAGGAGAAAAGATACTGGATTGATAGATCTTTGTTCTGACCCAATATAATTCTACATATGTTGACTATCTAGAAATAGTCTTAGATCCAGTTTGTCTTTTTTTTTCTGTGAAAAGTGTCTTAACAATAACGCATCTAGGTACAGATTAATTTACCTAACACCAGATTAAAAGAGGATTTCAGGAATGTATAAACTTTTACCTGCTGCAGTTTATTCTTTGCCCATAATCCTCTTTAAATGGAAGGATTTTAGAAGAGGTTCTACTTATATGTGTGTGCATCAGGCATACACAGATTTGAAGGGGACATGGTTTGAGTGGACTTTAAAATTATATTTGTTTTTCTTATTTTGAAATGGTTATGCAAATATACTTCTAAAATTTTCCCCATCAGTTTTACACCTGCTCCATGTTACCTAACGGCTTACTTTAATCTGGTGTTTGGAGGAATGATTGAGAGGGGAATTATACCTTTATGGTGATTGAAACCACCCCCCAAAAATGAGTTTTGGAGTATGGCTCCTTAACTAGTATCCCATAGATGTGCAGTTTTGCAAAATCTGGAACTTACATGTTCAAAATCTTGAGTGATGATGCTTTTTTTTTTTTTTTAAGGGTCATGGACTTTATATACTGTCATTCTACAGTACAACCAAAGCAGTTTATATATTCTATACAGGTATTTTCTGTCCCTTCTGTACTTACCATATGTTTTTGTACCTGTGGCAATGGAGGGTTAAGTGACTTGCACAGGATCACAAGGAGCTGTGAATTCAGTTTCCCAAGTTCTTAGCCTATTGCACTAACCATGAGGCTACTCCAAATTTTGTAAAATTTGAATTAACTTGATATTAACGCTAGCCTTTAAGGCATTACAAGAAGGTATTCCATCTTATTATGCATTGCTCACTGTTCCGAGTGCACCACCTTGTCTCTTTCATTCTCTTAGGGCCTCTTTTACTAAACCATACTAGTGATTCCCGCATGGCAAATGTGACGCAGCCCATTCAAATGGGCTGTGCCACATTTGCAGCACTGGGAATCGCTAGTGCAGTTTAGTAAAAGAAGCCCTTAGTGATAATAGATTGATTATGCCAGATCCTAAACATGCTCATTTAGCGCCTGGACTGGTGTAGACATGTGTATTGGACGCGCGCAAGTCCATTTTTCAGTGCACCTGCAAAAAAGGCATTTTTGTGGCCAAAAATGAATGTGTGTCAAAATGAAAATTGGCGCACATCCATTTTGGGCCTGAGACCTTACTGCCACCCACTGACTTAGTGGTAAGGTCATACGCATTAACCGGGCGGTAATCATCAGCATGCGTACAATGATGATGATTACCGCCCAATTAGTGCCGCGCACCAGAAAATTTTCCAGCATGCGTAAAAAAATGAAATTACTGCCCAGGCCATGCAGTAGCTGGGTGGTAGTTCAAAACTGATGTGCTTAGGACGTGTGTACACACCTACGCGGCTTAGTAAAATTGTTTTTTATTCTTATATAATTGCAGGCAATTTGCCCAGTGTTAAAACAGTCTGCACTCCGCCTCCTACTTCATTCGTTTTTTTTTTAAATCATGTTTTGTCCAGCTTAATTCCACCAGATCACCTACGATACTCCTGCTAAGATGTCGACGCTTACTCTGACCCCAATGTTATACTCAATCCTTCATCTTCTTTCCTCCATCCTTTACCATTTCCCTCCCATTCTCCTTCCCTTTCACATATCATATCCTTGTCTACCTTCCCTATTCTAGTTCATTACGTTCTTTTCACATGTCCTTTGTAATGCCTTTCATAATATAAGTAGTTATGATCATCACATTTTATAATACTGTTCCTACATTTCCTTGTTTTTACTGTATTCTTTACCATGTAAGATGCTTTCTTTTACTATGTAAGCCGCACTGGACCTGCTGTATGTGGGAAAGAGCGGGGTACAAATGTAATAAATAAATAAATATTGAAATTTTCTTTACCAAGGACTACCCACAGCCAATTTTGGCAGCTTCAAATAATCAAAAATACTTCTGTTAAACTTCTTTATGGTGCAAAAAAACATATAACTTCTGAACACTGGCTTCCTAATACTTACCCTCTTTTTAATCTTTATCTTGGCTTAGAAAATGTTTTACTCTGACTGAACTCCATTTCTTTTCAGTTTATTAATTCCATACAAACTGTCCTGTCTGCTACAGCCTGCTACCCAAAAACATTTAGGGGTCATTTTAGAAAGGCTTGTTAGGCTGTATGTGCATGCAATGCACACCAAAATGAGACTACCGCCAGGTTACAGTGCCTACTGGCAGTAATTTCAGATTTCCCGTGCAGCCGTGATGCCTGGAAGATTTATTTCTTTCCTCCCATGTGCAGCATTTCCGGTGGTAATTGGCAGTTGGCACACGCTGACCGGTCACCACACATGTAGCACGTGAGCCCTTACCACTAGATCAATGGGTGGCATTAAGGGCTGAGGCCGGTTTTAGCTGTGCGCTGGATTCAGTTTTATCACATGCCCTTTCCCTATCCCATCAAAAAAAGCTTTTTTTTTCCAGACATGGTAAAAACTGGCCCGACCCATGCTTAATACATGTGCCCACACTACTGCAGGCCTATTTTTGCTGTGGCTTAGTAAAAGGTCCTGTATGATCTCATCAAGCCCGACATAGTTCTTTTGGTGTTGTGGCCCCTTCTCTCTGGAATTTACTTCCACTGTACATTCGCTCTGAAACTTTCTATTCAAAATTTAAAGCAGCATTGAAGACCTATTATTTTACCTTAGCATTCCCTCAAAAATGATTTACAGTTCTTTTTCAAATATAATCTGCCCATTCATGGACATACTGGCTCCTACACCTTTTCTGTTTTGTTTCATTTGTACATTTTTGCCTTCTCCCTCCCCTAATATATCTTAGTATATTATTTGATTATATTTTTATTACTATACTGTAACCTAGACTTCCTCTGTTTCCTTTCTATGCCCTTTATGGATTTTAGCTCTGTACACCACTTAGATAATGTGTTTTTTGTTTCTAATAATGTGGTATATCAACTAAAGGAAACCATAAATCATATGTATGTGCTCATAAATGACAATAATCTAGCTATGAGCTATGTGCTATTCTGTAGGTATGGACATGGACAGAGTTTGTGCAGAGTATGGATGAGGCACACACTTACATATTTAGGGCTAGATTCTATATATGATGTCTAAAAAATTGGCACTGAAAAACACTTGACTGAGTCATGCCTAAAGTTCAGTGCAGTTTATAGAATACACGCTTAAGAGGAGAGTTGCATGTACATTTATGTGCAGCCATTAGCACCAACGAAAACATGGTGCAAATGCCTGTGCCTAAATTTATGTGTAATGCACCATTATTCTGTAATTACACATATAACTCAAAACCATGCCCCTGTTCCACCCCAAAACACCCATGACTCTTCCATTTCTGTTCCTCGTTTTTTTGGACCATGCATAATTTTAGTTGCAGATCCCATGCTTAACTTTGCGCATGCTGATCTCAATTAAATCTAATTAATGCCAATAATTGCTGGTTAAAAGCCAATTATTGACACTAATTGGCTCATTGTTCTATTAAATTTTGTGCACAAATTGGGAACACGCCTAAATTTGCGTGCACAATTTTTTACGTGCACAATTTTTTGTGACCTTTATAGAATCAGAGGGTTAACTTCTAGAATGCTATAAGTTACGTAAGCATCTCCTGCATCTAGGCATAAACATTTACACCAGCTGTTTGGCGGGAATAAGTGCTCAAGCCTAAACACATATATGCATATATACCCAGTTATGTTAGTATTCTATAAAGGAAAGGTCCAAATAAGCAACCTCTAGGCATCTCAGTGCAGATACCCCTTTATAGAATTGCCCTCCATATGCCATTACAGAAATATGATGGTTTAGATTAAACATTGAATCTAGTCTCATTCTAAGATCGCTAAAAATGAGACTAGATTCGATGTTAGACCATCATATTTCCTTGATCACATGTTATGCTTGCCTTAAATAAAGCTCTATAAAGAGGCTTCACTCTTTTTAGTCTTGTATATGCTATAAGCAAAGCTTTGAATCACAGAGAGAAAGTAGAACAGCCAGACAGAAGTGTAAATAAAGGCTAATTATATACCAAATCACCTAATCTGTGCTATAGGTATAGCCATATAACATATCGATTTTCAAGTGGAAAGTATGCCCATATTTTCTCTTGAAAGTTAACCCATGGGAAATGCACAGAAACATTTGCAGCTGATTTTTGGAACACACACATTTCCCATTTTAACTGGGGTGCATACACAACTTTATTCTGAAGTAGGCACATAAGTCCAAACCATAACCTGACCATCTCAGGAATACCTCCTCCCAGGTCAGATAAAATTATGCACATTTAGGGTATATGCCCGTATTTTAAGTGTCTACACTTTAGACAATGTTAGAAAAGGCCACTTCTGTATATAAATGCTTTATATCTACTGAAATGTCTTCTAAAATTACTTGCTGTTTGTCATTATATCATCTTTAGGTGGTTAGTTGCTGTAATGAGTTCATGTCCACTGGTGTGATAGATAGTTGTTTGAACTTTGCTCTTAGTATGATTATTTTTATGGGCTACCTAATCAATTTCCTCTTGGATAAGTCTTCTGACATAAGGTCACTTTTTGCTTAGGAAAGCTAAAAATGCTCAATGATGTGAAATGTGTGCTGTTTTCCTACGTGGTCTTCCAGCTATGTGTTCTTCCTTTTGGAATTATGCCTGTGCACTGTGCTAGAAATGTTGCATATTTTGAAGATATTCAATAGACAACGCTGTATATTAACTTCTTGTCCTAGCGTTTCATATATTACTTCATACACCACCACACACCAGGTATTGATATTCAATTATTAAATCTTTTTAAGGTAATGGACCGTCAGCAGGAAATCATTTTCTATGGCATTCATCACCACATTCCTCATATTGTCATCAGTCCAACCTATTTATTATATAATTTTTATGCTGATTTCTTAATTTTCTTAAAAAAATATTTTACTGTGCAAACTTTGTTACTATCTTCAAATTAATTAACTTATCTTAAATTGACTTCACTTGTCAGGGGAATTATTAATGTTGCATATTTTGAAGGATCATACAGTCAATATAAGAGGCAAAGTCCTAGAACCACACTCACTAGTACTACTACTACTACTACTTATCATACTGTGTTCCACAGTCTGTGTTCACTATTATAAAATAGCTTGTAAACACACACACAATCGTGTCCTTTCTTTACCATTTGACTTTGTTATAAGTTGATTTATACACATATCAATTTTCAAAGGAAAAACATTCAAAACAAATTCTCTATCCACCCCACCAAGAAAGAATACAAAGGAAAACAAAACTACAGTCTTCCATATAAAGGCAAGTTACTATACTGTACACAGTATAGCAATTTGCCCTTATACTGTCACAGGTATGCATGTAAGTGGCAGCAAAACACCTACACTGGAATATGAAACTGTTTGTTGCTACAGTGTACTGAGTGGATGCAGTTTTCATGCTGATATAAATGGTTAATCAGAATTCCAAATAATGTTCTTCATTTATGTTATATAAGTATGCTAATTTATTTCAGCCCAAGTCCTGACTATAAAAAAGAGAGCGTACCCATCTGCTCTATTTCCTCTAGATCTCTTGACTTGGTTTTCCCTTTAGAAACATAACATCTACCGTACACCTGCAGCCGAACCATTTCCCCATCAGTTTCCACTGCTTATACACCATACTAAATGTGGGCTCAGTTTCTATAGTATGCATACATTTTGTTACCACATTTCTGACTCTGTGCTGCTCTCTTGAAGATGAGCTGCAGTGGAACAAACAATGGAGGCATTTCTATAAGATGGAACCTCCAGTTAGGTGCAATAACGCCAAGTCCTTGGCATCAATTATATAATGGAATTTGTGTGCTAAGATGCCATTATGGAATGCTAGCATAAAGCTGCATGGGCACATCTATGTTTAAGCATGACCATTTATGTCATGTTAATGGCAGGAATAAATGGTATACCTACATGCTCCAAATGACATATGGAATTGATAGTATTCTATAAGTTACATGCATCACATGAAGACACACCCTTTTCTCACATATATATCCTCCTCCCTTGGTGTAAATAGATGCACATAGTTCTAGGCACTGGGATATCAACTAAACATATTCTATATACCACACCTAATCTAGGTGCCTCATATAGAATACGCATAGGCAGAAATTTATTCCTCATGGATTTTTTCAGGTGCCATATATAGAATCAAGCCCTAAGAGCCAGATTCAGTAAATGGCACAAAAGAATTGGCGCCGTTAAAAAATTTACTCTCAGTGCTATTCTATAGCTGGTGCTCCTGGCTGAGTACTCTTTATAGAATAATGCTTAGTGTGTATTCTGTTGCCCAACTTTGGGACTGAGGACTTAAACCAACTCAAACTTGTAAATCCTGGTATGAAACTTGAGCTTGCAGTCCCCAAATTCTGTAACACTGTATATAATAATATGGAACACACTTGACCCACCTATGCCCCTCTTATGGCCATGTCTCCCTTTGGGTTGCACAAGAAAGAATTTGGGCATGGAGGTTCATAGAATTGCGCATAGCCAGATCCACACACAAATCCAAAGTAGAGTCAATTAACATCAATAATTGATTGTTAACAGCCAATTATTGAATGTTAATGGATCATTAACTAATTTATTTTCCTGGGGATCTCAGGATCATGCACAATTTTGGGCCCCAAAGTTTGGGTGCCATTTGTAGAATCTGGAGGTAGGCGTACAATTGTGGATACAAGTTTTTCTATTTAATTTATTAAGGGGGTCCTTTTACAAAGGCGTGCTGAAAAATGGCTTGCGGTAGTGTAGGTGCGGGGTTTGGGCATGCGCTGATCCATTTTTTAGCATGCCCGTAAAAGAGGCCTCTTGACAAAAATGGACGTATGGCAAAATAAAAATTGCCACACATCCATTTTGGATCTGAGACCTTACCACCAGCCATAGAATCTGTGTGGTAATGACCTATTCACGTCAAATGCCGCTTGACATGCGTCCGTTACGTGTGCCTGAAAATGAAAAATATTTTTCAGACGTGCGTAGTGGTTGCGTGCCAAAATTGAAATTACCGCAAGGGCCACACAGTAACCGGGCAGTAACTCCAATTTGGCACACGTTCTGCATGTGTAGGCACCTACGCGGCTTAGTAAAAGGGGCCCTTAACTGACACAAAGAACAGCTGTCATTTAACTTCAAATCATTGATCTAATCCTCTTATCAGCATTTTTTTGCATTTATCCTATAGAAGGTAATTTCTTTTTCAACAGCAGTGATGTCACTACTATTATCTCTACTAATATAATTAAGAGTTATTTCAGTAATAGCTGTTTAACCATCATATTGATGGCAGGAATAATCTATATCAAGTTATGGCAGCATAATTTGAAAAATTGTCATAGGGACATTCATCCTGCTCTCATTGACTAATCCTTATTCTGAAGAAAATTAATTTTTTTCAGTCTTTTATTTGTATTAGTTGTGAATGTAACAATTGTTATACACAGTAATAATGTAAGAGATGGTTTTATAACTTGTTTTTTGGGGGTACAAGGGCTTTTGTAAAATTACTTCAGGGTGTAAAAGTATGCGTGGGTGACATGAAGACATGTGGCTTTACATGATCCACATGTAGGCATGTTCAGGAGCAGATTTTAGATGGAGTATGAACAGAATTACAATTTAGGTCCAAAAACTATTGGACTGGACAAGATAGACTCCTGATTGGTTAAATCACTTGTTTGGGGTTCTCCACCAATATCCAGCAGCATTTAATTGGTTACTGCTGCTGAATATAAGCACTAATTACTAAAGCCATAGTGGGCTACTTTGTGGACTGTCCAAGGGCAAATTCAGCATTTAGGGGCTCTTTTACAAAGCTGTGGGAGGGCTAATGCATGGGTAGCACATGCCAAATTGGCACTACCGCTGGTGTAGCACGTATGCCCGGCGGTAATTAAGAGTTTGATGTGTGCCGAATCCTGTGGTAGAAAATATTTTTGTATTTTCTACTGTGGGGGCATTCCCGGCAGTAATCAGCAGTGCGACCATGTTGGTGCGTGCTGCGTGGTTATCACCACACGGCTAGTGCATGAGCCCTTACCACTAAGTCAATGGCTGGTGGTAAGGGCTCTGGTGGTAAATAGGCACACTCTCATTTTATTTTTTTTATGCATGCCCCTTTCCCAGTCCATTAAAATATGGCCTTTTCCCCAGTCACGGTAAAAAGTGGTCCGGTGCATGCCCAAAAGACACGCCCATACTACTGCAGGCCATTTTTACCGTGGCTTTGTTACAAGACCCCTTAAGTAGTTAAGTGGTTCTATTCAGCACTTGACTGCCTAAGGAGTCCTTTTATTAAGATGTGCTAACAGATTTAGCACGCACTAAATGATAACATGCCCATAGGAATATACCCCCCCTAATTTATATATTGCGCCTTAATTCCCATGTTGAAATCAAAGTGTATTCTATAAGAATGTGCATAAGTTAATTGGTTAACTAGCTAATTAGTGCTGTCAATTGGATGTCAACAAGTAATTATCAGCACTAATTGGCATTAATTAAGATTTACATGCACAACTCAATAAGCATATTCTATAACACGGTGCACGTATATTCTAAGTCATAGTTGAAAAGGAATGTGGCTATGGGCGGGCCACTGGAGTTTCTAAAATCAATGCACATTATTATAGAATACACCTGCTCTGTGCCTAATTTAGGAGCCATGATTTACCCCAACTAAAATGTGGTCTAAATAGACGTAACCAAATTTGGTCATGTGGAGAGGTGCTTAGTGTATTCTATATACTGTGTGGAAATTTAAGCCTATTCTATAAAATTTAGGCATATTTTAGAAAATACGCCTAGGCATATTTTTTTACTGCATGGATTTTTCAGGCACCATATATAGAATCTAACCCAAAATGGGCTTCTTATCATTTAGCACAGGGATCTCTAAGTTAACTGGACATATCGGACCACATAAAACTCAGTCCTATTGTTATCCATTTTAACTTAGGGGTCCTTTTACCAAGCTGTGGGAAAAAGGGCCCTGCAGTACAGTAGGGGCCATTTTTCCCATGTACCAGGGCACTTTTTACCGCAGTGGCTAAAAAGCTCCCCCCAAAAATGGTCATGTGGTAAGAAAACTCTTACCATGTGGTCATACAGCAGGGAGCACTTACTGCCACCCACTGAGGTGGCATTAAGGGCGCCCGCAGTAACCCAGCGGGAACCTGTCAGCACATGGCGATGCTCAATTACCACCAGGTTACCACCGTGCTAACCATTTCCGGGGTTTTCCCCCAGAAATGGCACTCGCTTGACCCATAACTACCACCGGCGGCTGCGTTGGACCAGCGATAGTCCCAGAATAGCGAGCGGTAAGCCCAAGTGGGGGTTCTGTAAAAGGGCCCTTTAGTCAGTTAAGTGCTGACTATCACAATTAATTGGGTAAGGGATAGCTGGCCACACAAACCCAGTTATTCAATGGTGATTCCCAGACAAGGCCCAGCATTGAATATCCAAACATAATGCTGCCACCAGCCAAAAATAAAAGTGCTGACCATCTTGTGTACTCCATTGTTTATAAGATACACTAGTATGCATGTACTTTAAACACAAAGCACAAACATTTATGCTTGCTCCCAAGTAGGTGTAAATGTCCGTGGCTTCAGACTAGATGCAATTCCTTCCAGTTTATCCCTAATATTTTATAAAGATGCATAAGCACCCATGTGTATTTATAAAGTAGGCTAGATATAGATGCCTTCTTGACCTTCGCATGGGCAGCCTGATATAAAATTACCCCTTTGTTGCAATAAAATTATCCTTTTATTGTACGAAACTAAACAAATATATATACAGTGGGGGAAATAAGTATTTGATCCCTTGCTGATTTTGTAAGTTTGCCCACTGACAAAGACATGAGCAGCCCATAATTGAAGGGTAGGTTATTGGTAACAGTGAGAGATAGCACATCACAAATTAAATCCGGAAAATCACATTGTGGAAAGTATATGAATTTATTTGCAGTCTGCAGAGGGAAATAAGTATTTAATCCCTCTGGCAAACAAGACCTAATACTTGGTGGCAAAACCCTTGTTGGCAAGCACAGCGGTCAGACGTCTTCTGTAGTTGATGATGAGGTTTGCACACATGTCAGGAGGAATTTTGGTCCACTCCTCTTTGCAGATCATCTCTAAATCATTAAGAGTTCTGGGCTGTCGCTTGGCAACTCGCAGCTTCAGCTCCCTCCATAAGTTTTCAATGGGATTAAGGTCTGGTGACTGGCTAGGCCACTCCATGACCCTAATGTGCTTCTTCCTGAGCCACTCCTTTGTTGCCTTGGCTGTATGTTTTGGTCATTGTCGTGCTGGAAGACCCAGCCACGACCCATTTTTAAGGCCCTGGCGGAGGGAAGGAGGTTGTCACTCAGAATTGTACGGTACATGGCCCCATCCATTCTCCCATTGATGCGGTGAAGTAGTCCTGTGCCCTTAGCAGAGAAACACCCCCAAAACATAACATTTCCACCTCCATGCTTGACAGTGGGGACGGTGTTCTTTGGGTCATAGGCAGCATTTCTCTTCCTCAAACACGGCGAGTTGAGTTCATGCCAAAGAGCTCAATTTTTGTCTCATCTGACCACAGCACCTTCTCCCAATCACTCTCGGCATCATCCAGGTGTTCACTGGCAAACTTCAGACGGGCCGTCACATGTGCCTTCCGGAGCAGGGGGACCTTGCGGGCACTGGCAGGATTGCAATCCGTTATGTCGTAATGTTTACCAATGGTTTTCGTGGTGACAGTGGTCCCAGCTGCCTTGAGATCATTGACAAGTTCCCCCCCTTGTAGTTGTAGGCTGATTTCTAACCTTCCTCATGATCAAGGATACCCCACGAGGTGAGAGTTTGCGTGGAGCCCCAGATCTTTGTCGATTGACAGTCATTTTGTACTTCTTCCATTTTCTTACTATGGCACCAACAGTTGTCTCCTTCTCGCCCAGCGTCTTACTGATGGTTTTGTAGCCCATTCCAGCCTTGTGCAGGTGTATGTCTTGTCCCTGACATCCTTAGACAGCTCCTTGCTCTTGGCCATTTTGTAGAGGTTAGAGTCTGACTGATTCACTGAGTCTGTGGACAGGTGTCTTCATACAGGTGACCATTGCCGACAGCTGTCTGTCATGCAGGTAACGAGTTGATTTGGAGCATCTACCTGGTCTGTAGGGGCCAGATCTCTTACTGGTTGGTGGGGGATCAAATACTTATTTTCCCTTGCAGAATGCAAATAAATTCATATACTTTCCACAATGTGATTTTACGGATTTAATTTGTGATGTGCTATCTCTCACTGTTACCAATAACCTACCCTTCAATTATGGGCTGCTCATGTCTTTGTCAGTGGGCAAACTTACAAAATCAGCAAGGGATCAAATACTTATTTCCCCCACTGTATATATATATATATATATATATATATATATATATAGAGAGAGAGAGAGAGAGAGAGAGAGAGAGAGATTATAGATATAGATATCTGTATATATTGTGAAGAGTAAGGGGCTGTCTCCTGTCCTGAGTAGGCCACTAGAGGGCGCTGTTCCCATAGAAATGGGGGGGGGGGGGGGGGAATGTCCAGGTCATGTTATTACTAAGGAGTCACTAGAGGGAGCCAGTAGGGAAATGTTCAGATGGAGGTTACTAGGACCAAGGAGAGTCCTGGGCTAGAAACAGGTGTAAGTTGTTATGGGCTGGGTCCTGCCTGGAATTAGGGGGAAGAGCCTAATGGGGTGAATAAGCTAATCAACCTCCTTATACCTACTTGAGTTTCTGAAAGGAGAGAGAAGAGAGAGGAGCTGGAGACCTGGCAGCTGGTGGAAGAAGATCCCCTTGAAGGTACTGGCTGGACTCTGTGGACTTTTGATGAACTGTGTTATGGATAGAACTATGTATTAAGAACAGGGAACTAGCAGCCAGGGGCTGGAGGACAGAGCTATACCCTCAGAATGGGGGAAGAATATCCTGTTCAGGCCAGAGGGGCTGTTAGCACTGGGCCCAGGTGTCTGTGTGTGAGGGCTCAGGGGGAAGACCTGTGAGAGTGTTTAAGCTGGAAGAAGTGTGCCCAGGGGGCTGGAATAAAGAGCTGCCTGATGAATATGCTGTTGTCGAGAACTGTCTAATCTACATCTAATTTGCATATTAAAAACAAGGTCACCCTGAGTGAACAAGGGACCTAGGATCCTGAAGGTTGGTGTGTTCAAGGTGCTGGGAAGAGACCGGCCAGAGTCCTGCTCAGGAGCCACAGGCCAGTGAGGCCTGCTGGAGAGCAGGAGGAGAAGCCTCGTCTTCACACAAAAAAAAAAAAAAAAAAAAAAAAAATATATATATATATATATATATAGATATTTAATGATAGATATTTTATTTAATGTTTGTAAGCCACATTGTGCCTGCATGAGTGGGAAAATGTGGGATATAAGTGAACAACAAATAAATAAATAAATATAGATAGATAGATAGATAGATAGATAGATAGATAGATAGATAGATAGATAGATAGATCGATAGATAGATATTTCCTTGCAGATCAGAGATTTTCTCAGTATTCCAGATGAACTATGAACACATAGCATCCAGTTGAAAAGATCTTGTTTATTCTGGCCATCCATTTCAGAGGGACTACAGCATATAACTTGAAGCTTCATTTATCCAATGCCATATTAGTTACAGAACCTTTTTGCTGTGGCTTCTTCCTCTATTGGTTACTTAAATTCTATTATGACATACAGACACAGTTCAGTCTGCTACCCTTTCAAAAATGCACCCTCTTCCTCCGTAGCCTCTATGGCTCTGAAAATGATAGCATTTAAATCTTCTGAGTAACTTATGAACAAACTTCAAGTACCAGTTTGAAAAACTCACAGGAAATGTATTTAGTTATTCTAATTTTCTGCCCACTTGACCAAGAGCACTAAAATATACTGAACACCCTTCTACATGTGATGGACAAAAGCAAACAGTAATCTATAATACTCAAAATAAAAAGATAAGTTACACAGTGAGAGGTGAATTCCTGTATATGGTGCTGAAAAAATAACTAGTCTATAAGCCTAAATAAGGCGCATATCCCCCTTATTCTATATCAATGTGCATAAATGCTAGGAATGCCCCCATTCTGCCCATGACTTCCGCATCGCCTTTTTTTAACTCATGTGTAAAATCTAAACGCAGATCCTATGCCTAAATTTACATGTGTAAATACCACTTAAATCTAATTAGGGCCAATAATTGTTTGTTAAAAACCAATTATTGGTGCTCATTAGCTTGTTAGCCAATAAAATTGCACACACAAGTTGGGCACATGCCCAAATTTGCACACACAAGTTTTGGCGACTTTCAGAATTAGGGGGTGAATGCTCTTATTGGCAAACCAACAGAATCTTTTCATTCTATGCAATTATTGAGGAATGTTCTAGCTAGGACTATAGGGCCTCATTCAGGACCCCTTTTACCAAGCTGTGGCAAAAGGGGGCCTGCACAGGCATCGGTGTGTGTTTTTGATGTGCACCGAATCCCGCTTTTTACTGCAGCGGATAAAAGGCAGGTCTTTTCTTTTTTTAGGAAATGGCCACGTGGCAAGTGAAGCACTTGCCGCATGGCCATTTTTGGGGGGAGCCCTTACCGCCACCCATTGAGGTGGTGGTAAGGCCTCCCATGCTCTGGGCACACTGTCTGATTACTGCCAAGTACACACCGGTGCTACAAAATAAATATTTTTGTAGTGTCAGATATGATGCATGCTGGGCGTGGGAACTACCTCCAGGCTGCTGCAGTAGCTCAGCGGTACTTCCATTTTAGCAAGCAGTAAGCCCGAATTGGACTTACCACCGATTTGTAAAAGGGTGATGTGTGTAAAGTGGTTTTAAACGGGTGCATTGAAAAACCTGCTAAACCTTAAATAAAACCCCATCTAACGCTTCATGGCAATGATGTTCTAATCCAACTTTATAAATCACTCATCCCCACATAGAAATAGGTCTTCAGAATGAATATGAACCATATTAATTATTTCGTGGCCTCTTGTGGCAGTTTGTTCCTTAACTGGGAAACCTTGAAAGAATATGATGATTCATGTGCCTGCACTAATTTTCTATCTTCCATAAAGTATACCCTCATTTTTAGACTGCAAGGACCTGAAGCCTTTTATGAGCTATCACCAAACACTCAAACAGAAGGCAGACTGCAGTAGGCATAAAGTGTAGCTGAACCAAACTGGTGACATACGATCAGTCAATTTACAACTGCCAAAAAGAGAACTGCAGAGTTTTGAATTAGTTGGAACCCATTTAATAGTGTCCTGGGAATCTTGACAATAGTCATTACACTAGTCAAACCTATAAATCTGTACAGGGAGAAACGCAGATATACATACGAAAACAAAAAAGGAACGAAAAAAAAGTAGTGGTCACCCAGAGAATTACAAAGACTGTATTTTATTCCAAAATCCATGTGGCTTTAATTATTCAGAAACATGGGACAGAACAGAACATATTTCATTGCATTGCTTACCTTCGAATGGTCAGCTCATTCGCCCATGCATAACACTGCAATATTCTTTTATACTGTCTTAAGTGTTTGGATGACTTAAAACCACAAGAACTATTGAATACAATACAGATCTGATCATTTCTTTGTGTCAGCAATGCTCCATCTATACTCAACAGTAAATCACTTAGGCCATGATGCTCAAAACTCTGGCACTATATTAAGCAGCACCGGAAAAATACCGCCATAACAGTGCAGCGAAGGAACACCCTAATGCTCAATGCTAATGACATGCAAATTTAGGCATATTGTTAGCATTGAACATTAGGGAGTTGGCAGAAGGACAGTGTCTGGTGCATGTGTTGGAGAGTTGTGCGTTAAGCACAGCTCTTCAGCGCATGCCCAGAATGCCTCAGGGGAGGAGGGGAAGAGGAGGAAGATGTGCCAGTTTCTAGAGCTACACAATGCAAGCCTTCCCTATATGTTAAAACATAAATGTGAGACTCCAAATAAAACTCTTCAGAAAGAGCAAATAAATGTGTATTTTGCGGAAGATTCAAAGGCGCCGATGGAGGCAAGACAAAGCCTAAGGAGTAGGATAGAAGGGCTCTTCTGAAACACCAAGGAAGATGCCAGTTCAACAAGGTGATCCTTATTAAATAACTCAAAGGCTTGACATAGCTGCTGTGTTTGGGCATTAAAACACCTGCCTCAGGAGACTACAGAAACATGTACAATACTTATGTGAATACATAAACCATAAAATACAAAAATCATAAAATTCAAAAAATACAAAATATAAAAACAACAAAAACAACAAAAATAATAATAATTAATAATAGAATATATACAAACATAAGACATATAAAAATGGTGTTTACATGGTGTAAAAGATACAACAGACAACAATAAAAGACAAAAAAGGCAATTGCAATAGGAAAATAATAGTAAAATATAATATATCTGACCTGGTGTTGTTTGTTGTGCAAAGGTAGGTAACTTTTCCAAAATAACATGGAATTTTAAATGAACACAAGAAAGCAAAAGAGGACCAATGATGCAGATACAAGTAATACAAACTTACAATGAAACAATTAAAAAAAGAAGTACAGAATTAAAATACAAATGTATCACAATGTATAGAGGCATATAACGTCGAGTTGGGTTATATGTGAATATCAAGTATTCAAAGAGAACAGATACAAGCTCAACAGAATAACAAGGTGTAAGAGAACAGTTGTAGGGAATAGTTGCAGGGCCACCTTCGAAAGCTAATCAAAAAATGTATTGTTAGTCCAATAAAAAAGGCATCATCTTATTTTCTTTTCTATGTTTTATTTTATTCTAGTTCTATTGAGTACCTAGGGAATAATTGTAAATCTCACATTGTATTATTAGCAATTATGTATGGGTACAATGTACTCATGGAGAGTATATACAGGAATTATAATAGGAATTATAAACAGCGTGCAAGGAACACAGAATGGAAAATTGCATATCATTATCATATGAGCGGTTGTGAGAATATTAAAACAAGTGTGGATACTGAGTGATTAGAGACATTGTAAGTAGCAAAGGTTGGGTCAAGAACTAACAAAAAAAGACGTGGAACAAAGGGGAAAGTGTAGGGGAAGGGAACATACATGAGGTCAGCTGATGTCTCCCTTGGTCTTTCAGAAGAGCCCTTCTACCCTACTCCTTGGACTTGCTGGTGCATGTAGGGACTGAGTGGTCCTCCACTCTTTGTGGCTGATGGAAACAAACCAGATTTGATCTGTGTGTCTGGTCATAAGATGGTCATAAAGTGTAACTTTTTAAAATTTTAATTATGTTTTGCATACTTATACATTTGCTTCTATTCTTCAAAGATGTAGATAATGAGCACGGGTGTGCACCTTGAAACAGAATGAAAGGGCACCCTGAAACAGGACAGGGCAAAAAGGCAAAGCTGATAAGCATGTGAGCTGGAGTCTCATGATCTGAAAAGACATTCTTACGTGCAAGCAAGCGTGGGAAAGGAGCAATTATGAAGAGAAATAAAATGTGGTTTTAACGACAGAGAAAAAGCAGATGGTATTGAAAGAAAACAGAATGATCTTTGAGGAAGATGATTTGTTAAACCTATGTGAAAATAAAAGATATATAAACAGTTGAAGCTGTGTATTACTTTGGAGAGACAGTGGCAGAGAACACTTATGTGTAGCGGCGGCTATTCTCCCATGAGAAACTATTAATTATATCTGTACCTTTATATATCTGTACTTTGGTAAGTAAATAAAAAAAGATTGCTTTTCTCATACGTAGCCTTCCTAGTCTTTTATCACTTCAAAATATTGTGGCTGGTACATAATTGTTTTGGGGTGGTGGTAAAAAGACTGGATTATAACAAAGCAGACAGACCTAGCCACTGACAACTCTAATTTATTTATTTATTCAGAACATTTATACCCCGCTTAATACCACTTAAAGCAGCCTCAAAGCGGCTTACAAGTTGGCGTGGGGTTTTCAGCAGCAAGAGCACCCTTGTTTGGCACTCTATTCACTGAGCATTGGGAGGAATAGGGAGTGAGCTGATTAGCATGCATTTGCAAGCTCATTGGGCTAAGAGATGATGAGCTTGTTGTTTCATGCACTCGCCGGCTCACAACATTCTGCGGTAGCAAATGCAGATGCTAGTCTGGCGCTAATGGTCTCTAGCACCCGCATTTGCTTTTGAGCATTGGGGCCTCGCAATGGGTGTTGTCTTTAGTTCCTTTGTGACTATAGGGCTGCAAGGAGTTCAGGCTACAAGATGGCTGGATCATGCCCAAAGGGGTGTCAGTAATCCCCCATACAGTTTAAGGGTAACATTTGTGAGGACTATTATTATTTTCTTCTTACAAATCCATATGGGCCACTAGAATATCAAAGAGGAGGAATAGGACTTAAATCACAATTTAAAATTTGTGCCTGTGAGGACTAAATCACATGGCAACTTGAAAGAGAACATTCATATAACCAGATTCATATAGATTCTTGGATACATTTTATTATTTCTATAGACAGGCAAGAATTTATTTTAGAGGCTCTTTTACTACAGTGTGTTAAGCAGTTAGGACTAGATTCTATATATGGCACCTACAAAATGGGCACCGAAAAATACCCACTTAAGTGGTATTCTATAAGCCATGCCTAACGTTCGGTGCGGTTTATAGAAGAAACAGAAGGAGAGAGGTTGTGTGTAAATTTAGGTGCCACCATTTGCACCAAAAAAACAGTGGTTAAAATACCCACACCTAAATTTACGCACAGAGCACCATTATTCTGTAATTATGTGTGCAACTCAAAACCACACTCCGTTCCACCCAGAAACACCCATGACCATCGCATTTCTACACCCCGTCTTTTGGACTGCGTGTACATTTTAGGCGCAGATCCCGCTCCTAAATTTACATATATTAGTCCCAATTAAATCTAATTAGTGCCAATAATTGCTTGATAAAACCCAATTATTGGCACTAATTGGTTCATTAGTCACTTGTACAGAGAGCACAAATGCATTTAATGCTTCCTTATTGCAAGTTATCAATATGCAGTAAAAGAACATTTTGTTTTGTTAACAACAGATGACGTGCTGGGCAACCCTCAACAATTTCTGTACAGCATTTACTCTGGCATGCATTAATTCTTTCTGTTAAAGTGTGGTAAGTGCAAAAACTTACTGTACTTTAGTAAAAGGGCCCGTTAATTTTACCTTTTTAGTCAAAGGTATTATTATATTTTTGAAACCATAAGGTATAAAAGGATAGGATTAAAGCAAAATAAATAACATAGGGTTGAAGTTATCAATGTGGTCTAATGTTAAGACATGCTATTTTACCACTAACTCGTGCTGTTTTACCACAGATTCCATTTGATGCATTGAGCTCTAGTTATAATTATTGGGGTTAATAGTAAAATAGCATGTCTTAATAGTAGCCCATGTTGATTACCTCCCCTCTTAGAGAGGTATAACCTGCACAGAGTGGCAGGTATAATCCTGAACAAAGCCATAGAGGAGGTAACCTTCATGTTCTGCCCATAATGGTGTCTACATCTTGGTGCCAAGTTATAGAATTGCCCCCTAAATGAAATTCTGAGTATGAAGTTATGCACTCAGTCCTAGTAAATTTTCAAATAGGCCAATTTATGAGCATAACTCTCAAACTTAGGAGCATAAATCCTTTGATTAGATGGAAGATAAACTCATAAATTTACAATTTTTAGACACCTAAGAATAGCAGCCCAATATACATGACCTAATGCCTTAGGGGTCCTTTTACTAAGGTGCACTGAAAAATGGCCTGTGCTGGTGTCGACGCGTGTATTGGACATGCACAGGTCCATTTTTCAGCATATTTGCAAAAAAGGCCCTTTTTTTGGACAAAAATGGATGTGCGTCAAAATAAAAATTGGCGTGCATCTATTTTGGACTTGAGACCTTACTGCCACCCACTGACTTAGCAGTAAGGTCTCACGTGTTAACCGGACGGTAATCAACGCCAATTACTGCCTGGTTAGTGCAACGCGCCAGAAATTTTTCAGGGTGTGTAGTGGGCGTGCATAGAAAATGAAATTACCACCCAGGTCAAATGGTAGTTCAAAATTGACGCGTGTAGGACACACATACACACCTAGGATGCGCATGCGCATCTATGTGGCTTAGTAAAAGGGCCCCTTAACTTTTAAACTTAATAAGGGGCATAGCTATCCACATGAGCTACCATTAAGATGTGTTATTTTATACCATAAGGAATAAAAGGATGGGATAAAGATAAAATAAGGGGCATAGTTATCATTGTGGATGACTGTTAAGATGTGCTATATTGCTTGTTATTTTAGAAGCTCTATTCGTATTTTGGATGTCTGAAAACTGGCATTTAGACATCCATATTGCATGGACGTCCAAATCCTAATTTTACAAAGGCAGGATATAGACATCTAACACTGCAATATATTCTTATGACAAGGGGACATTGTCTAAGTGGGACTAGGGAGGGCCTAAAATATGGACATCCAACTCTGATCACAGAAGGGGAAGGGATGTCCAAATCTAAAAAGATGGATGTAGTTATTTACACCTGGGTAATTGTCATGGCCAGGTCAGAAAAAAAGGGCTCTGATTGAACATCTGTTCACCGGAGGGATTAAGGCATGACATTTCTTTAATCCCTCAGTGTTTGCCGTCTCTCTTCCTCTCTTTTGAATGTGAAACTGGACAAGGATTTCAGGGTCTATGACAGCTTCAAGTATCATGGGCATTCTCAAGAGAACAGCATACAGATCTGAGGGGTAGTGCAGTGAATTAGGAGCCAAGGTACTTGGGTTCAAATCCCATTTCAGCTTTTTTAAAACTCAGGTTTCAGGTTTATTAAAGATTTGTTATCCTGCACATAAAAAAAGATATCTATGCGGCTCAAAATGCTAAAATAAGCAAGAGGTAAAATGAAAGGAAATTCTGAGAGGGGAAGAATAGTACGGGGAGGGAGGAAACAGAACTCCATTATTTAATAGAAAGATAGGTAATAGCTGGTGACAATGGAGAAGGGATATAGGTCTAAACTAGCTGTCAGGCTCTGTCTCAGGACAGTGTTTAGGGTAGTATAAAAGCATCCTCAAAAAGATATGTTTTAAGATCTGTTGTGAATTTAGTCAAGGAGGTCTATGACTGGAGATGAAGAGAGGTAATGCATTCCATTGAGTGGGACCCATAATTGAAAAATAGACTCACGTGTAGTGTTATATCTGATTTGCAGGAATGATGGTACAACCAACAAGTGCATGTCCCATATGTCCCTCTACAAAGAACATGTAGAGGGACATATGGGGTCAATAGTCTCACCGAAATGGGAGGAGATCCTGAGAGTTTAACTTTGAAGACCAGGATAAGAATTGTATAGGTAATCCTGTGTATAATAGGTAGCCAGTTTGCATGTTTGAGAAGTGGAGTGACACGTTTTTCTGGAGCCCGAGATTAATTTAATGGAGGTGTTGTGGGTCACTTGCAGATGACACAGATCATTTTGCCTTAATCACTTATATAAGTATCAACAACTGCTTCTTGGAGCAGCTGGTCCAGGAACCGAAAAGAGGGGGTGCCATTTTGGATCTGGTCCATGGTGGCGTGCAGGGTATAGTGCGAGAGGTGGTGGTGTTGGGTCCCCTGGGAAACAGTGATCATAACATGATTAAGCTTAAGCTACTATCTGGGATGAACCTGCAAAGGATATCTACTATAACTGCATTTAATTTTCAAAAAGGTGACTATAATAAAATAAGGAAAATGGTTAAAAAGAAACTAAAAAGATCGGCTGCAAAGGTTAGGACACTCAATCAGGCATGGATGTTATTCAAAAATATCATCTTGGAAGCCCAGTCCAGATGCATTCCACATATTTGCAAAGGAGGAAAGAAGAGAAAACATCAGCCAACATGGGTAAAAGGTGGAGTAAATGAGGCAATTACAGCTAAAAGATTGTCCTTCAAAAAATGGAAAAAGGACCCAAACAAAGAAAATAAGAAGTAACATAAGCACTGGCAAGTCAGATGCAAAGCATTAATAAAGAAGGCTAAAAGAGAATATGAAAAGAAACTTGCTGTAGAGGCTAAAACTCACAATAACAACTTTTTCAGGTACATCAGAAACAGAAAGCCTGCGAGAGAATCTGTGGGGCCGTTAGATCATGAAGGAGCAAAAGGGGCGCTCAGGGAGGACAAGGGCTTAATGGAGAAACAAATGAATTCTTTGCTTCTGTCTTTACCGGATAGCATACATCCAAGGGTAGTCAAAGAAGTCAAGCATGAAATAGCATAATAGGCACCCCAGCATCCCAACTAGCTCAGATCCTAATACCTCCCTTTCATCTAACTCAGACTCTGAAGAAGAAGTAGATGAGTCCTCAGTATCAGAATCCCACACCTAAAGTGTAGTTATTCCTTTATTTCTATGTTTCTTTTTTCACTGTCCATTGTCTTCACAACTTTGTGCAAGTTACATAACAAAATTTTATCCTGACCTGTTCCCAATTAGTTTAGCACTTTAATGGGGATCTTTTACTGAAGCCTAGCTTGAGTTATCTGTAGCAGGGCCCATTTTATTCCTCGAGCTAAGCTGTAGTAAAAGACCCCAAAGTTAGGATAGTTTAGATTCAAGGTTCATTTTGTTTGATTATCCATGTATGGAAAGCCATCAAAATGGTGTACAATATAATTCCATAAATCAAGAAAATAACTGCAATATTAATACAAGAAAGAAAATTATAGAAAAATACCATCTACCTATTGCATTTCCAGACCCCCCCTAGTTACTGAATATAATCCTTAAACAGAACAGAATCAAGTATCAAATACTAGTTGAAATAAATGTGTCTCAAGAGTCTCTTTAAATTTTACAAAGAAGGTTCCATACGTAAAGCTACAGGAAGTTCATTCCAAAGTGTTGGTTCCACGATATTAGACATCAATTTGTGAAAAATATCCAAAAAAGCTTGGCAAAAAATTAAGGAACAACTATCTGTTCTTGGCTGAGCAGAGCAAAGTGTTCATATCAAAGTATAAGGAACTAAATAACGTGAAAGATTGCAGTGAGCCAGTATGATAAATCTTATACACCAAAACCAAACTTTTATATGCTATTTGTCAGTAAATTGGCAGACAGTGTTCAGCTTTAAAAATTGGTGTCATGTGGAGGGGCATTGTCGAAACAGATGTCCAAGTTGCGATTTGGACGTCCTTGCAAAACGTTGAAATCCAAGGGCAGGGAAACCTGTATTTTCGAAACAAGATGGACGTCCATCTTTCATTTTGAAAATACCATCAGAGACGTCCAAATCCTTAAATTTGGACATAAGTACATAAGTATTGCCATACTGGGAAAGACCAAAGGTCTATCAAGCCCAGCATTTTGTTTCCAACAGTGGCCAATTCAGGTCAGAAATACCTGGCAAGATCCCCCAAAAATACAAAAAGTTTTATACTGCTTATCCCAGAAATAGTGGATTTAATAATGGTCTATGGACTTTTCCTTTAGGAAGCCGTCCAAACCTTTTTTAAACCCTGCTAAGCTAACTGCCTTTACCACATTTGCTAGCAACAAATTCCAGAGTTTAATTACATGTTGAGTGAAGAAACATTTTCTCTGATTCGTATTAAATTTACTACTTTGTAGCTTCATCGCATGCCCCCTAGTTCTTGAAATTTCAACGTTTATTTTGTTAAAATGTATGTTAATGTCACACATATCCAGTACATAAAGGTTCATTTCTCCTGTATTTCAGGACAGGATCTACATGGCAGATTCTGTTCTGAAATACTGGTGAAATCTGAGACGTGGACATCCCTAGATTTGGACGTCCTTAGACATGAACGTTTCTGATTTTCGGCGATTTTCGAAACCAAAGACGTCCATGTAAAAAATGGCCAAATGCAAGCCATTTGGTCATGGGAGGAGTCAGCATTTGTAGTGCACTGGTCCCCCTGACATGCCAGGACACCAACCGGGCACCCTAGGGGGCACTGCAGTGGACTTCATAAATTGCTCCCAGGAACATAGTTCCTTTACCCTGTGTGTTGAGCCCCCCAAAACTCACTACCCGCAACTGTACACCACTACCATAGCCCTTATGGGTTAAGGGGGGCACCTATCTATATGGGTACAGTGGGTTTGTGGTGGGGTTTGAAGAGCTTGCTGTTCCCTCCACAAATGTAACAGGTGGGGAGGGGTAAGGGGCTTGGTTCCACCTGTCTGAAGTGAACTGCAGTACCCACTAAAACTGCTCCAGGAACCTGCATGCGCTGTCATAGACCTGAGTATTACATCTGAGGCTGGCACAACATATTTTTAAAGATGTTTTTTGAGGGTGGGAGGGGGTTAGTGACCACTGGGGGAGTAACAGGAGGTCATCCCTGATTCTCTCCGGTGGTCATCTGGTCATTTTGGGCACCTTTTTGTGCCTTAGTCGTAAGAAAAACAGGTCCGGGTGAAAACGTCCAAGTGTTCGTCAGGGATATCCTTATTTTTTTCGATTATGGGTCAAGGACGTCCAAGTGTTAGGTATGCCCAAGTCCCTCCTTCGCTATGCCTCTGACATGCCCCCTTGAACTTTGGCCGTCCTTGCGATAGAGTGCAGTTGGAGACGTCCTAAATCGGGTTTTGCTTATACCGATTTGGACGTCCATCTTCCGATTTATGTCGAAAGATGGACATCCTTCTCTTTAAAAAATGAGCTTCATAGTCATATTTTTTGCCTCAAATATCAACTTAACTGCAACATTCTGTATTAGTTGAACCCTCATAATTTCTGTTTGTCTAAGTCCTTTGAAAAGAATGTTACAGTAGTCTAATTATAAGATTACTAGAGCATGAAAGATGATTCAAACAACTTTTCCTTCCAAAAGATGTTGAATAAAAGTTGAATAGAATGAAATAGCTGTAATTTAATAAAACATTTGCTAACAACTGCCAATATATGAGGATGAAATGAAATATTGGAATCTACTAACACACCTAACAATTTAATTGTTTCACTAACTGGGATTATTATTTTATCAAGTGGGAAAAAGGTACATTAAGAGATTGTTGACCTTTATTAAAGAACTGGATTCTAGTTTTGTCCATGTTGAGTCACATTTTCTTTGTTTTTAACCAGTCATCTATTTTTATAAATTGAGAGTTTAACCAAGAGAGCAACATAATTGTCATAAGAGTCCAAGATTGCTATAATTTGGATGTAGGTATGGTGTTAATCCAGCTGACTGAATCACAACAGCTAGTAGTGTCTTAAAGATCTTAAATAACATTGGTGCAAGGAATAACACTTTGTGGGAATCCACAGAATGGGGTAAAATTATCAGAGCAATAATTTTTTTCCAGAACACTTGGTATGTCCTATCAAGAAGATAAGAACTAAACTACTGCAATGCCCAATCAGTTAAACCTATATCTTGTAAATGAACCAAAACCAGATGGTGATCTACAGGTCAAATGCAGCTGACAATCTAAAGAGATGAGAATAACAGTTTTACCACTATCCAGTGCTGCTTGGATAGTTGTAAGCATGCCCAGCAATGCTGTTTCAGTGTTATGGTTTGATTTAGATTCAGTTTGATTAGGATGAAGTGCATTAGTGAACTCAATAAAAGAGGTCAAATGATCAGCTACGATATGTTCAATGACTTTAGAGACAAAGAACAGATTGGCTATAGGAAGGTATTTGGAAATATTATCCATACTCAAATGTGGATCTTTTGGATGAGGTCTAATTGTTGCAGTTTTCCAAACAGTAGCCACAAAGCCCTGAGTTACACTATCCTGTATCATCTGTGTAATAAAAGGAAGAAAAAGTGCCAATGATGTTTTATAGCAAAGGATGGGAAAAATCATATGGAGCTGTTGTAACATGAAGAGCTTACAAAGCCTGAGAGACCCTAGTGGCTGACAGCAGTGGCGTAGGAAGGGGGGCGGGGGGGGCGGTCCACCCTGGGTGCACGCCACTGGGGGGGTGTTGGCTCCGCGTTGGTGCACTGCCCTCTCTGCCTCGGAACAGGTTACTTCCTGTTCTGGGACAGAGAGAGCAGTGAACCAGCGCGGAGCCGACACACCCCAGCAACGTGCAGTCGGGGCGGATCGGCCCTCCCGCCCTTCCCTCGCCGCAGGTATGCGCTCCGGGGGGGAGGTATGCGCTCCGGGGGGGTGCGCTCCAGCAGGAGGAGGGTGCGCCGTGCTGCACCCGGTGGGGGGGGGGGGGGGGTGCGCAGCAGCAACCTGCCCCGGGTGTCAGCTCCCCTCGCTACGGCTCTGCTGACAGAGCAGTGTAAGTTAAATGAGTAATCATTCGCACAGAAAATTAATCTGAAACTATTTGTAAGGAAAGGGGCTGTGATGAAGTGATTGTTGGAGCAGATTAATCTAAGGTTTGATGCAAAGTAACAATTTTATCTGAAAAGTGATTTGTCAATTAATTGGCAGTAGGAGCAGTAGGTGGAAGGTCATCTTTAGAGATAGTTGTGAGTTCTTTCAGTATGGAATATAATTTTCTTGAATTAGGTGCCCTAGCAATTAAGTCTGAGAAGTAGCACTTCTTAACAGCAGAAATATAATTTTTATAAAGGTATGCCATCTGTTTAAATTTTATTTTAGATTCCTCTGATCTATGCTTCCTCCATAGATGTTGATGATTGAAAAAATGGCACTGTAAAAGTTTGAAATCATCCTGGAACCAAGGGGTTTTTTTTCTTAGCAATGTGAGTTGATAAATTCATTTCTCTCAAAAGGGCCATTTTATTCAAAACAGCAGAAAGAAAATGGTTACACTGTTTTGCCTGATCTTTCAGGCTAAGTATACTAAAGGGCTCTATACTCATATTCAATGACTGACTTATCTTCACTTCAGTTAATGCAGTTAAATCTCTAATACATCTTATGTTATTCTGAGTTGATCCTGATTTTTGATGACAATATAAAGAGAAAACAATAAAAGAATGATCAGAGTAAGGCAGGGAAAAGTGGTTGGGTTAGAGCACATCAACAGAAAGCTTGATGTTGAAATTACAACATCTAGCATATGGCCTGCCACATGTGTAGGAGTTACAGTGTGCAATTGTAAAGACATCTCTTTCAAAAATGACAACAAATCCCCTGAGAAAGGAGCTAGAGGTTCTTCAAAATATTGGTTACGGTCATCCATAATAATCAAGTTCAAATAATTGAGTACATGATGGGCCAAAATTGTTTGCAAAGCCATTAATGATCCAGCAGTAACTGAAGGTGGTTGAAATAATAAAAGCAAATCAAGAACATCAGAGCAATTTACTTTCATACTTAAAGATTCAATATAATTTTGGGTTGCAGACTCTGAACTGTACCAGCATGAACGATAGAGAACCGCCAGATCTCTCCCTTATAGAAAAAAGGAATAACTGGAAGGGGCTGATTGAATTAAATAGGCATTTTCTCCATTCTTAAGTCAGATTTCTACTAAACAAAGCACATCCAAATGATGATGATGAATTAAATCCTTAATTAGATAATGTTTACCCCTAAAGGAGCAAATGTTAAGAAGGTCTATATGTAGTTTGGTTAATGATGTCTTTACAGAGGGGACTGAGGTAGCACTTAAACAAGCGGAGTCAATGTTCTCACCTGGGTACAGATCTGATATTGAAATTTAGTCAGCCTCCTGCTATTCTAATTTTGTTTTTACAAAAAGACAAGATTACTACAGGAGTTTTTAAACTCTACATCGTGGCTGTCCTTTGAGACAGGCGAGCTTGGTCTTAAAGATATTGGACAAGTACACATTACAAACCACTTACAACCTAACCCTGACCCCTGAGGCAGGCGTTGTTTCACGCCGAAACACGGCCCGTGTCGGGTCACTTATCAATAAATCACTCCTGTTGTCTCAGTCTTGAAGGCCCAGTGTTGCTTTTTTTGTCTGTGTTCTAATTTTATGTGCATACTTAAGGGCCCTTTAACTAAGGTGCGCCAAAAAATGGCCTGCGCTGGTGTAGGCACGTATTTTGGATGCACGCAGGTCAATTTTTCAGTGTGCCTGGAAAAAAGGCATTTTTTTTCTGGCCAAAAATGGACATGCAGCAAAATTAAAACCAGCGCGCATCATTTTCGGCCTGAGACCTTACCTCCACCCATTGACTTAGCGGTAACGTCTCATGCAGTAACCGGGCAGTAAGTGGCCAGCACGTGTAAACTGCTGATTACCGCCAGGTAAGCGCCATGCAGTAAAAACTAGAAAATATTTTCTACCGCGTGTTTTGGGCGCGCATCAAAAATGGAATTACCACCCAGGGCACGCTGTCGCTGGGTGGTAGTTCCAATTGGTCAGCTCACTGGAGTTTAACTGGGAAGGAGCATCTCTTGCGCAGTTAAATCCCTTTAAATATTGACCCCAAAGTTTCTAGAACAACAGCATTCTAGTCTCTTCAAAGATATCTCATTTCCTACAAAGACAGCCATTGCCATATCTCCTAATGTGATAAAATATAATAGGCATGTATTTTCAGAACATTTAATTTTGCTAACTCTTCCCATGTTAATAACACTTACTTAAACTGTTTAGAATATTTCCTGGGATATCATTTACGAAATTATTGTTACAGTTTCTTAATACTTAACAAGGGCTGACAGAGGCTTGCAGATTGTGTGTAGAATACTAATAATTAACCAGAATTATAAATCATAGCCGAGCAGACCAGAATAATCAGTATCACCTAAGAACATTGCAATGGGGCTGCAAAGAGGAGCTTTTCTACCTCAATAAATGAGCACTAAAAGTCAGAAACTGATTACTGTAGAAAGAAATTTTGCTAATCAGCTGTGACAGATTCTTCAGGCTTAGGCTCTGCTGTTAATGAATTTCAGAATTCTCTTCACACAGTCATACTTACTGTTCAGAGTTCATAAACTATATGACATGTCAGAAAAGGCAAGTATTCAAGGAACAAAAAGAAACAACTAACAAATAGATTTGAGGGCAATGTGAGAAGATGTCTTAAAATTGCCAGTTAATACACCTTTTAAAAAATTGTTTATATATTTCATTTTTACAAAACAAATAACAACAAAACTGACTTATATGCAGTCATAATGGTAAAGATATTCTTCTACTAATAGGTTTCATCCCTTTGTTCTACTCACATTTAAAACCACATTTGACTATACATAGCCTTCCTTCCTGGAAGGAGGGACAGGGGTGATATGATAGAGACATTCAAATGTTTGGAAAGCTTTAATCTACAAACAAATGTTTTCCAGAGACCGGAAGGTGGTAGAATTAGAGGACATGAATTGAGGTTACAGGGAGGCTGACTCAGGAATAATGTCAGGAAGTATTGTTACATAGATAAGGTGGTAGATATCTGGAATGCCCTCCTGTGGGAGGTGGAAAATGGTAATGGAATTAAAAAATGCATGTGATAAACACAAAGGAATCCTGTATAGAAGGCATGAAACCAACCAAGCTAAGCAGTTATTAGCAGAGGCGTATCTGGACTTCTGCGGGAAGGGGGGCCACAGCCAGAGTGAGGGGGCACATTTTAGCCCCCCCCTGGTGCCGCCGACCCCCCAGCCATTGCCAGACCCCCCCCCCTCCCGCCATTGCTGGACCCCCCCCGCCGCCAACTTGGACCCCCTCTGCCGACGACCCTCTCCACCCCCCTCCTGCCGCCAACCCTCCCCCGCTGCTGTCACCTACCTTTGCTGGCGGAGGACCCCAACCCCCGCCAGCTGAGGTCCTTCCATTGCAAAGCTGGCAGGGGACCCCAACTCCCACCAGCTGAGGCCCTTCCGTTGCAAAGCTGGCGGGGGACCCCAACCTCTGCCAGCCGAGGTCCTCTCTTCCGTTGCAGCAAAGCTTCCTACAGTTGCAAATTCTGAGTCTGACGTCCTGCACGTTGTATGTGCAGGATGTCAGACTCAGAACAGGAAGCTTTGCTGCAACGGAAGAGAGGACCTCGGCTGGCGGGGGTTGGGGTCCCCTGCCAGCAAAGATAGGCAACGGCGGGTTGGCGGTGGGAGGGGGGTGGAGAGGGTCATCGGCAGGGGGTCCAGGGCCAAATCTATGTGGGCCTAGGCCCACGTGGCCCCAAACAGATACGCCCCTGGTTATTAGATGGCAACCAGTAATTGGGAAGCAAAGCCAGTGCTGGGCAGATGTCTAAGGTCTGTGCCATGATAATACCTTGAAAGATTCAGCATCAGTAGCTGGAGAACAAGGCCAGTGTGGGGCAGACTTCTACAGTCTGTGTCTTGATCCTGGCTGGACGGATTTGGATGGACTGGAGTGGGGCTTCGATGACAATGTAGAAGTTGGAAAACAAGGCCAGTGTTGGGAAGCCTTCTATGGTCTTTGCCCTGAAAATGACAAGGATAAATCAAATCAAGTATACATATGTAATATCACATCATACCTTATGCTATCAGTTTATCTTGTTGGGTAGCTGGATGGACCATACAGGTCTTTATCTGCCATCATCATCATCTACTATGAAATGGAGACTTTAGAAGGAATTTCAGAAGTCTTATCAGCTGAAACAAATAATAACTCAGTCTTACCAACATTCAAAGAAACATTTATTCCATTTACATGTAGATGCACCAGGATTTATCAAAGAAGAAGTGCAGTCTACTGATTCTATACTTCCAAAGTGATCCAGACATAAATTTGTTGGTTTACAAAATGTTTCTGGCATCCAATAGCAAGCTGTTGATGCATTATGGTAGCAATCTGCAGACCCAAACTCACTGAGGACTTCTCTTTTTCAGAATGTTTTCCCCCCTAGTCTCACACCAGACTGATCTCTCTCGTGCACTGTTTTGTTAATTTGCTGTCCACAAACTATTTATTTTGTGAACTCCTTACTGTTTTATGCATCCTGCAGGAAACCTATAAACCACTGCCTTTAACTCTTTCTGAATATTAAAATGTATAGACATTTTATAAAAATATTTTATGAGTGTTGAATACAAATAAAGCATACCTATAATGGCTGAGGGAGGAATTTATCAATGTGGGCTACCACTATTCTTGCTATTTAGCAAAGGGACTCATTGCATAGTTTTAAAATTTATATTGCACAGTTATCAGAATAGTTTTTATTTTCCAGGCTTGTATACTATCTGTCCTACTGTCATTTCTGTATCGAGTTCTCTTGTTTTCTGCTTCTTATCACATAAACATGTCTCATTTTTAGCAATGCTTTCAAATGACCATTTTTTTCTCTTTTTCCATTCCTCATGTCTTACTTCAGCCTGTTTTCTTTTTAGCTTTGGCATACACAACCCCAGGGCTTTTTTTGAGGGGGTACTTGGGGGTACTGAGTACCGACACCTTTTCCCATTGTCTGCTAAAATTGACCCATGGTCCCCAAGTTTTAATGAAAGAACTCAGGCTCTACATACAAATTCTGCCTTGGCATAGATTCTGTGACTGGTTGCAGGAGACCTGGCTATTGTGGGGTGGGTCCCTCAGTGATCACCCCTGAAGAGTGGCCTAGCATTTGAGTACCGGCACCTTTTTCACTAGAAAAAATGCACTGCACAACCCCATCCTTATTTTATGTTTCCCACTGTTCCTCTCGGATAGAAAGCATCTTGATTCATTCACTTTTATGCTTTTTCATCATTGCACTTATATAGCTACATGTTTTAATACTTTTTATTGATATCAATTTTTGTATGAATTTGTATTTATTATGTATTTGTACTTACTATGTATTTGATTATGGAGCTCATTTTCAAAAGAGAAAAATGTCTAAAAAGTGGCATAAAGCAGCATTTGGACATTTTTCTCACAAAAACATCCAAAGCAATATTTTCAAAACAAAGTTTTAGATTTTTTTTCTATGAAGTCTGTCAGAAGTGTGTTCAAAACACATGGGGGTGTGTCGGGGGGGGGGGGTGTTAAGGGTGGGATTTGGGCATTCCTAATACTTGGACATTTTATAGCCATAATGGAACAAAACAAAACCGCCCAGGACTAAAATGAAGACGTTTTGAACTATACCTGTTTTCATAGCCAATAAGGCACAAAAAAGGGTGCCCTAAATGACCAGATGACCATTGGAGGGAATCAGGGATGACCCCTCATATACTCCCCAATGGTCACTGACCCCCCTCCCACCCACCAAAAATGTGAATAAAATATGACTTTGTAGACTCTATGACAGCCTCAGATGTTAGAGCCTGGTCTATTAGAGCAGCATGCAGGTCCCTGGAGTAGTGTAGTTATCAGTGCAGTGCACCATGGCTTGGGGTACTCAGATCCCTATCTCCCTCTGCCTGTCACATTTGTAGTGGAAACTGTGAGCATTCCAAAACTTTTTAGAAACCCACTGTACCCACATATAGGGGTTCCCTTCATCTATTAGTGCTACTGTAGTGGTGTGCTGCTGGGGGTAGAGGGTTTTGGGTGGGTTTTGAGGGACTCAGCAGACAAAATAAGGGAGCAACGGTGAGAAGTGTATCTGGGAGTATGTTTTGAAGTCCACTGCAGTGTCCCATTTATCTCCTGGGATGTCTGAGGAACCAGTCTGCTAAAAATGCTGACTCCTCCTACATCCCAATGGTTTGATTTTGTGCGTTTTGCACTTGGGCTTTTTTTTTTTTTTAATGGACCAAAAAACAAATGTCCAAATCAGAAAACCTTGTTCAAAACAGTATTTTTTTAAAAAAAGAGATAGACTTTTTCTTTTTTTGAAAATGACCTTCTTTTGTATTCAGATTTTATTTATTTATTTGTTGCATTTGTATCTCACATTTTCCCACCTATTTGCAGGCTCAATGTGGCTTACAATGGTCCGTCATGGCATTCGCCATTCCAGAGTAAAAGATACAATTGGTATTACATAAAGAACATGGATGACATAATAGAATTAAGCAAAATGTTTTACAAAACGGCCAAAGTCGGACTTAGATATCATATCGAAAATGCCCTTCTATGTACATTGTGCCATTTAAACCACTTTTGGTGGTCCTTTGATGGACCAGAATGGTGATATTAAAAATAAATAAATAAATAAAAGTAGATTAGATTAATAAAAAGTTTTCCCATTTCCATTATTGAAGAGTAAGGAAGTTGTTTTGATATTCTAATTGATCTGCTCTTTTCCCTTTGTGACATGTGTTACATGTATCCATGTGATGCCTTGGTAAGATTATGATTAGTGTCAGTACAATAGTAACTATATTTAATTGATTATATGGCAGTGACTCATGGAGTTTTCAAATATTTAAGCACTCATATATTTTATGGAAGATGAAAAAAAAGTATCAAAGCAATAATGGTAACTATCAAGTTTTTGTTTTAATTTTCAACTGAAATATTTAAATAAACTTTTATATTTATTTTTTCAACAGAAAACATCTTTCACTAGTAATTTCTTAGGGGCCTTTTACTAAAGGGTTGCAGCGCAGCAATAGGCTTGCCGCATGTCAATCCAGAACTTCCGCCAGGCTACAGCAGCAGACCAGCGGTAATTCTGCCCTCAGCATGCGCCATTTCCAGCACTACAGAAATGTATTTCCATATTTTTACTGCTGGGTTGGGGGCCCTTTTACTAAGCCACGTAAGCGTCTACATGCGCCCAACGCACTCCAAAATGGAGTTACCGCCTGGCTACCATGTGGTTCTTGCTGTAATTTCATTTTTGGTGCATGTCCAATATGCACAGCTGAAAAATATTTTTTATTTTCAGACGTGTGTATCGGATTTGCGCCAAGCAGCATTTGACACGTGTAGGTCATTACTGCCCGGTTACCGTGTGAGACTTTTCTGCTAGGTCAATGGCTGACGGTAAGGTCGCAGACCCAAATTGGACGCATGGCAATTTTGATTTTGCCACACGTCCATTTTGGGCAAAAAAATTTAAATAAAGGTCTTTTTTACAGGCGTGCTGAAAAATGGATTGGCGGGCACCCAAAACCTGCACCTACACTACCGCAAGCCATTTTTCAGTGCACCTTAGTAAAAGGACCCCTTACCGCCACCTCGATGGGTGGTGGTAAGTGCTCCCCCCCCCCCCAAAAAAAATGACTGCATGGCAAGTGTGAACTTTGCACATGGCTATTTCTTTTTTTTTTTTGCCCTTTTTATCCTCTGCAGCATAAGGGGCCTCAGCGCATGGCAAAGCCTTAGTCTTTCTAGAAAGTTTATACTGAGCTGTTTTTTATTTTTTCGAGCTGCATTGAGTATGAATCCTAATAGAGAAGTACAGGAGTGATAGGTACAAAACTTTTCTGGTAAAATATATCACCTGCTGTTATAAAATGCATGAAATTAAAGCATTGAGGGGTCCTTTTACAGAGCTGCATCAAAAGGGGGCCTGAGCTGACTTCAGCTTGGGTTTTTGACACACGCCGAGGCCCCCTTTTACCACAGCAGGCAAAAGGCAGGTCTTTTTTTTTTTTAAAGAAATGGCCATACAGCAAGTGAAGCACTTGCCATGTGCCCATTTCAGGGAGGGAAGTATTTACCGCCACCCATTGAGGTGGCAGTAGGTGCTCCCGTGCTAACCTGGTGGTAACCGGGTGGCTCTTGGCACTACCCAATTATTGTTGGGTACACACCGGTGCTTCAAAAATAACATTATTATTTTTGTAACGCCGGAAATGGTATGCACTTGGGGTGGCAGCAGTTTGGCAATATTTCTGTTTTAGTGAGCGGTAAGCCCGCGTTGGGCTTACTGCTGCTTTTTAAAAGACCCCCTTACAAATTTACCTGTTGTGAATGGGGAAATTTGATAGTCCCCACATGAATTTTGCATTTGCACATTTCTAGCTTGCCCATTCTTAACTAGATATTGACAGTGTAAAAATGTCCAATCTATTTTGAATTATGCCTCTATCTAGTATTTATTTGAGTTCTAGCAGAATCATGAAATTAGGCAGCATAAATCAAAACCATGGCGGAAACAATTGTCTCATGCATATGAAACTAAATAATCAGTTTAAATGAATAGGTCCCAGTTTTTTGCACTTAATGTTTGAAAATGATCTATAATGGAAAACCAGCAAAATGTTTGGCATGCAGAAGTATGATAGACTTTCAGTGTTTTAGAGGCTTGCTATCAAATGTTTCTTGGATAGATTTTTTTGGAGGGGTACTTTACGAAAAAGACACATAGAGGGGCATAATCGAACGCGAACACCTATCTCCATGGGTGTCTATGTCCAAAAACGGGTACGTGAAGAGGCAGGACAGACCGTATTTTCGAAAAAAATGGACGTTTTTCAGCTGGGCATTTGTTTTTTTTTAGCGATAATGGAAACTAAAAATGCCCAGCTCAAAAACGTCCTAATCCAAGCCATTTGGTCGTGGGAGGGGCCACGATTCGTAGTACACTCGCCCCCCTGACATGCCAGGACACCAACTGGGCACCCTAGAGGTCAGTGCGGTGGACTTCAGACAACGCTCCCACATGCACAGCTCCCTTACTACGGATGCTGAGCCCCCAACCCCCCTCCCCTAAAACCCACTACCCACAAATGTACAACACTACCATAGCTCTTAGGGGTGAAGGGGGCACCTACATGTGGGTACAGTGGTTTTTGCAGACCTCCCATTTACCAGCACAAGTGTTACAGGTAGGGGGGGGGGATGGGCCTGGATCTGCCTGGCTGAAGTGCACTGCGGTACCCACTAAAAGTGCTCCAGGGACCTGCATACACGCAGGCCTCTAGGACTTGTTGCTGCTATATAACATTGGCACACCAGTTGACACCTGAAGACTAATCTCTCCGAAAACGTCCTTTATTGGAATAAGCACGCTTACTCACAGTTAACTGCAAATCAGAGGTTGTGCCCCACTGGCAACGAGTCTCCCTGGTACTGAGATGAGCAGTAGGTCAGAGCTGGCAGAATGCTGTACAATGCCCTCTTTCAGCCACATTCAAGGTAAGAACTAAGTTCTGTAGCGTGGCTAACACGTGAAAGGGATCTAAAACTGGCTTACAAAAATGGCCACTACCTCATGGACTACCGGAAACAAAACAGGGCACACTCTGACCCAGTAAGCAGGGGGAAAAGCACCATGGGAGTAGAGCCTACCAACTACCAACATCGTGAGCATTTGCCACAAGCTAGTGGAAACACGGAGCCTAATACCCTACACCCACCACAATGCATTGCTGATGTGACTCTGCAGTGCGCATAACAGAAAAGGTGTCACACTCACCTGAGAGCCAGATCAGAACCAGGGAAAGGCTGTCACAGGATAGAACACATTCTGCTGTCATGGAGGTGGGTAAGGCATTTGAGGCTGGCATAGAGGCTGGAAAAAAAGTTTGTAAAGTGGGGTTTTTTTGCTGGGAGGGGGTTAGTGACCACTGGGGGAGTCCGGGGAGGTCATCCCCGATTCCCTCCAGTGGTCATCTGGTCATTTGGGGCACTTTTTTGGGACCTGTTCATGAAAAAAAGGGTAAAAAAAAAAGACCCAAAATCGCGGTAAAAACGCCTTTTTTTCAATTATCAGCTAAAGACGCCCATCTCTCCTCGGCCAATAACCACGCCCCAGTTCCGCCTTCACCACACCTCCAACATGCCCCCGTCAACTTTACCCGTTTCCGCGACGGATTGCAGTTGGAAAAGCCCAAAATCGGGTTTCGATTATACCGATTTGGGCGCCCACGGGAGAAAGACGCCCATCTCTCGATTTGGGTCGCAATATAGGCATTTTCTCTTTCGATTATAAGCTGGATAGTAACATAGTAGATGACAGCAGAAAAAGACCTGCACGGTCCATCCAGTCTGCCCAACAAGATAACTCATATGTGCTACTTTTTGTGTATACCCTACTTTGATTTGTACCTGTGCTCTTCAGGCCACAGACCTTATAAGTCTGCCCTGCACTATCCCCACCTCCCAACCACCAGCCCCGCCTCCCACCACCAGCTCTGGCACAAACCATATAAGTCTGCCCAGCACTATCCCCGCCTCCTAACCATCAGTTTCGCCTCCCAGCCACCGGCTCTGGCACAGACCGTATAAGTCTGCCCAGCACTATCCCCATCTCCCAACCACCAGCCCCGCCTCCCACCACCAGCTCTGGCACAAACCATATAAGTCTGCCCAGCACTATCCCCGCCTCCTAACCATCAGTTTCGCCTCCCAGCCACCGGCTCTGGCACAGACCGTATAAGTCTGCCCAGCACTATCCCCATCTCCCAACCACCAGCCCCGCCTCCCACCACCAGCTCTGGCACAAACCATATAAGTCTGCCCAGCACTATCCCCGCCTCCTAACCATCAGTTTCGCCTCCCAGCCACCAGCTCTGGCACAGACCGTATAAGTCTGCCCAGCACTATCCCCATCTCCCAACCACCAGCCCCGCCTCCCACCACCAGCTCTGGCACAAACCGTATAAGTCTGCCCAGCACTAGCCCCGCCTCCTAACCACCAGTTTCGCCTCTCGATCTCGACTAAGCTCCTGAGGACCCATTCTTTCTGCACAGGATTCCTTTATGCTTATCCCACGCATGTTTGAATTCCGTTACCGTTTTCATTTCCACCACCTCCCTTGGGAGGGCATTCCAAGCATCCACTACTCTCTCCGTGAAAAAATACTTCCTGACATTTTTCTTGAGTCTGCCCCCCTTCAATCTCATTTCATGTCCTCTCGTTCTACCGCCTTTGCATCTCCGGAAAAGGTTTGTTTGCGGATTAATACCTTTCAAATATTTGAACGTCTGTATCATATCACCTCTGTTTCTCCTTTCCTCCAGAGTATACATGTTTAGTTCAGCAAGTCTCTCCTCATACGTCTTGTAACGCAAATCCCATACCATTCTCGTAGCTTTTCTTTGCACCGCTTCAATTCTTTTTACATCCTTAGCAAGATACGGCCTCCAATACTGAACACAATACTCCAGGTGGGGCCTCACCAACGACTTATACAGGGGCATCAACACCCCCTTTCGTCTGCTGGTCACACCTCTCTCTATACAGCCTAACAACCTTCTAGCTATGACCACCGCCTTGTCACACTGTTTCGTCGCCTTCAAATCCTCAGATACTATCACCCCAAGATCCCTCTCCCCGTCTGTACCTATCAGACTCTCCCCGCCTAACACATATGTCTCCCATGGATTTCTATTCCCTAAGTGCATCACTTTGCATTTCTTCGCATTGAATTTTAATTGCCAAACCTTAGACCATTCTTCTAGCTTCCTCAGATCCTTTTTCATGTTTTCCACTCCCTCCCGGGTGTCCACTCTGTTACAGATCTTAGTATCATCTGCAAATAGGCAAACTTTACCTTCTAACTCTTCGGCAATGTCACATTGAACAGAATCGGCCCCAACACCGATCCCTGAGGCACTCACCTTTCCCTCCTCCGAGCGAATTCCATTCACCACCACCCTCTGGCGTCTGTCTGTCAACCAGTTCCTAATCCAGTTCGCCACTCCGGGTCCTATCTTCAGCCCATCCAGTTTATTTAAGAGCCTCCAGTGGGGAACCGTGTCAAAAGCTTTGCTGAAATCTAAGTAGATTACGTCCATAGCTCATCCCTGATTCAATTCTCCTGTCACCCAATCAAAGAACTCAATGAGATTCGTTTGGCACGATTTCCCTTTGGTAAAACCATGTTGTCTCGGATCTTGCAACTTATCGGCTTCCAGGAAATTCACTATCCTTTCCTTCAGCATCGCTTCCATTACTTTTCCAGTAACCGAAGTGAGGCTTACCGGCCTGTAGTTTCCAGCTTCTTCCCTATCACCACTTTTGTGAAGAGGGACCACATCCACCATTCTCCAATCCCTCGGAACCTCTCCTGTCTACAAGGATATATTAAACAAATCTTTAAGAGGACCTGCCAAAACCTCTCTGAGCTCCCTCAATATCCTGGGGTGGATCCCGTCTGGTCCCTTGGCTTTGTCCACCTTTAGCTTTTCAAGTTGTTGATACACACTCTCTTCCGTGAACGGTGCTCTATCCACTTCATTCTCATTTGTACTTTTTCCAGTCCATCATGGTCCTTCTCCAGGATTTTCTTCTGTGAAAACAGAACAAAAGTATCTATTTAGCAAATTTGCTTTTTTCTTCATCATTATCCACTTTTACAAAGGTGCGTTTTGTGCTAACGTGTGACTAACAAAGCATAAAACGGAGCATGGGACATGCTCAGGAATCCTGCAGTAATTGCTAAGGGATTTATTCTATAAAAGTCATTCTCCTAAATGTATGCTCCTAAAATTTATGTTCCTAAATTACGAGCTTAATCTATTTTGGAGAATAGATTATGCTCTTAATTTAGGAGCGTAAATTTAGAAACATTAATTATGCTCATAAATTTAGGAGTATAAATTTTAGGAGTGTAAAGTTAGAAGCAAAACCTTTATAGAATAAGGCCCTAAATGTGAACGGGCTAACAGTGTGCTAACATTTAAAAACAATTGTTTGAGGGAACATGTCTATAGAGGGAGAGTGCGTATTTTTGTGCTAATCAGTTAGCACATGTATATTTGTGCATGCTAACTGGGTAGTGCAGGATTACCACGTGAGCCCTTACTGCCTGCAAAATAAGTGTCAGTAATTGCTCATGTGGTAATTTTTTTAAATGGCTGCACACTTAATGACAACATTAGTATATGACTGTTGATACTAAAATGGAACCGTAACATGATTTTCATGGGTGAAATTTTTTTTTTACTTGCATTAATTATCTGTCAGGAAAAAAAATGAGCACTGCAATAAATGGAAAAAATAAAATGGGGAATGGCCCTTCCCCTAGACCCATTGTTCCTGTAATGTATCTTAACCCTGGGACTTCAGCAAGGTCAGTAAAACCTCTAGGCAGACTAGGTATCAATCTAGGCTGGGACTATTTTGGAGGCAGCACCAAGGCCACTGTCAGCTTTTTTAAAGAAGGCCTATCATTGTTAGAGTGGGACCTTGAGCATCCGTGCATACTCAATGCCAGTTGGGTTCTTCCCCTTCTGAAACAGGAAGTTCTGAAGGGGTGGGAATCAGCAACCATGCACTGGCCATGATGAGGCTTCTTTAATAAACTGATGGTAGCATAGATGCTGCCCCAGAGGGGAGTAGGGAAGGAAGACCACTGAACACCTTAGAGAGAGACAGGAGAAAATTAGAGAGATGCTGGACACCGGATAAGGAGAGATGCTGAACACCTCAAGAGGGAAGGGAATATGCTGAAGACTTTGGGAGAAGATAAGGAAACAGAGAGATGTTAGGCACCATGGTGGGATGCTGAAACCTTTGTGGAAAAGGAGATGCTGGACCGCTTATGGAGAAGAGGAGATGCTGAACATTTTGGAGGGAAGTAGGGAAGCAGGAAGATGCTGGATACTTCAGGGAGGGGACATAGAGAAGGGGAGATACTGAACTATGAAAAGGTAGGGAAGAAAGGGAGAGATGCTAGACTTGGGAGTGGAGGGCCTTGAGCCATCCTTTCATGTGGGGTGTATGTCTTAATGTTCACCTAAATTGTTAGATATCCTTGGACTGGCCCTGGACTTCAGGGCTAAAATGGTGCTGGCCTTGGATCAGCTGGTATTGTTTTAAAACAAAGCTTTGGTTGATTAGGTGTGACAGGGGATTGTTCCTGGCCCCTGAAGACCCAGCAATACAGTAAATCTCATAGCAGGGAAGTCTGAATCTCCTGAGTGAAAGGTATCAAGCTTGGAGACACTTTTTCCCATAGGTTTGGCATACTTATTCAGCAGGACTATCAAATAATTTGATCATGTCTTTGACATGTTAAAAGATTTTTCAGTTGAATTTCTAATAGGTCCTATTGGCATCCTAGTTGGTATTTGGAAAACAAATCTAAGAGTAGCATTAGATTCTGGTGTCTCTCTGAAGCAGCTTGTTTTTACCTCCAGGTTATTTGCACCCTACCAAGCTGGTGAACTTCAAGCTTTCTACATGAAACAGAGATTGGAGTGAAGGCGGCTTATGACAAGATCACCCTTATAAAAAGCACCATTGCTTATGCAATAAAGCAGTTATAATAGCAAATAAAGTTTCCACTCAAATTATATAGGAAGATGATCAATGTTCAGTTTATGTTACAGATCCTTTTCACTAGTTGTAGAGCTCTTGTTGTATTGAAGGAAACTGAAACACCATCATAAACATGCCTCTGTGTAGTGAAAAGAATCTGTGATATAAATTAAACATGAATGACTCTGCTTTTACAGAACTGGTGTTTTGTGCCTTTGTGCAGTTTATTTATGACCCCTGATGCAGGCAAGAACTGAAACATGGCCACCTCGAGTTTTATGATGTGTTTATTTCAAATCATTCTAGACTTCAAAAAAAATTCTAACTTTGTCGACAGGAGGGAATGCTTCAGGGAGTTGTTAGCTGATGGGAACATATGAGAAGTAGAACAGCAATGGACAAAACTGCAAGGAGCTATTTTAAAGGTAACAAACCTTTTTGCTTGGAAAGCAAATAAAAGCATGAGGAAAAGAAGGCTGCTTTGGTTCTCAAAAGTAGTAGCTGAAAAAATAAGGAAAAAGAGGTTAGACTTTCGGAAATTACTAGCGATTGCATAAAGAGGAAGACAGGCAACACTATCTGGAAATGCTAAGAGAAGCTAGTAAGATGTGAATGAAAGAAAAATAGGCAATACAATAACATGTGGGGTCAAGATATAATTTTTTTAGATATGTTAGTGATAGGAAAAAGTGCAAAAATAGCATTTTGAAACTCAAGGTTAAAGGGAAGTGTCACAAAACACCTAGCCACCCGCCTTGGGTTACCCCACTGCCACTTAGAGGGTCTATTCCCAGAACATCTCAGGTCCACCTGCACCTGCCGCTTGTGCTTTACACTAACACCCTCCTCCCAGCGATTGGGTCCCAACCGCCTCTGGGTGAGTCTCCCACTCTCAAATTATCCCCAGTGATTTCTAGTTTACTGGAGGCCACACTCCCAGTGGTCCCACAATTCCCAGAAATCATTCACAGACCCAACACTCAAATCACCAGGATTTTTTATCAGTCCAGACAGGCAGAGTGAACTAACTAAACAGGTTTATTGTCACACTGGAACAATTAACCAAAATAAAATAAAAGTGCAACCACTAAATAATAACAGGTAACTGAATCATGGATCAATTATAATGCTAACTAAATATTTGTATACTGTCTAAACAGTACCTGGGAAGATCAGGACATATAATTCATTGAGCCTCAGCAAAGAGATCTGTCTCTCTTTTCTCCCGGGCTAAGACTAAAGCAACAGCCAGTACTTCTGGGTAATTTGCTCACAGTACTGTAGATTCACTTCATCACTAAAGGGTCCTTTTACTAAGGTGCGCTGAAAAATGGCCTGCGCTAGTGTAGGCACGTGTTTTGTTAGGCACGCAGATCCAGTTTTGAGCGCACCTGTAAAAAATGCTTTTTTCTTATTTTGGCCGAAAATTGACATGCGGCAAAATGAAAATTGGTGCATTTCTATTTTGAGTCTGAGACCTTACCACCACCCATTGACTTAGCAGTAAGGTCTCATGCGTTAACCAGGTGATAATGGTCTATGCACATAGAGTGCCTTTTACCACCCGGTTAGCGCCATGTGCCATAAAATAAAAATTATTTTCCGGCATGCATAGTGGACTCGTGGAAAAAATGAAATTACTGCCCAGGCCACGTGGTAGCCGGGCGGAAATTCTAAATTGATGCGTATTGGGCATGCATAGGCACCTACACAGCTTAGTAAAAGGCCCCCTAAGTGAAACTAAAAGAGGGCATGCTCTTTTCTATAACAGCTTTAACGTAAAATGTCTGGTTCATCTGAACTCTGTGGTGAGTAAATTAATGGAATTGCTTCTAAGGCAGTGGATAGTGAGGTTTCTGGAATCTATTGGACTGCAGGACCTGAGACAGGATGGTATTACTAGAAGCAGATCTTGTCAGACAAATCTGATTAATTTCTTTGACTGGGTGATCAGACAGTTGGATCAAGGGAGAGTGCTAGATGTGGGGTACTTAGATTTTAGCAAAACCTTTTACACGATTCAGCATAGGCAACTTATAAATAAATGGAGTACTTCAGTATAGGCCCTAAAGTGACTGGTTTAGCAAATGGTTGAATGGAAGGTGAGAAAGGGTAGCAAAATGGAGTAATTTTATTTCATATTGGATATATTTTATTGCATGTAATCTGCTTTGATGGTCTGACCCTAAGCGGGTAATAAAATAAACAAAACTGTGAAACCTTGAGTTCACTTTGAAGAAAGGGAAATTAGCAGTGGTGTGCCACAATAATCTTGGTCCAGTTCTTTTTAACATTTATGCATGTGATATTGCAGAAGGGCTGTCTGGTAAGGTTTGTTTCTTTGAGGATGATGCCAACACTTGCAATAATTAGATGGTGTGGAAAGCATAAAGAGAAATTAAGAATAGTCTAGAATTTGACAGCTAACCCAAGACTATCTCTACTTCAGGAAAGAGACAAAAGCCTGACTGTTTTCCCTACCCTTTAATGGAAGAAGCCCCTAACTAGCTAGTCATATACACAAGGGCTAATGTCAGCTGCACAGAATGCAACAGAACTTGTATACCACATGTACTCTAGCTGAGATTTGTTGCATGCATTTTTTCTGACTGCGTGTGCAAATTTTCCTTAAGTAAGTCACCCATATCATCTATCTATACTCCTGTTTCTCTATCTTATCTGTCTTTATGTTCCACCTCTGTGTATTCTTTTTCTATTAAGATGGTTTAATATATATTGTGCTGACATTGTAAAAAGCATACTATGCCATAATGTATACTATTATTATTATTATTAGCATTTGTATAGCGCTATCAGACGCACGCAGTGCTGAACACCTGACACAGAGAGACAGTCCCTGCTCAATAGAGCTTACAATCTAAAGTAATACAGACAAACAAGACAATAAGGACAAGAACTGGGTGAGAAGTGTTTATTATTAGGTCTGCCATCTCTGTTGCGCAGCGGAGCCATGGCCCTTTTACTACCCTGGACAGAATTGCCTATCCCCTCTAGATACTTAATTACACCAACCTTGTATCTGCACATGACAGTGTTACACAGTCAAGGCAGTATAAACCTATGTAATTAGAAAGGAACCCAGTGTTTGGTAGATAAAGACATATAGTTTATTAACATTGATATCTCACCCCAAATGTAATACAAGCAAACCAGGCAGTCATAGGGTGGAACAGCATCTCACGCCACGTCTGTCTCCAGTCTTCTCTCTTCTCCCTTCTGCTCTAATACCCCTCAGACTGCTTCTCTTATACTATTCTGGCCCCATTGATTCCAATGGACCCCAGCGTTCTCACCAGGGCTCTTGGCCCTTATCAGTTGATCAGAATGACTTCACATATTCTCAAGCTCTAAGTATAAACAAGGTATGCTCAATGCACATCTGTGAGATGACTTCACAGGTCATTTTGCTCTTCTCAGCACCCCCTCCCTCTACTTGCATCTGACCAACTACTATCTTTCAGTTTAATCAAAACATCTTGCTCATGACTTCTCGCAGGTGCCAGTCTCAGGATTGTGGACAAGAGCAAATGCCCCCTCCCTTGCCAGCTCTCAATTACCTCATTTCAGCACTTGCTACAGTGAAATATATTTTGTATCAGAGATTATTTTTGATTTTAAGAGGCCTAGCTCTTAACCTGAACCATTTGCCTGTATTTTACTGAGAGCAAGGGCTAGTATATTTCTACATTCCCCTCTTGCCGGACCTCCAAAGGGCCGACACACATGATTACTAGTGGGTGTGGCTGTCCTTTCCAGAGGGCTCTTAGAGTCCTGTGGGGGGGGGGATGTATATATCTGAGGTGACAGGGGTGCTCTGACATAGTGGGACAAGGGCATAGCAAGAGTCAGCATGTGAATACATAATTATATGCTGGATGAAATGCAGCGTTGGGATTCCCCATTTACCATAACCAACTCAAGGAGCCTAACTATCCTACAACTACCCCTCTAGGGCGGAGCGAGACTTGGAAACATGAGAAGTCAATTAAGTCTAGGTACCATATAATGGAATCAATAAAAGTTGAGTGCATATGATTGTAATCAATTAATATATCATTATTACAAAGCTGATCATTAGTCAAACTTTGTATAAATATAGCTAAAACTAGTGTTATTAGGGAAGAAATATTTCATTTTAGCATTTAAAAGGGTTAATATTGGCCAAATAATGAATAACTACTGCAAACTCAAGAGCATTATAATTATGAGTATTGCACTGTTTAACCTGCAGTAGTTTTATAATTATGGGCAAGATAATAGTTTTGCCATTATCTTGTTGCTGGGTGTAATAGATCTAGATCATATATGAAGGCACTGTTGAGTTATAGTGTTTTTGGAAAATACATAGGAATATAATCTTCTTCTTCCTTTGTACAGAAAATGAATCAAATCAATTCATTTCTCTCTTGATGACTGGGAAATAATCAGTAGTAGAGAACAGTCTGCTTAGTTGCTATTTGAGGTCCAGTGATGAAAGGTACAACAGTTTAAAATAAGAGAAAACAATCTAAACCTGTCTATACAAATTGGCAGAATGTAACAAACTGAAAAGAAACATATGATAGTTCAGTTAAACAGCATACGCAGAATAAATATCTTCCTTAATAAAAGAGGTGTACTTGTGTTACATGCAATAAAAGTAAAATAGGTAAAATAAATAGCAGTGGTCCTACACAAAATTTATGGTGGAAATGTAGTTTGTCTTGTACTGAGCGTAGTAACAAGGAGGCTTAAGACATAGGGAGTGATGCACCAGACAACAGTATCAAGACCTGATTTAGTAGCTAATTTTGTTGGCTTAAGGCAAAAAGGTCTTGTAATGCCTGTATAACAGAACCATCAGTGTCAGTATTATTGGGAATGTAAGTGCAACAATGATTTCTGGCTTTAAATTGATCAAGTACCCCTCTTGACACTCCTATAGTGTTTATAGTGACAATAGAGGTACGGCACCTGTTAATCCGTATGCGGAGTAAAGTTTATAAATTTCAACATATCTATTTCCAATTTGCAGATGAAAAATCAAGGATGCCACCCACTTTGAACAATGTTATAAGTGGCATACCAAAAATATACTGGTTCTCTCGTAGAGAGTCTGATTATTGGATGTGTACTCTGTTCAATTTTAATTTGTCCACATCCATGAAAAATTCCAAAGTTATCATACACGGACCTATTAGATCCAGTAGTCCATGTATCAAATAAAGGGTAATACAAGATATCAAATCTAGTTAAAAGGGCCCCAGTTAGGATCATCATCCATTCCAGGATCCCAATTTAGGGGGTGAGTGGGACAGGCACCGTTCAGAGGCTCATTAGAGTGAGTACCAGCCATTTAATAGCCAGGCAGGTGTAATGCAAGAAGTATGGGAAAGAATAAAACAAAATAAATGATGATTCGTATTGTCAGGAATAATAGAATTAAATAGAATTAAAAAGGCAAGTAATGATTAGATACAGGATTTCAATTAAAACAGAGTAAGTCTACTGTTGGGGTACCTAGGGTGGATTCTTGTGATTATTACTATGTAACATTAATGAGTATACTGAAGAAACCTGTGAATCTTTTCAAATGTATAATAGATTAGTCCTTGAAGTTGAACCAAAATTAGGAATAATATAAGTATAACAAGTCCCAACACAGTTTTTGGAGTACAGAGTACAGTGTCTTCTTGTGGGTAGTTGGACTTGCGTCACACGGTTCCACTGGAAAGATGGCAAGTGCAGTAGTGGGCTCTCTTTGATGGGCAATGTTCCATTCAGGTACAGTGGTAATGTCTGTAGTTGTCAGATGCTCGGTTATGGGAGTGAGAAATTTTGGAAAATGTTCTTTTAGTCCATCAACTTGAAGTGGTGGCGGAGGCTGCAGAACCAGTGGTAACTACTGAGCTGGTCGGGATGGCTTGAAAGGGACTGAATCAGGAGCCTTTTAGATGCGGATGTCTTTTAGGTGGACCCAGGAAGTGTGGTCTTGTAACTTGACTAATTTGGAAGGATCCTACGTAAGAAGGAACAAGGGGAGGCAATTGAGTAGTGGCTAGGAGCCAAAAGCAGCAGTGAAAAGGTGGGTTTTAAAAATGAGCCTGCATATGTACTAGCAACCTTGAGAGAGCAGAATGTTTCTCCTTTTCCCCTTGTACTTGCTTTCTAGAACATTTATTTTAGGATTCATTGACCATCTTTTTGAAGATATTCACCCGAGTTTTGTACAATATGTAATATAAAAAAAAACTTATGATTTTTACTATGTCTGTCCACCTCTTCTGTTACATTGATGTCAACGATAACACCACAAGAAGGCCTAGAAGAGGGGCAGGCATAAGTGAAAATTTAAGCACTAGAGCTGTGATGGAGGACAGGAAGAGAAAGAGAGCTGGCGGGGAGATCAAATTCCACTAAACAAAAAGAAAACATGTATAGGCAGAAGAAACAGAAGAGCTGATGGAGAGACCAGATACTGACAGCCCAAGAAAATTTTGCAAGCCAGCTGAAGTGAGCAGGGCAGCTGTAAGGGATCCCAGGTCCCACCGGCTGAAGAAGAGGAGCTGTGGTGGCCAAAGTATAAGACTGATGGAGACCCAAGGCCATTTCTACCTGCTAGCTAAAATAAATGAGCAGCAGCAGTGATGCCAGAAGATTGGGGAAAGCTACTCACTGAAGTAAAAGAATAAAGGAAGAGGTAGCTCAAAGAGTATGGGAGCTGAAGAACCTCCCTCCCATGCCCAATGAAAAGGACCTGAAGCAGCTGCATGAAGCGTAACATTGATGAGGAGGAATGTGGTGAAGAGTAGGGAAGTGGAATGAGAGATGAGAAAGAAAAGGGAGGGTGGAAGAGATATGCAGGAAAGTAAAGAGGAAGAAAAGAGGAGAGGTGAAATTGAAATGTAGGGAAGGAGAAAGGAGGGGAAAAGAGAAATGAAGGGGAAGGCAAAATAAAGATTTTGGGAAACCCTTTCTCCTACAGATGGATGCCTCCGAAATGGGGCTGGCGTCGGTCTTATCCCAGGAGTTTGGGCAGGAGGAACACTCAGTCTTGTTTTTAAGTAGAAAATTAACACCCGCAGAACAACACTATGCAGTAATAGAGAAGGAGTGCTTAGCTGTTAAGTGGGCAGTGGAAGCCTTGAAGTATTATTTGCAGGGCCGTCCATTTACCCTTATTACAGATCATGCCTCTCTAAAATGTCTGCAGCAGATGCGGGGGCACAACAGCCGCCTTACTAGGTGGTATCTAGCCCTACAGGCCTTTTCTTTTACCGTACAGCACCGGGCAGGGAGGCTCCATGGGAATGCTGATGCCCTATCGCGAATTGCAGATTCTAAGGAAAAGCCACTTTGGGCTTCCGAGAGTCGCAATTTCTTGAGGCAGGGGGTGTGTGACAAGGCAAGCCCCAGAGATTCCCCAGTGAAGCAGTTGAGCCCAGAACTATCAGTCCATTTCTTGGCTGGTAGAGCTTGGCATCCCTGACAGCAAAGTTATGCCTAGGGGGGGGGGGGGGGGGGGGGGAGAGGCATGTGCCCCACAAAAAATTGCAGGGCTGGCTACGCCCGGAGAGAGAGACTATTGTTAAAAATTTACCAGCACACCCCTGCATACACCCTCAAACATTGCTTCCCAGCATCATCCCTCCCACTCGACAACATCCTTCCTCATCTAGCCACATAGGTCCCCAGATGCCTATCTCTATCCACTCATAAACAACCAACGCCTTACCCCTATTCGTCCTCACCAAAGAACAATTGAAAGATTCACAGATACATCAACCATGGAGCACCTGTAATATACATAAGCATGTATGTCATTATTAAACACACTCTTTAAGGTAAGCCACACAGTTCTATACTTGATTTTTTTTGTCAAAACTAGTCAGCAGGTGTCACTGTAAGAGCAGTTAGTGCACCTCATTCTTTGTCCAGTCCGTCTTCAATGAGCTGCTGCCATGGTGAGTATGGTTTCTGTATTCTGAATATATCTTTTTTTCTAATTTAATAAACTATTTGTTTGCTTCTTATCTGGGATTCCCTCCTCCCAAGCAAATGTACACAGCTGGTCTTTTTCCACTATTTAGTCACACATTCACAGACCCAATTAAACCACACAACATTTGCATATAAGATATTTCAAGAAAAAGGATTAAAATAAAGCAAACATCCTTTAAATCAATTAGGTCTGAAGCTTAATAATGAAATGCCAGCCAGAAATGACACGATTCCAAAGACATTTAAAGAATTGTGAAAGATGACAATGCAGCAGACAAAAATAAAATGGATTATAAGTGCATTTTGACTTTTTCTTCAAAATGTTAAGCTTGTTTAGACTTTCCAAGTGCAATCTTTTTATTTCTCATGAACCATGTCATTATGCTGAAAAATAGTCTCTGCTTAGTTTTTCATTACTCTTTATTCATTAGAAATCAATTAGAAATCACAGCGTCCATTACTAGGGCTTCCAGCTGTTTTGTCCAGCCTTCCAGTTAGTTAAAGCTGTTGGGGGCAGGGGAGGGGAGGCTGGAAGCACTCTGAAGCAATCTGAAACCATTCTTGTAGTTGTTCAGAATTCACATTGCTTAAAATATTAGGCAAAGCCTCATAACTGTAATTGTGAATGATAGTAATTGTATTCATATCATTAATTCAGAATTGCTAAACATCAAGCACCTTTAAGGTGATGATGCAATATGATGAACTAATTAGCACTGCAAAGTAACATGTTATTTATTTATTTAGTGAATTAAAGGCTTACAGCAGCACTTGGCTCTTAAATATTAATTATCACACAATAAACAAGGACACTTTTCAGGCATAAATATTTTAAAGCTCCTTGGCTTCTAGAACAGCCCGTCAGTAGAACGGAGACAGCTTTGCCAAGATTTAATGGGTAAAAATTTTCTCTGCAAAACAGACACAAAATAACTGTAGACTGGGTAATCAATTTAAAGTCTCATTAGCCAGAAGACTAAAAGATATTAATCTCAAATTGTCTATCTTGTTTGGAATCTAAGGAGCTGTAGACCAGCTCTTTGGCACTAATTGACTATCATATTTTTAAACAGATGGAATTATTTTACGACTTTCTTAGGTTGTTTGGGAATGAGTATAGTGAGAAAACAAAAGATTGTCATATCTAGGACAAGTATTATGAGGGCAGTGCCAACTACCCTCTGCAGATTAGCTACCTCTGAACATGTATCCAATAATCTGCAAAATTAAACTTGCCCTATGCCAACACACAACCTTTGTGGCAATTCTTGTAGCAAATTTCAAGACTGAATATTCCGCACTTAGAAGTTAGTTGTAAAGGCTAGCCCCTTCCACAAAGTCATCAAAGCCTTACCCTATTGCTATCCTGCAGTCAACTACTTGATTGATGAGCAAGTAACCTCTTCTATAAGTTCACACCACTATTTGTAAACAGTAATGGTCAGCTTGAACTAGATAAAATGAATTTGGTGGGTGCTGAGAATGCCCAACCTAGCTGTCAAACCTGACAGATGTCACGGTTGTGCCCAGGTCCCGGGCTCGCAGTCACCTCAGTCCCCGGGGTTTAGACCTGGGGAATGCTGCGAGGTGATGGTTTACTGTTTCCCGGGTTCCAGAAGATATGCTGGTCCGGTCCGGATCTTCCAGCTCTCCAGATTGTTTTGGGAGTTTTTTTGGAACCAAGCAGCACCCATACCTGGTGAACTCCCTTGTGACCTGCCTTTATTAACCACCTGGTAAGGTTCTTAGTTGCCTTGCAACAGTGTTCTTCAGAGGCGTTCCTTTGGTGTGAAGTGTTGCAGTGCCTTTGTGCTGTTCGTGTTGGTGACTTTTACTCTGCTTGTTTTTTGGGCTATTCTTCTGCCTGCCGCCTGCCCAGACCCGGATTGTTTATTGGCCTATTCTTCTGCCTGCCACCTGCCCAGACCCGGATTGTTTATTGGCTTATTCTTCTGCCTGCCGCCTGCCCAGACCCGGATTGTTTATTGGACTATTCTTCTGTCTACATCCTGCCCTGACCCGGCTTGTTTCTGGATTGTTTGTTTGCCTACGGGTTTTCCTTGAACCCAGCGTATATCTTGTGTTCCTGTTATTTGTCAGCTTGCTGCTGTGTCCTGCCATGTCCTGCAAGGTCTACTGGCCGCCTGAAGCCCAGAGCTCAACTCTTGGTGAAAGGTGGCCAAGTGTAGGTGAAGCCTTACTCCAGTCCACCGTGTTCCAGTTCCGGTCTGCCTTATCTGGTGCTGGGGTGATTCTCCTGCCGCTGCTGCTCCTTGGCAGTGGCCCAAGGGCTCACAAACCCAGGTTCCTGCTGTGTATACGTCACAACAGATGACTAGTATCTGATCACTGTCCTATGCCAAATGATTTTGCAGCAAAAAGGGCAGGGAAAACACCTATCTGGTAGTCTTTGCCTGACATGGCTTAACATCTTAGGCTTCAATATTCAGCCAGCGGTGATCAGAATTTTGCTGGCTGCCACTGGCATTATCTGTAGAAATTCAATGTTGGGGCATGTACGGGCTCTAGCATTGAATTTCCAGGTATACAGGGCCAGTGAAAACATAGCTGGTTACAGTGGCATATTCAAGGTATGTGTGTTGTGTACACCCCCTCTGTCAGACAGGGCTCCCTGCCCCCACCCATGCCTTAAAATCATCTCCATTTCAGTCTTCACCTGGGCAGTGGCATTGGCACTCATAGGCTGCCTGTGGCCTGCACCAGGACTTTCTCTCTGAACCATCCTGCCCCTCTTGATGCAACTTCCTGTTTTGTGAAGGGTGGGATGGTTCAGAAAGAAAGTCCCAGTGCAGGCCGCAGGCAGCCTATGAGTGCCGCTGCTGTGAACCAGACAAAAACTGCAGCAGGGGTGATTTTAGGGCATCGGGGGAGAGCACGAAGGGGTTGTGGGTGATGGGGACATGGGAGACACACCCCCTGTTAGAAATTCCTGGCTATGCTATGGGCTGGTTAGCACTTAGGGGCCCTTTTACAGACAAGCAGTAAGCCCAATGGGGAATTACCGCTCGCTTTTCCGGGACTACCGCCGACCCAGTGCGGCCACCAGCAGTAGCCTCACCCCGAGTGCATGCCATTTTCAGGGAGAAAAATAAAGCCCCTGTAAAAGGCTTGCGTGGCGATAACCCAGTGGTAATTGGGCACCAAGTCATTTCTTAAACCACTCAGGTGCATCAAAAAACACCTCTCACACGACCTTACCTAACACCTTTCCATCTAAATCCTCATCTACCTTCAGCCTATTATCGATTGTATTTAAGATCATGTAATGACTACAACATAATAACACTCTGTAAGCCACATTGAGCCTGCAAAAAGGTGGGAAAATGTGGGGTACAAATGCAATAAATAATAATAATAATAATAATCACCGCGTGCTGTACGATTACCGCTGGGTTAGCGTGGTAGCACTTGTCGCTACCTCAGTAGGTGGGGTAAGGGATCCCTGCCTCATGGCCATGTGGTAAGAGTTCTCTTACCGCATGGCCATGTGTGCTGGGGGCTTTTTTTTACCTGCTGTGGTAAAAATGGCCCTGACGCGTGGGTAAAATGGCCCCCACCGCTAGCACAGGGCCCTTTTTCCCACAGCTTGGCAAAAGGACCCCTTAACCAGCTATGGTGAACTGCATAAACATAGGACTGTGTTTATATGGTCCTACTTATGCAGTTACTTTGGATGGTTAAGTGCTGAATATCGACACTTAATTGGCCAAGTGCTGACTCCACCCTTGAAATTAGCCGGTTTCACGTTGGGTGCTAAGCCGACATTATCAGCGGCACTATATGGTTAACTGCAGCTGAATATGACCATTTAGCCCGAAACAAGTAATTTAAGCAACCAGGAGCCGTTTCTGGCTGGTTAAATAGCTCTGCACATCAACTTACTGTGTTCCTCGCTTATTTTCATCTCTGACACAGAACCAGGTACTGAAAACTGTGATACCCCCCTTCTCACTCAGGGTGACCTGGTTCTCACTAAGCAAATTAGACAGGTCTCACCAACAGCATATTCCTCAGGCAACTCTTTATTCCAGCCCCTGGGCACACTTCATTTAGCTTAATACTTTATGCTTTCATAGGCCTTCACACTGAGCCTCCCCACACAGATACATGGGCTCAGTACTAGCTTCAATGCTTTGGGGACTCCCAACCCCAGGCTCGCAGTACTTTGGACACACAGTCCTCCCTTTGAATACACAGTTCTTTACCAGTACTTGGGACACACAGTCCTGGACACACAGTCCTTCCTTTGAACACACAGTTCTTTACAAGTACTGGGGACATACAGTCCTTCCTCCTTTGAACACACAGTTCTATAAGTACTGAGGACACCCAGTCCAACACTAATGCTTTAGGGCCTTCTTACCACAGGATTTTCAGCCTGCTTGTCTCCTTTGGACACCCAGTCCACCACAAATCAATAAGGTTAGCCAGTATCTTCCAGGGGGATCTCTCTTCTTCTGCTGCCAGCTCACTTCTCCTCCTTTCACAACTCAGGTGGGGTATAAAGTGGTTAATTATCTACACAGGACCTAGCCCATAACCTCCTACACCTGTGGACATCCCAGGGCTCTCCCTGGTCCTAGCGACCTCCATCTATTCTCCTACTAGCGCCCTCTAGTGGCCTACCCCGGATAGGACAGCCTCATACTTATCACAAAATGTGCTTGTTCAGGGCTCCCCCCTTACCAGTACTATGGCTATACCTAATTATAGTTTATAGTTTATTGAGATTTGCTATACTGCCAAGCCTAATTGGCAGATGTAGGCAGTGTACAATAAGATCAAAGTTAACAGAAATAAGAAAGGAACTACAATATTCAATATAAAAACAACCAGCATATAGGATGACAAATATACAGAGGAACAACCACACCGCGTAGAGATGGAATGTTAAAGAGGAGTTGGGGGGAGGGGTAGAAGCAAATATTTAATTGTATCTGAATATTTCTGACATGAAACAAATGTACCTCATCCAGCCAATATATTCTGGGGAAATTTCTTCAATTTAATCATATGTAAGGGGCAGACCCTCAATGATGTACATTTTCTTGCCTTTTTTTTAAATTCTATTACTTGCTGTGAGATTTCTTCCAAACTCTTCAAGTACAATTTTTTTTTTATTTCTCATAAAACTGTGTTATTGTGCTGGAAAATAGTCTCTGCTTAGTTTTTCATTCCTTTTTATTCATTAAAAATCAATTAGAAATTACAACATCCATTACTAGAGTATCCAGCTGTTTTGTCCAGAGTTCCAGTTCATGTAGGACCAGACGATGCGTACTGATTCAACACAATCCTTTACTATTTTTTGAACAAACACCAAACTGTGCATATATGAAAGATCAATGCCCCTTAAATGTAGGATCGCTGCCTACGGAAGAGTTTGTGGTGTTTTTTTCTGTAGAATTAATGGCATTATTTGGCCTCATCACAGCTCAAGATATATTAACCCACAGCAAGGATATATTACTATTAGCCAAGCCAAAGATGCTTCCTTAATGGTGTAGCCCATGTCCTCCTGGGTTCCAAGAATATAAAATGTCAGATGTCAGATGGCTCTGAAGAAAATAACACAGTGAAATTTTTGTACACAGGAAAGGAATTTTGGATTTAGTTTCAGTTTAAGTTCAAGGCAAGTTACAGTGGATATTTTCATGTCCCCAGAGGACTTAAAGTCTAAAGGGCCCTTTTACTAAAGTGTGAGAAAATCTGTGCTTAGCATGTTCTAACACAAGACTTTCCCTCGCACTAAACCCAGATTTATCACAGCATTTTTGTAGGCCATTTTTTTTGCAGCCAAACTTAGGGGTCCTTTACTAAGCTATGGTAAAAGGGGCCCTGCTGTAGCATCAGCATCTGGATTTGCCGTACGCTGAAGCCCCTTTTACCGCAGCGAGTAAAAATCTCCAAAAAAGAAAATGGCTATGTGGTAAGCAAATACTTGATGCGCGGTTATTTCTGGGGTGCCCTTACCACCACCCATTGAGGAGGCGGAAAGGGCTCCCTCACTAATCCAGCAGTAAAAATAAGAAAACATTTCTGGACCACCCAGAAATGGCGTGTGCTATGGGATGGAACTACTACTAGTGTCTGCGTTAGGATGGTGGTAGTTCCCATTGTTGCGTGGCAATGCTTTAATAAAAGGGCCCCTTATGTTGCAGTACCTGTAAAAAAATTAATGCAGGATCACTTAGCACCTCCCACTGAGAAGGTGCTAAGTGCTTCCACAGAAAAGGTGCCAAGTGCTCCCACGTTAACCCTGCATTATCCAGTTAGAGGCTCATTTTCAAAGCACATAGACTTACAAAGTTACATAGGTTACTTTGTAAGTCTATATGCTTTGAAACTGAGCTCCTAAGTGTGCTAATTCTAATACACTAACTGGATAATGTGGGAAGGCCCACTCTCTGTCCATGACATGTCCTCTCTTAAAAATATATTTTTTTAAATATGTAATCTGTAGGTTACTGCATGCAAACAAGGAAAATATGGCAAAACACTTGAATACGTTCTGCAGTACAAAAAAGGCCCCTAAGTATGTATCTGAAACAGTGGAGAGTTAAGTGACTTGCCCAAGATCACAAAGAACCACAGTGGGATTTTGACCCAGACAACCCTGATTGTCAGCCTCTTGATCTAACTTCTAGGCTACTCCTCCACTTATCTCTAGACATAACTCCTCATGTTATTTGTCCAGATGTAGATTAAAAAGCTGAAGTTTAAATGAATGCAAAAGTGAATTCTCTTTGGCTTTCTCTCTTCTGCTAATAAATAGAAATAAAACAAAACAGAGAAAAGAAAATAAGATACCGTTTTTTATTGGACTAACTTAATACATTTTTGATTAGCTTTAAGCAAATATTGATAAATATCAGTATATATAAGTGAAACACAAAAGCATTCTAATCATATTCTCACAGGAAGAGGGTGGGGGTTAGGAGAGAAACAGGGGGAGCTGGGTGGATAAGAGACAGGAAGAGATGGATGATAGATAAGAAGGTGACTTAGCAGTAGAATTTTATGGTTTATAATGGGATAGAAAACCTAGATCTTTGTTAAGTCCTGTCTGGTGGGTGTCAAAATATTTAATCATTTTAACTTCAAAGGTCTTACGTTCCTGGATTGTCTTTTAGTATTTTCTTATGCTAGAAACCTGATGTGATAGTGGAAGAATGAACTCGTGAAACCACAAGCCTTGAAGATGTCCAGGTTGCTACTAGATATTGGTAGGGTTGGTACAACAGGTTAAAGGTGGTGGAGGTATGAGTGTGAATTTCTAAGCCTGATCAGGACAGGGCACACTAGTTGATGTTAATTTGATTATATCCTATAAGATTAAAAATGTTCAATATATGTATGCAGGCCATATCATTATGTATAGATTTGTGAAAATAGGATGTATTCTGTGTATATCCATGGGTTTTTATTTTTATTTTTTTAATGTATGAGATATGAACTAGCTTTCAAGCAAATGTTTTTGTAAAAAGGTGTGCTTGATTAGTAGTTCTATTACTAGTCCTTTTGGATAATTTGCAGAATCTCCATAAAATCAGAATGCTTTCCATGTCACTGATGACCTTCAATTATACATTGTCTATTGGTGCTTAGCTAACAAGCACATTTTGGACACCTTCTGCAATGTCAATTTCTAGCTTCATTAATTAAACAGTTAATAGTTTGAGCCATTGTCTGTCATGATTGTACACCTTTCTAACTTTCTGTACTTACACATCCTCTTTCTATTTTCTCAGCATATGGAGAAATAAGTAGACATGAATACTCAGCAGGCTCGGCTATAAATGACAAGACTTAAATCAAATTTAATTCTCTATTTGTTTTTAAAAATCCACAGTGAGTCTTCCATAGAGAGAGCTGCACATTTTCAGCATTTTTGAGGCCAAGCAAACTAACTAGTGCCTTTGGCTCTTCAGATAAGGGCATATAAGCCACTGCTAGACCCAAGAAGATCAGTTTCTTGGTCACTCCAATAATGCTCTGCACACACAGGTTTATCCTTCCAATCAATAAAGACAAATTTACTGAAGCAAAACTGTAAAAGACTTGCAATGACATAAAAAATACCTTTCCCGTTAACTGCAGTCACTCAAGAAGACAGTCCAGTACAGCTTTATGTATGTGTCTTGCTCTGTTATTCCCAGGACACATTTTTTCCTTTTCTTCTTCTTTTTCCTCCTTCTTCTTTGCCAGCTGCCAGTGCCATGGTTGTGACACCTATAGAAGAATTCACATTTTCCTAATTGGTTAAATAAGAATTCCAAAACTGAAGGGAAGAAATGGGGCTCACCTGGAATTTTGCATTCCTTTTCATTGAGCAATAGCTGTGTGGAAAAAAAATGTCAATAGATAATATCAGTAAACTGATGTTTGTGATCCTCTTTCAAGAGCTTTCAAAACCTATCACTGTGGAGGTAATTTTATAAAGTCATTTTCATTCATGCATGTCCTCTTATACAATACTGACTGGCATAAAGGTATGTGCCATATGGCATGACGGTGCATACTTTGCTAGTAGGTGTGTACAAGGCAGAGTATGGACTGCATTTGCAAGTACATGTGTAGATTATGAAATATGCTAAACAATGTGTACTTGAATAAGGTAGGGAGTAACATTTACACATCTAGACTAGAGTTATATAAAATTGCCAAGAAGATTTATTTTATTATTTATTTATGACATTTGTACACCACATTATCCAAACAAGTTTGGGTTCAATGTGGCTCACAATCAAGTAGAACAATTAACAACATACTCAAATTACAGTTAGAAGTACCATCAGAAACTTGTATGAGTGCAATGTAATTAACAAAATAGAATGCAATAGAAATAGAATCAACAGGAATAGTACATCTTGAGGACTATGCAGTGAATCAGTTATTTTTGTCAATGAGAGATGATCTTAACAAGTGAGTTTTTAGCAATTTGTGAAATATGTAATAGTCAGCTGTTTGACATAATCACTTGGGAAGGGAGTTCCATCTCTTAGGGCCTTGTTTAATAAGGTGCATTAGTGTTTTTAAGGCACCTACAATTAGCATGCGCACTAACCGTGTAGGCATGTATAGGGATATTGTAGGTGCATACACAGTTAACACGCGTACTGTTTTTATTTATTTGGTTTCTGGTTTGAGGATCAATTTTATTCTGAACATTGTATGCCTATGGGCTGCATGGTCACTTGTGCGTATTTCAAGATATTTTCTACTTTTCTGCAATGGGTGATCCAGAATGTGGTGGGTAGTTCTAATGTCATTCATTATTTGGATGACTTTTTGTTTGTGGGGGTAGCTGATACTTCTGAATATGTATAGCTTGTGGAGGCTTTTCAATCTGTGGCACAAGGATTTGGGGGTGCTACTGACGGTGGAAAAATCTGAGGGCCCTATTTTGGTGCTGACCTTCTTAGGCAAAGTAATTAGATTCAGTGAGGATGGAGTCTCGTTTGCCTGGCAACAAAGTTGAGGTGCTCTGTCAGGCCATTGAGGAGGCCTGTGGTGCTAAGAAGGTGGCATTGCAGCATGCTCAAGCTTTGGTTGGGCTGTTTAATTTTGCTTGTTAGGTTATCCCAATGGGTAAGGTTTTTACCAGATGCTTCTGCATTCCAGTAGTGGTTAAGGAGAATTTGCACATTTGGGGTGCTTTTTGCATGACTTTAATATTTGGCTATAGATCGGCCTGTATGCTGCAATCTCCAGCGTTCTCCTCCTGGGATTTTGAAGTTTTCCCAGATGCGTCAGGTGATGTGGGGGCATGGTGTGCGGAAATGTGGCCTTCGGCTTGGGTAGAGAAGGGCTGGTGTGCTAACATGGATGTCTTAGAATTATTCCTAGTGTTAGTGGCCTCGGTGGTTTGGAGGGAGCAGCTGGCACACTAGGGATTGTTTGGTGTTCTGACAATGATGTGGTGGTAGCTGCATTGAATAAGTAGATAGCATACTGTTCTTTAATGTCTGAAACTTTGCGTATGATTGTGCTTCGTTGTTTGTATCTTAATGTTTTATTAGCTGCCAAACACATTCCTGGCCATTGTAATAACATTGCTGATGCCCTATCTCGACTTCAGTTGCTGCGCTTTAGAGCTTTGGCAATGCACACAGAAGAGCTTCCTACCAGGATGCTGGAGGGGCTGTGGACATTGATTCCCCACCCCCTCCCCTGAAGAGATTGCTGCATGCAGGTTTAGCTGGTAACACTTGAAAGTACTATGAGAGTGGTTGAAAGAGATACCAGGTTTTTTTTTTTTTTGTGGGGGGGGCACAGATGAGGAGGTGTCTGGCAGACTCTCTCTCTCTTCCAGGGTAATTTTGCATTTTTTGACCTTTGTGTATCAAGCTGCATGGCCTTGATGCATGCTGGTGCAGACTTTGGTGGGTATCTGCTTTTTCTGTAAATTGTGGTGCCTTTGGTTTTGTGCTTTGTGTTTTTTGGCTCAACAGCCAGCAGGGATGTTGTTTTGGTTGGTGTACTCAAATGGAACCCTGTTAAATTTTTTTCAATTTGGGACTGTGTTTAAGTGCTGTGTATGCATGTATAGTTGGGAACCTCAATCTTTTGGAACCCACTCTTTTCATATTGGGGCCACCATGTCTGTGGCTGAGTGGAGTGTGTCAGCATTTATGATACAAAAGGTGGGGAGGTAGAGAACAAGCAGATATAAAGGATATGTGTGGTTAGGGCCTTCAGATTACTTACATTTAATTTTCTTGCAGTTTCTATTTCAGAATCACCTATGCAGCACATTTGTGTTTAGCTATGTGGGCATTTAATTACCTTCTGGGCTCAGAAGAGAGCACTGCAATCCTGATGGGGCCCGCACCTCACTCTGACTCATCTTGGCATAAGGATTCGGTGGCTGGGAATTCAAGGTATGCTGTGGGAGCAGTGGTTGCCCCTTTTGTTTCAAGCTAAATGTTTTTCCATACCAGATATCATTTTGGTGCATTTCAGTGGGGATGATTTGTGGTCTATTAAAGGGGTGGATCTGATTTGCCAGATGAAGTGAACATTTCTGGTGGCTCACTGCTGTTTCCCAGCTGCTCATTTGATTTGGTCTCAAATCATTCCAAGATGGGTTTGGAGGGAAGCTAAAAATGTACATGCCATTCAGAAGCTTCGCAGACGCTGAAGTTTCTCCATTTGTGGGTAGGTTGGGTGGGTTAATCTTAATACATGATTTGATTACAGTGGATTGCCTGGCTTTGTACAAAGCTGATGGGATACACTTCTCTGACATTGGTTTGGTTATCTTTTTGTTGGGCATAAAAGATTTGTTGGAAGCCTGTGTTGCACCTCATCAGTCTGCAGCTAGTAGAGTGGTGGCTTAGTGACAAGCAAGGCTATTACTATTAGCAGCAGGGTTTTTTGGGAACCGTTTTATTTGGGAAACTCATTCAGAGCGTGAAAATGGATTTGATGGAGGGTGAGAAATAGTTAATGTGTGGCACTATCATGGACTGAGGGGGGAAGGGCTAAGGGCAGGATCTTGTGTCACCTCAGATTCTATCGGGGAGGAAAGAATCTATGTAAATGTTACTGTTAGTTCATTACTGAGTAATGAAATTGATATTGGAGTTATTAAGTGTTAATTAAATTGATTTTTAATGTTACAGTTAATTAATAAATCTGTGTCTAGTTTTTGCCAAATTTGTCTTGGGTTGGTTTTCTTGTACAGTTGGATGAAGAGTGCAAGTTTGTGAGTGCCAATGTTATGCTTGTTATAATTCAAGCCAAGGTATCTGGATAACGATAGCTGGAAAGTGGCCAAATATCAACATCATCTAGCTAACAGCAAAGCCTACCTCGGATGCATTGTCCTCTCCTTTTAATATCTGCATAACATTTGGCTATAGATCGGCTTCTTTTAGTAAATTGTCAAGATCATTGTGCTGCTGATAACATTTATCTGCACATGTATGTTATTTTGTCTGCTCCAGCAAGGAAACATTTCATTTCTCCTTGGACACAATCTTTCTAAGATGAAATAGTATGTAAACAAATGCTTCTCCAAGCTGGCACTTATGTATAACTCAGAACAGGTGTAAAGGTGTGAATGTTTCCCAATTCCATTTAGTAGCGGTTTATGGTTCTTTAGGAAACCGTCTAACCCCTTTTAAAACTCTGTCAAGCTAACCGCCTTCACCACGTTCTCCGGCAACGAATTCCAGAGTTTAATTACGCGTTGGGTGAAGAAACATTTTCTCCGATTTGTTTTAAATTTACTACACTGTAGTTTCATCGCATGCCCCCTAGTCCTAGTATTTTTGGAAAGCGTGAACAGACGCTTCACATCCACCTGCAACATAGTAGATGATGGCAGAAAAAGACCTGCACAGTCCATCCAGTCTGCCCAAAAAGATAAACTCATATGTGCCACTTTTTGTGTATACCTTACCTTGATTTGTATCTGTCTTTTTCAGGGCACAGACCACCTAGGGGATAGCACTATCGGCTAGGGTGTCTCAGCTCCGGCGTATTTGTCTGAATCCCTACTTACATACTTGATGCTGCAATTTCCCCACCCCTAGCTGTCTGTTCGTCTGTCCAATTTAGGTTGTAAGCTCTGTTGAGCAGGGACTGTCTTTTCATGTTAATTTGTACAGCGCTGTGTAAGTCTAGTAGCACTATAGAAATGTTTAATAGTAGTAGTAGTAGTAGTAAAGGCTGACATCCTAAATTTTTGTCCAAAATCTTCTTCATGTGATAATCATGCACACAACATTTTCTATGTAGCTTACAAAATTAAACACCCATTTTATAGAATACCTACAGTTACATTCATAAGTCAATTGATTATCTGCTAATTTAAACAAATAACCATTTATCAGTGATAATTGGAATACATTGGTGCTAATTGGCACTAATTTGCATTTACATGTGTAACTGCAATTAGCCGGTATTTTATAACCTTAGCGTGAAAATTCTTTAGTGTTTAACTGCAATGAAGGTGTGGTCGTGGGAGGAGCGTGGGCGAGTCAGTGTTATAAAATGCCAACAGTTATGCACACAAATGTAACATTTAAGAGCAGATGTTTATACCAGTCATTGACATGGTGTAAGCACCTGCGCCTAACTATTGTTGCATAAATGATGACATATGCTAATATTTTATAATGGGAATCAAGCATGTAATTGCCACTATAAAATTTGTACCTTCCATATCCCAATGCTTAACTTTAGGTAACTTGTACTGAATTACCCCCTCTATATATTCTCCTTGTAAAATGGGGATTACAAGTCTAAACCTTTTGCCCCTATCTTCACCTACACCACACCCCTTGAAATCTGGACACAGTATAATTCTCTGTATATAAATACTGGATTTCTAAAATCTCTAGTTGCATTTGTAGCTGACCTGTTAATGTCAATGTCTCTGTTTACATATGAAGATACTTCCAAAATATAGATAACCCTTCATTGGCCCAGGCACTAAATTTAGACTGTGAGCCTACTAGAGACAGAGAAAGTGGCTGAATTTAATATGCACAACCACTTTGATTGTAGCACAGAAAGGTGGTACTCTATAAAAGGGCTCTTCAGGATGAGCACTCTATAGAACAGTGTTGAGCACCAACCTTGATGCTAAATTCATCACTTTGGGCATGAGAACTTATGTCAGGTGTTACCTGGTGAAAATCCTGAAACACAAAATGGGTGCTGATCCCTGCTATTCTATAATACTACACACATCTTTTTTTGTATGCCCTTGACTCACCCATGCCTCTCCCATGGCATTATTTGAGTTGTGTTCGATACAATTTAGGTTCTCATTGTTATAGAATAGCGTGTAGCTAGATCAGCACCCAAGTCATTAGTAGTGCTAATTAAGAGCTTGTTAGCTCCAATAATTAATTCATTGGAGCCCATTAACTAATTATTGTGAGAACCAATCTGGGATCTGCGCCCAATTTTGGGCACCCAAATTTGGGCAACTCTAGAGAATCTGGGAGATAGTGCATACTTATTTATATGACCCAACATGTACTATTAAAAATGTTTCTTAAATAAAAATAGACATGTGTAAGAAATGTTGATCCCTAAACTTCCAAAATATTCAGTATGATCAAGTGGTAGAAAGCTGTAAAAACATTCACATATTGCACTCAAGTAGCTGTTTTAAGCCTGGGTCTCAGATATTCCAAATATAAAGTTTCCAATTGTCTTCATGTCTGCTGAAATAATTAAGCTAAATGCTAGATTTACTCAAATTCATCTGTGGGTCTATAGTTCTGGCCTTCTTACAAGGACATAGATTCAAAGGGATTCAAGCTTTCTGGCTGACATAGACCTAGCTAGCATCTTTGCACAATACCAAATCTAAAGGATAATAGATTTTGTGGAGTTTCATTTTATTAAAGTAGTGCTTCTTGATTTATTATTTCAGTTCAAACACAAAGGTACAGTGGTGTCCCTGAGTAATCAGTTCAGTTAATGTGATAAATTGAACAATCTGAAATTGAAAATTGCAGTGGGAGCAAAGGCAAGTAGTGGCTTTACAGTTTGTTCTGGATTTTGTGGAGCCTTTAGCTACTAATGAATGCATTTACTATACAATGCAAAATATTTTGGAAAACAAATTATATGCATGCCTGATGATTTTATTACACTACTTTAAAGAGTATTTTAGTAGACATGTTTGTTTAAAATAAGAAAAAAACCCAAAGATCAACTTCACTGCAAACACAACCGGTAATCATCAAATCACACTCAGTGAAGAAAAATATGTGACTTTAAAGTGAAAAGGAAAATGTCTCATACACCTGTGGCAACACCATAAGTTTTCAAGTGCACACAGCATAAAAAGTAATCATAGACATCAAAAAACCCCAAACACTTTTTTTGTATGTTTGTCTTTTGAAATGTGCAAAAACATTTTTTTTTTTGGGGGGGGGAGGGGTTCTTAATCTTTTCTCAGTAAATCTCAATCAACCAAACCACAGCGTGCTGGCAACAAAAAAAATTAATGAATTAATTGAATCACTTGTCTTCAGCACGCTGTCCAGTTCATGTGAAGGGTGGTACATCTCTACTTCCAGAAAGAACAAAAGTGCAGTCCCAACGGTCCCGTTTCACTCCGCTTCTTCAGGGAACTACACCACAGACCATCATAATTCTGGAGACACACAAAACAAATGATGATGTAAAATAGCCATGAACTGCAAAAAAATAATATACTATAAAATAACAGTCATTGTGAAATTGCTGCTAACATCAAAGCGCTGGAGGGTTAACTTCCCACTGCCTTCATACTGGCTAAAAATAGGGCAAGGTGAAACATGCAATCACATGTTTTATTGAATGCTATTTTGTTTTACAATGTTTATAAGCAGTGCTCAAAAATCAGCATAGTTCCTTCTTTTTAACAATATGTCCAGCTAGGATCAAGACTCACATATTAAATATTTAGAGCCAGACACTCTGCAAGAGTAGAAAATGGATGGCTTTGAATTCATAGGGGGATTGTATAGTTATGTACCAAGTTCAATTTGCAAGTCAATCTACAAGTCTTACTTGCACACTTTATTACATTTTTTTCCCTTTAGATCACCTTGAAAATAAATGGTGAGTTTTCATCTGAATTCTAGAAACTAAATGTGAAGTACTAATATTGGCTGGCAGTGTAATACTTCTGTTTTTCATATTTTTGAATATTGACCTTATAAGAAAAGAATGACAGTCACGCAGGGGCACTTTTATTAAAGGGTTGGCACACGGCAACAGGCTTGCCGTATGCTAATCCGGAAGTACCGCCAGGCTACTACAGGACCCTGGTGGTAGTTCCCACCCCCAGCGCACACCATTTCTGGTGCTACAAAATATTTCTGTTTTTGTAGTGCTGGTGCTTAGCCAGAGGTAATCAGCACTGCCTGATTACCGCTGGGTTAGTGCGGGACCCATTACCGCTACCTCGATGGGTGGTGGTAAGTGTCCCGTCCAAAAATGGCCGTGCGGCAAGTGGGTCACGTACCACACATCCATTTCTTTTCCAGCAAAAAAGATAGCCTTTCACCCACTGTGGTAAAAGGGGGCCTCAGTGCGCATCAAAATATGTGTGCTGATGCTAGCACAGGCCCCCTTTACCACAGCTTAGTAAAAGGATCCCTTAGCATTTTATTCTACATACCTCGAGATTTCATTTTCATTTGCTTGCAAATTTAAGGCAAGCATCTGAAGCAGGGGCGTAGCCAGACCTTGTGGTGAGAGGGGTCCAGATCCCGAGGTGGGGGGGCACATTTTAATCTGCTGCCCCGCTGCCACTCCCCCTACCGCCTCACCTCTCCGCTGCTCCCCACCCACTGCTGCAGCAAAGTACCTTGGCTGGCGGGGGTCTCCATCTAACAGCACATGCTAACTCACATGCTCCTAAATAGAAATAACATAAAATAAAACAAAGAAAATTAAATAAGATGACACCTTTTTTATTGGACTAACAATACATTTTTTGATTAGCTTTCAAAGGTAGCCCCTCTTCATCAGATCAGAAAAAGTTGACAAATGTTGTGACAATTGTTAAGACTATAATCTTGGATACCCTGCACCTAACGTATGCGTTTATATAAATTGCAGAGCCACAAATACATTAAGGATCTAATTCACTAAGGATACCCATGGCTATCATGACATAGGTATAGATATTATGCCTATTTTATAAGGGCAATGTGTGCATCTATAAGGGATGTACATGTACACACAAAAATATTCTGTTCATTTTAGTGCAATTTTCAGGCTTTTTCTTCAAGTTTTGCCCTTTTTTGTAATTGTGTATCACTCAATCAGCTCAACAAAATTTTAAACTTATATTAGAACTTTTGAATGCATGCAAATCGATTATTCAAGGGAAGGTAACTTACAGGCTTATTTTCAAAACAGAAGGACGCCCATCTTTCGACACAAATCGGAAGATGGACGTCCTTCTCACAGGGTCGCCCAAATATATTCGAAAGCCGATTTTGAGCTTCCCCAACTGCTTTCCATCGCGGGGACGACCAAAGTTCACAGGGGCTTGTCGAAGGTGTAGCGAAGGCGGGACTTGGGCATGCCTAACACATGGGCATCTTCGACCCGTGGAGGGGCATAATCGAATGAGATGCCCAAGTTTTCATTAGGGCGTCCTCGCAGGATGGTCCCATAAAGGGCAGGGCAACCAGTATTATCGAAAGAAGATGGACATCCATCTTTCGTTTTGATAATACGGTCGGGGATGCCCAAATCATGAAATTTAGGTCGACCTTAGAGATGGTCGTCCTTAGGTCGTTTTTGAGATGGTCGTCCCTGGTTTTCAGTGATAATGGAAACCGAGGACGCCCATCTCAACAATGACCAAATCCAAGGCATTTGGTCATGGGAGGAGCCAGTATTCGTAGTGCATTGGTCCCCCTCACATGCGAGGACACCAACCATGCACCCTAGGGAGCACTGCAGTGGACTTCACAAATTGCTCCCAGGTGCATAGCTCCCTTACCTTGTGTGCTGAGCCCCCCAACCCCCCCCCCCAAAAAAAAACCCACTACCCACAACTGTACACCATTATCATAGCCCTAAGGCTACAGTGGGTTTCGGGTGGGCTTTGAAGGGGTCACATTTACCACCACAAGTGTAACAGGTAGTGGGGGGATGGGCCTGGGTCTGCCTGCCAGCCTGAAGTGCACTGCAGTACCCACTAAAACTGCTCCAAGGACCTGCATACTGCTGTCATGGATCTGGGTATGACAGTTGAGGCTGGCATAGAGGCTGGCAAAAAATGTTTTAAAAGTTTTTTTGGGGGGTGGGAGGGGGTTAGTGACCACTGGGGGATTAAGGGAGGTCATCCACAATTCCCTCCGGTGGTCATCTGGTCAGTTCAGGCACCTTTTTGAGGCTTGGTCGTGAAAAAAAATGACCAAGTAAAGTTGTCCAAGTGTTCGTCAGGGACGCCCTTCTTTTTTCCGTTATCGGCTGAGGACGCCCATCTGCTAAGCATGCCCCAGTCCCACCTTCGCTACACTGCCGACACGCTCCCGTGAACTTTGGTTGTCCCCGCAATGGAAAGCAGTTGAGGACACCCAAAATCGGCTTTCGATTATGCTGATTTGGGCGACCCTGGGAGAAGGACGCCCATCTACTGATTTGTGTCGGAAGATGGGCGCCCTTCTCTTTCGAAAATGCCCCTGATAATCGAAAAAAAGAGGGCGTCCCTAACGAGCACTTGGATGACTTTACCTGGTCCTGTTTTTTTTACGACCAAGGCACAAAAACGTATCTGAACTGATCAGATGACCACCGGAGAGAATCGTGGATGACCTCCCCTTACTCCCCCAGTGGTCACTAACCCCCTCCCACCCTCCAAAAATATCTTTAAAAATATTTTGTGTCAGCCTCTATGCCAGCCTCAAATGTCATACTCAGCTCCATCACAGTAGTATGCAGGTCCCTGGAGCAGTTTTAGCGGGTGCAGTGCACTTCAGGCAGGCGGACCCAGGCCCATCCCCCCTACCTGTTACACTTGTGGTGGTAAATGTGAGCCCTCCAAAACTCACCAGAAACCCACTGTACACACATGTAGGTGCCCCCCTTCACCCCTTAGGGCTATGGTAATGGTGTACAGTTGTGGGTAGTGGGTTTTGGTAGGATTTTGGGGGGGCTCAGCACACAAGGTAAGGGAGGTATGTTCCTGGGATCAATTTCTGAAGTCCACTGCAGTGCCCCCTAGAGTGCCTGGTTGGTATCCTGGCATGTCAGGGGGACCAGTGCACTACGAATGCTGGGTCCTTCCATGACCAAAGAGCTTTCATTTGGTCGTTTCTGAGATGGGTGTCCTTGGTTTCCATTATCGCCGAAAATCAGAAACGACCAAGTCTAAGGATGACCATCTCTAAGGATGACCTAAATTTCCAGATTTGGGCGCCCCCGACCATATTATCGAAACGAAAGATGGACATCTATCTTCTTTCGATAATACTGTTTTCCCTGCCACTCCACCGGGATGTTTTGCTAGGACATCCTCAGCAAAACTTGGGCATCCCCTTCGATTATGCCCCTCCATGTAACACAGATAAAGACCTGTACGGTCCATCAAGTCTGCCCAACAAGATAAACTCATTTTACATGGTATGCAATACTATATATGTCTACCCGAGTTTGATTTGTCCTTGCTATTCTTGGGGCACAACATTAGAAGTCTGCCCAGCACTCTTCTTATACTAAAAATTCTGAAGCTAATGTCGAAGCCCCTTAAAATTTATACTCAAACCCATCCATATCTATTCAGTCACGATCAGGGTGTAGACTGTAGAAGTTTGTCCAGCACCAGTTTTGCTTCCCAATTACCTGTGTTGCCACCCAATCTCCGCTAAGATTCCATGGATCCATTCCTTCTAAACAGGATTTCTTTATGTTTATCCCACACATGTTTGAATTCCATTACCATTTTCATCTCCACCACCTCCTGGGGAGGGCATTCCATGTATCCAACACCATCTTTTTGAAAAAAATACTTCCTGACTTTACTCCTGAGTCTGCCACCCTTTAACCTTCCCATCTCTGGAAAAGGTTTATTTACGGATTAATACCTTTCAAATAATTGAATGTTTGTATCAAGTCACCCCTGTTTCTCCTTTCCTCCGAGGAATATATATTCAAGTCAGCAAGTCTCTCCTCGTATGGTTTTCAATGCAAATCCCATACCATTTTTGTAGCTTTTTCTTTGCACCGCTTCCAGTCTTTTTACATCTTTAGTAAGATACAGCCTCCAAAACTGAACAGAGTACTCTGTGGGGTCTCACCAATGACTTATAGAAGGGCATCAACACCTCCTTTCTTTTGCTGTTTATACCCTTCTCTATGCAGCCTAGCATCCTTCTGGCCACGGCCAGTATGGTAGGGGTGAATATTAACATGTGCTCTGAAACGTATAATTGTGTCAATGTATGTAACAGAAAGAATAGTTGCATATGCACAGACTTTTCTATATATTGCATCTTAATTTTGGTGCAAAAATCAAAGCATATTTTATAAAAATGTGCACAACTTAATGGGTTAACTAGCTAATCAGTGCTGTTAATTAGATGTTAACAAGCAATTATCAGCACTAGTTGGTGTTAAGATTTACATGCATAACTCAAGAAACATGTTCTATAATGTGGTGGATGTAAATTCTAAGTTACATAGTTGAAAAGGGGATGTGGCCATGGGTAGGGCGTGGGTGTTTATAAAATCTATTCATGCTGTTATAGAATACACCCCCTCTGTCCCTAATTTAGGGGGTCTTTTACTAAAGGTTAGCTCGTTATCTGCAGCAGGGCCCATTTTATTCCTATGGGCCCTGCTGCAGATAACTCGAGCTAAGCTTTAGTAAAAGACCCCCTTAGGCATCAGGATTTATGCCAAGTAAAACATGGCATAAATGGCCATGACTAAATTTGGTCCCATGGAGAGGTGCTTGGCATAATTCTATATACCGTATGCCTATTCTTTAAAATTTAGGCGTACAATAGAGAATTCATCTAGGCATATTTTTTCCACGTGGAATTTTCAGGTGCCATATATAGAATCTACCCGTTTTCTGCATTCCTAGAAATGCCTACACATGTCAGCTCCATTTTAGACAGTTTGTAGAAGTAGTATTGAAATAAGTAGGTCAGTGCATCTCAAATTTCACCAGTGTTTTAGAACAGAATCTGCCTATATAAATCCTCATCTGAAACACAGGAGAAATGGACATGTATGCACCAGGTGCATGCGCATAAACATCCCTTTTAGAGAAATAAAATATATAATATTGATGAATTTAAAGGCAGCACATAATCAAGAATATGCCAAAAAGATCTGTGATGATTCCCTATCCTATAAAGGGCACCTAAACTTTATAGAGTACTGGCAAAGTGCGCAGGTCACACCTAGCTTTCGGTGCCAGACTTGTACTACTACTACTTAACATTTCTAAAGTGCTACTAGGGTTACGCAGCGCTGTACAGTTTAACAAAGAAGGACAGTCCTTGCTCAAAGGAGCATACAATCTAATGGACAAAATGTGCAATCAAATTGGGGCAGTCTAGATTTCCTGAATAGAGGTATAATGGTTAGGTGCCGAAGGCGACATTGAAGAGGTGGGCTTTGAGCAAGGATTTGAAGATGGGCAGGGAGGGGGCTTGGCGTACCTGATAGAAATAGGTGTAAGTCTGGTGCACAAAGTTAGATGCAGATCAGCACTATTCTATAACTTGAAGAGTAACGTCTGGGAACACTCATGACCTTCCTATGCCCCTACCACGGCCACATCCCCTTTTGGGTTGTGTGCAGGAAAAGTTAGGCACCAAGTTATAGAATAGCACACAGGGAAGATCCATGCACAACTTCAATCAAGCACCAATTAGCATCAATTAAGTGGCCAATTAGTTCCCAATTTCTCATTAAGTTGCGTGTGGATCTCTGATCTGCGTGCAAATTCTGGCACCTAACTTTCAGCACTATCTCCTGGATTCTATATGTCACGCTTTGATTTCTGCACAGAAATCAAAGTGTATTTCATAGCAATGCACATAACCTAATTGGTTAACAAAGCAATCAGCACTGATTATTGGAATTAATTAGAATTTATGGACAGAGCTGTCTAAGTGTATTCTATAACTTGCTGTGTGTAAATTCTAAGTCACATGTTTGAAAAGTGGGCATGGCCATGGGCAAGGAATAGGTGGGTCATGGGTGTTTCTATAATCTATGAGTGTTGTTATAAAATACAACTGGTCTGCATCTAATTTAGGCATTGGAATTTACACATGGTTTTACTTGGTGTAACTCCTGTGATTAAATTTAGTCTTACAGACCAGCGCTCAACGTATTCGATAAACCACATGGAAACTTAGGCTTATTCTATAAATTATGCCTAAATTAAGGTGTGCTTTATAGAATGCCCTTAGGTGAATTTTGTTTTGACGCCAATTTTGTAGGTGATATATAGAATCTAGTCCTACACATAGAATCTGGGGCTTTGTGTATGCTTCTTAATTCAGAATAAAATGAGTCAGAATAAAATTAGTTTTATATATCTCGCTCCTATCCATCTTTGACTCTGAGTTCACTCATTTACTCGCTTCATTGACTGCAAAAATCAAAAGGGAGGATGACTTTTCTTAGATCTATCCACAAATAATTTCCTATAATTGTTAATTTCAAGGTTCTGGCATAGGCGTTTGATCTCCAGGTTACATCTGGGTCATTTTATTACTGCACATGTTGTTTATGACTATTTCAATGTGCATACCCCACTTTCAGAATTAATGTAGTGTACTATACAGGCAGTGAGAATGAACCATTTACTGCTTGGTGTTTTAATGCCCTAACAGCCTACTTTTCTTTCATCAAATGGCACAAGTAAAAAACATACATTTCACCTGATGCTTTAACAGCTGGCAAATTCAGCTGTTTTTTTTTAACTTGAAAAATCTTTTATTGAATTTTCCAAATACCAGTTATGCACATATTCAAAACTCTCCAACTTATCACAGCAGGAGTCACAAAATGAAAATCCCCCAAAAGTGTCATATTTAATCAGATTAACAAATTAAATACTCAACAAAATGTTGTGTTTGAGTTTTTGTCTGTGCATGATATATGTGAGCTTAGGGAATAATTTTCATGGGGATCTCTTCTGGTAAGCATAAGAACATAGTTCATCTGCAGTGCATCCAAATCTCAAGGGGGCTTGGCAGGAGCATTTTAAGGGTGGGATTTCTTATACCTGGATTCCATAATGGAACATAACAAAAACATCCAGGACTAAAACTAAGATGTTTTGAGCTAGACCTATTTTAATAACAACTAAGCACCAAAATAGTACCCTACATGACCACTGGAGGAATAAAAAAATGATCCCCCTTACTCCACCAGTGGTCACTGACCCACTCCCCCACTCCAAAAAAATGCAAAAGAAACAATACACTAACACCACTTGTAAGTCGAGTGGGGTAGTTTACTGTTTAATTTGTCTCTGCAAAAAACTTTACGTTGGTCAGACTTCGCATCAGCTATATCTGAGGCTAATAGAACATAAAAGCGTGATTACGACTAAGAAGTGTGTAGTGCTACAACAAATCGAAACAGCTGAGAACGATGATGATTATCGTCGGCTTCTTCTCAGAAAAGAACAGCAATGGATTTTCCGACTCGATACAGTATCCCCGAAAGGGCTTAATATATAGTAACATAGTAACATATTTCTTAGTGTGCTACGTTAAGGTACAAATTTGATGCACATTTTTACTAAAAGAATGTTTTTTTACAGCAAGCCTCTTCCCTACCATGTCGGCAGAGGTTTGAGCTGGAAGAAAAATCGCTGCTGCTACATACTTTAAGCTAAGCCAAGCTAAGTAATATCTTTTGAAAAATTGATTGAATAGAAATGTCTTTTAAGATTTAAACAAAAAAGAAAAAAGAATAAAAGTGTTTTATGGGTTGATCAATGAGGATGTAAAGAACACCATTTACATTTTGGGGCGTGGTCCCCATATGATGGAACTTTTGAAATATCTGAAGATCCCCGGACAAGAAATTGTAATGCTTATATGTCATCAGCAGTTATGTTGTGAGGATAAAGGTTGAGAAAGTCATAGGAATGTATAGGCATCTCTAATGTTTAGCTTATTCTTATTTTTAGTGCATGCTAAAAATACTAGCATGCCTTTCTAAAAGGACCCCTTAGCGCAGCTGCATTTCTGCCTGCTAACCCATTAGTACATGGTTAGCATGGGAGCCCTTACCACCTAGTAAATAGATGTTGGTAAAGGATCCTGTGCTAATGGCTATGAGCTAATTGGGAAATTAGTGTGTGGCCATTAATACAGAAAATGGGAAATGTGGCCATTTTACAGCCACACTAAAAGTGGCCTCAGCGAATGGGAAAGCCCCATGCTAGTGATACCATAGTCCACCAGGTTCACCAGGCATAAGCCCTTGTGCCCAAAGCTGGATGAGGGAATCCACGCTAAGTGCTATTCTATAAAGGTTGCTTAGGGCTAAGCAGCCTTTATAGAATTGGTGCTTGGTGCAAATCTTAACAATGCCTATTTTTGGATGCCATTTACTGAATCCAGCCCTTTATGTGTATTTTATTATATATCTATGTCTCAGCATCCATCTTGAAAAAAAGAAATACGTGAATACCTGCTTAGAACAATGCGTATGTCAGTATTTGTATGCTACAGGGGCTGGTTCTGTGTGCCCTCACACAGGCAAAAAATAATGTACAAAAAATGATGACAGAGTTCAAATTATGTGGGATAAACACAGAGGAACACTTTATAGAAAAAGGATGAAATTCATAACTGGAGTGAGCTTTGACAGCAGCTTCAGAACTTGGAAAGTAAGACCAATACTGGGCAGACTTCTATGGTCTGGGTCCCGTAAATGGCAAAAATAGAACAGGATTGAGGCTGGAGTGGGCTTCAACAGCAAATCCAATAGTTGAGAAGCAGGATCAGTGCCAGGCAGACTTCTATTGTCTATGCCCCAAAATTGGCAAGGAGAGACAGAGATTAAGTATACCAGCATTTAATCATGAAGACGTGGAAGCTATGTAGGACTCCAGATTCAACTCCGGCCACCTTGTTGGGCAGACAGGATAGACCGTACAGGTCTTTATCTACCGACGTTTACTGTGTTACTCTGTTAAATGAACATAGGCGCTTATGTTGCCTTTATACAATACCACAAAAATATACACCAATTTATACAAAGGACACAAAAATAAATTATTAAAATGTGCTACAGAGGCATCAAACAAGGTCTTTATACAATAGGTTTAACATAGGCACCTGTTTGGACTTCTTACATTGGTGTTCTGTTATATAATCAGGCTGTAAATCTGATGCACTGTCTTACTGAACTAAGTACCACAGAGGCACGTTGAAATGCTTGCCATCTTTTAATTGAAACTGAAATGTAAGATTTTGCATAAATTCTGCTCTATCTCATCCCTTACTGTTTTAAATATGCTAATGATACTTCTGAGGCCCTGAAAAACCATGTGTGACTGCCACCTGAGCCTGGGGTTTAATGGCACTGTATTTGGACAAACCCCCCAGCGAATTCCTGAGTTTTGCAAGTAAGACAACAAGGATCTTGTGTGCCAGTTTGAGTTTTAACATCCAGTAAATGCAGTACCCTGCTGATGCTCCAGTTGTGAGACAATTAACAAGAAAGAGGCTTTAAAGATTTGGAATATTTGGACAACTTGGAAGAAAACACATTGCTAAGCATCAGCTGAAGCAAATGTCTTTCGCTAGCACATTCATTCTCCCTTTGCTCCTTAATCTCCTCCTGACATAACTAGAATTTTTACAATTGCATTATTCAAAAAGCAGCATGGCTCATCATAAAATACAATCACTATGACACTAGGTGGTTTTCTGCAACACATACAGCTTTAGAAACAATTATTTTCTTTAAAAAGTTGAATCACTCAACCCTTCCTTGATTATCAGTGCTTAGCTTCGAACGTCCATAGTTTATGGAGGCTACTTATTGTCTCAGATAGGTGCTTGGAAAATTGTTTTGAAGGCTTTTTAGTTCAATTATAAAGAAATTGCATGAAGTCTTATTCCACTAAATGGAATTGCATGGTTAGTGCTTATACATGAAGGAAAATTTGTAAGCAGGTTAAAAAAAGACATGGCCTTTTCTAATACAGTTCCTCGCCGTAGTGTCACTCTGTGAGGAAGTTATTATCAGTGGATTCTATTATAGTTCCTCTTTGACAAGGGCTGAAGTTTGGTAGTTGCATGTGGCCATAGGTAAGAAAAGAAAGACAGATTAAATGTATGTTTGGGAAATGGAAGTACAACACAAAAGCTCTGACCAGCAGGGTCAATTGCGTGTTATTCATTTAGAACTGTTTGAAAAGGCCTCTGAAGTATATTTCACTTGAAAGATCTTTTGGGCTATTTTTAAAAGTGCATGTCTTGAATCAGGTTATAAGAAGTTTGTAGATTAAGCAATATGGCATGACAGGAAGCCACCAGAGTAGAAACAATACACACAAGAAATCACTGCCTAGAAAATCTGTTAGTTGTTGTGAATAGCTATGGGGGAAAAATAACTATTTCTTACATTTATATATTTAAAGTTAGGCATGGGATGATCCGTAATAACTAGTATTCTGCAATGGGCTAATTGTACAATTGTCCCTTTATAGAGCGTACTTTATAGAACACAAGTACTGTATAGTACAGATTGTACACTTAAACTTGGGTGCTGCACTTATGCCTGCTGAACCTCGGTGTAATTGCTGGCAGTCAACTAAATGACCCTATTCTATAACATCATACCTAATTTCTGGGAATGCTTCCGACTCACTAGAAATATATGAGAGAGAGAATCTCAAAGGATTAAACCGACAAACCAAAAGATTCTCTACAGAACCTGAGCAGTAAGTGGGTATTTTCAATATAAGGAGGAAAAAGCCCCAAGAAGCTCCCAGCCAAAAGCCACGAGAGCAGGACTGCTTCATCATTGGCAAAAAACCTCCTTCGTCACTGGCAGAAAACCTCCTTAAAAATAATTCCAGTAATTTAAGGATAATCAACTCTTCAAAATATTCCAAACAGTTCTTCAAAACAATTTAGATTGCTAGCAGTACTGGGAGGTCCTTTTACTAAGCTGTGGTAAGCACTAGCACATGTTTACCACAGCTTAAAGAGATTACTGCAGGGTGCATTCTGGTGTCCGACAGTAAGTTCTCAATCTTTGTGTGCTACCTGCATGCTAAAAATATTTTAAATCTTGGCACAGAGAGGGCATGTCTGGGGATGAAGAATGGGCATTCCATTGCTAATCAGTTAGCGTATCCACACAGACGCACAGGATTATCGCATGAGCCCTTACTGCCTACAAAATAGGTGTCAGTAAGTGCTCTTGTGGTAATTTTATTTTTATGGCTGCATGCTAATGGTAACATTATTGAATGCTATATAAAGGTTCTCCAATATAGACATAAGCATCAAGAGTAAAGGGAGGAAAAAGCCTCAAGAAACTCCTAGCATAAAAGATTATGGAGCAGGGCCACTTCATCATCTGCTGAATAAACCTCCCAGACAGTGAAATCTTTATTATAATTATTGAAACAAACTTCAAAAATGAAAAAATGTACTTAGCTGCATTGTCTCTTTTCCCCAGCTCAAACAGAAAACAGGACCATGACCGACAATGGCCAGCATCAATGAGTCATAACTCTGCAAGAAGAAAAAAATAAATAAATCAAAGAAATGCAAAAAAGACTCCACATAAACTATCAAAAGAACATGATGCTTACTTAATTCTTCACACTGTTCAAACACAGCTGAATTTGAGAGGCAGACACAGTCACTCAGGAGGAGTCTTCTAGATATCAAAAACATTTATTTATTTATTTATTTGTTGCTTTTGTATCCCACATTTTCCCACCTATTTGCAGGCTCAATGTGGCTTACATAGTGATTGCCAGTTCTGGTAAGAGAAATACAGAGTGGTCTAGTGTTGATGTTCATAGATGACAGAAAGGGGCATAATCGAACGGAAACGTCTATCTCCATGGGCGTTTATCTCCGAGAACGGGTCCGTGAAGGGGCGGACCGAAGCATATTTTCGAAAAACATGGACGTTTATCTTTTTTTGAGCTGGGCGTTTTTGTTTTTCAGCGATAATGGAAACCGAAAACGCCCAGCTCAAAAATGAATAACTCCAAGACATTTATTCATGGGAGGGGCCAGGATTCGTAGTGCACTGGCCCCCCTCACATGCTAGGACACCAACCGGGCACCCTAGGGGGCACTTTTACAAAAAAAAAAAAAAAAACAAGGTAAAACGGCTCCCAGGTGCATAGCACCCTTCCCTTGGGTGTTGAGCCCCCCAAATCCCCCTCAAAACCCACTGCCCACAAGTCTACACCATTACTATAGCCCTAAGGGGTGAAGGGGGGCACCTACATGTGGGTACAGTGGGTTTGGGGGGCGGTTTGGAGGGCTCCCATTTACCAGCACAAGTGTAACAGGTGGGGGGGGGATGGGCCTGGGTCCACATGCCTGAAGTCCACTGCACCCCCTAATAATTGCTCCAGTGACCTGCATACTGCTGCCAGGGAGGTGGGTATGACATTTGAGGGTGAAAATAAAAAGTTGTGAAACGGCATATTTTGTGGTGGGAGAGGGTTTGTGACCACTGGGGGAGTCAGGGGAGGTCATCCCCGATTCCCTCCAGTGGTCATCTGGTCATTTAGGGCACTTTTTGGGGCCTTATTCGTGGCAAAACAGGGTCCAGGAAAAGTGCCTAAATTCTCGCTAAAATTGCATATTTTTTTTCCATTATCGGCGAAAGGCACCCATCTCTGATCGGCCGATAACCACGCCCCAGTTCCGCCTTCACCATGCCTTCGACATGCTCCCATCAACTTTGTCCGCATCCGCGACGGAGTGCAGTTGAAAACGTCCAAATTCGGCTTTCGATTATACCGCTTTATTCGTTTTTGTGAGATAAACGTCTATCTCCCGATTTGAGTCACAATATAGGCGTTTTTCTATTTCGATTATACAGTGGTGGAAATAAGTATTTGATCCCTTGCTGATTTTGTAAGTTTGCCCACTGACAAAGACATGAGCAGCCCATAATTGAAGGGTAGGTTATTGGTAACAGTGAGAGATAGCACATCACAAATTAAATCCAGAAAATCACATTGTGGAAAGTATATGAATTTATTTGCATTCTGCAGAGGGAAATAAGTATTTAATCCCTCTGGCAAACAAGACCTAATACTTGGTGGCAAAACCCTTGTTGGCAAGCACAGCGGTCAGACGTCTTCTGTAGTTGATGATGAGGTTTGCACACATGTCAGGAGGAATTTTGGTCCACTCCTCTTTGCAGATCATCTCTAAATCATTAAGAGTTCTGGGCTGTCGCTTGGCAACTCGCAGCTTCAGCTCCCTCCATAAGTTTTCAATGGGATTAAGGTCTGGTGACTGGCTAGGCCACTCCATGACCCTAATGTGCTTCTTCCTGAGCCACTCCTTTGTTGCCTTGGCTGTATGTTTTGGGTCATTGTCGTGCTGGAAGACCCAGCCACGACCCATTTTTAAGGCCCTGGCGGAGGGAAGGAGGTTGTCACTCAGAATTGTACGGTACATGGCCCCATCCATTCTCCCATTGATGCGGTGAAGTAGTCCTGTGCCCTTAGCAGAGAAACACCCCCAAAACATAACATTTCCACCTCCATGCTTGACAGTGGGGACGGTGTTCTTTGGGTCATAGGCAGCATTTCTCTTCCTCCAAACACGGCGAGTTGAGTTCATGCCAAAGAGCTCAATTTTTGTCTCATCTGACCACAGCACCTTCTCCCAATCACTCTCGGCATCATCCAGGTGTTCACTGGCAAACTTCAGACGGGCCGTCACATGTGCCTTCCGGAGCAGGGGGACCTTGCAGGCACTGCAGGATTGCAATCCGTTATGTCGTAATGTGTTACCAATGGTTTTCGTGGTGACAGTGGTCCCAGCTGCCTTGAGATCATTGACAAGTTCCCCCCTTGTAGTTGTAGGCTGATTTCTAACCTTCCTCATGATCAAGGATACCCCACGAGGTGAGATTTTGCGTGGAGCCCCAGATCTTTGTCGATTGACAGTCATTTTGTACTTCTTCCATTTTCTTACTATGGCACCAACAGTTGTCTCCTTCTCGCCCAGCGTCTTACTGATGGTTTTGTAGCCCATTCCAGCCTTGTGCAGGTGTATGATCTTGTCCCTGACATCCTTAGACAGCTCCTTGCTCTTGGCCATTTTGTAGAGGTTAGAGTCTGACTGATTCACTGAGTCTGTGGACAGGTGTCTTTCATACAGGTGACCATTGCCGACAGCTATCTGTCATGCAGGTAACGAGTTGATTTGGAGCATCTACCTGGTCTGTAGGGGCCAGATCTCTTACTGGTTGGTGGGGGATCAAATACTTATTTCCCTCTGCAGAATGCAAATAAATTCATATACTTTCCACAATGTGATTTTCCGGATTTAATTTGTGATGTGCTATCTCTCACTGTTACCAATAACCTACCCTTCAATTATGGGCTGCTCATGTCTTTGTCAGTGGGCAAACTTACAAAATCAGCAAGGGATCAAATACTTATTTCCACCACTGTAAGCAGGAGAGTATTTTAAGTGATCAAGGAGAGAGAGATTTTGTCCATTTCTGTAAAGAATTTCTAATGTGTTCAGGAGTCCAGGAGTTTAAGTTGGTTCTTTCTGGTATGCCTTTGTGAACAGGTTGTTTTTTAACGATTTCCGGAAGTTTGTTAGGTCGTGCATTGTTTTTGTGACGTTTGGAAGTGCATACAAAAGAATGTTACTCCATACAAAAGAACCAATAAACATAAAGGATGATAAATTAAAAATAATCAAAAAATAAAATGTAGAAAGCTGATTATGAAGCAGCCCCGCTCCATAAGCTTTTAAACTGGGAGCTTCTTGAGACTTTTTTCTCTCTTTAATTTTAATGCTTACGTCTATATTGGAGAACCTTTGTTATATAGTGTGTTGCGGACATATAATTTGTTTCCCTCACCGGTTATTTGAGTATAGTTAAACATTAGTTTATGACCATTAATGCAAAAAGGGGAAAATCAGCCATTTCACTGCTGCAGTAAAAATGGCCTTAGTGCATGGGAAAAACCCACATAAGGGTGTACTAAAGTCACTATCACAGCCTAGTAAAAAGACCCCAGGGTAATCATTAGGGATGGGCAGGCAAAATGTTTTGTTTAGTTTCTTCTGTTGTTTGCAGCCTTTTTCATTTTTTAATGCATATTTTGTTTTTTGGGATACAACTGGACAAGAACAACACTGAAGCAGCAGGAAACAAGCCCAGAGGTGGAGCAGAAATGTACAAGCCTGCCCTGAGCTCATTCCTGCTAGGCCAGTCAGGAAACAAAATTACCAGAAATACATTACACATCTAGGGGGCCCTTTTACTAAGCCACATAGGCACATACGCATATCCTACACGTGTCAATTTGGAGTTACCGCCCGGCTACCATGAGGCCCGGCGGCAATTTTATTTTTTACGCATATCCGCTACACATGCCAGAAAATAATTTTTATTTTCCTGCGTGTGGCGGAAACTGGGCAGTAATCGTCATTCTACATGCATCGATGATTTCCGCACGGTTACCCCGTGAGACCTTACCGCTAAGTTAATAGGTGGCGGTAAGGTCTCAGACCCAAAATGGGCGCGTGCCAATCTTTATTTTGCCGCATGTCCATTTTTGGCAAAAATGTTAAAAAGGCCTTTTTTACAGGCACTTTGAAAAATGGATCTGCGTGCACCCAAAACACTAGCACAGCCCATTGTTCAGCGCATCTTAGTAAAATGGTACCTAGGTGTAGGTTATCTATAGGAGACTCAAGAGGCAGAATAGCTCCTCCTGAAAGGTGACTGACTTCTATCCAAGTTCAAGGCTGGCTGATGCCTGATAGCTATTAACACTCGGAAAACTAGCATTGAAATTTAACAATATTGAAAACAAACTTGTAATTTTGTGTTTATTCCTGATATTTCACGTTAGAAGTGATATGGAGGCAATATGGAGACTGAGTAGAAAGTGGGTGAAACAGCTCCATCGACTCACCTCTACTTCGTTGACTGTTTGATTTCTTGCTACATTATTTTTATGCCTAAAAGAAGGGGTTTCCCCGGCTCCCTCTGTATGACCTGAGTTGGATCCGATGGATTGTTTCGCCATCCGAGGAGGAATAGCAGGGCAAAATGCTTCGCTGCCGGGAGAAGCGGTGAGAGGTGAACCGCTCTCCCAGCCTGAAGGGGACACCACTCTGAGCCCTGAAATGCAGAGTCCTCCTGTGATGCTGGCAATGCTGCAAAGTGGATGTCTTGGACCGTTCAGACCCGAAACAGGGAAGGCCGACCCGGGAGCAGGAGCAGACGTGAGCAGTGGATTGCCGAGTTCAGCAACACAGGGACGCGCCGCTGTGAGTTCCACAGGAGGTGTAGGAACAGCAATGGAGGAGGTGAGGGCCATGGGCAGTGGAGAGGCCCAATAAGTGAATCAGCTACAGTTTAAAGTTTTTTTCGATCGAAATGACAGAAATAATTACCTTGGGAAATAAATGGGACGCTTTGGTGAGTTAAGAAAATTCCTTTACTCAGAAAATTTCCTCGATGTTGATGGTTAGTCAAACACTCCCAGGTAAAGTGGTAGAAATGGAAAAACAAATGCAACAAACTAAGATGTTTAAACAAACTATTAAGATAGAAACAGATAAGATTAGAGACGGCCAAGCGGCACTTTAAAAAGAAAATTTATTACTACAAAGAGGAGTGTGGTAGCCGTGTTAGTCCACTCTTAAGGTTATCAATAGAAATCAAACAAAATAAAGCATGGAAAAGAAAATAAGATGATACCTTTTTTATTGGACATAACTTAATACATTTCTTGATGTGGTATATATCATTCAGTGTAAAAAATGTAACGAAGGATGCTATATTGGAGAAACAGGCCAGATGCTTAAGACAAGATTCAATTTACATAGACATCATATGAACAATACTGGTGCCAGCAGGGTTCCCACGCCTGTTGGTCAACATTTTACAGGACCAGGACACTGTACCAGTGATTTCACAGTGAGAATCCTCAAAGGTAACTTTAAAACCATACAAGAACGTAAGACCTTTGAAGTCAGAATGATTGAATATTTTAACACCCAACAGAAAGGACTTAACAAGGATCTGGGGTTCCTAGCCCATTATAAACCATAAAGCTGTATGTCTCTGTTGATCACCCTCCCCTCACCTATCCACACCCACCCTGTTAGAATATCAATGATATGCTTTGATGTCCCCATGCATACTTCCTACCCACCCCCCTCCTCCCACCCTGTCAGACTGTCACAGTAATGCTTGAATGTTTTCACTTATAAACACTGTCAGCTAGCACATTTGCTTATTTCTGATCTGAGGAAGAAGGGCAACCTTCGAAAGCTAATCAAGAAATGTATTAAGTTATGTCCAATAAAAAATGTATCATCTTATTTTCTTTTCCATGTTTTATTTTGTTTGATTTCTATTGATTACTACAAAGAAAAATAGAAAATCTAGAGAATCAACTACGAATGAAAACTTTAAGATTTATACATTTTCCTAAAGTACCAGCTGTGGCCCCTTTGTTAACTTTTAAGAGATATCTCTCAGAAGTACTGAAAATTTCAGAACAATTATATCCGCCGGTTTCAAGAATCTATTACTTACTACCTGATAGTAAGAAATCCACAGATCAAGTATTAACAACAAACTCAAAGATACCATTTGAGGAGTTAAATTTAAATCTTTCCCAAACAATAGAAAATGATTTATTGGGTGTACAAGCAGCTACCTTGATAGTGGATTTTGTTCTACAGCCAGATCGGGATTGGATCCTAAAGACATTTTTTTTCTCACAGAGAGGAGACTTTTCTGAATTGTAAAGTTAAGGTGTTTCCAGATATTTCTAGACAAACATAGAAAAGGCGTCAGTCCTTTTTGAAACTTCGCACACAAGTCTTCCAATTAGGAGGAATCTTCTGGCTTAATTTTCCTTGTAAATGTGTAGTAACATTGCATTCTGTTAAATATGTTTTTTTATGAAAGTTAACGTTTGCAGACCTTCTTGGACTCTAAACAAGACCCGGTCACACCCCCATCATTAGAAATTCCTGTAGTATCTACTCCGTAAGAGATATAAGCTGGGATGTTATATTCTTACCATTTTCCTTGAATTATTTTATTTGTTGATAAATCTTTGAATTGTGCCTTGCCTTAATTTGTGGACTTAAGGTGTAATTGTCACTTAAAGATATATTTTGTGTAATTATTTTGCTTTAAGATGGTGACACTACTCTTTCTGTACAAGAATGTTTTTCTTGTTAAATATTTTTTTAAATTAATTAAAAAAAAGAATGTGATATGAAACAACCAGAGAAATATTCTTTGAAATGAATTTATTTTATTTTTTTATGACATTTTTAGCCCACATTAGCCAGAGAGTGACTCAGATTCAATGTGGCTTACATAGCAAACAACTAAATGAAAGATACATTGTAAGAATTCATAAACAGCAAAAAAAGTACCACATTTAATACTATAACATTAGTTTAATAAATCAGAATTAACATATATGGTTAATTTACCCGGATACAACTTTTCATAAGGATAAAGGAGATTAAACCATAATGACGTTAATAAACAAATAAGTGAAGGTAAAATAGCTTTTCAAAGGTGGGCCTCCTCCGGGGTCCACTATCTATACCATGTGGTATCAGAGACAGGAGTTATTAAGTCATTTGATGGGTTGTGTGAAGAGTATGGTTTAGATAAGAAAGATATATTTGCATATTTTCAGTTACGCCATTATGTCAACTCCTTACCTACAGCCTCATTAACTGTGGAAACTTGGGAAGAGCTAAATGAGTTGCTCGGTTTAGATGCACAGTTGAAAGTACCGTTAAGCTATTTTCACAGAACTTTAAGAAACGCATTGAAAGCGTGTGACTACTCACTGATGGCTCAAGCCTGGAGCGAGGAACTGTGGATCATCCTTCAGTCAGAACAAATTGCACTTTGCCTCAGGTCGGAAAATCAACAAAGCAGATCGTTATGAAAAAATGTAATTTATTAATAGATATTAAAACTTATATACAGTACAGCCCGACACAGGCTGTGTTTCGCCCAGCAGGGCTGCTTCAGGGGCTACAAAACAGATAAAATGACATTTTAAAACACAATGCAGATATGACAAAAAATAGTAATTATTATACTCACATTACATATATATGTATTTGTATATTGCATATCAAATACCTAAAGTTAATGTAACATGAAATAAATGTAACACAAATATCCCACACATATAAGAAATGATTATAAATATATAATACTGATGTATGTTTGCATTAAATAAATATAACACAAATATATCTCATACATATAATAAATAACTAAAAAGGTGTAATTAATTTATCATAAATAAGAAACCATTCCACAATTATGCCACACATATATAATAAATAATTAACAAGATAATGAAAAGCAATCAAAAATATATACATATATATAGAGAGAAGAGAACTGCTGTTTGTATCAGCTATAAACGATCATGAATAAGGAGCCATATTTACTTAATCAAACATAATAATATGTCTAAGTTCTAATTTTAAGCAAGACAAACCTCACAGGGATGAAGGATCCCAGGGACTGGTGAAAGACATGAAGAAAAGCATTGGAAGCACCAGCTGCCAATATCACCTGTGATCTAATTGATATTGGGCGTGTGCTGCTGCAACCAGGGTAGGCCCAAAATGATAGGATGGATGGCCTGGGGAACAACCAAAAGTTGAATCTCTTCTTGGTGTAGTATTCCGACTTGCATCTGTAATGGTTGTGTAACCTGAGTAATGGCATGGGGCAGATCTAGGCCTTGAATGGAGGTTACCTGCAACTTGGGTTTACATGGGATCGACGGATTCCCAAGTTGAGCTAAGAGGCTGGTGTCCACAAAATTCTCTCCTGCCACAGAGTCAATCAGGGCTATAGTACTAATACAATATTCCTTCCATCGTAGAAAAATAGTGATGGAGACTAGATTATCTGGAAGGGGCGAGGAACGACCCAGAGCCACCCTCTTCAAAGGCTCTGGGTCTCTGAATTTCCTGATTTCTTCAGACAAGATTTCACAAAATGGCCCACTTGGCCACAATACAAAGAGTCGATTGAGTCGACGGTGAGTCCTCTCCTGCTCTGAGAGATGATGCCGCCCGATAACCATTGGTTCTTCCAAACCTCCAGAAGGGGAGCCAGTCGCTCCTTTAGGAGAAGTTGGACATGACATCCAAGGAGATGGCCTCTGTGGTGGACGCTGCGCGGAGCGTTCCTGTGACTTCTCTTGGAACCGGATGTCGATACGGACGCAAAGGGTGATGAGGGCATCCAAAGACGTAGGGAGTTCCCGGCCTGCCAACTCATCTTTAATTCGGCCATTTAACCCTTGCCAAAAAATGGCAGTGAGGGCCTCTTGGTTCCATCTTAATTCAGAGGGTAAGTTGTGAAAGTGTACCGCATAGGCCCCCACAGAACAACTGCCTTGTTGTATCTGTAACAGTTCCCCAGCTGCTGAGGAGGGATGCCCCGGCACATCGAAAACTAATCTAAAACGACGGAGAAACTTCCCCAGGTCGTAGAATAGTGGGTCCCACTGTTCCCAGAGAGGAGACGTCCAGGCCAGGGTGGGTCCAGAGAACAAGGAAATTAAATAGGTAATCTTGAGTCTGTCGGAGAAGAAGGCCCCGGGCTGCATCTCAAAGAACATAAGGCATTGGTTAAGGAACCCCCGACATGCAGAAGGAGTCAGTCCCATCAAACCGGGGAGGCTCAGGGAGCCGCAACCCTGGAGTAGGAACGAGGGACCCAGAGGAGGCAGTCAGTGGCTGGTGCTGAGACTGAAGGGTGGACATCTGGGAACATACGTCCTGTAAAACTCCAGACAGTCAGTTCAACTGAGCCTGTTGTTGCTGGAGAACCTGGGCCAGGTCTGCCAGGTCAGGTTTGTCCAGCGAACTCATGGCTTCAGCTTACTGTCAGATATGGTGAGTTCCTGTGCCGAGCAGTGTGCTACCAGGTGTGAAAAGACATGGACACGGGTTCTGCTTGGTGGCCGAGCAACCCCGAAGTTCACCTGTGGTGACCACCGTTCCCCAAGGGTTGAGCCCCAAGGTGCGGACAGCTGACAGGACTTATACTAAAAGGCCAGGAAAGGGGCACCCAGAGAGACCATCCAGAGGAGAGCAGAAGGAAGAAGTTCAGGAGCGGGTCACAACAAAGTGACAGGCAGTAGGCTAATGAGTGTCTTGGGTCCAGGCAGGTAAACAGGCGGGTAACTAACCTGGGAGTCACCAGGTCCAGGCAAGATATTCAGACAGGCAGTAGACAGGAGAATAACCAGGTCCAGGTAGGATATTCAGGCAGGCAGCAGACAAGACAGTAACCAGGTCCAGGCAGAATATCCAGGCAGGCAGCAGACAAGAAAGTAGCCAGGTCCAGGCAGGATATCCAGGCAGGCAGCAGACAAGAGAGTATCCAGGTCCAGGCAGGCAGCAGACAAGAGAGTAACCAGGTCCAAGCAGGGTCTTATAGGCAGGCAGTAAACAGAAGGGTAATCCAGGTACAAGCAGGGTCTTTACAGGCAGACAGCAAACAGAAGAGTAATCCAGGTAGAAGAAGGGTCTTTACAAGCAGGCAGCAAACTAAAGAGTATGCTGAAGAGAAATGCTTACCCAAGTAGAAGCCGAAGCAATGAGGCAGGGGGAAAGCGTCCCAGAAATAGTGAAGGCTTTCTGACGTAGACAGGAACCAGCTGAAGGAGAGAGCTTCCATAGGTCAGGTAGGCAGAGAGAAAGTCAACACAGGTGCATGGTAGTAAGGCAATTAAAGAGCAGATCCAGGTGCATGAGAGCAAGGCAGTCAAGGAGCCTGCAGCCAGAGAAGAAGTACACAGACATGGCTCAAGGCTGAGCCAGTCAAGTGTGTGTGTTGTCAGGATCCTGCACAGTTCAACGCTTGTGTTGAGGTAGGGGACATGACAATACCCCCTCCTTGAGGGCCCCCCTCTGCCTAGGTCTGGGTTTGGATAGAGCATGGAACTCTTGGATTAGCTCTGGGGCATGGTATATAATTGTTTTTGTTACATTTGTACCCCACGCTTTCCCACTCATGGCAGGCTCAATGCGGCTTACATGGGGCAATGGAGGGTTAAGTGACTTGCCCAGAGTCACAAGGAGCTGCCTGTGTCTGAAGTGGGAATTGAACTCAGTTCCTCAGGACCAAAGTCCACCACCCTAACCACTAGACCACTCCTCCATGCAGAAATACACTAAATTTATTCAATATACATTAAATTTTTCCAGCCCCAGTGTGGCATACATATTAGGGTTATAGTGCATAGTATATTATCTTTTATACATATTAAGTTAACTTACTGTGCCTGCTAAGCTTTTGTCATAAGCTCCTAAGTGTATTTTGGTCACTTTATCCATTCCTTATTTTTAATTTTCCTTAGTGACTATGGAAACCTTGCACACATCTCTTGAAACATTTCCTTTATAAATTCTCTTTTCCTTAGTTTTTAATAACGATGTTAATACTGTGTGTCTACCTTTTAAGTTTATGATCGACACAGATACAGTTATGTACAATAGCAAGATAATTAGATGAAAGGGTTTCTAATGCAGATAAGATGGAAAGTAGGAGAAGGTATACATGACAGATCTTATGTGAATGAAATCGAATTGGAAAATGACTAATTATAGAGTGAAGTAGAATTTCAATAATGAACATCAAATTATAAAATTAAATTTTTGACTTGTCAAAGTACAGAAGGGTCAAACATTATTGACTGCTGGGACATAATTTGCAGGCTGGCAATATGCACTAGTCTCCTTCCAGCATTCAAACCATAATTTTGTGTGCCATTTTGGCCATGGTTTGTTAACTTGTTTAACAACACATGATGCCTATGGCATGATTGCTCTGGATATTAAGATTATTTTCTACATATACAGCATTTGCACAGCACAGCACATTTCTTAAATAACTTTACCACAAGTGCATGGTTTGTGTTATGTCTTTATTGAATTCACAGTATTTCTTTTACACAATTCCCATTTAGGGGCCCTTTTACTAAGCTGTGCTATAAAGTGGCCTGCGGCTATGACTAGCCTGTGGGTTTCCTGTGTGCTGAGACCAATTTTAGTTTTGGCTATGCACTAATTCCCCAATTAGCGCATTGTCATTAGCACAAGAGCCCTTATCAACACTTATTTTCTAGGCAGTAAGGGCTCCTGCTCTAATCGGTTAGTGCGTGGCAATGTAGCTTCGCTATTCGATTAGCACTGGGAATGCCTACTCTCCACTCCCAAAGATGTCCCATGTGGTAAAAAATCAAAATATTTTTTAGCGCATTGGAAGCATGTACAGATGCCCAAACTACCACAGGATGCCTAAGCACAGTCCACGGCAGTGATTTTTAATCTGCAGTAAGTTTGCGTTAGTGTTTACCACAGCTTAGTAAAAGGGCTCCTTAGTGAACATAACTCATTTATTACCGCTATATTTTATTTATTTATTTATTTATTTATTACAGCAAAAAAGTTACAATTTTAGTATCTGGGATAATGATGATCTACAGCTGGGTATGCCCAAACTCGGTTCTTGAGGGCTACAACACGATTGGGTTCTCAAGATTTTCACAATACACATAAATGAGATACATTTGCATGCATTGCCTCCATTTAATGCAAATAGATCTCATGTATATTTACTGTGGAAATCCTGAAAAATGATTATCGTCCTCAGGGACCAAGTTTTAATATCCCTCCTCTATAAGGGATATGTTTGCTAAGGTGTGTTAGCATTTTAATGCACCTGTAAATTTAAGATGCTTTAAACGCTAATGCGCCTATACATTTCTATTGGTGAGTTAGCGTTTAATGCACATATACCATTTACGCGTGTTAAAAGCGCTAACATGCCCATAGCACTGCTTAGAGGGGCATAATCGAACGTGAACGCCCATCTCCATGGGCGTCTATGTCCGAAAACGGGTACATGAAGAGGTGGAACAGACCGTATTTTTGAAAAAAATGGACGTTCATCTTTTTTTTTCGATAATACAGTTTGTGCCGGCCAAATGCATCGGATTTGTGTGGATTTGAGCTGGGCGGTATCGTTTTTCAGCAATAATGGAAACCGAAGGCACCCAGCTCAAAAACGACCTAATGCAAGGTATTGGGTCGTGGGAGGGGCCAGGATTCGTAGTGCACTGGTCTCCCTCACATGCCAGGACAGCAACCAGGCACCCTAGGGGGCACTTGTAAAACGTAAAAAACAAAAGTAAAATACCTCCCAAGTCCATAGCTCCCTTCCTTTATGTGCTGAGCCCCTCAAATCCCCACCCCCAAAACCCACTGCCCACAACTCTACACCATTACCATAGCCCTAAGGGGTGAAGGGGGCACCTACATGTGGGTACAGTTTGTTTTGGGGGCGGTCTGGAGGGCTCCCATTTACTACCACAAGTCGAACAGGTGGGGGGGGGGATGGGCCTGGGCCCACCTGGGTGAAGGCCATTGCACCCACTAACAACTGCTCCAGGGACCTGCATACTGCTGTCATGGAGCTGGGTATGACATTTGAGGCTGCCATACAGGCTGGAAAAATGGTTTTTAAAGTTCTTTTTTTTTTGGTGGGAGGGGGTAAGTGATCACTGGGGAAGTCCAGGGAGGTCATTCCCGATTCCCTCCGGTGGTCATCTGGGCAGTTGGGGCACTTTTTTGGGACTTGTTCATGAAAAAAAAGGGTCCAAAGAAGTGACCCAAAATCGCAGTAAAACCGCCTTTCTTTTTCGATTATCGGCCGAAGGCGGCCACCTCTCCTTGGCCGATAACCACGCCCCAGTCCCGCCTTCGCCACACCTCCGACACGCCCCCGTCAACTTTAGTCGTTCCTGCGACAGAGTGCAGTTGAAGACAACCAAAATCGGCTTTCGATTATACCGATTTGGTCGCCCAAGGGAGAAAGACACCCATCTCCCGATTTGGGTCAAAATATGGGCGTCTTTCTGTTTTGAAAATAAGCTGGTTAGTAAATCTAGCCCTAAGTTTCCAGCAATTGTGAATTTTCTATTATTTTTCATTTGCATCAGTTTCATATTGTTTATTTTTACATTTTCTACACCATACTTCCAATAGATCAGATCAGTTTACAATAAAACAAATTAGAAAATTCACATAAAATAAAAAGTTAATAATCAATAGGAAGGAAAGAAAATGAAAAGAAAACAACATGCAGAGAGAGATCAGATTTTCTGGATTGCAGCCTAGGTCCTACATTTATCTCCACATTTTGCATTGATAAAAGAGCAACAAATTATTAAACACCCAAGAACAATAACACTGTTTAATTATTTTCTATTAGGTCCTTTTACCAGAGATAAAAAGTGGCCTTAGCATAGCCTAGAAAGCCTTTAACTGATCCGGCATTAAAAAATATATATTCCCCTTCCAAGCAGCAGACCATACAATTACAGGAATAAGCTAAGAGAAAAGTAGCCTCAAAATCCTTTGTATATTTCTTTAATGCCAAAAAGGCTTTCCTCCTTTCTTGCATATTCTTATGCACAGGCAAGGGAGTACTGTGATCAACAGGACACTTCCAAACAAACCCAAGGAGATGAAAGATGGTAAAATATTCTTTAATAGTGGATAAGACTCAACATGGCACAGGCTTTCGGCGAACACCGCCTGCCTCAGAAGTCTGTACTTGGTAAACACCAGTTGATGGATTTGAAGAAAGTGAACCAAATAAAGCCTGCTTTTTGGCATTTTTTGCACTTGACTTCTCTCTCTCAGCTTTATTTATCAATCCACAGCCTTTTTAAAGGCTTTATTTGGTTCACTTTCTTCAACTCCATCAACTGGCGTTTACCAAGTACAGACTTCTGAGGTAGCACAGCGTGTGGAACTGAACTGTACATTGAATGAGAGAAAATGCTTAGCAAGCTGGGGAGCTTACCTGAACAAACACAGTGTGCATATGGAGGAAAGCACACCTGGTGGAGACAGTGCAATTAACAGAGAAAGCTTCTGTGAGAAAGTGAATGCAGAGTTGCTGCTGGTGCTGAAGGAGCTTGGAAAAGCCAGTCCAGACTTCAGGAGTGGAACTAGAACTGGAGCTGCTATTGAGAAGCTGTTTCTAGGAAACTGCAAAGCAAAGAAGTATAAAGTTACAAGTTGTGCACAGAGAAAAGTATTAAAAGCTGAACTATTGCCAGAGAAGCTGCAACTGGGACAATTCAGGAACTTGATTTGGATTGGAAGTTACAGCCAAAACTGAAGCTAGGTGTCCTCAAACAAGGCTATCTCCTGAATATACAGGAGACAAGAGGGAGTAAGAGATCCAAGCTGTGGGATGAAGTTAGAAACTGCTGCAACTGGAGCAGTTGGGAATCCTGGACTGGAGTAGTTGTTCCAAGCCAGCACGCCAGCATATACTGGTGGGGGACCAGTGAGCGTGTCTTAAGTATTGAAGAAGTAAGACTCCAGGATGGGCATTTGGGATGAGGAGTAGCAGGAAACCTGGTTAGCTGCAACAATGTCCTGTAAATTCAGAGGATTACCGGCCATAAGAGTGGGACACAGATGAGAAACTGGAAATGGCCAAAAAGAGAGCCATGAAACAGTCACAAGGGATGACTGGTAGAGAGCCTATTGGGGTAGCAAAAAGGCCGCAGGAGAAAGGAAGATAATGGAGTCTCCAAGAGGGAGCAAGTTAATTGACCTGTCAAAAGTCTAAGGGTTTAAGGAGGTTAAACACCCTGACCAAGGCAAGATGCCAGAAGTCAGGCAAGTGGCTGGGCAGCAAGTAAAAGCAATGCCTGTGTAAAGGCATGAGTTGCAACCCAAGCCCAGAAGCCCCAAGAAGGGAAAGAGGACCTGTCATGGAGATTAAAATAGAGGTTAAATACCTGTCTCATGTGTAGCCCAAGAGGTGGAAGGAAGTCAACCACTGTAGTCTAGAAGTGACTGAAGACCTGGATTGGTTGTCTACCATGGTGTCTCAACCAGGGGAAGAGACATAACCCCTTGAAGATCACCCAGTAGAGGTTCAGGACCCACCTCAGAATGTAGTTAGTGAGTTGGAGGAGGCCAACATCTATATTAAAATGCTGGCAGAGGAATTGCAGCAAGCTGCTGTGTATGCAAGTCAATTACGGGAAGAAAAGAAGTACCTCCATCAGCAACTAATAGAGGTCAATAACCAGTTGGAAAGTCAAAGAGAAACGTGGAATGGAGACCAGGCTAGGATGCAGGACCTGGCAAGAGAGAAAGAGGAGCTGATGGGACCTCTCATGTAACAAGTTGGGAAGTATATGGATGAATTACAGAGTAGAAGCAGAAGAGTTAAAGGAAACCATTAAACTGCAGGTGGAAGAAATAAGTCATTTGAGTGCCAAGTCCCTTGGAAGCGATCATGCAGAGGCAGAAATACAAACAAGGCTGGGGGAGCTCCAGACCTTGGAAATCTCCTTAACCCTAGAATGCATATTGGGGGCCTTTTAGGCCCCCATGCTTACATTTTTGCTATTATCTGCAAAATTACTTTAGTTAGAATTTTGAAACTCAAGGTATTCCTCAAGTATGTCATTGTTGATAATATCCAGTTGTTCATATAATTTTTTTTCATAGGCATTATGGTGTAACAATGCTTGTTTGGTGAAAACTACATCTGTACGAATTGGGGGCCTTTTAGGCCCCCGCTGTTTTTATCATGTTCTCAGAAGTGTTTGTGTCTCAAGTTACTTTATTTGTACTCAGTAATGCTGGTGGAGGGGCCAGGGTGTGGATAATAACATGTGAGGATGTCATGTGATTTTTGGAGGGAGTGATAAGGCCATGACATCACCTCAGGTCCTCTGAACACTGAGGACAGTATACACTGTGAGCTAATTGCTGAAGGACCTGTGATAAGATAAGCTGTTGAGAGGAAATCTGTTTCATTTTCTAACATCTAGTCAGCAATGGCACAGTCTTCCTCCAAGTGTCTGACTGACCAAGAGATTGAAGCGATTATGTTTCAAAGCGATGATGAAAGTGAACTATCTTTGTCTGATGAAGAATATCTGCCACCAGCTAATCAAACATCCTCATCCAGTGATTCTTCTGATGATGAAGAAGTGAATCTAGTGGATCCTCAAGAAGTGATAAGTAGAACATCCAAAACGAATGTTTTTTGGGACAGTAATCCTACATTAGTCGGACGTACTCCAATACACAATATTGTGAGACAGGCTCAAGGAGCTGTGGGAAGTCCCAGTTACTTTACCCCTAAAGATGTATTCTGTACTTATTTTTCTGACAATATTGCAGAAGAGGTCCTATTATGTTCAAACCTAGAAGGAAGATGTATCGCTTCAGCAAAAAATAAGTCCTGGAAAAATATCTCAAAAGAGGAACTTTATGCATATATTGGACTTTTCCTGCTGGCAGGGAGTCAAAAATCGTATGATGTCCCAATACGAGAATTATTTCTGGACCCACTTTCTGATCCACACTATAAGGAGACAATGTCAGTGGGCAGATATGAGGAAATTAGAAGGATCATTCGCTTTGATGATAAGCGAACTCGTGCAGCGAGGTTTGAAACAGACAAATTAGCCCCTATCAGTTACTGTATATCTGGAACATATTTATCAAAAATTGCACAAAACTTTACAATCCTAGTACTAATGTTACTGTAGATGAGCAACTTGTACCGTTCAGAGGACGCTGCAAATTCATACAATACATGCCCAGCAAGCCAGCCAAGTACGGTATAAAAATCTTCTGGATGTGTGATTCTGCAAATTATTATGGCATAAATGGCGTAATCTACTGTGGCAAAGAGGTTGGTGCACCAGTACAGAAGGATCTGGGGTCTGAAATAGTCAAAACTCTTGCTGTTCCAATATTCAATTCAGGTAGAAACATCACCATGGACAATTATTTCACCAATGTTGAACTAGGCAATTTTCTACTTGCAAAAGCTATTACACTTGTTGGTACTATAAAGCAAAACAGACGAGAAATTCCAGCAGCACTCAAACACAATCGTCAGCGAGCACTTTATGAGAGTGTCTTTGGATTCAATAACAAAGCGACTTTGGTATCTTACAAGGCAAAGAAGGAGAAATCTGTAATTTTACTCAGTACCATGCATCACGATTGCAGTGTTGACAGCAATAACCAAAAATTGAAACCAGAAATCATCCTGCATTACAATGCAACAAAAGGAGGTGTAGATAAAATGGATGAGATGGTGGGAGAATATTCGTGTAAGAGGCAAACAAAACGATGGCCTGTAGTACTATTTTCAAATATGCTTGATGTAGCAGCCCTAAATTCATTCATTATTTATACAGAAACTCATCCTGAATTTCATGCACAGAGGAAGGACAGGAGACGCTTATTCTTGAAGGACCTTTGTCATGAACTTGTAATACCTCACATGATAGAGCGAAGCGACTTGAAATGCTTGCCAAAGAAAACTAAAGAAGCAATGAAACGGTGTGGCGTACAGTTTCAGATTACTCCAGAGCCAGGAGAAAGAAAACGAAAGCGTTGTTTCATGTGTCCAAGAAACATAGAGAGGAAAACTGAGCGATATTGTTCCACTTGTAAGGAAACTGTTTGCAAAGAACACTCTTCTGAAAAATAACATGTCAGAATTGTTTGGAAGACTAATATAATAGAAAAGAAAGTTAGAATAAAAATGTAGCTGCAGCTAATTTGCTATAGATTTCTATGCATTTTTGTGTGTTTTCATGTCTTTGCGTGAAATTTGGGAAAAAAAAGATTTTTTGGTGTTTTCTGTGAAAAATTATAATTAAAATGTTGTCCACTTTTCATATTTTATTGAGCAATTTTGAAATAAACTTGTGAAAGTTATTTAAGTGTGTTTTTCTACATTATGTGCATGGGGGCCTAAAAGGCCCCCATGACGTTAATATGTATATTTTTAACGTCATGCGTTCTAGGGTTAAGCTACAGAAAGGAGCAGCTGAAGAAGGAGAGAGAGTGGTCAAAGAGCCAGAATGCATGGCTGAGAGCCCAACTCAAGGCTAAAACTCATGAGGTCCTGTCCCTGAACTGTGACAGAGAGCAGGAGGTCACAGAGTTGAGGAGCTGTCTGAAGCAGAAGACAGAGGAGGTTATTCACCTGCAGGAGTAGGTAACTTGTATGAAGTTATCCACTACGACACTGCAGAAGCAAGCAGAGGGACTGCTTGATTAAGTGGAGAAGGCAAAGAAACTCACCTGGTTTGCAGAGGAGCAATGGGAGAAGGCCTTGGCTGAAGTTAGCCAGTCATAGGAGCAGTGTAGGTGGCTGAAACGTCTGGTGGAAGAGCTGTGCTGCAAGGAAGCCCAGTTTAAAAGAGAGTATCACATGCTGGTGGAGGAGAAAGTCAGTTGGGCAAGGGCAAAAGAAGTCCTGCAAAGTCATTAGGAGTTGAAAGCAAGGACACAAGCACTGAAGGACCTGGAAGTGCAGGAGTTGAGCCTCAAGGAGGAGGGGGCCTGTAAGAGAGAGAAAGCAGCCCAGCTAGAGTCTATCAGGTTGATAGAAGTGAATGAGTTGTTGACCCAGCAGCTGACAGAAATGCTGCTGGGTCCATGTGTGAAGGAAAGGAGTATTCTTCTAGAACTATACTACATCTGTCAGAACAAACAGACAGATGAAGAAATGTTTACAGAGATTAAGGAAGCTGGCAAATTGGGCAACACTATAATAATGGGTGATTTCAATTACCACAATATTGACTAGATAAATGTTACATCAGGGAATGCCTGGGAGATAAAATTTCTAGATGTAATTAAAAAAACTGCTTCTTGGAGCAACTGATCCAAGAACCAACGAGAGAGACAGCCATTTTGAGTCTGGTCCTTGGTGGCATATAGAGCATAGTGCAAGAGGTTACAGTGTTGGGTCCCTTGGGAAACAGTGATTATAACATGATCAAATCTGAGCTACTACCTGGGATGAAACTGCAAAGGAAATCTATTGTAGCTGCATTTAATTTTTGAAAGGACGACTATAATAAAATGAGGAAAATGGTTTAAAAGAAGCTAAAAGGATTGGCTGCTAAGGTAGGACACTATGAGGCATATTTTCAAAGCACTTAGCCTCCCAAAGTTCCATAGAAACCTATGGAACTTAGCCTCCCAAAGTGCTTTGAAAATATGCCTCTATATCAAACATGGGCATTATTCAAAAATACCATCTTAGAAGCCCAGACCAGATGCATTCCACATAATTGCAAAGGTGGAAAGAAAAGAAAATGACAACCAGCATGATTAAAAGGTGAAGTATAAGAGGCTATTACGGCCAAAAGATTGTCGGTCAAAGGATGGAAAAAAGACCCAAATTAAGAAAATAAGAAGCAACATAAGCACCTGCAAGTCAGATGCAAATCATTAGTAAAGAAGGCTAAAAGAGGATGATCTGGTACAGGAGCTAATGGTGCTGGGGCCGCTTGAAAACAGTGCTCATAACTTGATATCAACTTTGGAGTAAGTACACACAGGAAATGAAATATGTTAGCATTTAACTTTCTAAAAGGAAACTATGAAAAATGAGAACAGTGAAAAAATAACTTGGATGAGCAGCTGCAAAGATCAAAATTTTACATCAGGCATGGATACTGTTCAAAAATGTCATCCTCGAAGCCCAGGTCAAATATATTCCGTGTATTAAAAAATGAGAAAGGAAGACCAAACAACAGCCTCCATGGTTAAAAAGTGAAGTGAAGGAAACTAGTAGAGCTAAAAAAAAATCGTTCAGAAAATGGAAGAAGGATCCGACTGAAAATAGTAAGAAACAGTATAAGGATTGGCAAATGAAAAAACGCTGATAAGGAAGACAAAGAGGGACTTTGAGAAAAAGATTGCGTCGGAGGCAAAAACACATACTAAAGTTTTTCTTTAGGTATATTAAAAATCAAGAAGCTGGCAAAAGAATCAATTGGACCGCTACATGACTGAGGGGTAAAAGGGGCACTCAGAGAAGACAAAGCCATAATGAAGAGATTAAACAAATTCTTTGCTTCGGTCTTCACCGAGGAAGATTTGATAGAGATACAGGTGCCAGAAATCAGAGAAACTGAATGAAATCTCTATAAACCTGGAGTATGTAATGGCACAATTTGACAAATTGAAGAGTAGTAAATCACTTGAACTAGATGGTATTCATCCCAGGGTACAGATAGAATCGAAAAATGAACTTTCAGAACTATTGATAGTAATATGTAATTTATCTTTAAAAATCAAGCATGGCACTGGAAGATTGGAGGGTGGCCAATGTAACGCTGATTTTTTAAAGACGGTTCCAGAGGTGATCCAGGAAATTATAGACCAATGAGTCTGATGTCGGTGCTGGGCAAAATGGTAGAGACTATTATAAAGAATAAAATTACAGAGCACATTCAAAAGCATGGATTAATGAGACTTTAAAGTCAACATGGATTTACCGAAGGGAAATCTTGCCTCAACAATCTATTATATTTCTTTGAAGAGGTGAACAAACATGTGGATAAAGGTGAGCTGGCCAATATTGTATATCTGGATTTTGAATAGACAGTTGACATAGTACCTCATGAAAGACTCCAGAGGAAATTAGAAAGACATGGGATAGGGGGTAGTGTTCTATTGTGGATTAAAAACTGGTTAAAAGAGAGAAATCATAGAGTAGGGTTAAATGGTCAGTATTCCCAATGGAGAAGGGTAGATAGTAGGGTTCCCAAGGGGTCTGTGCTGGGACTGCTGTTTTTTTAACATATTTATAAATGATCTAGAGATGGGAATAACTAGTGAGGAAATTAAATTTGCTAGTGAAACAAAGTTATTCAAAGTTGTTAAATCACAAGACAACTGTGAAAAATTACAAGAGGATCTCAGGACACTGAGCATCCAAATGGCAGATGATGTTTAATGTGAGCAAGTGCAAAGTGATGCATGTGGGAAAGAGGAACCTGAACTAAAGCTATGTAATGCAAGGTTCCACATTAGGAGTCACTGATCTGGAAAGGGATCTAGGTGTCATCATTGATGATATGTTGAAACCCTCTGCTCAGTATGTGGTGGTGACAGCTAAGAAAGCAAATAGAATATTAGGTATTATTAGGAAGGAATGGAAAACAAAAATGAGGATGTAATAATCCCTTTGTATAGCTCCATGGTGTGACTGAACCTCGAATATTGTATGCAATTCTGGACACTGCATCTCAAAAAAGATATATTGAAATTAGAAAAGGTGCAGAGAAGGGCGACAAAAATGATAGAGGATGGGACGACTTCCCTATGAGGAAAGACCAAAGCAGCTAGGGTTCTTCAGCTTGGAGAAAAGACAGCTGAGGGGAGATATGATAAAGGTCTATAAAGTAATGAGTGGAATGGAATGGGTAGACGTGAATCTCTTGTATACTCTTTCCAAAAACACTAGGGCAAGGTGGCATGCAATAAAGCTACAAAGTAGTAAATTTAAAGGGAATCGGAGAAAATATTTCTTCACTCAATGTGTAATTAAACTGTGAAATTCATAGCCAGAGAATGTGGTAAAATCATTTAGCTTAGCGTCGTTTAAAAAAAGGTTTGGATAGCTTCCTAAATGAAAAGTCCATAAGCCAATATTAAAATGGACTTGGGGGAAAATCCACTGCCTATTTCTAGGATAGTCAAATTACTGCCAAACAATGCAGCTAAACTCTACTTTATATCTCTGATAACAACACAAAAAAAGTAGAGTGCTATGGGAGAATCACTATGGTGGTATATAGGAAAGACAAGTAGGTCCCTTCATGAATGTATAATAGAACATCGTTCCCGCATCATGGCACAAATATAAGGCCCCCCTTTAGTGCAACACTGTATGCAATTTAATCATCATGTTGATGCTTTGCGTGTTATGGCCATAGACCATATTAATCCTGCATCTAGAGGAGGAGACCACATTAGAAGTCTATTACAACGTGAGACATACTGGGTGTATCACCTAAATACATTGGAACCAAGTGGCTTGAATATACATATTCAGTGGGGTTGTTTTATGTGAAACACAAATAGATGGATCAGCTGTTTCCGGGTTGGTAGGAGTTAAAAAGATGCCGTCGCCATATTTGAGTATCGATAGATGGTTGGCGAATAAATATCTGACAGCCTGGTGAGTCCTGGACGCTTATTTGTATTTTATATGTCATATGGAAGTGTTAGATTAGATGAGCTTATACGTCTGTTTGCTATTTTTTACAGAGACTGCATGTTAAGTTTCCCTTGAGAAAGCCAGGAGGGCGAAACAGGCTCATGTTGGGGTGTGCTTGTCTAACGGTATGCAGATAAGTTATAAGTTATTAAAGCCATCTTTAGCAAGTTTGCTACAGTAATATGAAAGCTAGCAGCATGTTAGAATAATATAAAAAATAAAAAACAAAAATAAGAAAAAAAGTGATACAGAGAAATCAGTGTTGCTGCTAGCTGAGATCAATGGTAGGAGGGAGGGCATGTCTCTATGATTAGAACGTTAGCAGCGAACAAGTTTAAAATCAGCTGTGACTTGAATATGAGACTTTGCCCGTAAACTCCACCATAGTGATTCTCCCATAGCACTCTACTATTTTTTTTTTGTGTTATTTCTAGGATAAGCAGCATAAAACGTATTGTACTGTTTTGAGATATTGCCAGGTACTTGTAACCTGGATTGGCCACTGTTGGAAACAGGATCCTGGGCTTGATGAACCTTCAGTCTGTCCCAGTATGGCAATACTTATGTACTTATGTAAAAGAATATGAAGTGAAACTTGCCGCAAATGCTAAAACTGACAGTAACAACTTTTTTAGGTACATCAGAAGCAGAAAGCCTGTGAGGAAATCAATGGGACTGTTAGATCACAGAGGAGCAAAAGGGGCATTCAGGGAGAACAAGGTCAGAGAGGAGAAAATTAATGAATTCTTTGCTTCCGTCTTTACGGAAGAAGATGTATGAGATCTGCCTGTACCGAAAGGGTTTTCAAAGGTGATGATGTGGAAGAACTGAATGAAATCTCGGTGAACTTGGAAGATGTACTGAGCCAAACTGACAAATTAAAGAGTAGTACATCACTTGGACCAGATTGCATACATTCAAGGGTACTCAAAGAACTCAAGCATGAAATTGCTGATCTGCTGTTAGTAATATGTAACCTGTCTTTAAAATCATCCATATTACCTGAAAATTGGAGGGAGGCCAAAGTGACGCCACTTTTTAAAAAGGGTTCCAGGGAGATCTGGGAAATTACAGATGGTAAGCCTTACGTCAGTGCCGGGCAAAATAGTGGAAATTTTTATAAAGAATAAAGTTATGGAACACATAGACAAACATGGTTTAATGTGACAGAGTCAGCATGAGTTTAGCCAAAGGAAGTCTTGCCTCACCAATTTGCTTCATCTTTGAGGGTGTGAATAAACGCGTGGAAAAGGTGAGCTGATTGATGTAGTATATCTAGATTTTCAGAAAGCTTTTGATAAAGTTCCTCATGAGAGACTTTTGAGACAATTAAAGAGTCATGGGATAGGTGAGGATTAGAAATTGGTTATTGGACAGAAAACAGAGGGTAGGGTTAAATGGTCATTTCTCTCAATGGAGGAGGGTGAACAGTGGAGTGCTGCAGGGATTTGTACTGGGACCAGTGCTGTATAACATATTTATAAATGATATGGAAATCAGAACGATGAGTGAGGTGATTAAATTTGCAGATGACACAAAACTGTTCAAGGTTGTTAAAACACTTGTGGACTGTGAAATATTGCAGGAAGACCTTAGGAAATTGGAAGACTTGGCAACCAAATGGCAGATGAAATTTAATGTGGACAAATGCAAGGTGATGCACATTGGAAAGAATAATCTTGATCACAGTTAGCTGATGCTAGAGTCCACCTTGGGGGGCTAGCACTCCAGAAAAATATTTAGGTGTCATTGTAGATAATACACTGAAATCTTCTGCTCATTGTCTGGTGGCGGCCAAAAAAGGAAACACGATGCTACAAATTATTAGGAAAGGGATTTTAAATAAGACCAAAAATACTATAATACCTCTGTATCACTCCATGGTGTTACCACACCTTGAGTATTCTGTTCAGTTCTGGTCGCCGTATCTCAAAAAAGGATATAACGGAATTAGAAAAGGTTCAAAAAAGAGCTACCAAATGATAAAGGGGATGGAAGTCCTCTCATATGAGGAAAGGCTAAAGAAGTTAGGGCTCTTCAGCTTGGAAAAGAGACAGATGAGGGGAGATATGATTGAGATGTACAAAATCCTGAATGGTATAGAACAAGTAGAAGTAAATCAATTTTTTACTTGTTCCAAAAGTGCAAAGCTTAGGGGACACTCAAGGAAGGTACATGGAAATACTTTTGAAACAATAAAAGGAAATAGTTTTTCACTCAACAAATAGTTAAGCTCTAGAACTCTTTGCTGGAGGATGTGGTAACTGCGGTTAGAATATCTGGGTTTAAAAAAGGGTTGGACAAGTTTCTGGAGGAAAAGTCCATAGTCTGCTATTGAGTCAGATATAGGGGAGTTTTTTGGCCACTGTTTGGAAACAGGATACCAGGCTAAATGGACCATAAGTCTGACCCAGTATTGCTACTCTTATGTTCTAATAAATATTTGCTCTCTTCCCATCCAGCTGCAAGTGTCTTTTTGGTCCACCTTTACTTTATGATTTGACTTTTCTATATGTAAAGGTTCCTTTTCTTGTTTGTTTTTGCTATGAAAATTCTGGGAGTGACCATTGATCGAAATCTCACACTTGAAAATCACGTAAAGAATACAACTAAGAAAATGTTCCACTCCATGTGGAAACTCAAAAGAATAAAATCTTTCTTCCCAAGAGCCATTTTTCGAAACCTGGTACAATCAATGGTATTAAGTCACTTGGACTATTGCAATGCACTCTACACTGGCTGTAAAGAACAAACCATCAAGAAACTTCAAACAGCACAGAATACCGCAGCCAGACTCATATTTGGAAAAACAAAATATGAAAGTGCAAAATCCTTAAGAAAGAAACTACACTGGCTCCCACTTAAAGAGCGTATCACGTTCAAGATCTGCACGACAGTTCATAAAATCATTTACGGAGATGCCCCGACCTACATGCTAGACCTCATGGACCTACCACCAAGAAATGCTAAAAGATCCTCCCACACCTTTCTTAACCTACACTTCCCAGCTGTAAAGGAATAAAATACAAACTAACACACGCAACCAGCTTTTCCTTCATAAGTACGCAGTTGTGGAATTCACTCCCAAAGCACTTGAAAACGATTAACGAATTAACTAACTTCCGCAAATCTCTGAAAACCTACCTCTTTAACAAGGCCTACCATAAGAACCTATAACTATCTACGGAACAACACCTATCTACCTGTACTCAGAATGTATCTTTCTATAACTGACCAAATCTTCTTGTTTTCCTTGACTTCTGTATAACACCTGCTGTATTCTTTACTTTGGTATGGTGATGCCATAACAGGTCTCTGTAAGCCACATTGAGCCTGCAAATAGGTGGGAAAATGTGGGATACAAGTGCAATAAATAAATAATAATAATAAAGACTAGAATATGATATTTATGTGTGTACTTGCTGTCTGAATCTAGTTGGATCTTTATAGAATTACCCCCTAACTGAGGCTGAAAATACATACATAGTGCAATAACACATTCAGCAGTCACTGGTGAACATATACATTCATTTGAAAATTGACCTGAATATCTACATGCATTATTTTCCAATACCACTGAATAAACGTTCCCGAGGATCTCTCCCCTAAATGTGGCTTAACGTTTGAACTGAAATGAGGTATATTGATTTTCAGATGGTGAATTTACATGAATGAATTGCTTTTCACCAGTCTGACTTTCAGCACTGTTCTCCCTGCCTTCTGTATTGTAAGGTATACAACAATGCTTGAAAACCAATGGCCATGTAATAGGTTTGTTTGATAAGTTATTTTTGTGTTGCGAATAATGTGGATTTCACCAGGAACAGTACAAAAGTGTTTGTATTCATGTCTTTTAGTTTTCCAAAAAGAAGTGAAAGATGATGTACTGTGCTTCAAGGACCTCTGGATAATCATGCAGCATATCACCTCTTGTGTATGACCTTTATCTTTCAGTCTCAATGATTGCTAGCAGATGAGCATTTGAATGATAAATGCTAACACCTGTTCCAAGGCAGGTGTACGAATGTTGGAGTTTTGAGTGCACGATAAATAATGTGAGGGAAAAAAGCACATCATTCTATTTCCCTGCACAAGTACAAGCCTTGTTTGCATGTGAATTTCATCATTTACGTATGGGTAGACAGTGGTTCTCTATTTCTCTCTTCTTATAGTTTTAATTTGCAACAAAAGATCTTGTCGAACAGCATTATAATTTTAGCACATGCAAAGCATTCCTAACATGTACGTTGAACCCTGGGGGGCCATATGCAAGAAATGTAGAATGCACATCTTGTGTGTGTTAAATACAGTGCTGTACATGAAGGCCTTAATGTGCATATTAAAGTGGTCTATGAGATGGTGGCATCAGCAGGGAATAATTTAGAAATCTGCATATGCAAGAGAAGGAAAGTCTTATGCAAATGAGGAATTGTATGCTCAGACTACATTATTTATCAAGTGTTCTGCATATGATCACTGGTTAGCATCTATTAAAACCTGATGTTCACTAGATGCTGGCACCATAACATCTGAAACTCCAACTGCTAGCTAGCTTGAAGTACATAGGTTGATTAATAATGGTGACTTCATCCATCCCTCCAGCAGCAAGATGTTCAACTTATCCCTCCCCCACTTAGCAATCACCTCCCTCCTTTCTCCCTCCCCAAGTACCCAAAGTAGAGGATATTTCCTTCCATCCTCTCAGCACAGGAACTCCCTTGATTCATATGCTCTCCTGAATCAAAAGCTCCCCCTATTCCCCTTGACACCCCACTGGAAAGTGAACCCATTCCTCTGAAGGTTGCCAGGTTTTCATGGAGAGGAGAAAGGTAAATCTCTCTTGCTCAGAAAACTCATCTATGGCAAATGGTGCTGCCAATAAGAACACAAGATAAACTATACTGTCAGAGCAAAGTATACCAAACCTATCATTCTGCCTTAGACAGTGGCCACCCACATCACAAGTACCCAGCAAATCCTAAGAACTATTGCAGCTCAGTCTTAGGGATAAGCTATAGCTTCCTTAAGTCTACCTGGCTAATAATTCTTTATGGACTATTCCTTTAGGACATTTTCCCATTTTCTTTTGAGCTCTATTGTGTTAATCACCTTGACTACATCCTCCGATAATTGTTTCCACAGCTTAATTATTCACTGCGTGATAAAATACTTTTTATGATTCTTAGTTTCATAGAATACCCTCTTGTTTTAATGTTATTTGGAATGTTAAACATCCCGTATTCAACCTTTCTACCCACTTATATCATATCCCCTTTCAGACATCTATATTTTTCCAGACTGAAGAGCCTACTAACTTATTTTGCCTTTCTTCATAAGGAAAGTGCTTCTTTAAGAGTTGAATGTCAACACTGTCACATTATAGTGGTGAACCTCCCCTAGTTGGCACCACTCTTTAAAGATGAGCACTGTGATTAGTAGGGTTTTCCATCCCTTCCTGCCCATGAAGAGCTAGATTATTCTATGGGGACAAAATGACCCTACATGGAAGTATTATGTGCAGCGTTACATGGTACTGTTCTGCTTTTAAACCTGAACTTTAAAATTGCAGATTTTGGCCAATTTCATCTTTCCTTGCTGAACCCTGTCACTCAGGGCCTTACAGTATTAAATCCCCAGGGACTGATGGAAATTCCCTTGGTAACTGAGCCAACATAATGGCTAGAGAAGCAGAGTGCAACAAGATGCTGTGGCTATGAATAATGCACTCTCTGCTCAGAATGGCTTCATTTTGAATGTGATGCAATGTTTTGTTACGGACTTGGTGACATGTCGTTTACCTGAAGCACTGACCTTTTGGTTAAAGTGTTCTTCAATGTGGTGTCAGTGGGACAATATTGTGGTCCTCACGGAGAGAGTGGTAGATACTTGGAATGCCCTCCCGCGGGAGGTGGTGGAGATGAAAACGATAGCGGAATTCAAGCATGCGTGGAATAAACATAAAGGAATCCTGTTCAGAAGGAATGGATCCTCAGAAGCTTAGCTGAGATTGGGAGGCGGGGCTAGTGCTGGGCAAGACTTCTATGGTCTGTGCCCTGAAAATGGCAGATACAAATCAAGGTAAGGTAAACACAAGAAGTAGCACATATGAGTTTATCTTGTTGGGCAGACTAGATGGACCATGCAGGTCTTTTTCTGCCGTCATCTACTATGTTACACATTACAACATGTGAGCCAAACATGTTGTGCATTGACAGCAAGGACAGGTACGCACATCATCACCCAGCTGCAGCTGGTCTCTTTTCACAGTAAGAGAGGCTGTAAACTATGATTGGGTGGTTGAAGTGTAGCCTGCATCTACATCTGCTGGCCTGACTGAGAAACATTGCTATCTCCTGGACATCTTTATCATCCAAGATTGTATGTTTTGCCATGTACCTTTGTGTAGCGTGATGGGTTTATAGAAACATCCTGCATTACGAGCCTTGGGGAGAGGTGAGTTCACTTCAAGCTGTTCTCATGATACTCACTGCTGTTTCATGACACTTGCATTTCCATGCTGTTCTGCTACTATTGTAAATAAATGAGCACCCTTTATTTTCATAATACCCTCAGTGTAGAGTTAGTTCTGTTTATCATCTGGGTGCTGGAACTTGGAACTTGAGATAAGAGGGAACGTTTTCATCCAACACTGTCTTTAGCGGTTACATGGCAGAGGCAAGTTCTATGGTAATTTATATTAAGTATCTGGTTTCCCTGATAGCACCCTAGAAGTTGTTATTTGTGTGCACGTCACAATTTGAGAAAAGTGAGCTTACCTACCGGAGGTGTGTTACACAAATTCTAGGGATTTGAGGTTTCTGTGCTTGAAGAGAGCTTCTGATTTATCCAGGGAGCAGAAATATTCAGCCACTATCAGGACAAATTTATCCATGCTAATGAACTGCATTAATAGCAATTCTATATTTATATGAATAATTTATATGACTCACTCCAGATCACTACACATTTTATTCAGAACACATTTTTCTCATTCAGCAAGGGGATTTTTTATTAGAAAAAATTGTTTTCACATATCTCTGTACATTCACTTTTACAAGTCATTTCATGGGAGGTGGTGGAGATGAAAACGGTAGCGGAATTCAAGCATGCGTGGGATAAACATAAAGGAATTCTGTTCAGAAGGAATGGATCCTCAGAAGCTTAGCCGAGATTGGGAGGCGGGGCTAGTACTGGGCAAGACTTCTACGGTCTGTGCCCTGAAAATGGCAGATACAAATCAAGGTAAGGTATACACAAGAAGTAGCACATATGAGTTTATCTTGTTGGGCAGACTAGATGGACCGTGCAGGTCTTTTTCTGCCATCATCTACTATGTTACTATGTTACTATGTATTTCTATGGTCCTCAATGTATGCTGTTTTTCATCTTATGGTTTTTATAAGTTTGCTCCTGATGAAGGCTGGGAAAGTGAAACACAGCCTGTGTTGCATATAAAAGTACATCTGGGACTGTGAATATTACTTCAATAAATAAAGATATTATTTTTGCCATATTGGATCATCTTGGTACTTCTCTGAGGTTTTGCTTTTGCATTTGAGTGGGGGACTGGTTTTCTCCTAGTTTGGACACTATCGGGCTCATTTTCAAAAGCGTAGATGTCCAGAAAGTGACATAAGTCAGCATTTGGACGTTTATCTCACAGAAACATCCAAATCAGTATTATCGAAACCTCTTTTTGGACGTCTTTCCCTGAAGTCCATCAGAAGGACGTCCAAATGTCAAGAGGGCGTGTTCAAGGCGGGACTTTGGCATTCCTAAGACTTGGACGTCTTTCAGCCATAATGGAACAAAGCAAAAATGTCCAGGACTAAAACTTAGACGTTTTGAGCTAGACCTGTTTTTATTATGAATAAGGCACAAAAAGGTGCCCCAAATGACCAGATGACCACTGGAGGGAATCAGAGATGACCTCCACTTACTCCCCCAGTGGTCACTAACCCCCTCTCACCCCCCAAAATGTGATGAAAAACATTACTTGCCAGCCTCTGTGCCACCCTCAGATGTTATACTCAGGTCCATCAGAATAGCATGCAGGTCCCTGGAGTAGCCTAGTAGTGGGTGCAGTGCACTGCAGATGGGTGGACCCAGCCCTCTACTTCTCCCTACCTGTTACAATTGTGGAGGAAACTATGTGCCCTCAAAAACTCACCAGAAACCCACATATAGGTGCCTCCTTCACCCGTATGGGCTATGGTAGTGGTGTACAGTTGGGGGTAGTGGGTTTTCGGGAGCTTAGCAAAGTAAGGGAGCAATGGTCAGATGTGTACCTGGGAACATTTTTTGAAGTCCACTGCAGTGCCCTCTAGGGTGCCCTATTGCTGTCCTTGGATGCTGGCTCCTCCTACGTCCCAATGGTTTGATTTTGGACATTTTATACTTGGACCTTTTTTTTTTTCTGAAAATGTCCGAAAAACAAAGACGTCCAAATCACAAAACATCCAAATCATAGGATGTCCATAGTATTTTCGAACGCAAAAGATAGACGTCCATCTTTTTCAAAAATTAGCTTCTTTCCTGTTCGGAATTTGGACATCTTTTTAAAACGTCCAAATTCTGATTTAGACGTTTCTCTCGAAAATGCCCCTCCACATAACTTTGTAAGTGTAAATGCTTTGAAAATATGCCTCTATATGAATAACCTATCCATCTACATTTATGACTGCAAGGTCAACAGTCCAATTCATATGGCTAAATTGCATGAAATATGCATAAATATATCTATATAACTTATATGGATATTGTTATACACTGGCTATCTCACAGAATATTGCCTCATAATTCTCATCTTGAAATCTAACCCAGCTTTTAACTGAGAAGAAAGAACGAAAGAAAGAAATCCTTCTCTATGGAAAAAAAAATCTTCTTGCCACTAAGCTTTAGAGGACTTCTGTCACTGCACAGTTTTAAAATGAAAATAAAATCTTAATAACCATTCATGATTCAATTCAAGACAAAGGTGAAAGATACGGTTGCTTTTGCTGTCACAGCCAACTGACAGTTCTCTAAAAACTCATCAAAAACAATTCAACACATATTCATTGTTGGAATCTGTTGCTCAGAAGAGGGACTGGATGCAGTATAACAAACTTGGGTGAGAGCAGGTATAGCTTCTTTCCATACCTACACTAACACTTAAGCATTCCTACTGGAGGCACAAGGGGATTCTTAGAAAATGCACTTGTTTTGATATTCCAAGGATTTGATCTTAAGTGGAGTTCATGTTCCCTTGTTTGAGAGCCACTGCACGAAAGTGAAGAAAGAGAAAGATGATATAAAGTTGCCCCAAAGACACATAAGGAAAAGTATTAACTAACTACCACAAAAGAAGTTATAGAAATAGATCTGTTGATCCTTCCCAGGAATCTTATATAGAATATTTTAAATTGGACACGGTAATATTTTGGGGTTGTTCTGGGCTGTATTATAATGAAATAATTAGAATAAGTTCACAACCTGTCCTCAGTGACCACAGTTTGTCCAGATACCTGCAATCAATAAGTATGAGACATATTTGCATGCAATTGAGTCAATGCATACAAATTCATCTCATGCATATTCATTATAGATATTCTGAAAACCCAACCAGCTGGGAGTCACTCAGGTCAGGTTTAAGAACTACTCCTCTAGAATATCCAAAGCATCAAAGCAATGAGAAAAGACTAAACAAAAATGAAGAAGACGTGAAAATGTTTTCATATATCTGTGTTGATTTTAAATGAATTAAAATGATTTTCTGAATACCTACAAATGAAAATTGGAAGGGACTCTTATTTTGAATGAATGAAGCATGAATAACATTGAGCACTGCTTTGTATTACTGCAGTAGACTGAGATATTGAGTAGAGTGAGAAAGGCAGCCCTCAAACATAATCAAGAAGAAATGATCATCGACATCTGGGGGATCTATATAAAAAAAAAAGGCAGCTGCTGTTATACAACCATATTTGAGTTTCAGTTATAACTGTAGAAGCCTTCACTGGGACTCTACTTACTCAGAAAAATTACTAGGAGTGTGTGCAGTAAACATCTTTGTTTCATTTTGTTTTGCCATTTTCTGTTATTTATTTCATTCATTCATTTGATATTTATTTCAGAAAAAAAAGAAAAACAAACAGAAGAAAAAAACAAAAGAAAACAAATGCCTTCCACTTAACTTCCCTTGGCCTTCCCTTAACTTCCCCAGCCACTGAACCTCACCCGTCAATAGAGTCTAAAAGGGACAGGAAAAGTCTCAATTTGCTCCTGTCCTTCTAGGTGTACAAAATGGTACCAGATGACCGTCAAAAAGAGCAACAGCTGGAACCACAGGGAGGCACCATGGCATACATATGTAACCCTGGCCTCATCAGTCTGGGCACCAGCTAGCTTGTCACAGGTCAGGGGCACCGGAGACCAGAGCTATAAAGAAAGAGATCTCTTTCTTACAAGTACTGCAGCTTTTCAAGTCACACACACACACACACACACACTGAGAAGGGCGCAGGTCAGGGTCGGATAAAAATCCAGAAGGCCATAGGATTTTTTGCTAGGGCTTTAATTCTCTGGGTTTCCTCTCTGTTCTCTCTCCTTTACCAGTCTGAGAGTAAATACTTTTCACTGTCACTCCAAGAAAAGACTCCAGTCCAGAGAGTTATGCAAAATAACCCAAATTTTACTGAATATACTGCAACAGGCAGTTCAAATCCTCTTTGCAACAAACAGCCTGTTCATAATCCAATTTGATAGCAGATGCAATTTATAAATCCAGAACCACACGTAGGGATATGGTGTATCTTCTTCAAATACAGTTTGTACAAATTTACAGCTCCTCCTGTCCATACCCATCCTTTCTGGGTGAAACAACCTAATGCTGTGCCTGCAGCACTTGTGCAACAAGCAGATCTTCCTTTTTGGACCAGACCTCCCTGTCTGTCCACACCCTTCCAAAGGAGTGCCTCTCTGGGCTACCACTTTTGGCTCTGAACAGCTCTTCACTGTTCCTACACCCAGGCTGGGATCCCCTACTTCCACCCTGGAGAACTCCGCCACGTCACAATTAACGCTGGAATTTACAGAAACAACCTCTTTGGTCATCCTTAGTTTCTTGAACCCATCCAGGACTCCCCCTCTCCTCCAAGGGTCCTGGCAGGTGAGCACGCAACCAAAGACCTCGTGCACTCTCTTCCAACATTATTTATTAGCTCCTAACTCCTCCTCTACTGTCAGAGAGGAGGAGTGGCCTAGTGGTTAGGGTGGTGGACTTTGGTCCTGAGGAACTGAGTTCAATTCTCACTTCAAGCACAGGCAGCTCCTTGTGACTCTGGGCAAGTCACTTAACCCTCCATTGCCCCATGTAAGCCACATTGAGCCTGCATGAGTGGGAAAGCGCAGCATACAAATGTAACAAAAAATAAAAATTCAACAACCAGAAACAATTTCTTCTGCTAAAAACACTATAAACACAGCACCATCAAACAGCCAACCACAATATATGCTGTGGTGGGAAAATGACACCAATTGCTGAAAGTACAACTGTGTTTTTTTGTTTTTTTGCTGCTAAAACTAAGTGCTCAGTGTGCACATCAACTGTTACTTTCAGCAGTTGGTGTCATTTTTCTGCCACTGCCCATATTGTGGTTGGCTGTGTGATGGTGTTGTGTTTATGTTTGTTTTTAAACAATACAAGGGATTTACAAGTCCAATTGAAGTTGAGATTCCTCAGGCAGGCGCACTGTGCGCTGAAACGCAGGACTGCATTGTCTTGATATTATATTTTTATGGATTTTATAGATCTCTGTGGACTATATGCTTTTTATGTGATTTTTACTAACTATCCCTTGGTTAGTACTTCTCTGGTGGTTCCATTTTTTGTTCTGTTATTTTTCTTGGTTGTTTTTTGCAAAGGGGGTACTTCAGCTTTTTTTTGGGGGGGGGGGGGATGCGATATGCTTGCAGCTTTGTAGAGGCCTCTCAACCTGAAAACAGGATCTGTGTGCTGCAAATAGAAGTAAATAGAAATCCCCAGCAGGTGGGTTCAAAGAAGAGTGACCAAAATCATAAAGGGGATGGAACTCCTCTTGTATGAGGAAAGGCTAAAGAGGTTAGGGCTCTTCAGCTTGGAAAAGAGATGGATGAGGGGAGATATGATTGAGGTATACAAAATCTTGAGTGGTGTAGAATGAGTAGAAGTAAATCAATTTTTTATTCATTCCAAAAGTACAAAGGCTAGGGGACACTCGAGGAAGTTACATAGAAATACTTTTAAAACAGATAAGAGGAAATATTTTTTTCACTCAGTGAATAGTTAAGCTCTGGAACTCATTGCCAGAGGATGTGGTAACAGGGGTTAGCATATCTGGGTTTAAAAACAGTTTGGGCAAATTCCTGGAGGAAAAGTCCATAGTCTGCTTTGGAACACTGGGTGTTATTGGCTAAGGGGATTAATAGCAATGATCCTGATCCCACTCCAATATCAGGGTTGGCTCAGCAGCTACCCCCTCTCTATTTCTACCGGGTCACTTGGCAGGGGTATGGAAGTTCTCAAACTCAGGCTACCAAGGACAAATTCTACAATATTGTCCTCCCTTATATAATATTTATCAGCTCCACCCCACACTGAGATTCCATGTATCAGGGCATTCTCAGGTGTGAGCTGGACTCATGATTTTTTCCATCTTCAGTTGAGAAATTAAGTTTTCTCAGGAGGCAATCTTCTTTGAAGTTATTTTGCTCAGTCTAACAGCAAGGAAAGCACATTCTTTGAAAATTCAAACACAGAATGCTAATTGAACTGATAATGCACATACATGCTGGGCTCCTCCCACCCAGGGCACCAACACAGCAAAGGATGGCTGAGGAACAACATGTAGTGAAGTCAAATGGCTGCAACAGGAGCTAGCAGGCACAGTACCCCTGTGGCAGTACTCGGAGCTGCAGGGATAACTAAGAGGAACCTGGTGAAGCTATAGTATGGTGCTAGAATAACTCCAAATGCTGGCTGGCATGAATACTGCACAAGTGCAAGAATGCCAGGGCAAAGCAGCAGCCCTGGACCATACCACTCAAGTTCTGTAAACCCAGCTGAAGAATGTTAAAACTCAGCTGACTCAGACAGAAGTGTCCCAGCAAGAGATGTAAATGGAGATGGAAGGTTTAGCTATCCATCTCAGGGAGACTTCCCAGAAGAGGAATATATTGAGTGAATGGAGCCACAGCAAGGAAACTCAAAACCCGGAGAGCGAACTGAAAACACTCAAGGCCCACTGCTTGGAAGCAGAAACCTTGAATATTACTAACATTTCATCCAATTCCAATGGTCTGAGGAAATCTCCCAGACAGGTTCCTTAGGGGGAAGCACCCCTAAGAGAATAACATGGAGTAAAACCCAGGGTAGACAACTCCAGGAACCCATCGACAGGTGCGAATGAGGCCGGTACCACAGTAAAGGCACAATCACTGCCAAAAAGCCTAGACAAACCATCAGTGGCCAGAGCACTCCCAAAGGTACTTACAGCAAACCTATTGAAAAGCTTAACTAACCAGTCATTGACTCACTTAGATTTGCAAGTGACTACAAGAGACCTTCACAGGTGTAAGAGTCCAGATAGAGATGCTGTCACTACCCTAAGAGGGTGCCCTCAGTTCATGCTGTAGTCAGAACCTGTCTCTGTTAGATTATAACCTCAGGCTGACTCATGGGGAGTTTCCTAGAGGTTCCAGAGGAACCTAATGTCCCACAGGTGATATGACAAGTCTCTGGAGCTGTTTCCAATACCCATGGATCTACATGGGTATTTTTCCTAGGACGAGGGACTGTCACACAGAAAAAGGAGATGGATGAGGAGGCCGCTGATGATGAATTTGATGCGGGTGATCAAGAAGCCATGGACTCAGACCCAGGAGCTGATTGGCTGGATGATGGATATGATGCAATGGAGGAAGAGGATGGAACCATTGAATATGATAAAGAAGAAGCAGTGGCCCTGGATGATCCCCAGCTCCTAGTTAGAGAGGACAAGGGGACATTGTGCCATACGACTGATGAGAAGTCCACCACTCTGGATGGTGCCATGTGCCCAGAATCCAGCTAGTTTGGATCCATTGGTATGGTGGGGCCCAGTGACTGCTACAAGTTAATTGTCCTGATTATGTTCTGGCGCTTGGAAGCCTTGCCTGCCTGGGGAAGGGATAGGTTTCTGAGTTTCCTGGACAGCTTTGGAACACTGGGTGTTAGTAGCAGCCCTTGTCTTAGTTGGGAAGTCCCATGGAGTGGCAAGTGCTCAACTGGGCATGGTTGAGCCGAGGGGGAGGGTATATGAGGGAGTCTATAAGATGCTACCACTCCCCCTGCTGGATACTCCCTCATGGTTTCAGGGTCCCATTAAGATCCATAGTCCCTCCCAAGGGGGAACTGACACAGGAGGAGTGGATTGAGGAAGAGAGGAACTAGGAAGCATAAAGCTCAGGGCACAGCTAGGCCAGGAAGGACCAGGGGAAGGAAAAAGTGCCCCAGTATATGCTTTCACTATGTATGTCTAGCTACTATGACCTAGTTGAAGTAAGTCAGACTTCCAATTGGATACTTGTGAACCCAGTTCTGAGATCTGGCTGGCCCAGAGAGACTGAGAAAGAAACTATTCAGACTGTGTTTGGGGCATAGCAGTCACAGGCCAAGGACTGTGTTTGTCCCTTGTCAGCCACAAGCCCTTGTCAAGGCTTTTCCCTCTGAATTAAAGAGACTTTACCTTTTTGTTCCTGATCCTGTGAAGCAACAGGCCTCAAGTTTAAGTTAATAAAGTGCTAACCTTAATTTTGCAAACTTGTCCAGCTGTGTTATTTGGAGGTCTACCCTCAACCCTCACTCACAGTATCACAATGACCATCAAGCCAGCACCATTTTGTTCTATAATCACAAGGTGCTGGCCACAGAGCTGACTGATGTTATTTGGAAAGAAGGACTGATATGGCAGGAACAATTAGGAATCATTCCTACACCATTCTATAACTGTGAATTCAAACCTAGTGACACAGGAGCAACAGAGGATCGCTCCTACTCTACCCATTTAGAGGACCACATTGGTGATCTCAGACTTGGTGGAACAAGAGCAACTTGGGATGATTCCTGTCCCATATGGGCATGATGGATGGGGGTAAGTTGGCTAAGGGGATTAACAGCAATGACCCTAATCCTACTCCAATATCAGGGTTGGCTCATCACAGCTACCCCATCTCTATTTTCACCGGGTCACTTGACAGGGGTATGCATCAGTCAGCTCTGTGGCCAGTGCCACAGCCAAGTGACCAGAGAAGTGAGAAGACAAGGGGAAATTGAGGAGGCAGGGTTTCAGTAGAGGTGCTACAATTTTGGATTCAGTGTGCAGCCCTTTTTTGTTTTTGAAAAGAAAGAAAATTGTATCTTGGAGAGGTGTTTCATTTTGTTTCATTTGAAAATGAAATGAAACAAGCTTTTCATTGTATTTTTCATTTGATTTTCACTTGAAAACACATCCCTACAAATTCCACCCCTTCCCCCTTATTTACTGTTTTATTCAAAGAGGTATATACAAATATTGTGTTGAATATTTTGTTACAGGTATGTCGCCACATTGTATAGAAATTAAACTCTGGTCAGGTGCTAGCAAAACTATCCTTAATTAAAAGGATGTTGACAATTTTCTTGAGGGCAGATGGAGCAGAAGTGCCACCAAATGAAATATTAATCACTTGGATAAACTGAATGAGGCCAATTCAATCTGGAACTCTATAAACACACCTCTGGGAATTGTATCATATGTTGACAAGAATGGGCTTTGCATTTTTCAGTGCCAATATGGCATGTAGAGAAGCAAACTAGATGAACTTGGACATAAGGATGGTATTGTAAGCACAAACTTTGCATCTTGAGACATGGACACTGCTAATTATTCTGTTTTGAACTAGAGCATTTTTTAATTGGAAAATAAACCCTACAATATAATGCTAACACTTAGCATTACTATATTACACTTGAGATTTACTAAGTGTAATATTGAATTACAGATTATTTTTGAACCACGCAAAAATTTTAGGACTTTTTTAAGTGTCAGTTTTCTGTGACAGTGGATTGCCCATTCCGGGGCAATAACTGAAAGTTTTTACATGGATACCCATGTGTTTACTTCCTTATAAACATGGTCTGAATATTAACAACCCCTCTTTATAGACTGTACCTGCAGCCCTCTAATAAATTGCCAAATGAAAATGCTAAGCATTAAATCAGTAGATTGAAAAGCTGTATCCATGTTTTGGTTCAGCTCAGGGAGTACAGGAGGGGTTTCTGAAAGGTAGGGAGGGATCTGAGAGGGAAGAGGGCAGGGAGCTATCAGTCCCCCACCTGGTTTTGCTTTAGGGCAAGTGGGAAAAAAGCTCTTGGTGGGGTTGTCAGAGTCCTCACCCCCTACTAAGACTGTATGTTGAGGTGGGAGGGAAGGATTATCATTGAAGAGCTGTTGGCCTCCCATTTAGTTTCATAGTCAGGTGAGAGAGAGAGAAGGGATCATGGGAAGGAGGCAGGTGTTGGTTCATCTACACTGAACTTTTAACTATGGTAGGAGGAGTTTCTGTGCTGCTTAGTCAAAATTATTGAAGTTCCCTAATTACAGCCGAATACGCTTTAGTTCAGATTTCTTCATTGCAAGGTTGGGGGCTAATGATGTCCCCCTTCAAATCCAGGTGTTGCTCCCTCAATCTTCCCAGTACATAATCTTTCCACCTCCCACTACCACTGTTATATTTTCCTTAGACTTGAAGCTGCATACTGTTTAATACCTATACCATGCAGCTCTCAGTAAATTTGAGCTATGTGCTGCTTGAAATCCTATTCTATTCTCATAAGATTGTGAGAGCACCATACAGTTTAAACTCAATGTGAGCTATGTGATGGTGAAAGAAAATATGATAGCTGTTGAAAAAGTGGTATCATAAACAAGCCTTCAGAGAAAATATAAGAGGAAATTAAAAACTGGAGGGTGGGGAAGAACCAGCCTGAAAGGGATTAGGTTGGAGGCAAAATGGTTGAGGTTGACAGGGTGCTGGCTTGTTTTGGTCTTGACTCTCACAGTGAAGTTTTTTTTTTTTTACAAAATGTGAAAATCTCTGTTTTTAAACCAGATTTTCAGCCAGAACCTAGTTGTCTAGATTCAACTGAAAAATACCTATAACTGCTTAGGTGTCCTTTTACCAAGCTGCATTAGGTGCAAACACATGCCTATCGCAGTCAAAAATGGAGTACCACGGGATGCACTCAGGCATCCTGCAGAAACTCTGAAATCTGTGTGCACTCATCCATGCACTAAATGATTTGTGGGGGCGTGTCATGGGTGGAGAGTGGCATTCCTGCGCTAACCAGTTAGCTCGTTTACATTGTCACACGCTAACTGGTTAGTGCATAGTTACTGCATGAGCCCTTACCACATACAAAATGGATGGCAGTAAGTGCTCATGGAGTAATTTAAAAAAATGGCCGTGCACTAATAGTAACATTAGTGCATGGCCATTAATGTAAAAAAAAAACAACAACCATTTTTTACAACCACGGTAAAAATGTCTTTAGTGTGTGGGAAAGACCCGCATATGGGCATACTAAGGACACTTTTTACCGCAGCTTAGTAAAAGGACTCCTTAATGATCTCTTTCCTACTGTTACAGGGGAATATAAAACTGTATTCCCTAGTGTTCGAAACATATAGTAAACTGTCATACAAAATGGTCTATTCTGTATCTTTCACCAGATCATTTGTGTGCTTTTTTCTTTTCATTTGACACCTGTGAAGAAGTGATAGATCTGAACTTAACACTTATCAACCTTAGTTGCTAACTGCAGGTAAGACATGTAGACATTAAATTTAAAAAAGTGCACATGTTCCTCTTTGCCTTAAGACTTAAAAAGGGGTGCAACTACTGTTGTGGGAGCCCAGCCTAAAGCTGTGAACTGCATGTTGGTAGAGGCTGCCTGCTAGGTGATAATAAAAGAAGAGGCAGTGGTAGCAGTGTTGGAAGGAGGTGAGTGTAGCACATGCTGCATTTACCTCTAGCCATGCTGCTATGTTTGATCTTGTAATCAAACTCTTCCCTACTGTAGCCCTGCAGAAAGTAAAGCACTGAAATCCCTCATTTCCTTGGGAGGTAGCTTGGCATGCACAGCTCAGCTAGAAGTGATAGGCATATAGATTAGGTTAGGGCTTTTCAGCTTGAAGAAGAGACAGTTGAGGGGAGATATACATATGTATTGCCATACAAGGAAAGACCAAAGGTCCATCAAGCCCAGCATCCTGTTTCCAACAGTGGCCAATCCAGGTCACAAATACCTGGCAAGATCCCAAAAAAGTACAAAACATTTTATACTGCTTATCCAAATAGTGAATTTTCCCCAAGTCCATTTAATAATGGTCTAGGGACTTTTCCTTTAGGAAGCCGTCCAAACCTTTTTTAAACTCTGCTAAACTAACAGCCTTTACCACATTCTCTGGCAACGAATTCCAGAGTTTAATAACACATTGAATGAAGAAAATTTTTCTCTAATTCATTTTAAATTTACTACATTGTAGCTTCATCGCATGCTCCTTAGTCCTAGTATTTTTGGAAAGCGTAAACAGATGCTTCACATCTACCCGTTCAACTCCACTCATTATTTTATAGACCTCTATCATATCTCCCTTCAGCCGCCTTTTCTCCAAGCTGAAGAGCCCTAGCCACTTTAGCCTTTCCTCATAGGGAAGTCGTCCCATCCCCTTTATCATGTTTGTCGCCCTTCTCTGCACCTTTTCTAATTCCACTATATCTTTTTTGAGGTGCCATGACCAGAATTGAACACAATATTCGAGGTGCGGTCGCACCATGGAGCAATACAAAGGCATTATAACAACCTCATTTTTGTTTTCCATTCCTTTCCTAATAATACCTATTTGCTTTCTTAGCCACAGCAGCACACTGAGCAGAAGGTTTCAATGTATCATCAACAACGACACCTAGATCCCTTTCTTGGTCCGTGACTCCTAACATGGAACTTTGCATGACGTAGCTATAATTTGGGTTCCTCTTTCCCACATGCATCACTTTGCACTTGCTCACATTAAATGTCATCTGCCATTTAGACGCTCAGTCTCCCAGTCTCGTAAGGTCCTCTTGTAATTTTTCACAATCCTCCTGCGATTTAACGACTTTGAATAACTTTGTGGCATCAACAAATTTAATTACCTCACTAGTTACTCCCATCTCTATGATATGATAAAGATTTACAAAATAATAGGTGGGGTGGAATGGGTAAAATAAATCTGTATTTACTCTGAAAAAGTAGAAAGACAAGGGGATATGCTATGAAGTTACTCAGTAGCACAATTAAAACTAATTGTAGAAAATATTTTTTTTTCATTCAACATATAATTAAGCATTGTAATTCATGATGACAAATGTGGTTAAAGCAGTTAGCATAGCTGGGTTTAAAAAAGATTTGGCCAAGTTTCTGGAGAAAAAAGTCTATAAACCATTATTAACAAAGTACCTGCAAACCTGAGAAAAGCAACTGGCTATCTCTTGGGGTAATCTGCATGCAAACTGTCTACTAATTGTGTCCTAGATTGGCCATGTATAGATACAGGATTCTGGCCATGACTGATGTTTGCTCTGGTCCAACATGGCAGTTCTTATGTTCTAAACTAAACAGGCAACCATGATACTTTGTTCATGATGTTTTTGAAAAGGTAATAGTATCTTTACTTTACATACCCACTTGTGAAAGAGTAAATTATATACAGAGAAGATACTTTGTGATGTACTACTTTCTGCTGCATTACGGCCAGGACCAAAGACTAAGGAATGGATATAAGGAATGGAGAAAAAACAAGATATCTTAATTTGTATAATAAAATTTAGAAGCAACAGGTTTATGAAAAGAAGGCAAAGCAAGTGGAACGAGGTGAAGAATGAGAATGGCATTGCAAGATTGAAGTAGTTAGAAAGGTGTCACCTCTGGATGCATGAAGCTGCATGCATATTGGAGTATAATTGTGTATGCCAGAGATATATGGCGATATATGGAGGATTATATGAGCCTTCTATAGTCAGTATTCAGGAGTATTGTTAGCAGAAGAAAAAGTTGGATCACTGGGATGTATTTGCATTTAATTTTCAGATGTACATCTATAGAAGACACCTGTTTTTTAGGTGGTCCTAATTCTGCTGTACTACAGTACATCTTTCTTCCTCAAGATCATGATTTTGATCATGAGCTCCTCCAGATCTCAGGAAAGTTTTTTTTTTGTTGTTGTTGTTTGTTTAATTTAAAACAGAGAAGTACAATTAATACACTTGTGTGACTATACTAGAAATATAAATTCCAGCAACAGTTTGAAATATATTTTTACAACTACTTCTACATTTTTTTTTAATAGTGACATTTGAAGTGTAAGAAAACAGTTAAATAAATTCCACCCAAAGGAAACCATAGGGGTGGGTGATCTGTGACTGTGCACAAAATGACCGGAAGGCATCTGTCTTGGATTGGCTGCCCTCTAACCAAGACATATCTGTTCCATGAATGCGCCCTTTCAAGACTTACTTTTTCTTCAAAAATGATCTGACTGGCCAATACTTCAATAAGCAAGTAAGCTAGTGGCCATAACTTTTAAGGTAAGTACAATAGCTGTTCTGTAGGCATGACAGTTTTCAGGGCTCATGAATAAAGACATTTCACATTGTGTAATTTTATGTAATGCAGATTCTGTACATTTTAAAAATCTATTACTTTATATATATGGCATTCATTCTGCCCTGTTACATTTACTGCATTATCGCAGTAAAATATATCAATTGCAGTCTTTTTAAATAGTTGTTTCTAAACAATGGTTTAAATTACATATTTTCATGGAAATTTTTATATTTGTAATGTGCATTAGTCTTTCAACCTTGAAAAAGAGTTGTGGTAAAATCACAGATTAGTAAAGCAAAGTTTTTTATTTGTGACAAAAGCAGCCACCAGTCACACGAGTAGGTAACATGATGCATATGCCACCTAATACATTTGCCAGAGATTTGTGGCAAAGGCAAAAAGGCCAATTCATTATTAGCATGTACGTTGGTCATGCTTATACTATTTGCAAGCAACCAAAAAAAAGTGGCTACATTTTCTAACACACTATCAGAAGAATTCTATAAATAATACTTAAATCTGCGCACGCAAATTAGGGCACATGTTCAATTTGTGCATGCAATTTAATTGAGTAATAAGTCTGTTAGTGTCAATAATTTGGCATTAACAATTATTGATGTTAATTGGCAAATATTTGGATTTACATTCACATCTTGCTATACGCTATTCAGAGGCTATTCAGAGGCATTCACTAAAGATGCACATTATTATTGTAGAATTCAGGAGATCTGCGCCTTCTTTAGGCATGGGGATTTACACCCCAAGGTAAATCCTCACACCTAAAAGTTGGGCACGGAGCACAACACTACGTAGTATTCTATAAACAGTGCCCAACTTGGAGCACCATTTATAGAATAACATTCAGCATGCATTTTTTCGGTGTCCAAATTTGGGTGCCATTTACTGAATTAATTCTATAGGGGTATTTTATAGAAGATTTTTCACTCATTAGAGGGCTTTTTATAAAGTTACCCAAGGAATTACTCACATTTAAAAAGTACATGCGGTAATAAGAAGGATTTGAACCCTGGTCTCTCTGGTTCACAGCCTGCTGCTCTAACCATTTAGATGATCATTTACTGATTAGCATATGTTATCTGTAACAGGGCCCATAGGAATAAAATAGGTCCTGTGGCAGATAACATGCACTAATCTTTAGTAAAAGACCTCCTTAGTCTTCTCCCCAAGAGAGTAAATAGGCCCTGTAGTTAGTACAAAATGCTGCTGCAAAACTTCACCCTGATGTTTTTCATTTTTATTAATCCTTGCCAATTTTCTTGAGAATTAGTCCTGTTGCTAATTCATAAGCAATTGAATTGTTATGCTCCTGTATATTTGTATTCCGTTTTGAAGCTCTACCAACAAGCCGTGTCTCAGGGGCGTAGCCAGACAACAGATTTTGGGTGGGCCTAGGCAAGAAGTGGGTGGGCACCAAGTGTTCTCCCCCCCCCGCCCCACAACCACCAAAAAAGTATCTCAGCTGGCGGGAAACTGTTTCTTTCCACCTTGGCAGTCTGCAGGAAGCATGCACTGAAAACTGAGCAGGTGCCGGTATTGTGGAGAGTAGCGGTTTCGTTACCATCAGGGTGAAGTCTTCAGCTAGCAGAGCGTGGGATCCCCACCAGCTACCGCTAAACATGTGCTACTGTTGGGCGGGTCTCAGCCCTAAGTGGGTGGGCCGTGTTTTAAGATCAGATGGAACACATTTGTTGACAATTCCTACATCTCATCAAATGCATGCAACTACATTGAAATGTGCTTTTTTTATTTTGCTGGGCCTGCTGAGTGGAACAAAGTACCAAATGAACTGCAAATAATGGCTGCTACAGTTAGGTTTAGAAGGTGTCTAAAAATATTTCTTCAGTTTTTCTGGGAGCTATTCTATAAAGGGGCATCTACATCTACACTTAGGCTATAGATAGATAGATAGATAGATAGATAGATAGATAGATAGATAGATAGATAGATAGATAGATACACTCCATTTAAGTGCAAGTCAGATAAATGCATGCTCTGTTTAACTGCATGCCGTACTTCAGTCCCATTTTTGGCACCATCAATTTCTATGGGGACAAACTTCAGTTTAGCTCACCAATGATAATTGCAAGATTCGCTTATATGCATAGGCGCCCCGTATAAGAGGCTTAGCCCAATCGTGGACTTCCGACTTCCCTTCTGCCCTCACAAGAGCAGCGCTTTTGCGAGGCAGCTCTGGCTCTCCCTCCTTCCTTCCTTGGTTCCCGCTCTGGCTCCCCGATCAGCAGCCCCCCCCCCGCACGTTTTAACCTTTACTCTCCGACGTGGCAGCGATGTCTATCAATGAAGAAGGCACAACAGACTCACTTCCAGCTTCTCTCTTCACACAGTGTCCCGCCCTCGCGGGAACAGGAAATGCATCATCGCTGACGCTGAAGGCGGGACACTGTCTGAAGAGAGAAGCTGGAAGCGAGTCTGTTGTGCCTTCTTCATTGATTGACATCGCTGCCACGTCAGAGAGTAAAGGTTAAAATGCGCGGGGGGGGGGGGGGCTGCTGATCGGGGAGCCAGGGCGGAAACCAAGGTAGGAAGGAGGGAGAGACAGTGCTGCCTCGCAAAAGCGCTACAGCTTGCCACAGAGAGTAAAAGGGTTGGGGGGGGGGGGGAAGGAACAGAGAGGAGGGCTGTTAGGGAGCTGAGGGAGGCAGGGGGAATCGCTGAATGTGGAGAGAAGGTGATGGCAGGGGGAGAGAACAGACTGCTGTAGGGGAGAGGAGGGGAGGGCAGGGGAGAGGAGAATTGCTGGCCATGTAAGGAGGGGAGGGCAGGGGAGAGAGGAGAATTGCTGGGCATAGATCGAGGGGGCAGGGGAGAGAGGAAATTTTCTGGAGATGGATGGAGGAGAGGGCAGGGGAGAATGGAGAGTTCCTGGACATGGATGGAGGGGAGGGCAAGGGAGAGAGGAGAATTCTGGACATGGATGGATGGATGGGGTCAGGGGAGAGAGGAAATTTGCAGGATATGGGTGGATGGAGGAGATGGCAGGGGAGAATGGAGAGTTCCTGGATATGGATGAAGGGGAGGGCAGGGGAGAGAGGAGAATTGCTGGGCATAGATGGAGGGGGCAGGGGAGAGAGGAAATTTTCTGGAGATGGATGGAGGAGAGGGCAGGGGAGAACGGAGAGTTCCTGGACATGGATAGATAGATGGATGGAGGGGAGGGCAAGGGAGAGAGGAGAATTCTGGACATGGATGGATGCATGGAGACAGGGGAGAGAGGAAATTTGCAGGATATGGGTGGACGGATGGAGGAGAGGGAAGGGGAGAATGAAGAGTTGTTGGACATGGATGGATGGAGGGGAGGGAAGTCAGGAAGGAGATGCACATGCATGGAGGGGAGGGAAGAGAGGAGAAATGCTGGACATGAATGGAGTGGAGGACAGGGAAGAGAGGAGAAATGTTGGACAAGGATGGGGGGAAGGAAAGATAAAGGAAGGAGATGCACACGGATGGAGTGGAAGGGAGAGAGGAGAAATGCTGGACATGGATGGGGAAATTGCTGAATTTAAAGGCTGCATTGGAACACTTTGAGGGCAGAAGTTGAAACTGGAGAAAGGATAGGGTGGTAGACAGGACGCATAAGGACACAGAAAGATGGTGGACATGGTGAGAGAAAAAAATATCAAATGGAAAGAAGACACCGGGACCAAAGCTAATAGAAAAACTAAATGCTCAGACAGCAAAGGTAGAAAACATTTTTTATTCAAAATTTATTAATTGGAATATGTCAGCTTTTGGAAATGTACATCTGTGATATTTTGCATGTAAGTTTCAATGTTTCTAGTATTGCTGCATGCTGAGTCCGACTTCTTATATTTTGCCTTCATATCTGTTGTGTCATGTGTTTTTCATGTGTGATCAAGATGCAGTATTCTGCTAGCATGAAGTATTTGCAGCCCTTTTTGTTTTGTTTTGGTTTCACTAGGTTGTGTACTGGTGTTTTAGAGCCCGGTGTATTTATAGTGCTGCCTTTCCACGCATAAGGTTGTAGCTCGTCCTGTCCTTGGAATTAGTGCTGTTATGGTTTGGTAAGGTTATGAATGTGTTTTTGCACAAGTTTGTGTATAGTGTTTTGCAGTGGAGAGATTGTGTGTTGGGCTTACTGAGGTGGCACCAAAACATCAGAAAGGGTGTAGAGCCTAAATCATGACACACTACCTCTTGAAGGATCTACATATGGTCGTTAATAAAAGGAGCTCATTGTGAACACTATCCACCCTAAAAGGGTGTTTTGTGGCTCTACATGAGAATTGTGATATTATGATCCTTTGTTTCATATTGTTGACGGTCTGCATTTTCCGTATGGTGGTATATTGGTGTATTAGGGTCTTCCCAGTGTAATATTTATGGTACAGTAAGGTTCTGAGTGTGTTTTTGCACAAAGTTGTGCATAGTGTTTTGCAGTTGAGCGATTGTGTTTAGTATATGCTTTGAGCAACCACTTTATTCTTTGACATATGATACATATCTAATATCTAAATTTAATAAAAGGTATTAACTGTGACTATTTTATTTTTACTTATTTTTTTCAGTGTGTTGTCAATTATGGAGGTAAGCTCCGCCCCTGGCCCACCCCTAACCCCGCCCCCTTTAGCCTCCCCAAACAGTTGGGCCACCGACCGCCTATGCTTATATGCATGGTTTAAGACCGCTCCTCTGCAGGAAAGACTCAGCATAAGTGCATGCACAGAATATGGAAGCCGATTGGCATGTGACAAAGGGCAATAAATTTGAAATCTCATTGGTTAACCACCACAGGCAGAATAAGTGAAAGAAAGTTGTTAGAGTGTACACTGGAGTCGTCGTCATAATTGCGCAACTGTTAGACTTTAACACTGGCTGAACGAATAGAAGTTCTTAAAAAATTAGAAAACAAACAAAGTCAAGCATCTATTGCTAAAGAATGTATCTTGAAGCAGAAAGATCAGCTTCTGGAAGACTGGCAAAACAATACAAATCCACACAGGAAACGTAAACGGGCGGGAAAAGATGAAGATGAGGATGTAGAAGATGCTCTTCTTCGGTGGTTTTCTCAAGTCAGGAGCAGACAGTTTCCTGTTGGTGGTCCACTGCTTATGGAGAAAGCTAATCAGCTAGCTGAAAGTCTTGGACTAACTGAATTCAAGGTCACTGTTGGATGGTTGGAAAGATGGAAGGACAGGAACAACATAAAATTCAAGAAACAGCATGGTGAAAAACAAGACGCTGATGACTTTTGTGCTGAACATTGGGTTGTTTCAGTTCTTCCTACCATCTTGAACGAGTTTGCACCTCGTGACATTTTCAATGCTGATGAAAACGGTCTCTACTGGCGAGCGATTCCTGATGGAAAATTTGCATTCAAACAAGCCGAAACTACAGGAAGTAAAACGTCGAAGGACTGACTGACAATCCTCCTTTGCTACAATATGGATGGGAGTGAGAAGTTGGAACCCCTCGTCATTGGAAAGAGCAAACAGCCCCGTTGCTTCAAGATTGTTAAGTGACTTCCTGTGTCTTATGAGGCTAACACAAATTCATGGATGACTTTGGAAATTTGGAAGCAGTGGCTAAAGAAGTTAGACACTAGAATGTGGGCACAAAAGTGTCAGATTTTGTTGCTTTGTGATAATTGTGCTGCACATAGTGATGATGTCAGGCTGTCTAACATCAAGGTGGTCTTCCTGCCACCAAACACTACCTCTCTGATCCAACTTATGGATCAGGGCATGATAGCCAATTTCAAACAACATTATCGGGCTCTTGTGCAATGTCGTCTGATGAGCATTATGGATGACCAGACTGGCATGGATAAACATGCTGTTGAACTGGCTCATAATCTATCACTTTTGGATTCCCTACATATTTATTTTTGTTACATTTGTACCCCGCGCTTTCCCACTTGTGGCAGGCTCAATGCGGCTTACATATTGTATACAGGTACTTATTTGTACCTGGGGCAATGGAGGGTTAAGTGACTTGCCTAGAGTCACAAGGAGCTGCCTTTGGCTGAAGTAGGAATCGAACTCAGTTCCTCAGTTCCCCAGGACCAAAGTCCACCACCCTAACCACTAGGCCACTCCTCCACTCCACATATGCAGAAAGAAGCCTGGAATCATGTTACACAGGCAACCATTGTGAACTGCTACAAGCGGGCAAGCTTGCTAAGGATGTTGAGGGGGACGAAACAGATACAGCTGTTGCAAACGCATCTGATGACTAGGCTATAGACATCCCAGCCGGTGTTACTGAAGAGGAGTTTCATCACTACGTAGCTGTTGATTACGATCTACAAACAGCTGATGACAGCACTGATGTCGAGATATACGTCTACACGCAGGCAACGGCTGATGATGAAACAGATGATGAAATGAGCAGCGAGGCACATGCTGATGAAATTCAACAACCTCCTGTCACTTTTGCAAGAGCGCTGGAGAGTCTCAACACCGTGCGGGCTTATCTGGAGGCCACTGGATGCCAGTGCTATGACAGTTTTTACAGTCTGGCAGATGTAGTCTATGGAACTCACAGACACAAGAGTGTACAGAGGACTGACTGATTACTTCAAGTAAGCTTAACGTCAGTTAATGGAGACTGTATAACCTCAGTTAATGGAGACTGTATACTGTACGTACAATAAACAGTACTGTACATATGTTTATCAGATCTCAAGCTTCTTTGGGTCACAACGGTTAAGTGCACGCTCCGGTTAACTGCATGTATTTCCTTGGTCCCAGACCTTTGCACTTAAACGGATTGCACTGTACCAAATTCCTATCTCTGTATGTTACCCAGCTTCCCCCACAGATTGCATTATTCTTCTCTTAATAAAATGGATTCCTACCTTTAGAATTTGGTTAGGATTCTGGACTAGAAAGCAAAATGCTACAATAAACGTCTTCTGCTCTCTCCAAGCAGGTACAGCAGAATTAGGACCACCTAAAAAAACAGGTGATTCATAATGCAATAAATTTTGGCTTTTTGCTAAAGAATGCCATTTGGCAAAAACTTAGATGCCAACAGCCACCAGAAGTAACTAGTTAACTGGTTAACACCCTAGAATAGTCAGACTTATCTGAATAAATAAAATTAAGCACTAAGTAGGAATATTATCTTTGTCAGGCTAACTGATTTTACTGATTGTGCTACAATAATGTAGTCAAGTAGCTTTTGTTACCTGGATTAGTCAAACCATTGATTAATTGGATAAAACTTTTTCGGTAATATTTCTTAGTCATCTGAGCTAATCTTATTCATCCAACTGTCTCACTACTGAATGGATTATTGAAAATTGACCCCTGTATTACTCCTTTTATTTGACTTTGGAAAGGAGGCTATGGAATCTGGAGGGTGAAAAGGAGTAAGAGAGAGCTGGGGGGAAGGGGGTTAGGGTTCAAATGTTTTAAACTCTCTCTTCATGAAAATGCTTTCCAACAAAAATCCAAGAATTCTTCACTGCCCCAGCATACTTCCCAATTGAATATTATACTTTATTTACTTGAGGGTGATTTGCCGAATCAGGCTGAACTACCAGGAATGGGGTCACAGCTCAGAAGATTGTGATTTCAGCTTTGCGGCAAGAAGGGATAAACTGTTTAGGAAGAAAAAAAAATGAGTTTTCTCATCTCATTAAAGAATACTGTACAAAGGGCTATTGAAATCATTTGGATAATGGCAAAAAGCCCCCTGCTCCCCCCCCTAATCTAAGATCAGGGCAAATCCACAGCAAATGGCCTTAAGGCCAAGATAGCTGCCTTCAACATATCTCAATTGGAAATAGCTTAATTTAACTAGCTGGGTAATAGCTTCCAGAGGGACTGTGTTTTACAGAGTGGATCCTTTATGCCTAATTTTCAGCTGTTAGGCATGAGAAAAGTATCTGGGTTAATAAGCAATTATGTATGTGCATTATCAGCTCAATTAGCATGCTGTTTGAATTTTCAAAAGAATGTGCTTTCCTTGCTGTTATACTGAGCAAAATGACTTCAAAGAAGACTGTCCTCTGAGAAAGCTTAGTTTCTCAGCTGAAGATATGGAACACATTACCTCTCAGGCAGTAGATGAAAAGGTGGCATTTGGGTTTATAGCTTGGTAGTGCACCTAAAAAGAATGGATGTACAGTGCATAAGAAGTAAAGCCATCAACTGGAAACCAGAAGTGGAAAGAGATCCAGAAAACAGATGTGCCATCAAACAGTTCAAAAGGACCCTGCTGATATGGATATCAATTGCTCAGAAGCAGCTGATGAACTACAAGACTGACAAGTGTGGAAAATGCATCTGTCTGCCTTAGTCACTAACCCCTCAAATTCTTTTTAAGGCATGGCAAGAAGCGTGTGTTAAATTGGGTGTGTGCCAAATTTATGTGCACTACTTAATTGAGTAACAAGCCAATCAGTGAAGTACATAAGCATTGTCACAGTGGGACAGACCAAAGGTTCATCAAGCCCAGCATCCTGTTTCCAGCAGTGGCCAATCCAGGTCACAAATACCTGGCAAGAGGCCAAAAAAGCTTAATACATTTTATGCTGCTTATCCCAGAAATAAGCAGTGGAATTTCTCCAAGTCAATTTAATAATGGTCGATGGACTTTTCCTTAAGGAAGCCATCCAGACCCTTTTAAAACCCCGCTAAGCTAACCACCTTTACCACATTCTTTGGCAACAAATTCCAGAGTTTAATTACATGTTGAGTGAAGAAATATTTTCTCCAATTCGTATTAAATTTACTACTTTGTAGCTTCATTGTATGCCCCCTAGTCCTAGTATTTTTGGAAAGAGTAAACAAATGATTCACGTCTACCCGTTCCACTCCATTCATTACTTTATAGACCTGTATTATATCTCCCCTCAGCTGTCTCTTCTCTAAGCTGAAGAGCCCTAGATGCTTCAGCCTTTCCTCATAGGGAAGTCATCCCATCATCTTTTTAATTTTATCGCCCTTCTCTGTACCTTTTCTAATTCCACCATATCTTTTTTGAGATGCGATGATCAGAATTAAGCACAATATTCAAGGTGCAGCCACACCATGGACCGATACAAGGGCATTATAACATCCTCACTTTTGTTTTCCATTTCTTTCCTAATAATACCTAACATTCTATTTGCTTTCTTAGCCACTGTAGCACACTGAGCAGAGGATTTGAACGTATCATCGACAACGATGCCGACATCCCTTTCGTAGTCGGTGACTCCTAACGTGGAACCTTGCATTATGTAGCTATTTTTTGTTCCTCTTTCCCACATGCATCACTTTGCACTTGCTCACATTAAACGTCATCTGCAATTTAGACGCCCAGTCTCCCAGTAGTAAGGTCCTCTTGTAATTTTTCACAATCTTCTCGCAATTTGATAATTTTGAATAACTAGTTGCTCCATCTCTAGATCATTTATAAATATGTTAAAAAGCAGTGGTCCCGGCACCCCCCCCCCCCCCCGAGGAACCCCACTATCTACCCTTCTCTATTGAGAATACTGACCATTTAATCCTACTCTCTGTTTTCTATCTTTTAACCAGTTTTTAATCCACAATAGGACACTACCTCCTATCCCATGACTCTCCAATTTCTTCTGGAGTCTTTCATGAGGCACTTTGTCAAACGCCTTTTGAAAATCCAGATACACAATATCAACCAGCTCGCCTTTATCCACATATTTGTTCACCCCTTCAAAGAAATGTAATAGATTGGTGAGGCAAGATTTCCCTTCACTAAATCCATGTTGACTTCGTCTCATTAATCCATGCTTTTGAATATGCTCTGTAATTTTGCTCTTTATAACAGTCTTTACCATTTTGCCTGGTACCGATGTCAGACTCACTGGTCTATAATTTCCCTGATCCCTTCTGGAACCTTTTTAAAATATTGGCGTTACATGGGCTACCCTCCAATCTTCCGGTACCATGCTCAATTTTAAAGATAAATTACATATTACTAACAATAGTTCTGCCAGTTCATTTTTCAATTCTATCAGTACTCTGGGAGGAATACCATCTAGTCCAGGAGATTTGCTACTCTTCAGTTTGTCAAATTGCCGCATTACATCCTCTAGGTTTATAGAGATTTCATTCAGTTTCTCTGACTTGTCAGCTTCGAATACCATTTCTGGCACCTGTATCTCTCCCAAATCTTGTTCGGTGAAGACTGATGCAAAAAATTCATTTAATCTCTTTGTTATGGCTTTGTCTTCCCTGATTGCCCCTTTTACTCCTCGGTCATCTAGCTTTCCAACCGATTCTTTTTCTGGCCTTTTGCTTTTAATATACCTAAAAAAAGTTTTGCTATGTGTTTTTACCTCCAGAGCAATCTTTTTTTCAAAGTCCCTCTTTGCCTTTCTTATCAGCGCTTTGCATTTGACTTGACATTCCTTATGCGGTTTCTTACTATTTTCAGTCAGTTCCTTCTTCCATTTTCTGAAGGATTTTCTTTTAGCTCTAATAGCTTCCTTCACCTCACTTTTTATCCATGACAGCTGTCGTTTGACCTTCTTCCTTCCTTTTTAAATACATGGAATATATTTGGCCTGGGCTTCCAGGATGGTATTTTTTGAACAGCATCCACGTCTGATGTAAATTTTTGACTTTTGCAGCTGCTCCTCTAAGTTTTTTTTCACCGTACTTTTCATTTTATCATAGTCTCCTTTTTGAAAGTTAAACACTAACATATTGGATTTCCTGATTATACGTACTCCATAATATGAAATCTTATCATATTATGTTCACTGTTATCAAGCGGCCCCATCACCATTACCTCCCGCACCAGATCATGCCAGGGGCGTAGCCAGACACCTAATTTTGGGTGGACCTAGGACCAAAATGGGTGGGCAGAAGAATTCTGCCCCATCCCACAGGTGATTTGGTCTCTCCTTTACTCACCTGCATGCCATATGGTCTCTCAAACATCTCCCCACCCCCGCATACCTTTTAAATAACAGATTTTCACTGTAAGCGAGCAGCAACTAATACACACTGCTCATGTTGCCCCACACAACCTTCCCACTGATGCAACTTCCTATTTCCACATAGGTGGGAATACATCAGAGGGAAGGCTGTGGGGCCGAAACAAGCAGTATGTATCAGTCACTGCTTGCTGCGGGCAAAGATCTGCTATTTACAAGATATGCAGGATGGGCACTTGTTGGGAGTTTTCAGTTGATGGGGCTTGGGAATCCCTGCCAGCCACATCATAGGTGTACTACTACTGGGTGGGCCTGAACCCTAAGTGGGTGGGCTTGGGCCCACCCAGGCCCACCCTTGGCTACGCCACTGGATCATGCACTCCACTAAGGACTAGGTCTAACATGTTTCCTTCTCTTGTCGGCTCCTGTACCAGCTGCACTATAAAGTAATCCTTGATTTTGTCAAGGAATTTTACCTCCCTAGCATGCCCTGATGTTAAATTTACTCAGTCAATATCGGGGTAATTGAAATCACCCATTATTATCATGTTGCCTAGTTTGTTAGCCTCCCTAATTTCTGATAATATTTCTACATCCGTATGTTCATCCTGGCCATTCGGACAGTTCTACACTCCTATCACTATCCTTTTCCCCTTTACACATGGAATTTCAATCCACAGGTATTCCAAGATGTGTTTTGTTTCCTGCAGAATTTTCAAACTATTTGATTCAAGGCCCTCCTTAATGAGGACTGAACTGGGCCCTTCTGTGCCTTCTAGAGACTATTTGTTAATGCTGTGTCAGAAACGTCAAGTTTTAAAACTAAGGAGAAAAGGATATGGAGACTAGCTAATAAAGTTTGCTTGATTTTTTATTTTAAAATTGTAACTATGTTTATCAATATCCTACAATTCCTCTTTTAAACCCTAATCTTTAAGTTACCAAGCTTAGAATAAAATAATGTCACTTACCCACAGAGATGTCCTCTTCTCTCAGAAAGAAAGTTGAGTGGGACCTTTCCTTTCTGTATAGTTTGGATTCTAAGGAGACCACAAAGATGTCTTCTTCTCTCAGAACTTCTCAGAAAAAGATAATCGGTTAATAACCACAAATTTTCATCACTAATTGGCAATAATTGGAATTTACACATGCTTCTTATATCCTAAAAAGAGGCGCATATAAATTCTAATGTGCAGAGCTGAAAAGGGGGTGTAGCCATGTTTGGAGTGTGGGCATGTTGGGAGTATTACTCAAATTTACGCACATTGTTATAGAATTAGGAGGAACATGTCTACATTTAGGCATGGGTATTTAAACCAGGTTTTCAGTGGCATAAATGACTGTGCCTAAATGTAGGCATATTCCCTGGCCCAATGTGTAATCCTATACAACATGCCTAACTTTAGGCATGTAATATAGAATAGCACTACATCCTTTTTCAGACATGTCTAGATTTTAGATGCCATTTGCAGAATCTGGCCCTAACTGGCTCAAGAAGACAAAATAATAATAATTTCAGAAGTGCAGAATTTATCAAAAATGAAAAATTGTAGACATTAATAGATAAGCTGTCAGCAAACACCTTCATATTCAAAGGATTCAAAGAAGAAATGCACCACCTAGGCCAACAAAAGCAAGTTGCAAGTGTCTATACCACTTCAGCTGGTCAGATGGTCCCAGTAGCCAAAGACCAGTGTTTATCCTTTAGCTGATAAATAATGTAGCAGTGGAATACTTTAGGAGCATTAATGCATCTGAGACTTTAAGTATTTAGATAAAGCTTTGGTGTAGTATTTGCAAAACTATCAAGTCTATTAATAGATTGACGTGGTAGACAAAAACCTCCTTCCCAAAGAGTGTGCACAAATATTCCTTTGCTAGACTGTGACTCAGAGCCAGGGGCGTAGCTACGGGTGGGCCTGGGTGGGCCCAGGCCCACCCATATTTGGCTCAGGCCCACCCAGTCTCATTGATCACCAATCAGCTGCCAGCAATCCTGCACAGCTACAGGCAGTAGTCCAATCGCATTAGTGAAGCATCTCCTACTGCCCTGCTTGTTCCTACTATTCAAGAGTCAAGCATCGGATGGGGAGGAGGAGGTTCGGCTCCGCTCCGCAGCACACTATGGTGGTTTACTTCGCTCTGCTTCCGTTCCCTATGGCTGCCTGCTGCAGCTCCTCTAGCCTATCCTCACTTACGTTATCTGCCCTGCAGTGCATGCGTCGATGTGGCATGGCCAGATTTCATTTCTTCGTCTCTCCAGTGAGCCCCCAGGATCCAAGAGGTTGAATTGAGAGCAGGAGACAGCTTGGTGTCAAAGGTTTGAGACCACAGACTCAGAGGTTGGTCTATGTTTTCCCTCCCTCGCACAGCCATAATCCCGGTGCACTCGGGGTAGGACAAACGAGCCTGTGGGCTGCTGCATCCAAGTTGTCGTTCTTTATTGTTGGTGTTGGTGGCATTTTTTTTTATCTCGCTTGTGTTTTTCAGTAAGCAGGCTTGTTCAGCAGTATGCGGATGTACACAGAGGTATAATAACGGGATAACTTTTTGTGCGTAGAGTTGTGATTTATTGTGTCATTTGGAGAGGCTGCTTGTGGGGACATCCTAGCACGTGATGTATTCGTGTGGAGATATTTTCCTCCTGTTGAAGGGCCACTAAAGTAGACATTATGAGAATCAGGTGCTCAACATTCAGAGTTTCTATCAATCTATTTACTTATTTTATGACATTTTTATGTGCCAAGACATGCAGTAAGGGATATGAATTGGGTTGATACATGGGAGTATTTGAAGTCTTTTTATTTTTTTTTCCTGTGTCTGGGTCAAGTGAAGGGGATGGTTTGTGGGAACTTGCTCCTTTTGTTTTGTGGGGTGCGGTGGTATATTATAAAGGTGCACTTAATATTGTTTATTGCTGCTATTTAAGAGAGAAATAGTGGGTGAGTTGGCATACTCTGATTTTATTCTACAACATTTGCAACTTTACTCTTTTCATGTGGACTAGTTTGTTATTACTTCTACAGGAAAGCATTTTTTTGCTGCGATTCCAACATAATTATACTCCTTAACAAACGAAAACCATCATTGTCTATATAAGTACAGTAGTTAAGGAAATGCAACTCCATAATTATTTTGTTCCTATCTTCAGGAGATAAAAGTTCATGGAGCATTCTGGATCTGGATCCATGTCATCAGCTGCAGAGCACTGAACCAGAGAGGAAGCATAATCTATCTTTTGGGGAGAAGTCCATCATGAAGAAGATTGGAGAAGAGCACTCATTTCACTTCTACCTACCATGGTTAATGAACTCTGAGGAGACATAAGTCCCTGGCAACTTCCAGAAATGGGAATCATCGACCATACTGGATTCAGATCTTATAGAAGAGAAGAGATTTTTTGAGGGGCTTCTAAGTAAAAAGTCTCCTGAGGCAAAGGGGCTAACTGCATCACTGACACGAAGGGAGAGGAATACTATCTCTTTAAATAATGGGATTTTACCAGCTTCAAGAGATGAATAATTCACAAAGTGGTATACAGATGAAGCTCTTGTGTAAAACAAGCACCCTCAATATCACCGCAAAACACATGATGCTGGCTCAGATGCTTGCTGCTCCTCTATCAGCTCCAGATCCAGCATGGCAAAGCCTAAGTTTGTGGAAGCAGAGATGGAGAAGACAAGAAGGTGAAAGAGTGGAGAAAATATATAGAGAGGAGATAAGGTAAGAAAAGGAGAAAAAACAGGGAGGAAAGAAATAAAAATGAAAAGGACAGGTAGGAAGAGAGGAAAGATCAGGATGGGGATCAGGATGATAGTAAAAGACAGAGCTGAGACAGATTGCGGCGAGGAGGTCCCATTTTATGCACTGAAGGGGGAAGTTATTAATGTGGGCTACCATTAAGAGAGGTTAGTGCATAAATGGGACCCAGTACTAAAATAGCCCAACTTGTGGTAAAATAGTCCAACTTAATAGTAGCTCACACTGATAACTCCTTCCCCCAAGACCTAGTTACTAATAACCTGGGTTAACAGTAAAATAACCTGTCTTTGGAAAAAGTTATCTATGTTGGCTACCATTAAGACAGTTAATTTTACCAGAAGTTGGGCTATTTTAGCAGTGACTCATTGTGTAAAATAGAACCTTGTGCTAAAATAGCATGGCTTGTGATAAAATAACCCTTCTTAATGGTAGCCCATATTGATAACTGCCAGGGCAGCGGGATACTATCCCTACTATTTTTCACCTCCATCTCTGGATATAAATGTTATAACACTATACATGAGAATCAACATAATGAATTTGTACAAGTCCTCTATTCACTTCCCATTCAAAAAAAAAAGAAATAGTTACAGCAATGATCACAAAATTCTTATTAAATTGTCTAGCTCTGATGTTTCTTGAGGCACATGTGGAGATATATATATATATATATATATATATATATATATATATATATATATATATATATATATATATATAGCTATAGTCTTTTGGATTCTTTACATAAAAAAAGGGTAACATTGCACATTAGTTTGAGGTCCAACAGGATTTTTCTTAATAATGGTTCAATCAATAATCTGACAGCTGGCTGCTATGGGAAAAATAAAAACTCTACTGATTCAATTAACATTGGCATTTTGCAGTAATGCTTACATTGAACAGGTAAAGAAATGTCATATAAACTCCTGAAATTTATCCACACAAAGATGTCATTGTACAGTTTATAGTCAAGTTCATTAGTTTTTAGGTGAGAAAATCATTAATCTGGTGCAATATGCGGTACATAAATGTTTTATAATGTATAGATAAAATGGATCTATAATCTACCAGATATTGCAATAACTCTTTTTTACCTAGTTGTCATGTTACCTAGTATGCAATTTGTTTCTTTGTTATTCAATTTGATAAAACGGTATGCATATTTAGGCACCTAGAAGATTATTATATGGAGTTTATTCTATAAAGGAAAGTAGGCACCTGTTTTCCTTTATAGAATTCTGGTTGCCACATCTCAAGAAAGATATAATAGAACTGGAAAAGGTGCAGCGAAGGTTGACTAAAATGATAACAGGGATGGGACGACTTCCCTATGAAGAAAGACTAAGGAGGCTAGGGCTTTTCAGCTTGGAAAAGAGACGGCTGAGGGGAGACATGATAGAGGTATATAAAATAATGAGTGGAGTGGAACAGGTGGATGTGAAGTGTCTGTTCACGCTTTCCAAAAATACTAGGACTAGGGGGCATGTGATGAAACTACAGTGTAGTAAATGTAAAACAAATCGGAGAAAATGTTTCTTCACCCAACACATAATTAAACTCTGGAATTCGTTGCCGGAGAACATGATGAAGATGGTTAGCTTGGCAGAGTTTAAAAAGGGGTTGGACGGTTTCCTAAAGGACAAGTCCATAAACCACTACTAAATGGACTTGGGAAAAATCCACAATTCCAGGAATAACGTGTATAGAATGTTTGTACGTTTGGGAAGCTTGCCAGGTGCCCTTGGCCTGGATTGGCCGCTGTCGTGGACAGGATGCTGGGCTCGATGGACCCTTGGTCTTTTCCCAGTGTGGCATTACTTATGTACTTATGTAACATAACCACATATATACATGCATATATATTAGGTGTGAACACTTTAATCCAAAATACAGCAAAAGAGCACCAAGAGCCTTCATAAACAGGATACAGTTCCTTTATTTTTCAAAATCAGTATTCCAGAATAGAACTGACACGGGCCGTGTTTCAGCGCACAGCGCCTGCATCAGGGATCTGCATTAAACACAAATAACTAAAATAAGCACATAAAAATGGCTCATATTAATATAAAAAAAAAGGAAAGGTGTGAAAGATATCTGATAATACTCATAATGCTAAAATTTAAAACAGACATACATCTAAAAACAAATGGATGAACATATTCAACATTATTTCATCATAAAGAATAGAGAAACTATGACGTTGAATTGTACAAGATAAAAGCAGATTACGTAAAAACCACAGAAATGAGTGAATAAAAAAGGAAACAAACAAATTATGAATAAATATGTAAATGAGCTTAAACATAAAACAGACAAATTATAAATAAGTATATGATCTAAAGGTAATCAAACTTAAAATACATTACAGAAAAAGAATGATTTGCCAGAAAACAAACAGAGAGCAGAGGGTGTCAGCTGTGTGCATAGACAAATATAAAATATATGTTTGTGAGCTATAATAATCTTGAGACTTTGTGAGCATTACAAATGCTATAATAATCTTGAGACTGAAAGAGCCCATTATCACATAAATCAATCTTACAAGTAGATAAATATATCTCACAATTAGATGAATATAGCAATCCCAACTTGATGAAATATAGAAACTATAACCAATAGAATCTGTAATAAACTCACCACATATGATCTATTAAAAAGTGAATATTGTGACCAAACTTCTTCGTTATGGGGTAAAAAAGGATTATAAGAAAATAAACATCAGTAATAAGAGATTTACAATGACAACTGGGGAATACTCATATTGGCCTTTTTATGAAGAACGGGGGATATATAATTGGTTACATTTTCATAAAATATAAATTTTGAATATGCTACTCATAATGTGCTGGTAATCATAACACCGAAGTCCGGAGTTGTATAGTGATCTGCAACTAAAGTGTAGTCGCATATTTCAGAAAAAAATGGCGAATGAAAAAATATACCGGATATCCGTGAACAAAACTGTGATATTGTCATACTAGTAAAAAAGGCCCGTTTCTGACACAAATGAAATGGGTGCTAGCAAGGTTTTCCTCGGAGTGTGTATGTATGTTTGAGACAGTGTGTATGAGAGTGACTGTGTGAGAGAGAGAGGGAGTGAATGTGTGAGTGTGTGTGTGTGACAAAGAGAGAGTGAGACTGGGTGCAAGTGTGTCTGTGAGAGAGAGAGTGTGTGTGTGAGCATGAGAGTGTGTGCCAGGGGCCCCCTTCCCTCCCACCCTCTGAGTTCCAGGGTCGTCCCCCCTCCCTCCCTCCCTCCGAGTTCCAGGGTTGTTGTCCCCCTCCCTCCCTTCGAGTTCCAGGGTTGTCCCCTCCCTCCCTCCCTGCCTCTGAGTTCCAGGGTCGTCCCCTCCCTGCCTCCCTCCGAGTTTCAGGGTCCCCTACCTCCCCTGCATTATGCTCTCTCCCCTGCATTCATCCATATGCAGGCAACGTCCTCTGTGCCCTGCCCCCTCCATCCATCCATGTGCAGCATCTCTCCCCTGCCCCTCCCTCCCATTTCCAGGGTCCCCCTCCCTCTGTCCCTCCATCCCTCCCTCCCAGTTCCAGGGTCCCCCTCCCTCTGTCCCTCCATCCCTCCCTCCCAATTCCAGGGTCCCATGGAACTGGGAGGGAGGGGGGACGGAGAACGTTGGAGGAGTGACGTCAGCAGGTGGTTACAATCCCAGTGTTACAAACCTGGTGAAACATCCCACTTTGCATTTGCAACATCGTTTACAGACATCTGATTGCAACTCTGGTGGAGTGATTTATCTGATATCCTGTACATGCATGCTTTTATATACTGGTCAAATCAAGCATCCAGTACACATGAGGATTTCTGAAGATCTGAGTCATGTATGGTGTCATATTCTAGAAGCTCCGCTTGTACCGCATTGGTAAGACAAAAGCCATGTAGAGGCAGATTTTAGTTTTCTCATTCTGGAAGCCCCCCTAAGTTTCCATGGGATGGTAATAGGTCATTGTTTTTATGGCATAAGGAACAACAATGGATTTACAAATGGCAAGCTATGGTGCCCCAAGGTTTGAACCAAGAGGTAGAATGGGAGAGTTAGATTATATAGCACTAAATGATGAGGTAGATTGTAATAACTGTAATCCTGGCAGCAAACCCTCAGGGGAATGGTAGGCTCCCTTCAGCAGTCCAAAAACAAAGTCCTTCCAGATGACACAGTTTTAGTTCAAAGCAGTTTATTTCCCCTCCTCCACAAATTTCAGTTCAAAGGGGTTAAGGTCTCATTCAGTTTCAAAACAAAACCAAAAAAAGGAAAAACCCTCCCTTTAAATCCAAGTTCTCCCAGGTCCAACCGCCTGGGATTCAGTTTTAAAAGTCTTTCCGCTTGGGTGGTTGCAGAATGGCAGTACACCGCCTACAACACAGCTACTTGACTCCTGTGACCACCCACTGCCTTCAGTCCCTGCAACTCTGTACTGATTTCTGACCCATGGGAATTGAGCTTTGTCATCACGGCTCCCCCTTCTGGCCCTCGTCTGCCATAGCAGCTGCTCTTTCCAGTCCTTTTCCCCCTCCCTTCCCCGTGGTGTTCCTACCGGGTTTTGGGACCTACCCCACCAATTCCTTCTCCCAGGGCCTTGTGGGGAATGTAGTCTGGCCCCATACCTCCCCCTGACCTGCTTATACCCTCCAACCTCCTTACAAGATATAATAAGCATCTCAGAGACTTGGTGGAAAGAGGACAATCAATGGGACACTGTGTTAAGAAGGTACAAATTGTATCGCATTGATAGAGAAGATCAAATTGGAGGGGGTTACGCTATATGTTAAAGAGGAATTGAGTCAAATAAAATAAACATTCCACTTGAAACAGATAGCAGCATGGAATCATTATGGATAGGAATTCCATGTGTGAAGGGAATGAGTATTCTTGAGGGGCTGTACTACCATCTGCCGGGACAGAACAGACAGATGAAAAAAAAATTTTCTGTTTTTTTTTTCTTTAATGAATTTATCAGTTATTACACAAGTCAAACACTTGCAACAGGAACACATATATTCAAGACAAGGCATTTCTCAATTAAGAACAAGAGGAAATAACAATATATCTTCAGACCACAACATTGACAGGAGGGGAAGGAAATGAAAGGAGATACAATAAAGAAAAAAAATCAAATTGTTAGAACAGGCAATAAACATGTTAAATTTCCCTTCTTTAATGACTGAATCTATTGAGGGGTTCCTTCACAATCTTCTTCAAGTCATTAGAGGCACGTAACTGTTCTGGTTCATAGTATATATAGTAAATGAAAAAATGACGGCAGAAAAAGACCTGCATGGTCCATCCAGTCTGCCCAACAAGATAAACTCATATGTGCTACTTTTTGTGAATACCCTACTTTGATTTGTACCTGCCCAGCACTATCCCCGTATAAGTCTGCCCAGCACTATCCCCGCCTTCCAACCACTAGCCACCGGCTCTGGCACAGACCGTATAAGTCTGCCCAGCACTATCCCCACCTCCCGCCACCCGCCACCGGCTCTACCACCCAATCTCGGCTAAGCTCCTTAGGATCCATTCCTTCTGAACAGGATTCCTTTATGTTTATCCCACGCGTGTTTGAATTCTGTTACCGTTTTCATTTCCATCACCTCCCGCGGGAGGGCATTCCAAGCATCCACTACTCTCTCTGTGAAAAAATACTTCCTGACATACATATTTCACCACAAGATATTTTGTAAGGCACTTGCAGGACAGGCCAGTAAGAAAGATGCACCTAAAGATAAAGTGTCCTGTCTTAAAGCCAGGAAAGCCTTTCTTCTCTCCTGAGTATGTCTTGTAACATTCGGAAACATTCATACTTTTTTTTTTTGCAGGAAATCAATTTTGTGAGTTATGGAAATACATCTTCATTACTAAATTTAAATTTTGTTTGAAGACAAAGGAAACAATTAGGGTGAGCTTCTCTGATTCTTTAGAAAGCGAAGTTTTTTTTTTAAATTCTTTATTTATTAGTTTTTACATTTATATCTATAAAACATAAATGTGATAAAATACAGAAAATAAAATACTAGAAAGCGAAGTTTCCAATACAGTTGAAATATCTAAAGGTGTATTTCTTAATTCCTGATTTATATTTCTAGAGGAAACGTGGAGGGGCATAATTGAACGGGGTGCCCAAGTTTTCCTGAGGACGTCCTCGCAGGACATCCCGCGAAGGGGCGGGGAAACCCATATTATCGAAACAAGATGGGCGGCCATCTTTTGTTTCGATAATACAGTCGGGGACGCCCAAATCTCAACATTTAGGTCGACCTTAGAGATGGTCGTCCTTAGAGATGGTCGTCCCAGGTTTTTGCCGATAATGGAAACCAAGGACGCCCATCTCAGAAATGACCAAATCCAAGCCATTTGGTCATGGGAGGAGCCAGCATTTGTAGTGTACTGGTCCCCCTGTCATGCCAGGACACCAACCGGGCACCCTAGGGGGCACTGCAATGGACTTCAGAGAATGCTCCCAGGTGCATAGCTCCCTTACCTTGTGTGCAGAGTCCCCCAAAACCCACTCCCCACAACTGTACAACACTACTATAGCCCTTAGGGATGAAGGGGGGCACCTAGATATGGGTACAGTGGGTTTGTGGTGGGTTTTGGAGGGCTCACATTTACCATCACAAGTATAATAGGTAGGGGGGATGGGCCTGGGTCTGCCTGCCTGAAGTGCACTGCACCCATTAAAACTGCTCCAGGGACCTGCATACTGCTGTTATGGAGCTGGGTATGATATTTGAGAATGGCATAGAGGCTGGAAAATATTTTTAAATTGTTTTTTTAGGGTGGGAGGGGGTTAGTGACCACTGGGGTAGTAAGAGGAGGTCATCCTTGATTCCGCCCAGTGGTCATCTGGTCACTTAGGGCACATTTTTGTGGACCAAGTAAAGTCGGCCAAATGTTCTTCAGGGATGCCCTTCTTTTTTCCATTATCGGCTGAGGATGCCCATGTGTTAAGCACACCCCAGTCCCGCCTTCGCTATGCTTTTGACACGCTCCCGTGAACTTTTGTCGTCCCCATGATGGAAAGCAGTTGAACATGCCCAAAATTGGCTTTCAATTATACCGATTTAAGCGACCCTGGGAGAAGGGCGCCCATCTCCTGATTTGTGTCAAAAGATGGGCGCCCTTCTCTTTCGAAAATAAGCCTGAAAGTATACTTTATTTAAAGGAGGCAAATTTGTAGTGGAAAACTTAACACTTCAATCAAATATTGTTTAAAGGCCTGTACAGACGAAATCCTGAGAGACCTTTGGAAATTAAGAAAATGCAAGTTCAGTCTTCTGTTGTAATTTTCAGTAGACTCAAGCCTTCTATGTAAAGCAGTTTTATACATCATAATAAATGTCACAAATTTATATACCTGTAACTTCAGTTTTAAGCACTTCTGAGTTGAAAATCCCCTGTTTGTGCCTTCCAAAGATTCAATTAAGTTATCAATCTTCCTCACAAGAACTGGAATGTCCTTTGCTGACTTTTCCACGATTCCACTCAACTTCTGAAGAGCATCCCAAATGCTCTCCAGAGACACCACCAATAAGGCTTTAGCTGACTCCGATGCACTCAGCGTCCACCTTAAGGTCTCAATCTGACCACCAACTCCCTCAGCCACCACACCATGACCTGGGTCCTGCTCTTGCGTTACTTCTTCAGAGCGAGCTCCAGCCGACGCTTGTTTGTCAGACGGGCATGGTGGTGCTTAAAGCGCTGGGGGAGAGAGTGTTACATCTTGTCCAAAAAGCAGGGAGCTCTCCTTCTTCCTGCAAGGCCAGACACTCAACTCTAGAACTAACAGTAACCTTTGCTGTGAACCAGTCGATAGTCTGCTGCACGGGTGAGGAGGTTCTCACAGTTGGGGGAACTGTCTTGCCTCATCAATTTGCTTCATGTCTTTGGAGGCACGAATAAACATGTGGATAAAAGTGAGCTGGTTGATATAGTGTATCTAGATTTTCAGAAAGCTTTTGATAAAGTGCCTCATGAGAGACTCCTAAGAAAATTAAAGAGTCATGGTTCTGATGTGTACTAGGTGTTGGTTATTGGATGGAAAATAGAGGGTAGGGTCATTTCTCTCAATGGAGGTGGGTGACCCCTAGTGGCAGTAGCATGAGACAGAGGTTCTGACTTCTATTTTTTAAGCCACAGCTGCAAGGGGCAGGAGCAAATGGGTTTCGTTTCTGCCCTGTCTATCTACTAGACCACTGATAACATTAAGGTAAACCTGGGTAGGAGGGCTACTGTGATGAGATGGGGGTGGGGGAGCTTCTATTGTGGCAGTGGTGAGATCCAGGAGGGGAGATAAGAATCAAGTGTTGGTGGAGGGCTTCTGTTGTGGCAGCTATGAGATCCAGGAAAGAGGATCAGGATCAGGCAGGGGCTTCTATTGTGACATCACTTGGGGGGGGTGGGGGGCAGAAGGGATGAGAGTTTTATGGGTGTTGGCCAATATTCAATGCAGGTACCTACATAGCTAACTGGGCAAAGTTAGGACTTCCTTTTATGAGGTCCTACATGCCTGGTTAGTTATGTAGCACTGGCACTGAATATTGCTGGGACCCACATAACTACTGGCTCCTCCCCAATTCTGCACTGTAATATCCCTGTGCGGTCCAGTTCCCAAATGGCTAGTTTGTGCTGATATTCAGTGGCGCTGCCTATATAAGTGCTGCTGAATATCAGGAAATAGCCATCCTCTGAGTTATTTGAGCAGGAACCTCTCCTGCCCACTTAAATAACTTTGAATATCAACCTGTTAATGCACAAAACCATTTTTGTGAAGTTTGTTTCTTTGGCAAGTATTAACATTTCATGCTTTGCTTTTGGAATGCAAAATTTTAATTAAATCTATATTTGATATTCTACTACAATACAAAATCATGCAAAGTAGCTCATTAACTATTGGCATGTAGTAAAAACATGTGCCAGATTTAGTTTGCAAAGCTCTTTTTACAGAAACAAAACCCTATACTAGAATGAGTGTAATTATTTTTTGCTAAATTTTGAACAGCACATTTTTCACTTTCTTTTTCTATCAGGCTGATTTGCATGCACTGAAAAATAGCACACAAAAATGCAACAATACACACAAAATGTGTAATTTATTATATGCTATTCAGATCTCTCTTGCAGGCAGAGGAAATAGATATAAATTTAACTATAAATATTCACAAAATTACTGTGAAAGAGAGGGTGTTATTACTAGGTGATTTCACTCTGAGCATAGGAGCCAACTTTTCAAAATTATTGGGGGTGCTAAGCCCAATGAAAATAACCCCTCCCTGGACACATACAAGGAATTTTCTCAATATTGGGGGTGCTCAAGCACCCAAAGCACCCACAGAGTCGGCTCCAATGACTCTGAGAGATGTTGATTCCGACATTCCAGCTGAAGTGTCTAGAATCAGAGAGATTCTGGATTATCAGCAGGGAGAACTGTTCTGGCAACTGGTTACAGAAACCACAGTAACATACATGGTAACATAATAGATGACGGCAGAAAAAGACCTGCACGGTCCATCCAGTCTGCCCAACAAGATAAACTCATATGTGCTACTTTTTGTGTATACCTTACCTTGATTTGTATCTGCCATTTTCAGGGCACAGACCGTAGAAGTCTGCCCAGCACTAGCCCCGCCTCCCACCACCAGCTCTGTGTCCTGTCTTCCGCCGGGACCAACACTCACCTGCTCGCCGCCGGTACCAGTGGGCCATGGGGCCCGGGTCCGCCACGGATGGCTGGCCTTCGTCACAGGTTCTCCGGTGGCCGGCTATCACTGGCCAGTGGAGGGGGGGGGGGACGGCTATTGCCTTCAGTCCGGCCACAGAGCATCGCCGGTTGTTCTCGCCTTGTTCCCGCCGATGGCCGGCTTTCCACTTCTGGGATGGAACCCCTGCAACATGGCGCCGGTGGAGGATAGCCGGCGTCTCTTCCAGTTGTGGGATCAAGCAGGGGAAGCAGTGACTAGCATCACCTCGGATTGGTTACGTGAAGGCTCAACCGCAGGAAGCACCAGCTGGGGTTCCGCGCTAATGAGAAGGTCTACTTAAGGAGAACCACTCCTCCTAGCCAGTGCTTCGGCTTCTCATATCTGAGAGCTCCGCATCGTTGGATGGAACTCTGTACCTTGCTATCTGCTATTGCCTGCCTTGACCATTGCCTGCTACGGACTCATCTTGACCGCTGCCTGCCTCTACCTCTGCTGCCGCTGTCCACCACGCTGGCGTGCCAGTTCCCCCGGGTCCTCGGACCAGTTGACTCCCGGGGATCCAGAGCCTGCGCTGTCCGCTGGGCCTGTCCGCCCCTGTTCCAGAAGCCCTGTATGCTGCCCGCACCTGGAGGCTCAACTTGCAGGGAACGGCGGCCTTCCCAGGTGAAGAGTGGGGGTGGGTCGGCTGTCCTCTGGAGAAGGCGGGGTTCACTCCGCCGTCTCCGGCCGGATCCAAGGGCTCACACCAGCGAAGCTGCTCATCCTTTGGCGGAGGAAGACAGTAAGCCGAAGCCATGAGCTCGCCAACTCCACCTGACTTGAGGGACCTGGCGAGGATCCTGCAGCAGCAGCAGGAGCAACTGAATGCCCTCTCAGGGGCCTTCCAGAATGTGTGCTCACAGCTCAACTCCAGGCAAGCCCAGGCGCAGGCTCCACCAGCGGGTCCCCGCGTGAGTGCCACATTTGCGGGTCCCCGCTTTCCTGAACCTAGCCGGTTCAACGGGACCCCAGAGAACTGCCGGGGATTCCTGAACCAATGCAATCTCTACTTCGAGATGCAACCGGATGCCTTCGCCGCAGACCGAACGAAGGTCTCCTATGTGATCTCCCTACTCACCGGGTCGGCCTTGGCCTGGGCCTCACCCCTCTGTGAACAGCGAGATCCTATGCTCACGGACTTTGAGGAGTTCCAGCGCCAATTTCGGCTCGTCTTTGATGTTCCTGGAAGACCGTCATCCGCGTCCTCGGAACTCCTGCAGATTCAGCAGGGGTCCGGGACCGTGGGCGAATACGCCGTGCGGTTCCGCACTCTAGCCTCAGAGATGCGGTGGAACTCTGAGGCCCTGTGTGCGATCTTCTGGCAGGGACTGCAGGGCCGCATCAAAGACGAATTGGCCGGTCGGGACCTTCCCCCTACCTTGGATGCTTTGATCACGTTCTGTACCCGGATCGATACGCGCTTCCGGGAGAGAGCCCGGGAACAGGGCCAAACAGCAAAGGACTGCGGGGCCTGGGCCGCGGCCACGGAGGGTCCCTTCCCCTCAAGACACTCCCGCTGGGCAGGGCAGTATCCCGGAGGAGCCCATGATCGTGGGTCAGCAGCGATTGGCTGCCTCAGAGCGAACCCGTCGACGCCGGAATAACCTGTGTTTCTACTGTGGGGAAGCGGGACACTTGATTCAGGCGTGTCCTAATCGACTGGCGGGAAACTCCGAACCCAAGGCCCCGTGAGGGGGCTGGTCTTGGGACACTCGGGGCCCCCTCTCGACAATTTGTTCACTATACCAGTGACCCTACATTGGCAAGACCATTTGATCCAAACCCAGGCCCTGTTGGACTCAGGGGCCGGGGGAAACTTTATTAGTTTGGAACTGTCTGAGCAATGGTGATTACCGGCGCAGGATTGCCACCCGGCTGTGCAGGTGACGTCCATTCAGGGAACAGTACTACCCAATCCCATCTCTCGACTCACTCCGCCGGTAGAGCTAAGAGTGGCCCAGCAGCACCGGGAGAAGATCCAATTTCTGATAACGCCTAAGTCCATTCATCCCCTGGTGTTGGGCCTGCCATGGCTACGCCGCCATTCACCCGTGATTGATTGGACGTCGGGGCACATACGGGGCTGGGGGGAGTACTGCTCGGAGCATTGTCTGATCCGAGTAGGGAACCCCTGTTCGATGCTGGCAACCACCCCGGGAGGACTGCAGGCCTGCAAGGCGGCCCTACCTAAGGAATACCAGGCCTACGCCGATGTCTTTAACCCGGTGGAGGCGGACAGGTTGCCCCCGCATTGGCATTTTGATTGTGCTATTAATCTACTGCCGGACCGGATGCCACCTCCCGGGAGGCTGTATACCCTCTCCCGGGGTGAATCAGCGACCATGCGGGCCTATGTACAGGAAAACCTGGAGAAGGGATTCATCCGAGCATCGTCCTCCCCGGCGGGAGCAGGCTTCTTCTTTGTCAACAAGAATGACGGAACCCTCAGGCCCTGTGTCGATTACCGGGCCCTGAACACCATTACGGTTAAGGACCGGTACCCGTTGCCCTTAATTCCAGAGCTATTTGACAGACTCCAGGGGGCTCGGGTATTCACAAAGCTGGACCTGAGAGGAGCGTACAATCTCATCCGGATTCAACAGGGCGATGAGTGGAAAACCACGTTCAATACTCACGAGGGGCATTTCGAGTACTTGGTCATGCCCTTAGGATTATGCAATGCCCCGGCGGTTTTCCAAAAGTTTATCAACCACGTGTTTCAGGATCTCCTCTACTCATTTGTCATTGTCTACCTAGACGACATCCTGGTATTTTCCCGGTCCCCACAGGAACATGTGGACCATGTAACCAAGGTCCTCAGGCGCCTAAGGCAACACCGACTATATGCCAAGCTAAGCAAGTGCGTATTTCACCAGTGGGTGGTGCCCTTCCTGGGCTATATCATTTCCGGGCATGGGTTCCAAATGGACCCGGACAAAGTGAGAGCAATTCGGGACTGGCCGCAGCCGCAGAACTTAGAGGCCCTACAAAGATTTTTGGGCTTTGCAAACTATTACCGCCAATTCATTGAGCACTACTCCCTAGTCACGGCTCCCTTGACAGCTCTCACCCGGAAGGGAGCGGATGTGCAGCACTGGCCTGACCCGGCGCTGGAGGCGTTTGTCGCCCTAAAGAAGGCTTTCTTGTCGGCTCCCATCCTCCGAAGTCCAGACCCTAGTAAACCTTTCATGGTGGAGGTGGACGCCTCGGCCGTGGGGGCCGGGGCCATTCTCTCTCAGGTCACCTCCTCTGGGATGTTGGAATGTAATTGTATTTTTACATGCATTGCCTGTCACCTATTATTTCTCTGTGATTACTCTGTGACCTCTGATGTGAATTACTTAGAGAGGTCACACAGCTATGCAACTTCCTGTCGGGGTTAGATGCAGCACATGCAGCACATGGAGCACATGGAGCTCATGATCTCTCCTAACCTGAGAGGATCTATGGTGGTGTGAGCATCCATTACCATCTAAGCACATGGAAGGAGCTGATAATACAAATGTATAGTAATATGTATATATAAGCCTGTCTGATTATAATCTAACTACAAACTGTGAGTAAACAGATGTTTTGTTACTTCAACTTTAAAGTGACTCAGCAGTGAATTATTCAGGGGTGAATGAGAGAGAGATGAAGAAAGAAATTAACATTTCTAAAGCTGAAGCTGTGTGTACTAAAATCTGCTAATTATTTACTACAAATAATCCAACAAAAGGGTTACGGGCCCAGGGCCAGGAATTGAAAAAGAAGAGAAATATTACCAGGCAGAAAAAAAGGCCACATTTTTCTCTTAAGTTTTAAAGGAAAGATTCAGTCTGTCTCTCTCTCCCCCCACACAGCAGACAGAAGGCTAAGAAAATGGCTGAGGGAAGAAATTCACCATTTTTCTATTCTCTCAAGGTGCCTAGATTAACTGAGTTTAATTATCAACAGTGGGAACTAAGATTCATATGTCTCCTTCGAGCAAAAAGATTAAATATATGCTTAGACCAAGACAGAACAGCTGAAAATATGGCTGAATGGGACAATGCAAACTATTATGTGAAGTGCATGCTTTTGGAAGCTCTCTCAGAGAAACAAGCCATATTAGTGGAGGGAAAAGATACACCAAAGGACATTTTATGTAAGCTGAGAACTATGTATGCAACTACATATGCAAAGCAGCAACCAATTTGGTTAGCAGAGTTGAATGAAACCAAATTAAGGGATAAAAGTAAATGTAATGATCACATTATGCATCTTATGTCTTCATTTCAAAAGCTAGAACTTTCTGGAATTCCCATGTGTGATGCATTGAAAAGAGCATTTCTTTTTACCTCACTATCAAAAAAGTTTGATGTATTTAGGTCTGTAAATGAGGCCATTGAAGGGCAATCTTTTGAACAGGCAACATCAAAACTAAGGCAGGAATGCATAATAAATGATTCTGAGGAGATGTGTTCTCAAAGCAAGTCAGAGAGAAATGAAACAAATTTCTTGGCAAAGAACAGAGGAAGGCGGAGCTATGGGAAAACTCCACCCAAGGGCAAGCTGATTTGCTACTCATGTGGAAAGGAGGGACATGTATCTAAATGGTGTAAGGAAACACAAAACACTCCCTCTAGCTCACCTAAGCCAATGGAACTAAAGAATTTTCAAACCAGGAAATGTATGAAGGACAAAGATAAACACAAGGGCTTTCTAATGGCAGAAAAATCTTTGACTATGGTAAATAATAATTCAAATGAAAGTACTTGGATTTTGGATTCGGGGAGCACATGCCATTTAACCAATTCTAAGGATTTCTTTCAGGAAATGTGTCCAGAGGAAGGTATTCTTAAAACTGCAAACGCAGGGACTGCTAAGATCCAAGCAAAAGGTATTGGATTCTTAAAATGCAAAGTGTCTAATGAAGTTAAAGAAATTCCTGTAAGTGATGTCTTGTATATTCCCCAAGCAGTTTGCAATATGCTTAGTGTATCTACATTAGATAAGAAGGGATTTGCGATTCATTTTGAAAACAGTAAGTGCACAATCTCTAAAAATGATGAAGTGTATGCTGAAGCTTTTATGCATAATGATGTTTATAAACTGAGCATTTCAGGTGAAGCCTCACATATGGCGCAAGTAAGGAAGAATGATGGTAAATGTAGTCTGGAAATCTGGCACCGCCGCCTGGGACATCGTGATTCTAAGGTGATCCAGGATCTTTACAGTAAGCAACTGGCCACCGGCATTCAGATAAGTGCAGATGCTGGTAAAATTGAGAAATGCATAGACTGTGTTACTCAAAAAAGTGTGAGACCCTCATTTCCTGCATACACAGGAAATAGGAGTAATAAAGTGCTGGACTTAATACACAGTGACTTATGTGGACCGTTTAATATCCCATCATTGGGAAATAACAGATTTGTGCTAATATTCTTGGATGATTTCTCTAGATATTGTGTGGCCTATTTGCTGAAAGAAAAAAGTCAAGTCACAGACATGCTGAAGAAATACGTAGCCATGGTGAGCAATAAATTTGAAAGAAAACCAAAGGTTCTTCAGACTGACAATGGTGGTGAGTTCACTTCACAAAGCATGCGCACATTTCTAGAACAAGAAGGCATTCAGCATATCACAACAGTAGCTTATACACCAGAGCAAAATTCTGTTGCAGAGAGAAAATTTAGGTCACTTGTGGAAATGACCAGATGTATGCTGTCAGATAGCAATCTCCCTAAAAGACTATGGGGGGAAGCCATTCTCACAGCAGTGTACCTACAAAACAGAATGCCAACTAAAGGCGCTGAGCGCACACCACATGAGACATGGCATGGTAGGAAGCCAAACCTGTCACACATAAGAACATTTGGAAGTACAGCATATGCTCATGTACCAAAGCAAAGAAGGCATAAGCTGGATTCCACAACAGAAAGGGGCATTTTAGTTGGCTATGCTCCAGGACACAAAGGATATAGAATTTTGAATCTGAAAACTGGCATTGTTGGCATAAGACATGTTACATATTTGATGAAAACAAAAGGGTTGATAAAGGCTGGATTATCCCAGATGAGCCTTATCATCCAGAATATGAAACTAGAACCATAATAGACATGCCAGTGTATATAAATGCCATACCAAGGCAGATGTCTGAAAGCAACTCACCTGTATCTAACGAGGAACAGGCAGAGGAAGCAGACACAGAAAGGATCATTGAAGAAGACAGTACAGTTGGAGAAGGGGAATCAATTGGAGAAGGACTCTCAGATATAGAGGATGCAGAAAGGTCAGACCAACCTGTTGTCAGACGCTCATCCAGGGAAAACAAAGGTGTTCCACCCCCAAGACTGTCTTACTTAACAAAGTCAGCAGAAGCTCAAGAGCCCTTAACATGGGATGAGATTGAGAAAATGCCAGCAGAAGAAGCTGCTGAATGGCATAAAGCTGCACAAGAAGAAATTGATGCATTGGATAAAAATAATACTTGGATTCTTACAAAATTACCTCCTGGCAAGAAAGCTATAGGATGCAAATGGGTATTCAAGTTAAAAAGGAATGCACAAGGAAAAGTGGAAAGGTATAAAGCCAGATTAGTGGCAAAGGGATATCTTCAAAAATATGGAGAAGATTTTGATGAAGTGTTTGCACCTGTAGTGAAACACACGACAATCAGAACACTTCTGAGCATTGCAGTCTCAAAAGGCATGCAAGTCAACCACATTGATGTGAAAACAGCGTTTCTTCACGGAGATATAACTGAAGACTTGTACATGGAACAGCCAACAGGTTTCATAAATACAAAACAAAGACAGCTAGTGTGTAAATTAAACAAAGGTCTTTATGGATTAAAGCAAAGTGCAAAATGTTGGAATGAAAAATTGCATGAAATATTGACAAATTTAGGATTTAAGCAAGGTGAAGCAGATAAATGTTTGTACACTAGGTGCACAAATGGACAATATGCATACATTTTAGCTTTTGTTGATGATCTGCTCATTGCAAGCAAAAGTGAGCAAGAGTACAAGGACATTGTAAAGTGTTTAAACCTCAATGTTGAGATAAAAGAACTTGGTAATGTGTCATACTATCTTGGTATAGAAATTGAGAAACAAAATGATGGTTCTTATCTTCTAAGCCAGAAGCAGAAAATAAATGAGCTTATTGAAAGTTTAGGTATGCAAGATGCCCAAGTTGTAAGCACTCCCATGATCACTGATTTTCTGAAGGATGAAACAGTAAGAGAACCTTTACCAGATAACATCCAATATAGATCAGCCATAGGTAAGCTTTTATATCTAGCTACCACATACAGGGCTGATATAGCAAATGCAGTAGGAATTTTGAGCAGAAGGGTCAGCTCACCTACCAAATCAGATTGGACTGCAGTTAAAAGGATGGTAAGGTATTTAAAGGGTACCATTGATTGTAAATTAAAGATTTCAGCCAATAGTAATCCAAAACTAATATGTTACTGTGATTCAGATTGGGCAGGGGATCATTCTGATTATAAATCCACAAGTGGATATGTGTTTATGTATGGAAATGTACAAATTTCATGGGCCAGTCATAAACAAAGTATTGTGAGTTTGTCTTCTACAGAAGCTGAATACGTGGCCGTATCGGAAGCGTGCAGAGAACTGATGTGGATTGAAAAACTTTTGCTGGATTTTGGAATAGCTGAAAAGAGACCAATCCAGATAATGGAAGATAATCAGAGCTGCATCCGACTGTCACAGAATGACAAGGTTCAGTTACGCACCAAGCACATCGCAACGAAATACCACAACGTGCGAGAGTTGGCGAAAGAAGGGGTCATCAGTCTACACTATTGTCACACCAGTGAGATGACAGCTGACATCATGACCAAACCGTTACCCAGAGAACATTTTGTGAATCTGCGTATAAAGCTTGGACTTTGTATGAATAAATAATTGCATGACAGTTATGCATGAGAAGGGGTTTGTTGGAATGTAATTGTATTTTTACATGCATTGCCTGTCACCTATTATTTCTCTGTGATTACTCTGTGACCTCTGATGTGAATTACTTAGAGAGGTCACACAGCTATGCAACTTCCTGTCGGGGTTAGATGCAGCACATGCAGCACATGGAGCACATGGAGCTCATGATCTCTCCTAACCTGAGAGGATCTATGGTGGTGTGAGCATCCATTACCATCTAAGCACATGGAAGGAGCTGATAATACAAATGTATAGTAATATGTATATATAAGCCTGTCTGATTATAATCTAACTACAAACTGTGAGTAAACAGATGTTTTGTTACTTCAACTTTAAAGTGACTCAGCAGTGAATTATTCAGGGGTGAATGAGAGAGAGATGAAGAAAGAAATTAACATTTCTAAAGCTGAAGCTGTGTGTACTAAAATCTGCTAATTATTTACTACAAATAATCCAACATGGGAAACGACTGCCGTGCTTTTTTTTCTCACGAAAGTTCTCCCCCGCCGAGAGGAACTACACAGTGGGGGATCGGGAGCTCCTGGCCCTCAAACTGTCCCTGCAAGAATGGAGGTACCTGCTGGAGGGCGCCGAACACGTTTTCATAGTAGTAACCGACCACAAGAACCTTATTTTTTGCCAGATTCCAGTTTCGTTTGATGTTCCGGCCCGCGGAAAAGAACATTCTTGCCGACGCCCTCTCCCGGGCGTTTGAGGCCCCGAGGAGCCTGAGGACTCACAGCCTATGTTGAACCCGGAGTGCCTGCCAGCAATGCCTACGGCCCTGGTACCTACCAGAACGCTGGTACCTCGCCAAGACCGGAGGAGAGCGATGCACTGGGCCCACTCGTCAGCGTTTGCGGGACATTTTGGGTTCCATAAAACGTTGCACCTGCTCGCGTGACAGTACCACTGGCCACGGATGGCACATGACGTGCTTCACTTTGTGTTTTCCTGCCCCATTTGCGCCAGGACCAAGTCAACGGTAGGGCGGCCGTGGGGGGAACTCCAGCCCATGTCGGTGCCACAAGGCCCCTGGGAGGAACTCTCCATGGACTTCATCACGGACTTACCTCGCTCCCAGGGGCATACGGTCATCTGGGTGGTAGTGGACCGGTTTTCCAGGATGGCTCACTTTATTCCCCTGAAGGGACTCCCCTCGGCAGCCACTCTGGCCACCTGCTTTGTCCAGCACATCTTCTGCCTGCACGGGCTCCCCGTACGGATCATCAGCGACCGGGGAATCCAATTCACCACGGTTCTGGAAGGTGTTGTGTGCCGCCTTAGGAGTCAAGGCCCACTTCTCGTCCGCCTACCATCCTCAGACAAACGGAATGGTGGAATGTATTAACCAGACCTTGAAGGGGTTCCTCTGAGCCTTCGTGAACAACCGCCAGGACAACTGGGTGTCACTCCTTCCATGGGCAGAGTTCGCCTACAACAATAGCCTACACTCGGCCTCTCAGCAGTCCCCATTCTCTGTGGTGTTCGGCCGGCACCCCGGCTTCCTCCGGCTATCTCCTCGGAACCAGATATTCCTCAGGTACAGCGGGTCCTGAATAGTATGCAGGACACCTGGAAGACAGTCCACGAACAGCTGCGGAGGGCAGCTGCCAAGTACAAACTATACGCAGACCGCAGCCGCCGCCCTGCGCCTGTGTTCCAACCTGGGCAAAAGGTCTGGCTAAGCACCAAGCACCTATGGCTCCAGCTGCCGTCTCGACGGTTAGCACCACGTTTCATCGGACCCTTTTCCATTCAGGAACGGATTGGGACCATCACCTACCGGCTTCGTCTGCCCAGGTCTCTGCGGGTGCACAACGCATTCCACGTATCCCTCCTGAAACCCTTTCAGAGGTCCCGCTGGCATCCACGAGGGGAGGCATCGATGATTCCGGAATCCGAACCAGAACCAGAGTTTGAGGTTCAGGAGATTGTCAACTCCAAGTGGAAAAGAGGAAGGCTGTATTACCTCATCTCTTGGAAACACTTTCGCCCAGAGGATAACTCATGGGAGCCGGACTCCAATGTACATGCTCCGGACCTAGTACACGAATTTCATCTACGCTATCCACAGAAACCCGGACCCCGGGAAGGAAGGGGGTCTTCTGGGGGGGATACTGTCCCGTCTTCCGTCGGGACCAACACTCACCTGCTCGCCTCCGGTACCAGTGGACCGTGGGGCCCGTGGGCGCCACGGATGGCCGGCCTTCACCACAGGTCCTCCGGTGGCCGGCTATCACCGGCCAGTGGGGAGGGGATGGCTATTGCCTTCAGTCCGGCCACAGAGGATCGCCGGTTGTTCTCGCCTTATTCCCGCCGATGGCCGGCTTTACACTTCCGGGATGGAACCCCTGCAACATGGCGCTGGCGGAGGATAGCCGGCGTCTCTTCCAGTTGCGGGATCAAGCAGGGGAAGCAGTGACTAGCGTCACCTCAGATTGGTTACGTGAAGGCTCAACCGCAGGAAGCACCAGCTGGGGTTCCGTGCTAATGAGAAGGCTTACTTAAGGAGCACCACTCCTCCTAGCCAGTGCTTCGGCTCCTCGTTTCTGAGAGCTCCGCATCGTTGGATGGAGCTCTGTACCTTGCTATCTGCTATTGCCTGCCTTGACCATTGCCTGCTGCTAGTGACTCTTCTTGACCGCTGCCTGCCTTGACCATTGCCTGCTACTGACTCTTCTTGACCACTGCCTGCCTTGACCATTGCCTGCTACAGACTCATCTTGACCGCTGCCTGCCTCTACCTCTGCTGCCGCTGTCCACCACGCCGGCGTGCCAGTTCCACCGGGACCTCGGTCCAGTTGACTCCCGGGGTCCAGAGTCTGCGCTGTACGCTGGGCCTGTCCGCCCCCTATTCCAGAAGCCCTGTAGGCTGCCCGCACCAGGAGGCTCAACTTCCAGGGAACGGCGGCCTTCCCAGGCGAAGAGTGGGGGTGGGTTGGCTGTCCTTTGGAGGAGGGGTTCACTCCGCCGTCTCCGGCCGGATGCAAGGGCTCACACCAGCGAAGCTGCTCATCCTTTGGCGGAGCAAGACACTCTGCCACCCAATCTCGGCTAAGCTTCTGAGGATCCATTCCTTCTGAACAGGATTCCTTTATGTTTATCCCATGCATGTTTGAATTCCGTTACAGTTTTCATCTCCACCACCTCCTGCGGGAGGGCATTCCAAGTATCCACCACTCTATCCATGAAAAAATACTTCCTGACATTTTTCTTGAGTCTGCTCCCCTTCAATCTCATTTCATGTCCTCTAGTTCTACCGCCTTCCCATCTCCGGAAAAGGTTCATTTGCAGATTAATACTTTTCAAATATTTGAACGTCTGTATCATATCACCCCTGTTTCTTTTTTCCTCCAGGGTATATATGTTCAGGTCAGCAAGTCTCTCCTCATATGTCTTGTAGCGCAAATCCCATACCATTCTTGTAGCTTTTCTTTGCACCGCTTCAATTCTTTTTACATTCTTAGCAAGATTCAGCCTCCAAAAATGAACACAATACTCCAGGTGGGGCCTCACCAATGACTTATACAGGGGCATTAAAACCTCTTTTCTTCTGCTGGTCACACCTCTCTCTATACAGCCTAGCAACCTTCTAGCTACGGCCACTGCCTTGTCACACTGTTTCATCGCCTTCAGATCCTCAGATACTATCACCCCAAGATCCCTCTCCCCGTCCATACATATCAGACTCTCACCGCCTAACACATACGTCTCCTGTGGATTTCTACTCCCTAAGTGCATCACTTTGCATTTCTTCACATGGGAGCAGAGCTGGGTTTATTACTTTTTAAAAGTACTTAAGTAAAAAGTAAATGTACTGGCTTCAAAAGTAGTGAAGTAAAAGTAGAAAGCCTTATCCAAAAAAATGTAATCAAGTAAAAGTAATAAAGTACAGCTCTTAAAACTACTTTTATACTACAAAGTAAAAAGTATTCTTAACGTTGGATCACAGAATCTAGTACGTTTACAAGCTAACTTCCAGGCGGTCACACAAGGTCCTTCCTAGAAAACAAAACAAACAAACAACAACAACAACAAAAAAATACCCTGAACATTGAAGTGGGCAGAATATCATTAATGCACCTATTGGAAAACAAAACAAACTGGATTGGTAAGATTAATCATACACAGATACTTGATGCTAACAGAATACTCTTGACTTTTTTTTTACACATGAACAGAAGTAGCCCTTCATGGTAAGCACAAACTAAAAATAGAAGTATGTGGACAAAGATTAAACTGAATGCCCAAGAAGTCATACCATGCATGAAGAGCAAAACCAAAGAAACTGAAACAGTGACACATCCCTTTGTACCATGCAAAATATAAAGAAAAAAAAGTACAATAAGTGTTGGTATTTTAGTCATATATGTACATAAGTGGCCACTTATGAGTGTGAATCAATTCTTAAAGTTTACCGACTAGTGGGAAATTATGCACTGTCCCCCTCATTCAAAACAGGTCATCTAAATTTGCCCCCAAGTGCTATAAATGGTGCCTTAAGTTGTACATGGTAATTTGGCCAAATTACATGCCCAATTTAATTGATAAACAATCCAATCAGTGCTGATAATTGATACTTAACAACCAATTAGCAGCACAAATTGGATTTAATTAGAATTTATATACACAACTTTCTAGGCGTATTCTATAATGTGGTGTGCGTAAATTATAATGCAAGCAGCCAAAAAGGGGCGAGGCCATGGGCATGAAACGGGCGGGTCATGGGCATTTCAAAAACTATGTGCACTATTATAGAATATACCTGTTTATCTGGTTGTGAGCCCTTGAGCCCTGGCCGAGGCCTTGTATAGGTGTTAGGCCAAGGCCGAGGCTGGGTTGAGGAGGCACTACACACTACCCCAGCTACCAAGCCCTGTACACACACACACAGCAACCAACTTGCACCTACAGAAAAAGGAAGATAGGGCAATCAGGCGGGCCTCACGGCCTATTGGGAACCCATTTACTCAGAATTCAAGCATGCAGGCCTCACGGCCAAACTGGAACCGATTCATACGTAGGGAGGGGAGAAAGAGACTTAATGAGGGGTCTCCCATGGGGACCAGAGCACCAGCAACACCCTCGGTGCTGACAATCAAGGAGAAAGGGAAGCATACAGAGAAACATGTAAAGCAGTACCCCACCGCACACAACAAAAGTGAGGGGCTGCAAAATAAAGACACTGTAGGCAAAGACCCTCAGCAGATAGGAAAGGGAAAAGTCCGCAAAACGTAGTGCGGAGCCTAACACACACCCAGCACAGAAAGGGACAGTGCTCTGTAATACAGGAGGTAGTTACGGTAAAGAAAGGACTGAAACAGTCACAAAGGGAAGACTGCAGTAAACAGACAACTGACAGAAGCAGAGAAACTCTGCAGGCAAAAGGTTAACCAAGCTCAACACACACACAGCAACCAGAGGCAGGGAACACTGCAAATGGGTTAATCGGGGAACAATGAAAGAGTAAACAAACAATCCCCACGGAGAGAAACAAAGGGTCCCCAGTCTGCTACAAGGGCAGGACCTGCAAAGCAGAACACAAACACAGCACAAAGGGTACTTCGAAGGAAGGGGAAGCAAAACAAACAAACTGGAACAGGATGAGGAAGGAACTCACCACACAGCACCACAGCCAAAGAGAGAGTCCCAGGTGCAGTGTAGAGAGGCAATTAGACACACGCAGGCAGCAGCCGGCGGCAGACAGAGACAGAGCAACAGAAACTGCAAGCAAGGAAAGGATTAACAACTCCACGCAAGCACAGAGCTAATAGCTCAGACAGAGCAAAGGTAAGGCTTCAGCAGAATTGGAGTAACGCCAAAGCAGGGATTGTAGGGAAAGGTAAGCTTAAGTAGATCAGACTGACATCAGCTCAGCCCCTGACGGCCAATCAGGAGTGGTTCCTAGCATTCCCCTGCCTGACTAGCAGAATTCTAACAGAGTCATAACAGTGTGGCAATGCCAACAAAACCCATTCACTTTAAATCAGTTTTGTTGGCATTGCCACCCAGAATTCGCTAGCACGGTTTAGTAAAAGAGGCCTTTAGTTCGTAATTGTAGGGGGATATTTACAGGGCAGGGGCATGGACATGTCATAGGTGTAGCCAACATTTACATGCTTACTTTACAGACTACTGTAATGTATACATATAAATGTCAAATTAGGTGCATCCATTTCATCCATCCATAGACCTGGCATAAATATACATACCTATATTTAGGGCACCATTGCCAGTTTACACTAATACTTTATATGGACACATATACACCTAAGGGGGTCTTTTATTAAAGCTTAGCTTGAGCTATTCCTATGGGCCCTGCTGCAGATAACTTGAGTGAAGCTTTAGTAAAAGACCCTCCTATGTGTCTTATAGAATAGTCTCATTGCTCACGGAAATTTGGCACCTAAGTTTTGATCTTTTATAGAATTGCCTTCATAATGTTTTGATGCCACATACTTTGCCAGAGGGCATGTGCATAGGCAGTGTTTGGGCAGAGCATGCAAATACAAGTATATACTGTAGAATACTTAAAATTCACATTGGATCTTGCTAACATCTAAGTATGGGCATTTATATCAGCTAATAGGCTGGTGTAAGTGGTCACACCTTAAATGTATGCATGTTTTCTGTCTCTTGTACTAATATTCCTATAAAGAAAATAGGTGCCTCCTTTACTTTAAAGAATAGGTAAAATATGTGCCCTCTCATCCTAAGCACTTTGTTACAGAATGATCCTTCAAGTCCTTTTGTTACTAGAGGGCAGCCGAAACTGGTGCTTTTGACTTTGGCCAAAACCAAATCTGCAGCTGAAATTCCCCACTCAGTTTTCTCCAAAACTGAAGCTGAAACCAAAACCATTGCCCTGGACCCTCTCCTGCAGAATGCCTGTTCCCCTGGACCACCCTTCCCCTCAACCACAAATTCTGTCCTCCCTCCACCTTTGAAGCACTGGTGGTGTAGTCTAGTGGCCTCTTTTGGGCAGGGGTTATCCCAAGTCACTTCTGTCCCTACCGGCTTTGCAGTCAAAATGGCTGCTGTGACTTCTTGTGGCAGCCATTTTGAGATTGGAACCAGAATGGGCAGGAGAAACTGGGGTTGCTCCTACCCATTCTGATTCCAATCTTAAAATGGCTGTCTCAACCTCCTGCAGCAGTCATTTTAACTGTAGAGCTGGCAGGAGCAATTTGGAAGAGGCCACTACATCACCAGAGCTTTGAAGGTAGGCTCAGGGAGGGCCTGTAGGTGATGGGAGGGCAGCCGAGAGTGGTCACAGGGGTGGGGCGGTGAGTTTTAGTTTGATTCCAAAAATGCAGTTGCTTTTTCAGCTAAACCTGAGCATAGCAGAATCTGGATATAGGGCCAATTTTGGCACCAAAGCTGAAACCGAAATTCGGCCAGCCTCCATTTGGAACAATTGTGTCATAGTGGGAAAAATTATTGTTTATCCTTAGTAGTAGCGACTATATTTAATATATTGACAACATATGCTGGCATGTATTTTTCTCATCTGTAAACACTGGAATCAAGCATAAACCAAATTGTGGGTAGTTTGCCTGCTCTCATTAAACTTCTGTCTTGGACGCATTGTTGAAACTGGCTGCCAAATATGAATGAAGTGGAGGCAGGGGCATGATAAAATCTTTCTGAAAAGGCTTCTCATAGAACAACGAATGCAAAGTACATTTGTGAAAACAACACTTTCTACCATTATCAATCATTATATACATATTTATGCTATATACTAAATCAGTAGCCAAAATAACCTATAAGCAATCATTAAATAATGTAGGCTACCTAGAAGCATTAATGTTCTTATTTTCTTGTGAGGACTTTTAAGCATTGCTGTGGGGATTTGAAACAGTGAACAGTCGGTTGTGACAGAAGAGTGTGACTAGTGATTTTAAGGATTTTAAACCACTTTTATATAAGAACATAAGAATAGCCATATTGGTCCATCTAGCCTAGTATCCTGCTTCCAACAGCGGGCAATCCAGGTCACAAGTACCTGACTGAAACCCAAATATGCTTCACATATTCTAAATTTACCTTATTCACTGTCCTATGTTATATCTAGGGGACAAAACTGGTAGGAAATTACAGGGTCACCGAGAAGGGGGAGGGGCAAAATTCCCCAGGCCCGGACCTCCAAGAGGGACCCGGTGCCGGGGTCTCTCTTTCCTGCTCCTGATGGAACCCAGGTGATCGCATCCTAACAGGAGCAGGACAGAGAAATCTCCAGCACCGGGCCCCCCTTGGAGGCTGGGGAGAACCCGGAGGAGCAGACACAGCAGGCTGGCAGGGGAGGCCCTGCCAGCAGAAGAGATCTTCCTCCAGAGCTGCTCTTCTTCACAGTCTGCCACGTTGCCTTCCAAGTGGCTGATTTTCTGCTCAAGCCACACATGCTCAGTTTTGAAACTGAACATGCACGACCTGAGAGAAAAAGCAGCCACAGGGACAGGCCACGCAGCAGAGTGAAGAAGAGTAGCAGCCCTGCCCTGGGCCCAGCTCAGTCCCTTGGCAACCCTGGGAAATTGCTAATTTTGCATACTGTAAAGGGGGGGGGGGGGTCCGCTTCCTCCTCTTGGGTGGAGCCAGCAAGCCTGCGGGGCTTTCAGGGTTCCAGGACATACCCTTGAGGGTCTTGTTAAACTGTTGCACCATGCCATTAGACTGAGGGTGATAAGCTGAGATGGTAATGTGCCGAATGCCAAAGGCCTCCCAGAGCTGTTTTAACCGGTATGATTAAAAATTAGAACCCTCTTCTGTGAAGACCTCCCTTGGAAAGCCCTCCTCACAGAATAGTTTCACTAACTCACTGGCAATCCCATTATCTTTTGTATTACATAGGGGTATGGCCCAGGGGAACCGCGTAGCCCTATCCATAAAGACCAAAATGTATAGGAATCCTCTCGGGGTTCTAATAAGGGGTTCAATGATGTCCATGGCCATGCTAGACATGGGTTCCTTTATGATGGGCAAGGGTAATAGTGGTGCCTTTGGTGGAAAATGGTCTGCAAGCTTCTGGCATTGGGGACAGCTCTCACAATAGTCCTGCACTTCCTGATGTACCCCTGGCCAATAAAATGTTCCAGCACTTCCAGCTTCAATGTATTTTGGGAGCCCTTATGGCCCGCTAAGGGATGATCACGGGCCCCCCTAAGGATGATTCTCTGGAACACCCTGAGGATTACTAGCTGTTGCCTAACGGTCCCTCCCACGGGCTCCCGGACCTCTCTATACAATATCTCATTTTCCAGCCTAAAGCGTGGAAAACTCCCAGAAAGCCCTCCCGCATAGGCGGTCGGTGGCCCAACTGTTTGGGGAGGCTAAAGGGGGCGAGGTTAGGGGTGGGGCCAGGGGCGGGGCTTACATCCATAATTGTCTGACAACATAGAAAACAAATAAGTAAAAAATAAGTCACAATTACCTTTTATTAAATTTAGATATTAAATATGTATCGTATGTCAAAGAATAAAGTGGTTGCTCAAAGCATGTACTAACAATTGCTCAACTGCAAAACACTATGCACAAATTTGTGCAAAAACACACTCATAAACCTTACTGTACCATAACACTGGGCAGACCCTAATAAACCAATATACCACCCATACGGAAAATGCAGACCGTCAACAATATGAAACAAGGGATCATAATATCACAATTCTCATGTAGAGCCACAAAACACCCTTTTAGGGTGGAAAGTGTTCACAATTGGCTCCTTTTATGAATGACTATATGTAGATCCTTCAAGAGGTAGTGTGTCATGATTTTGGCTCTAAAACCCTTTCTGATGATTTGGTGCCACCTTAGTAAGGCCAATACACAATCTCTCCACTGCAAAACACTATACACAAACTTGTGCAAAAGCACACTCATAACCTTACCAAACCATAACAGTACTAATTCCAAGGACAGGACAAGCTACAACCTTATGCATGGAAAGGCAGCACTGTAATTACACCGGGCTCTAAAACACCAGTGCACAACCTAGTGAAACAAAAAAACCCCAAAAAGGGCTGAAAATACTACACGCTATCAGAATACTGCACCTTGATCACATGAAAAACACATACTACTACTACTACTACTACTACTACTACTAACTAGCATTTCTAAAGCGCTACTAGGGTTACGCAGCGCTGTACAATTTAAACATAGACGGATGGTCCCTGCTCAAAGAGCTTACAATCTAAAAGACAAGAGAACAATCTAAAGACAAGTGAACAATCTAGAGGACGAGTGAACAGTTAATCTGATAGGGTGGATAGATTGGGGCATTCTATATAATTCTATGAAAAACACATGACACAACAGATATGAAGGCAAAATACTGAACTGGAAAGTTACCTCAAGAAGTCAGACTCAGCATGCAGCAATACTAGAAAAATTGAAACTTACATGCAAAACATCACAGATGCACATTTCCAAAAGCTGACATATTCCAGTTAATAAATTCTGAATAAAATACTTTTTTCTACCTTTGTTGTCTGATCATTTAGTTTTTCTATTCGCTTTGGTCCCAGTGTCTTCTGTTTTATGCAGCGTCTTCTTTCCATTTGATATTTTTTTCTCTCACCATGTCCACCATCCTCCTGTGTCCTTATGCGTCCTGTCTACCATCTGTAGCCCTGTCCCTATCCTTCAGTATCCTGATCCTGCTCTTAAATTCAACAGTTTTCCCTCCATCCATATCCAGCATTTCTCCTCACTCCCCTCCATCCATGTGCATATACTTCCCTCCCCTCCATCCATGTACAGCACCTTCCTTCTTTATCTCCTACCCTTCCATCCAGTGTCATCCCTCTTTCTCTCTCCATCCTTCCACCCATTACCCTCTTCCAATCCTTCCATCCATTGTCTCCCTCTAGCTCCCCTTCCTTCTAGACAGTTCTCTCTCTTGACCCTTTTCCATTCAGCATGTCCTCTCTCACCCCATCCTTCCAGTGTCTTTCCTCTTTCCCTCCCTACCAGCGTCTTCCCTCATTCTTCCCCCTCCTTCCAGCATTTTTACTCTTTCTCCCTCTTTTCATCCAGCCAGCATTTCTCAGTCTGACAGCTAGGGTCTCCCCCAGTTTCTCCCCAGCAGCTTCTCTCTCTCTCCTGCCCATGTCCCCTCTTTCTCTCCCCATCTCTTTCTGGCTCTCCCCTGCTTTTTTCCATGTCCCTGGCTCTCCCCTGCTCCTTTCCAAGGCCCCTCTTTCTCTCCCCATCTCTTCCTGGCTCTCCCCTGTTTTTTTTCCATGTCCCTGGCTCTCCCCTGCTTTTTTCCATGTCCCTGGCTCTCCCCTGCTCCTTTCCATGGCCCCTCTTTCTCTCCCCATCTCTTTCTGGCTCTCCCCTGCTTTTTTCCATGTCCCTGGCTCTCCCCTGCTCCTTTCCATGGCCCCTCTTTCTCTCCCCATCTCTTCCTGGCTCTCCCCTGTTTTTTTTTCCATGTCCCTGGCTCTCCCCTGCTTTTTTCCATGTCCCTGGCTCTCCCCTGCTCCTTTCCATGGCCCCTCTTTCTCTCCCCATCTCTTTCTGGCTCTCCCCTGCTTTTTTCCATGTCCCTGGCTCTCCCCTGCTCCTTTCCATGGCCCCTCTTTCTCTCCCCATCTCTTCCTGGCTCTCCCCTGTTTTTTTTCCATGTCCCTGGCTCTCCCCTGCTCTTTTCCATGGCCCCTCTTTCTCTCCCTATCGCTCTCTGGCTCTCCACTGCTCTTATCCATGCCCCCTGGCTCTCCTCTGCTCTCCCTCTCTCTCCTCCTACCATTTCCCGCCAGTGACCACGTTCTCTTCTCTCCCTCCGGCCCGGGCCTCTTTGCTGCAGCGCTGACAGAAGAAGAAAAAGAAGCGCGGGGCCACAGCAGCCTTCAGACATGCGTTGTCGGCTCTGCCGGTCCTCTGCCCCCGGAACGGGAAATTGACGTCACGGGGCAGAGACCGGCAGAGCCGACAGCGCATGTCTGAAGGCTGCTGCGGCCCCGCACTTCTTTTTCTTCTTCTGTTATGCTGGCTGTGGAGAGTAGCGACGGCAGCGGATTGTTCCTGGCTGCTGCTGCACTGCTCAACAGAAGCGGGCAGCAGAAGATTTCATCCAGATTGTTGTCTCCGAGTCCGGCTGCATTTAGAGAAGGAGGTAGGCGGGGCCGCAGGGAAGGTCACAGCTGGGCTGGGGAGGCTGAGCCTCCTCAAGCCTCTTATACGGGGCGCCTATGCCCTCCCGCCTTTTGCTCAAAAGCCCTTTTTAGAACAGGATCCTCTCTTTCCTCTTGCGAAAAAGCGGGGAATCTTTTTAACCCTTCCTCGGGGATCCAAGGCATGACTTCCCCATTACCTATTTCCCTCATGGCCCTCGCTCGGTCCTGTCTCTCCAACTACTACTACTACTATTTAACATTTCTAAAGCGCTAATAGGGTTATGCAGCGCTGTACAGTTTAACAAAGAAGGAGAATCCCTGCTCAAAGGAGCTTACAATCTAAAGGACAAAAAGAGCAGTCAATCAAATTAGGGCAGTCTAGATTTCCTGGATAGAGGTACAATGGTTAGGTGCCAAAAGCAACATTGAAGAGGTGGGCTTTGAGCAAGGATTTGAAGATGGGCAGGGAGGGGGCTTGGCTTATGGGCTCAGGGAGTTTATTCCAAGCACAGGGTGAGGCGAGGCAGAAAGGGCGGAGCCTGGAGTTGGTGGTGGTAGAGAAGGGTACTGAGAGGAGGGATTTGTCCTGTGAGCAGAGGTTACGGGTAGGAGCGTAAGGGGAGATGAGGGTAGAGAGGTAATGAGGGGCAGCAGATTGAGTGCATTTGTAGGTTAGTAGGAGAAGCTTATGCGGTACCTGATCGGGAGCCAGTGGAGTGACTTGAGGAGAGGGGTGAGATAAGCATATTGGTCTAGGCGGAAGATAAGACGGGCAGCAGAGTTCTGAATGGATTGAAGGGGGGATAGATGGTTAAGTGGGAGGCCAGTGAGGAGTAGGTTGCAGTAGTCAAGGCGAGAGGTGATGAGAGAATGGATGAGAGTTCGGGTGGTGTGCTCGGAGAGGAAGGGGCAAATTTTGCTGACGTTATAGAGAAAGAAGCGACAGGTCTTGGCTGTCTGCTGGATATGGGCAGAGAAGGAGAGGGAGGAGTCGAAGATGACTCTGAGGATGCGGGCAGATGAGATGGGGAGGATGAGGGTGTAAGGTTTCCTTTGTTTTCCTCCCCCTCCCCTCTAACAACTCTTCATGAAAGGGAAATATTTGCCCCAGGGAGTCACTGCCTGTGGGGTCTGTTTCTGCCTTGGCCTCCTGAGTCCGAGTGGTCACCCACCCATGTAATTCCTTCAGACATCGGGTAAAAGGGACCCAGTCTTTTCCTAATATCAGGTCAAAGGGTAATTTTGGCCAAATTCAACCGTCCATTAAAGAGGGGGCTACGGAGCCCTATTCTAAATATTGGGTATGCGGTAGCAGCCCTATGAATGCACTTAATGCGTATAGTGCCTCAATACCTCCCCTCACCCTCTTTAATGTTACTCCTTATCCTATTCCACAAAGACCTGGATAACATGGATTGGTTAGCCCCAGAGTCCAAAAGTGCCTTTACTGAGATTCCCTCCAACTGGACTTTGTGGAAGAAATAGGATTCCTGGTCCCTTCCTATTTAAATTAATAAATATAACAGAAACCTTCAAAACAATTTTAAACAAAAATTATCACTCTCATTATTCATATATATATATAATTATTTTTTAAAATAAAATCCATAAATATATAAAAATAATTATATATATATGAATAATGAGAGTGATAATTTTTGTTTAAAATTGTTTTGAAGGTTTCTGTTATATTTATTAATTTAAAAATTTGAAACCGTTTTTCTAAGAACACCCAGAATTACGTTTGGCCCTTCCTATTTAACCCATGAATCCTACTTTTTCTCTACAATGACCTCCCTTCCCACACTAGAAACACCTTCCCCCTCTTGACTGGGGCTCCGGGGTCATCCTTCCCTGCTCTCGCTCCTTTTCCTGGGCTGGGGAGGCTATCTGGCCCAAAGGCCCCTTGCTGCAAGTGGAAAAGGGATTAAGGGGGAGTTTCTCTGCTTCATAATACAACTCTGCTCCCCTAGTCATGTCCTCTAGGGAGCGAGTTCCTTGCCTAATAAGCCACTCTTGCACAGAACTGGGTATAGCGAAGAGGAATTGTTCCACCACTATCTCCTCTATCACCTGTTCTGCCGTTTTCTTATCTGGCTCCAACCACTTGTAAACCAGATCTTTGAGTTTTTGTGCTAAGGCCCGGGGTCTCTCTTCCCCCCTTAGGGCTGTCTCCCGGAAGAGTCTCCAGTAATAATCCTTGGTTAACCCCAGCCTACTTTTAATGGCAGCAAAAACCTGTCCATAGTCCAAGGCTTGGGCCGGGGACATGCCCCTATAGGCCGCTAAAGCTTCCCCAGTTAAACAGCCGGCCAGCCTCACAGCCCACTGCTCCAGTGGCAATTTTATGGCCCTTGCAATGCGCTCAAAAGTCACTATAAAGTCCTCCACATCATCCAAAGACAAAGACCCATAGGTAGCAGGTCCTACCGCCATAGGGGAATACTTAGGAGTGACGGGTGCTGTGACTTTCTGTATCAAGTCCTCCATCACCTGCATTTGGGCTTGCAGGGCTTTTAAGAGGGTCCCTGCTGCTCCCTCGCAGCCTCCATCACCTGGTTTAAAGCCTGCTGCAAGCCTTCCTGTTGTTTCTGAAATTGGGCTGCCATCCAATGCAGCAACTCCTTCTGCTTCATCTTCAGTGGCAAAGATCCTGTAAGGCAAACACACAATAAAATCCCAAGTGTAGTACTTTTTTAACCTCTGCGGGGCCCCTTTAAGAATACAGCCTGAGTCCTATACCCCCTGGCTTTTGCTCCCTTAGCTGCTCTCCTTATCCAGCCATGGTCCTCCCTAGGTACTGCTTACCTTGGGTGACCGCTGGCCTGCGACTTGATAAGGGAAACCAGGGTCCACTGCATATGACTCTTTGGCATGGTCCACGGTCTCAGTCCCATCTGGGGTGCCATTGTAAAGGGAGGGTTCGCTTCCTCCTCTTGGGTGGAGCGAGCAAGCCTGCGGGGCTCCTAGGTTTCCAGAATAGAATGCTGCTGATACTGGGACTCAGGGCCAAAGTATTTTATTATCAAGGCAATTTCATACCAAAAATCATAATATATTCTTCAAAACAAAAGGTACAGCCCTCTTAATATAGTCTTCAAAAGAAAAAGGTACAGTCCTCATAAGATAATCTTCAAAAGAAAAAAGGTACAGTCCAGGTCCCAAAATCCCTCAGCAAATGCTCAGCTCCTCAAGACCTCAGGTCTTCTATTAGGGCATTAGCTTTCCCTTCCCCCCTCCTTCAGAAGGGTTTAGTAAGAGTTCAGCACACTTCCAATATAGCACAACAGTTCAGAACAAATCTTCATGGACAGTCTTTGCACATCAAACCAATACCACAAATCATCTGCCTTTTCACAGCACAGAGGGAACCCTGTAAGGAGCAGAGTTGGCAGTTTCTCCCACCTCTCGGCACCACACCTGGTGTGGCCTCCTCCACTGCCTTCAAGTGCTGGGCAGGGCAACCTTTGAATTCTCCCACTCCATGGTAGCTGGTTCCTCTCCCTTACGCAGCTCTAGTGGCAGGCTACTTCCTTCCTCCACATACTCCATGGAATCTCTCTCTCCATTTGTCTCCCCTCTCTCCTGGTGAATGAGAACCTTCAGGAAATCTGCTCTCCCCTTCTCACAGCTGGGGGGAATTATATACTGATGGTGAAGCCAGGGAAACTGAGCTTCATCCTTCCCTCACCCTCTAGTGGGGAAGGGAGTAACAGGCTCACCCTGCTTCAAGCCATTGTTCCCCCTGCTGGACTAGTCTCTTCTCTCATTCTTGCAAGGACTTCTGGGACCCGTAGTTCTGGGCTCAACTGCTTCACTGGGGAATCTCTGGGGCTTGCCTTGTCACAATATACAGTATCATTCCTGTAACAGTCCAGCAATAGTGAAGTCTTGAAAGTGAACCACGTTTATACCACGGAGTTAATGCCACTTTAACCCTGACAACCTATTAATGACATTACACTATAATGCTACTCTCCTGAACTCTACAATCCCCATTGCTGTTTACAATCAATTTTTGCACTCTGCCGTTTGTTTTTTGTTTTTGTCTTCAGGAGTGGGAAGCTCTTCTGTCCAAAGTGACATCATTGAGTAGCATCCTCCTGCTACTTAAACGCCACTTCTGTTTGAATGTTACCGCTTGCTCTTCTCCTGAACTCAAGTCCTTGCTGCTGCTATATAATCAATAATTGCACACTGCACTTTTTTTTTCTCTTCAGATGTGGTGATCTCTGCTACCCAAAATGGTATTAAGTGGCATCCTCTGACTGTACTTAAATACAGTGTCTGTGGTGCGCTGAGAAAGACCCTTTCCTGCAGGCTTTGTATGGCAATAGTGCATTTCTTGTGAAGATTGTGTGGTTCCCAGGCCTAATGTTTTTATTAAATATGTGGTAATCTACCTTATATGTTTCTTCCTAGTGTTTGCTTATGTTTGTACTTCTTTGGGCTGTATTATCTGCCGACTAATAATGTGAACCTTGATTCTTGTTCAGCCTATTCCAGTGATATATGGGAACATCTGGCACAGCTGTTTTAAGCACATTTATAAGTCTTGGCATACCTGTGCACTGTCTGTTTTATTGACTGTTTCAGTAGTTGTGCCTGTAGAGGTGCATGCTGATCCATATACATCATTGCACTTGCATTAATTAATGCTAGATCAGTCAGAAATAAAGTAGCTCCTATATCATTTCTATTATATATACTGCATGGATAGATAGATAGATAGATAGATAGATAGATAGATAGATAGATAGATAGATAGATAGACTCAATGAAAATAAAGTTGAAAAAAAATGAAGGTAACCGATGCTAGATTGGTCAAAAATCTATGATTTGATTTTCAGTTACAATATAAATATATTATTGGTTGCTGATACCTGGTTCTCAGCTGCTGATAATGTAGCCTTAAATTAGCTTTATCCTTCTGCTTATTTTATTGAGCAGTATGAGCACTGTCCATTCCAGGTAGAATGTAGTGGTAGGGTATTGATTACTGTGAAAATGGGTTTGTGCCTGAAAAAGCTGGAACTGCCACCTCCTCCAGGTCTGGAATTACATTTGTAAAGCACTTGTCAACAGGAGGTTTGTGTTCTTTATTTATCACTAGGTCAAAATGAGCTACTTTTGTTATCTATGTCTGACTAGTCCCTTATACATCTTTATTTATTTATAGCATTTGTATCTCACATTTTCCCACCGTATGGCAGGTTCAATGTGGCTTACATATTGCTAAAAAGGAGGTTACAAAATTTAGATTTGTAGAAGTCTAGTACATAATACAGAAGTACAATAAATGCTTAGGTTGATATATTAGTATATTGTGACAGAGGTTAATATTGTTTTCCATTTCTGAACTTTTCGTGATGTACGGTGGAATGGGATTAGGCAGATCCAGGGGGGAAAGATGTCCTGTAAAGATGTGTTTTCAGGTTATTTCTGGATTGTAGGTAGTTTTCTATGAGTTTCAGGTCTTTAGGTAGTGAGTTCCAAAGTTGTGTGCCTCTAAATGAGAGGCTGGCAGCATATGAAGATTTGTATTTTATACCTTTGCAATTGGGGTAGTGAGGGGTTAGGTAGGTTCTTGCTGTTCTCATCACATTTCTTATTGGTAGAGCGATAAGTTCCGTCATGTAATCTGGTGTGAGTTCGTAGATGATTCTGTGGACTATTGTGCATATTTTGAAAGTTATACGAGCGTTAATAGGAAGCCAATGTAAGCTTCTTAGGAGGGGTTTCATGCTTTTGAAGCGTGTTTTTGCGAAGATGAGTCTGGCAGCCATGTTTAGTGCTGTCTGTAATTTTCTTATGATTTGATCTTTGCAGCCTACGTAAATACTATTGCAGTAGTCTACATGGGTTAGCACCATAGTTTGGATCATGTTGCAGAATGAATCCCTGTGAAAGTAAGGTTTTATACGTTTGAGCTTCCACATAGTGTGGAACATTTTCTTGGCCGTGTTCTTAGCGTGGCTTTCTAGCATTAGGTTGCGGTCAATTGTTATGCCTAAGGTTTTCAAGTGGTCTGAGATTGGGAGGGATGAACCCTGTGCATTAATTGCCAAGGGGGGAAACATTATTGTATTGGGATGAGAGAATGAGACATTGGGTTTTATCTTTATTGAGTTTCAACTTAAATGCCGATGCCCAGGATTCCATGATGGTCATGCTGTTTATTATTTCCTTGGTGATTTGTGTGGGGTTCTTTTTGAAGGGAATATAGATGGTGATGTCATCTGCATAGAGAAATGGATTGAGGCCTTGTTTGGATAGAGATTTAACCAGTGGTGTCATCATTAGGTTGAATAATATAGGTAAGAGTGGTGATCCTTGTGGTACTCCACATTCCGCTTTCCAAGATGGCGATATATCTGAGTTTGATTTGACTTGGTATGTTCTGGATGTCAGAAATCTCTTGATCCAGGAGAGTACTTTTCCTGTAATTCCTATCTTGTCAAGGATTCTCAGTAGTATGTGGTAGTCGACCATATGCTGATTCACTTTGATTACCTCATGTTGAAGACTTTATTGTCCATGTATTTGCATTTTCTGAAGTTGTTTCAGTCCTCATGAGAAGGGGCAAACTTTTGACTTGCTCTTTCTTCCTTCCAGATTTATGGAGGGAACATTGGCTTCTAAAGTGACTTTGTGATATTTTATTGCACACCAATTTGCAGGTGAATGAAAAAATGGTTAATTAAGTGCATTAAACATTTAAGGAGCAAATATTCAAAGTGATTTAACTTGCTTGAAATAGCTCCTGGCCAGTTAAATCGCCTGTTCAGGGCTAACTAGTCACTCTCAGTGGCACTTAACTGGTTACTGCTGCCGAAAATGACTGGTTAGTGCGTAAAGCAAAAATAGCTATTTTGGGGGCATTCCAGGTGCGGAGTCAGCACTTGGCTGGTTAAGTGCTGATATTCAGTACTTAACAGGCTAAAGATACAGCATAAATAGGGCCACATTAAAAGTGAGTCCCATCTTTATGTAGTATCCCATTGCTGGTCAAGTGCTCAATATTGCACTTAGGGGCCCTTTTACTAAGGCACAGTAGGCCTAACTCTGGCCTATCGTGTGATTAAAGGGCACTATCGTGGGAGGTATCCCACAGTAGTTTGGCCATCAGCATAGCTACTTCCATGGTAAAAATGCTTTTAATTTTTTGCTGTAGGAGGTATGTCTGGGATTGGAGAGTAGATGTGCCTGTTCTGATCGGGTAGCGCGGACACATTACTGCACACTACCCGATTAGTAAATAGGAAGTGGTAAAGGCTCCCAGCAGTAATGGCCACATGTTAATGGGAAAATTAGCATATGAACTAAAACTCAACAATGGGGAGGTCTCTTCAAATTAGTCTATATATCACAAATATAGTAGAGGAGTGGCCTAGTGGTTAGAGTGGTGGACTTTGGTCCTGGGAAACTGGGTTCGATTCCTACTGCAGGCGCAGGCAGCTCCTTGTGACTCTGGGCAAGTCACTTAACCCTCCATTGCCCCAGGTACAAATAAGTACCTAAGCCGCATTGAGCCTGCCATGAGTGGGAAAGTGCGGGGTACAAATAAAAAAAAAAAAAAAATACAATACAAGAGATACTCTTCTCAAAGTCTGAACTAGCAAAAAATATTAATAGTAGAGAGGCGTAAGGAGGAAAAGGCCTCAAGAAGCTCCCAGCATGATATAGCTATGGGAGCAGGACTGCTTCATCACTGGCTTAAAAAACCTCTTCTATAAATGTTATTACGCCTCTTAGAATTTAGCCAAAATATATTAAGCCACAACAAATTTGAGCCTCTGTCGGATCAATATCACTTGCTCAGTGGTGTAAACAGAAAGAGTTCTATCTATGAAGCAGCAATTTGCATTCACTTAGTTTTTTTTGGCTTCTTCTTTTGGTGCTTCCTTTTCCACAATTAAGACCGTGACCTATGATGGCCAGCGTTTCATTAGCCTGCTTCAGGGTCTGGTGGTCAGAAAGTGCTCTCCACACATATCTTTGCAGGGGAGTAAGACCACTGTTTACACCACTGAGCAAGTGATATTGATCCGACAGAGGCTCAAATTTGTTGTGGCTTAATTTATTTTGGCTAAATTCTACGAGGCGTAATAACATTTATAGAGGAGGTTTTTTAAGCCACTAATGAAGCAGTCCTGCTCTCATAGCTATATCATGCTGACCGCCTCTCTATTATTAATATGTTTTGCTAGTTCAGACTTTAAGAGTATCTCTTGTATTGTAATTGTGAAAATTAGCATATGGCCATTACAAACAAACAAACAAACAAACAGATGTGGTCATTTTACTGCCATGTTAAAAGTGGCCATAGCATGCAAGAAACCCATATTCTGACATTAGCACTGACCACATTTTAGCGCAGCTAAGTAAAATGATCCCTTAACCTGCTATGCCATAGGTGGCTCTCTAAACCGAGAAATTGAATATTAACGCTTGGACATGGCCCATCAATGAATTTCTGGGCATAATTCCAGCAGCAGTGAGCAAAATGCTGAGTGCCGGTTGCTGAATATCGACCACTAAACATTTATACTGATGCCAATATACCAGTTTTCCTTTCCAAAATGCAGTCACCTTTTGCTTTTCTTCTGAAGTTACTAGTCCTCTAGGGGATTACAACAAGCAGAGGTCATTTTCTGGCTTTTACAAGAAGCCTGAGATTTCTTAAAAGGGGCAGTATTTTTGTTCTACTCTTATATATTGTTGGTTAAGTAACTGGTTTATTTTTGTAGCTTTCTACAGATGTGGATTTTCTGTTATAGGAAACCTTTTCTTTATTGTTGCTGCAGGAGTTTTCTTTACTGTAGTTTTTAATCTTAGAAGTTCAAAGAGTGAAGAAGGCAATTAATCTTCCTTGAAGACACTGCACTGTTAGATTCTCTCCCCACCACACCTACGCCCACCCCACTGTTCAATCTTGCTATACAGACATACTTCTAGTTAAGGGGTTGGATTAAACTGCCTTTTTTAAGAAAGAAAAATTAGGGCGATAGAAAAATAATTAGTTCAAAACTTGGCTCTCTGTGCAAATAAAACAATTAAATATATCTCAGGGGAATTTGATTAGTCATTTATTTCAAAATCTTTAAGGCCATTCTACAATTAGATTGAGAATAGCATATCGGTGGAACTTTCAGTTTGGAGAATTGTACATCTGGATTGTGCATGACTAAAAAGATTTCTCTATCAATTATGGACTCCAAGGACAGTTAGTTTTTTGGGGGACATTTAAAGAGTTTGGACCAGCCCATGTGGAGTTTGAATTTTGCACAAGGTGTGATACTTATATTTTTTTCCTGGAACAAGAATATTAGAAGACTTATGAAGAGCTTTCACAGCAATTGATTTGCTATCAGCTACAAAGATAAGTAAAAAATATACATATATCATTTGAAACTCTATTGTAGTAGCTGTTGGTGCTATGATTTTCATCTTAAAACCATATTGTTCCAGGTTTGGAATGGCAGGGATGTACTGAGCATTATTTCAATATATTTAGTAAGAAGTGTTAATTTTTTTAATAAATTTGGAATTTTTAGGCAATGGTGTCTATCATAAATAGATCATTTTTAAAAATTATTTACAAGGTTGATATTTGTTGCTAAGGAAACTGTGTATTATGTCAACAGCTACTTCATTGTTAGCGTTTTGTCAGTTTTCCCAAATCTGAATAAAGACTTCTTTCAATTAAAAAAAAATATTTATTAGGATTTATTTGCTGCGTTTTTGAAGGAATTCACTCAAGGTGGTGTACAGTGAGAATAAATCAAACATGAGCAATAGACAATTACAGCAGTAAAAATATTCAAATAACAATATAAAGTATGGCATAGTACTACTGAGCCTGTTTTGTTTTAATAATAATAATGATAACAACAACAATAATAATACTGATGTATATATTTGGGCAAAATGGCTACAACCAGATAGGATTCTAAATGAAGCTTTTCAGCTGAAAGTTTTTTTTTTTAGGAAATTAAGGCTTCGGTTATATTTTGGGGCCCCAGTAGAACAGGCAGCAATCTCTGAACAAGAGGTATCTTTTTTTGCAAAAATATTCCTTACCTTCACCTTGGGTCAGTAAATTCTTTTATAGATACATTTCAACAATAGATTTTGAAAGATTTGGAGAATATGGAGGGTACTAAGGGATTCACCTTTGATAATTTGACAAAAGGGCAAAGAAGGGCATTATGGGGGGTCTTTTACTAAGCTGCGGTCGCATTTTTAGTTCACAGTAGAAATAAGCTGGTGGTAAACGCCGAGATGCACACAGGAATATAATGGGCGTCTTGGCGTTTACCACCAGTTGATTTCTACCATGATCTAAAAATGCTACCAAGGCTTAGTAAAAGACCCCCTAAGTGAATTGTAACAGGATCAATCTATTATTATACTTTCAGCAAACAAGGGAAGGGGGGAGGAATAGTTGTTAAGGAAAGGGCAGATTATGAGTTTGAGGCTATGTCTCAATTGAGGAATACAGATTTTTATTTAGAATTGGAGGGGGACCCCACTGAGGAATTTCAATAACTGGAGGAAGGGAGATTACAGCAAGCAGTTGATTAATAAGTGATATCACATAAAGAGTATAGATACTTGAGAAGGAAATTTCCTTCTACTCCTTACACTTTTTTATTCCTAAAATCCGTAAGTGCTTATGGATTTTAGGAATAAAAAAGTGTAAGGAGTAGAAGGAAATTTCCTTCTCAATTATCTATCCTTCTCAAATAGCTGTACTCTTTATGTGATATCACTTATTAATCAACTGCTTGCTGTAATCTCCCTTCCTCCAGTTATTGAAATTCCTCAGTGGGATCCCCCTGTGCTTGCAAACCCCCACCCCCCCAGTAGACCTGTGGAGGGGCATAATTGAAAGGGACGCCCAAGTTTTGTTGAGGATGTCCTCGCAAAACGTCCCGATGGAGGGGCGGGGAAACCCATATTATCAAAACGAGATGGACGTCCATCTTTCGTTTCGATAATACAGTCGGGGACACCCAAATCCTGAAATTTAGGTTGTCCTTAGAGATGGTCGTTCCTAGACTTGGTCGTTTCTGATTTTCGGCGATAATGGAAACCAAGGACGCCCATCTCAGAAATGACCAAATGCAAGCCCTTTGGTCATGGGAGGAGCCAGAATTCGTAGTGCACTGGTCCCCCTGACATGCCAGGACACCAACAGGACACCCTAGGGGGCACTGCAGTGGACTTCATAAATTGCTCCCAGGTACATAGCTCCCTTACCTTGTGTGCTGAGCCACCCAAATCCCTCCCCAAACCCACTACCCACAACTGTACACCACTACCATAGCCCTTACGGGTGAAGGGGCACCTAAATGTGGGTACAGTGGGTTGCTGGTGGGTTTTGGAAGGCTCACATTTGCCACCACAAGTGAAACAGCTGGGGGGGGGGATGGGCCTCAGCACGCCTGCCTGAAGTGCACTGCACCCACTAAAACTGCTCCAGGGACCTGCATACTGCTGTGATGAACCTGAGTATGACATTTGAGGCATAGAGGCTGTAAAAAATAGTTTTAAAGATTTTTGTTTGGGTGGGAGGGGATTAGTGACCACTGGGGGAGTAAGGGGAGGTCATCCTCGATTCTCTCTGGTGGTCATCTGATCAGTTCAGGCACCTTTTTGTGTTTTGGTCATAAAGAAAACAGGACCAGGTAAAGTCGTCCAAGTGCTTGTCAGGGACACCGGTTTTTTTTCCATTATTGGTCGAGGACGCCCATGTGTTAGGCATGCCCTAGTCCCGCCTTCGCTATGCTTCCGACATGCCCCTGTAAACTTTGGTCATCCCCGTGACAGAAAGCAGTTGAGGATGCCCAAAATCGGCTTTCGATTATGCCGATTTGGGCGATCCTGTAAGAAGGATGCCCATCTTGCGATTTGTGTCGAGAGATGGCCGTCCTTCTCTGTCGAAAATAAGCCTGATATTGACTTCCACAGTGGCTTGCCTTTATATGGTGGATTTTGAAGAGTGATTCATATTTTCTTGTCCCCAATCTACACATATTATCACATGGTGACGATTTATAGATGATATATTTTTGAGAAGGAAGGGAGATGAATTAACATTGAAAGAGTTTTTTGAATACATAAATCAATGTGATCCTAATATTAAGTTTACTTCAACTATAGGTGGGCATCAAGTGCAGTTTTTGGATATCATGATAAGTTATGAACAAGGACAGTTTTACACTCAGGAATATAGGAAAGCCAATGATAGGAATACTGCATTCTAAGTTCAAAAGTATATGAGACTAGAAACGTCTAGCATGAACATCCATTTTGCAAACTGGAATGTCCATACTATGAAGGGGGGGGGGGGGGGGGACTAGGGACATCAATATCTGTATGGCAGCATTCTTTGAAAATGGCCATACAACCCTCAAAAATGACTAAATAGCCCTTCATACAGAGCAGAGACATCATTCCAGTGTGTAGCTGCTCAATCAGAGCACTTTTTGTACCCTAGAATGTCTGAAACAGGTCTAAATAAGGACATCCTTGTTTTTAGACATAATGTTTCTTCCCCTTCGATAATCGCTCTTGTACGTCCTCCCTAATCACGCTAACAACACACCCTCTTGCTATTTAGATATACTACAGTGTTAGATGTCCCTTTTTTGCCTTTGCAAAACTGGTACTTTAATGCTTCAAATATATGGATGTTCATTTTGGCCTTTTGAGATGTCCATATACTTTGAAAATAAGTGCCTTATTCTTCTAACAATTCTCAATTTAAAAAATACATTTTTTTTGGGGGGGGGGGTGAAATAATAAATCAAAGTCAAACTGAATAGCTAAATATTTCAACTATCTTGTAATTGGAATCTGCACTGCATCAACATCAGTTGGATAATCAAAATAATCTTTTGCTGGTAAGAACAAAATCTGGGTTTTTGACATAGTTAACAAAAATGTATTTACATTTAGCCAAGTTTTTACAGATCACAAATAGAGAATCACAAAATCTAAAGTTTAAAAAAAAACCCTCTAGGGACCTCAGATTGGAGGTCATCGGTATAGAGTTGATATTGAGCTCACAAGCATGACAATAGTCAACAAATTGGAGTAATATAAATGTTAAATAGTAGTGACGAAAGTGTAGAACTCTTGGGGACTCTAGAGAATAGTGCTTTCCAGGAAGAATGAAAATCTGTTTGCCGAAACAGAAAAGAGCCACTTTAACACCTTTCCTGTGATACCAATAGATTCTAATTGAGCAAGTAACATCTTCTGATGAACAGAATCAAAGCAGCTGAGATATCAAGAACTACCATTAAAAAGTCATTCCTCGATCAAAACCTGCCCTAACAGAATCACATACTGAAAGAAAATAGTGTTTGTGGAATATTTGGAATTAAATCCAAATATGGTAATCAACCAAAATATGGTGTTTCTTCTTAAAGTCATGTAATTGATTTAAAATCAGTTTTTCAAATCTTTTACCCAAAAATAGCAAAGATGAAATTAAGTGATAACTATCTACAAGCTCCTAGCTCACAAGAAACATCGTGGATTGTATCATTGGTTTTCCTAGATAACAGCCCATTGCTTTAACTATTTGGCTACACCTTCACTTTTGGTTACTTCTCCATGATATATACGCAGCAGGTGAATTTTATAAGTTTAAAAATAAAGCAAATTTCTCAGCGTTGTTTTCAATGAAAATTCAAACTGTTTATGGCCCACAAAGACAGGAGTTGAGAACTCTTGATCTAATCAACTAAAATGATAAACTACTATAGGTTGAACTTCTATATCAGGGAAATATAATATATCTAAGACATGGGGCGAATGAGGAGAGAAATGTTAGCCTCTGCTAGGGATATGCAGCCTGAAATGTTTGTTTTGTATAATTCCCCATGTTATTTGCAGGAATTTTCTTTGTTGTTGTTGTTTGTTTTGTACTTTTCGTTACGTGAACAGTACTTGTGCACTTTCTCAAAAAAAGTGTGCAGTCTTCTGCAAAGAGGGCTCATTCTTTCAGAAGACGTGTACATTCTTTCCTGAGAGTATGCATATCTGCCTATTGTTCATACATGTATAATGATTCATATATGTGCATGCACTAATGGGAAAGAGTGCACCCTCCTTGCCAATATTGTGTACTCGTCATAAAAAGTGCATACTCTTTCAGAAGAATGTACACTATTAACAATACATGGAAATCCCACAATTTTGGATATTTTGTTATCATTTTAGGGGGGGGGGGGGAACACAAAATGAATGCATATCCCTAGCTTCTGTCAACCTTTCTTCACTTGGGATATGATGTTATACACTGTGTTAAAAAAAAAAGATATAAAGCATGTTTTCTGAATAATAATCAAAACTTGACCAAGTTCGATAAAATTTGAGACATACTATCCTGAATAAATTTGCAATAAGCCTATATTCACATTAGCCCCCTCACCTAAATGACGTCACTACCACCTAGAATTTATCGTCATGACCGTACAGCTACCACCTAGCATTTATCATCATGAATGCACAGACACCATTTTGCTGTAATCCTAAACAGTTGCCATGGTTTTCAGTTAAGAGGATCTGATCCTTATTAAAAATGTATATTTATTCATTTATTGCATTTGTATCCCACATTTTCCCACCATATAGCAAGTTCAATGTTGCTTACATATTGCTAAAAAGGCGGTTACAAAATTTAGATTTGTAGAAGTCTAGTACACAATACAGAAATACAATAAATGCTTAGGTTGATATATTAGCATATTGTGAGAGAGGTTAATATTATTGTTTTCCATTTCTGAACTTTTCATGATGTATGGTGGTGTGGGATTAGGCAGATCCAGGGGGCAAATATGTCTTGTAAAGATGTGTTTTCAGGTTTTTTCTGAATTGTAGGTAGTTTTCTATGAGTTTCAGGTCTTTGGGTAGTGAGTTCCAAAGTTCTGTGCCTATAAATGAGAGGCTGGTGGCATGTGAAGATTTGTATTTTATACCTTTGCAATTGGGGTAGTGAAGGGTTAGGTAGGTTCTTGATGTTCTTGTCACGTTTCTTATTGTTAGATTGATAAGTTCTGTCATGTAATCTGGTGTGAGTCCATAGATGATTCTGTGTACTATTGTGCATATATTGAATGTTACGCGAGCATTAATAGGAAACCAATGTAAGCTTCTAAGGAGGGGTTTCGCGCTTTCGAAGTGTGTTTTTCCGAAGATGAGTTTGGCAGCCGTGTTTAGTGCTGTCTGTAGTTTTCTTATGATTTGATCTTTGCAGCCTACGTATATTTATTTGTTACATTTGTATCCCACATTTTCCCACATATTTGCAGGCTCAATGTGGCTTACATAGTACCGTAAAGGCGTTCGCCGAGTCCGGTAGAGAAACAAATACATGGTGATGTTGTGGTTGATTAAGGTTCAGGCACAATGGGGATTGAAGAGAGGAGAGGTTATATAGTGTCCATTATGAACTTTGGTTTTGCTGTGTTGCAGAGTGTAGGCATTTATGTTGGGTCGGTAGGGTATACCTTTTTGAACAGGTTGGTTTTTAGTGATTTCCTGAAGTTTAGATGGTCACAGGCTGATTTTACATCTTTTGGCAGTGAGTTCCATAGTTGTGTGCTTATATAGGAGAAGCTGGATGCATAGGTTGCTTTGTATTTGAGTCCTTTGCAGTTTGGGTAGTGGAGGTTTAGGTATGTTCGTGATGATCTGATTGTGTTTCTGGTTGGTAGATCTATGAGGTCTGTCATGTAGCCTGGGACTTCGCCATAGATAATTTTGTGGACCAGGGTGCAGATTTTGAAGGTAATACGTTCTTTGATTGGGAGCCAATGCAGTTTTTCTCGGAAGGGTTTGGCACTTTCGAATCGTGTTTTACCAAATATCAGCCTGGCTGCTGTGTTTTGAGCGGTCTGGAGTTTCTTTGTGAGTTGTTCTTTACATCCCGCATAGATTCCATTGCAATAGTCTGCATGGCTTAGTACCATTGATTGTGGAGGAGTGGCCTAGTGGTTAGGGTGGTGGACTCTGGTCCTGAAGAACTGAGTTCAATTCCCTCTTCAGGCACAGGCAACTCCTTGTGACTCTGGGCAAGTCACTTAACCCTCCATTACCCCAGGTACAAATAAGTACCTGTATATAATATGTAAGCCACATTGAGCCTGCCATGAGTGGGAAAGTGTGGGGTACAAATGTAACAAAAACAAATTAGGTTACAGAATGTTTCCCTCAGGAAGAAAGGTTTTACGTGTTTAAGTTTCCATATTGAGTGGAACATTTTCTTTGTTGTGGATAAGGTTACGTTTGACCCAGATTAGTTCAAGAGTTTCCAGAAAAGAGATGGACAAGGCTAAGCGTAGAATATATTTTGAAGAAATTGTGAGAAACAGGCCCAGCTGATCACTAGACAGGAAGCAGCAGTGCCGGATCAGCTCACACTGAAGAAAACATTGTGACAGTTGAAGAACCAGGTAGTGAAGTGATATCGTTTAGGTGAGGAGGCTGGCATGAGTGTGTTTATTGTTAATTTATTCAGGATGATATATCCTACATTTTATTGAAATTAGTCAAGCTTTGACAGAGTTATACAGAAAACAAGCACTGTATAGTTGTTTTTTTTTTTTTTTTTTGGAAAAACAATGTAGAATTGATCTAGCTTTAGAATTCAGTCAAGAAGTGTAACCTCACCAGAGACACATGGATCAACATCAAAACCTCAGAATTGTCTGCATTGTCCTTTCTGTACTCAGTAATTATATTTTACTGTTAATATTACTATTTTGTAATATTAATGCATGCAAAAATATCATACCATTAAAGTCATCCGAATATGACTGTTTTCATCCTTTCTTCAGTGTAAAGATTTGGAGAAGATAGGATAGGAAAGGACAGAATGAAGATCATCATTGTTATCTTTATAAGTAGCAGCTGGTAAAATTTAATTGAGTATTTTTTGGCTTGAAAAAGCACTTAGCATGGAAACAATTGAACAACACAAAGCAGCATCATTATAAATATAGAAAATGATCTTGGATGCTGTGGATAGGTTAGCCTGCCAATGGGGTAAAGCTAAAATGACTCAGCCTGACTCTCATGACCTGGAGCCAGCCAATATTCAAGTAAAGGCAACAGGGAAAAAGAAATGAAACAGTAACCTCCTCCCTGTTTACTAAGCTGCGCTAGCAATGCCCATTCAAAGTGAATGGACTGTGTCGGCATTAGTGTACAGCAGCCGCTAGCGCAGCTTAGAAAACAGGGGGGGGGTATGTTTTTAATTTTAAAAAAAAGCATCTAAGGATTCGGTCGTGAAATATAGATCATTGGAATGTTAGACAAGTAACAGAACATATGTTATAAATCTAATCTCTTCCAGGGGTGATCTGGGAAATTACAGACCAATACGCCTGTCTTTGGTGCTGGAAGAAATAGTGGAAACTAATATAAATAATAAAATTACGAAATACATAGACAAACATGGTTTAATGGGACAGAGTCAGCATGGGTTCAGTCAAGGCTTGAAAAGTCTTGCCTCACGTAGGGACCCTTTTACTAAGCCACGTAAGTGTCTACACATGCCCAAATTGTGCCAAAATGGAGTTACCACCCAACTATCACGTGGCTCTTACGGTAATTTCATTTTTGGCACGCGTCCAATATGAGCGTCTGAAAATATTATTTCTTTTCTGGCGCGCATAACGAATGCGTGCCAGGTGGCATTTGACATGCATAGGTCATTACTACCCGGTTACCGCGCGAGTCTCTACTGTTAGGTCAATGGCTGGCAGTAAGTAGTAGTAGTAGTATCACGACAGCAATTTGTGATTTGGAAATATGCTGCCAAATTCATGTTGAAGGATTTTTATCATGTTTGTATTATGAGATAAATGACACAATTTGTATTATATCATTATTCTTTTGTAAATCTATAGAAAAATGTACATAATATTCATTATCAGTTTTCAAAGCATATGGAAGTCTAGATATATTCTGATATTTGTGATAATAATATGAGTGAAAAGATGTGGTATCTATTAAGACTTATTTTAAGGATTTGTATGATACCGATTTGTTCATTCTGTATTGATGTGTTGTAATATGAGCAATATGCTTTTTTCTTATATGAGTATGATTTTATTTTTATGAATGTTTCTAATTAAGGGCTCCTTTTATAAAGCTGTGGTAGTGATTCCTGTGCAGCAAATGCGATGAAGCCCATAGGAATTGAATGGGCTTCGTCGCATTTCCCGCACTGGGAATCATTATTGTGGCTTTTTTTTAAAGGAGACCTACGTGTGGTATTTCTTATTGATTTTTGATGTATACAATTGCCCCTGATGTAGTATAAGCCAAAATGTGGCTGCATTGGGCTTACTTTGAAATAAAATGATCCTTTTACCATACTGTCCTGAACCATTTTCTCCAACTCCATTTAATAATGGGCCAGAGAGGAATGGGGCAGAAATAGTTCTAAAATGATCTAATATATAGGTGATATTAAGCCACTAAAGGGGGAACTGTATGCCTAGGTGCTCACATTTGCAAAGCATTACATGAATAAATGTTTAGAATATTAGAACTTACACTCATATGTGCACATACCCATGTAATTGCTAGCACGGCACCTAGGAAATATTATGCAAATAACCATTTAACTTACATGATGTATATTTGCAAAGAGGACATACACATGGATGGAGCATGGGAAGTGGAAGATGAAGAAGCAGACATGGTGAAAGATTAAGTTATAAGCCTTTATTATAGAGAGTGGGTAAAAGGATGCCTGATGCGACTGTGCTTCGCCTAGTGGGTCTGCTTCAGGAGTTATCCTGTCACTTTCCCCAAGGTAAGATAACTAAGATGTGGTATGAACAACACCAATGAAACACATTCAACGTGTCTGCTTCTTCATCTTCCATTTTACCGGGACTAGCGGACCACTTACCCATCTGCTTGTTTGGAGCAAAGGAAGGACATAAGCATGTCTCCCACTTATGTGAGTGTCACAAAATGCCTAGCCACCTGCCTGGGGCTACCCCAAGGCCACTTAGAGGGTTTATCCCCAGAAAGGCTCAGGTCTGCCTGCACTTGCCGCTTGTGCTCTACACTAGAATCCTCCTCTCACCAACTGGGTCATATCAGCCTCTGGGCATGTCTCCCACTGTCAAAATTATCCCCAGTGATTTCTAGGTTACTGGAGCCACACTTCACAGTTCCCAGAAAGCATTCACGGACCCAACACACAAACCACTAGGATTCTTAATCAGTCTAGACAGGCAGAGGCAATAAACTGAAAGGAACATTTACTGTCTGAAAAATTAGAACAATGAACAGAAAAGGTGCAATCAGCAAAACAATAACAGGTAACTGAAATATGGATCAATTATAACACTAACTAAACATTTGTATACTATCTAAATAGTACCTGGGAACCTGAGGACATAAAGCTGCTCACAAGTTATCAAATATAACTGTTTACAGGGCTTCAGCAAAGAGATCTCCCTCTCTTTTCTCCCTGGCTGAAACTGGAGAAAAAGTCAGTAACTCTTAGATAACTTCAAACTCCAGGCCAATCAGAGCCCAGAATAACAACATTTGAAAATAGCTGGCCACATCACTTCAGGCTCTTCCTCTTTGTGCTTAAACTAAAGGAGGAGTCATTCACTTTTCTGCAACAGCTTAAAACATAACATGCACCACCTGCTGGCCAAACTAGAGAAATGCACTTCAAGAATTAAGGGGTCCTTTTACTAAGGTGCACTTTAAAATGGCTTGCGGTAGTGTAGGGTTTTGGATGCATGCCAATCCATTTTTCAGTGCACCTGTAAAAAAGGCCTTTTTAAAATTTTTGCCAGAAATGGACATGCGGCAAAATCAAAATTGCCGCGTGTCCATTTTGGGTCTGCAACCTTACTGACCAAGCGGTAAAGTCTAATGTGGTAACCAGGTGGTAATGACCTATGTATGCCAAATGCCACTTGGCACGCATCCAATAAGCGTGTCCACAAAATAAAATTAGTTTTTGGCTGCGCATATCGGACACATGGCAAAAATGCAATTTATCGCAAAAGCCACATGGTAGCCGTGCGGTATCTCCATTTTGGCATGTGTTGGGCGTGTGTAGATGCTTATGCAGTTTAATAATAGGGCCCCTAATTAAGGCAGTTTACAGGCTTAAAAAACCCACTGTTTTGTCACAGCGAGTAACTAACAGAGGGGGTCCTTTTACCAAGCTGTGGGAAAAAGGTCCCTGCATTAGCAGCGGGGGTTGTTTTTCCCGCATGCCAAGGACCTTTTTTATCGCAGTGGGTAAAAAAGCCTCTAGCACACATGGCCATGTGGTAAGAGAACTCTTACCGTCACCCATTGAGGTGGTAATAAGGACTCCAGCTCTAACTTGGTGGTAACTGGGCAGTGCATGGTGATGCCCGATTACCTCCGGATTATCGTAGTGTAAGCCATTTCCGGGGTTTTCTTTTCCCCCGTAAATGGTGCATGCTTGGGGCAGTACTACCACTGGTGGCCTCATTGGGCTGGCGGTAGTCCCTGAAAAGTGAGCGGTAAGCTCATATTGGGCTTACCACTGTTCTGTAAAAGGGTCCCAGAATTTTAAAATTTACATGCAACCCTACCACAATTAGGTACCCGCATTTATGCCAGCTCTATGGCTGGTGTAATTAATTACAAGCATATAAATGTTAGCTGTTATGCTAGTATTCTATTCCAGAACCTGGGTGTCTAGATCCCATTATAGAATAGGCTCCTCCATTCATCTTTGGGATGTCTAAATAGAAGCACCCAGTTAGAGAATTGCCCCTTAAGGACTAGATTCTATATATTGTGCCTAAAAATTTGGCACCAAAATGAAATTCGCTTAAGCGCATTCCATAAAGTATGTCTTAATGTAGGCATACTTTATAGAATAAGGCTAAATTTCCACGTGGGTTATAGAATATGCTGAGCATATTGTAAGCCCCCTAGTCATGGAGCAGGTAAATTTGAAGAAATAAATATATGAGTGTCACAGTTTTAAATAGGGTTCCCAAATAAACTCCACACAACCAAGGGATTTAGCAAGAAAAGAAATATTAAAGGTTTTATTAAAGGGTAAAATGAATAGAGGGTAAAGTAAATAGAAACACTTGTTGGTTATGTTTCTTAAATGTTGGTACCAATTTTTACAGGTTGATGGTATTAAATAAAATTAGTGCAAGATGTTAAATGCTTTGAGATAAGTTACAAAGGAAATAAAGGCAATAACAATTTTAAAACTACAATCACAGTCACCAAGAATCACAGTTATGAAGGATCACAGCTATCAAGACCCCAACTCCACATCTGCAGTAACCCAAAACATCCCACACATGTACACAGCACTAATTAGTGTACTCAGATCTGATATATATAGTTTTCAATTTGTGTGCACACAATTTCGTTATCAGTATATTAAAGTCTTCGCTAGCATCGCTGCTTTTTTGCGTTGGGTACCTTGGTCTTCTCCACATCCACGTCTCCTCGGCTGTGAGGTCAACTCGTTGGTCCAGGAACTCCAGGGTACCTACTACTCTGACTCAAAAAAACTCAAAAAAGGAAAACCTTGACTTTCCGTAGAACTGGTGGACTAACTAAATTCAAAATAAAAAGATAAGCAAGGAAAATTCCTATCTCAACCGCCCAAAACATGACCCCTTTTGTTTTGTTCTGTTATACAACCACCCCTAATCTCACTGATGGACGGCTACACTAACTCCCCTAGAGGCAGACACTTGCAGGACTCAAGGCTTAGTCATGGCAGCTGTTCCCCAAGGCAGGCTTTTGTCTGGATCCCCGGAGGCAGGCATAAATAAAAAAAACACAGTGTTCACTTTTAGTCTGGCCACTCAGTGCAGGGGGATGCCCCTTCTCTCTCTCTTTGTGGACGCTCAAACCAGCAAGCTTCTGGGCTAGATCCCTCCTGAGGCAGGCACTCAAAAAGAACAGTTCCTTTTCTTATCTGGGCACTCAATGCAGGGGGGGTGTCTCTTTCTCTCTGGAGCCTCTTCTTTGCAGGACAGTCACATGGCTGGCTTTCTCCTCTGCTCTCTGGACAGACACACACACACGCGGATTGCCCTGGGTGGATTCCTCTGGGGTTCTATCCAGCTATGTACTGCTCCCAGCATGTCCCTGTGACCACTGTAACAGCAAATCTTCTGCTCAGCTCACCTCAGGCCCCCTTTCTTCTGTTCCTGTCTGCTTCAATGCCCAGCCACACTCACCAGTTCTCTTTCTTCATCGGTGGGGTCCAACCTGCAGCTGCCTCTCCTTATTTGAGCATGCCCTGCTTCTGCCCCAGCTTGCAGCACATTCTTCCCTCAGACCATGCTTGTAGCTTCCATTGTCTGTAGCCTCGATTGCCTTCTTGTTCCCAGGCAGCCTCTGCACTGTAAAACTTTTTTTCTTTGTTCCACTCATCCTGCCCCCTGGATTGGCTCAAAATTCTCGCCAATCTAAGGATCAGACTGCCTCCTGCCACCTCATTGGTCCAAATTTGTGCCTTTTTGCAGATCCTGTCTCCTATTGGCTATCTCACACACTGTCCCCTCCTCTACTTCCAGTTCTCAAACAGCAAATCAGGAGCCTTGTACTGTGCTCTCAGACAGCCAATCGGGAGATTTGTAACAAGTTTCACTGTCCCCTCCATACAGATTCAAACTCATGAAACTTTAAAAACACACATCTAGCAGCCATGGACATCTGAGTTCTTTGTACAACAGTGCTGGAGCATTTTAAACACTCTAAACATTTTAACTAAAGGTTGCAGGAAGTTAAGCCAAGTAAAACTTGGTGTAAATGCCAGTTACTTAGAGCATCTTTTACAAAGCCCATTCAATTTGTCATATGGGAATCGCTAGTGAAGCTTTGTAAAAGAAGCCCTAAGTTAGGCATGGAGCAGTTGTATTCTATAACAGCGTGCATAATTTATAGAAATGCCCATGATCTGCCCATTCCATGCCCATGGCCACACCCCTTTTCAGCTATGCAATTTTGAATTTACGTACATCACGTTATAGAATATGCTTAGACAGTTGTGTGCATAAATTCTCTAATTAATGCCAATTAGTGTCAATAATTGCCTGTGAATTGGTAATTATTGGCGCTGATTGGCTTATTAACTAATTAAGTTGCATGCATAAATTCAGAATATGACTGGATTTGCATGTGCAGCTTAAGTCACGCTATATAGAATCTGGGTGTAAATGGATAGGTTAAACTAAATGGATAGTGTCATGCAATAACCAGTCAGTACATGTGTTCAGTGCAGCTACCTACACAGATAATGTGTACTATTGGTCAGTGTGACAGATTACTCAGTATTACACCTTATTGTTCTACAGTGCTCAATTTATCAATTAGGGCAGTATTGAGCAATAGGGAGCATATACTAAGAAATAGAGTACACTGCTGATGACATGGACCTGAAACAAAAACGAATCCCAAATAAAATGGAAAAAAGACTTTAAATTACACAGGAAAAAACAAACAAACAATACAACAGTTTTTGCCGTGCACACCCCTAATTTCTTTGTCTTCAATTTTATTGTATCTGGTTAATATTCAGGTGGTGACAGTAAACGTTTCTTTAAATGCTGATAGCCGCTGGCAAAATTAGACCTGGATATTATAAAAGTTTAAGAGGGACACAGATGTTAATGCTAAGGAATCTATCTACCGGTGTTTACAGGATAGACCTATGCTTAATCTTCTAGAGTTGCTTTTGACAGAACTGATTCTTCTGAAGAGGGCTTCTCAGGTTCAGAGGATCCTTTTTTCAGACAAATGTTTAAAGAAAAAAGGTCCAAGAGACAAATGAGAAAGATCACAGAACAGAAATCAAAATCTACATCCCAACCACTTGGTCCCAGAAGGAGTAGAACACAATAAGGATAGTTCTGTAGTGAATAATATTTCAAAATACTCTTTAACTGGGTCTGAAAAACAACTGTTAGGGAAGGGTTTATCCTTTGTCCCTGCTCAATTGTTACAGCCCTTTTGGTTAAGAGTTAATTTGGAACATTTTTTTAGAAATTTGCATTTGAAGGAATTCTTTTTTGCACATTCCTTTCAAAGTGATACAACATCCAGAGCTAAAAATAAATCTTCCTGGATGCCCTCTTTTCCTCTGAGTGCAAACTTGACAGTTTATAAAGAACTGGTCATTAATGAAATTGAACGGTATATATCTAAGACAATTCAACATCAGAATTTAACAGTGTTAGAAAAAGTAGGGTTTGAAGGGGCTACAGGACAATTGTGCTATTAGGATTTGTCAAGCAGATAAAGGGGGCACTGTGGTCATCATGGGGATACTGAAGTCTATGATTTGGAAGTATATAGAAAGCTTTCCATTGATGCTGAATACATGAAATTGACTATGGACCCAACAGATAATTTGAGAAACATATAAAAGAACTGACTACTGAGGGTTTGGAATCAGGATTTTTGTCTGCCAGAATTCAATTTTCTTAATAGAGAAAATCCCCAAACCTCTATTGTTTATATTCTGCCTAAAATCAATAAGACTTTGATAAAACCTCCTCGGTGTCCTATTGTAGCCTCCATTGGCTCATTGTTGAAGCCACTATCCATCTATGTGGACACTTTTTTGAGACCTTTGTTGAGCAAGGGCTTTTCTTTTGTTAAAGGTTATTCACATTTTTTACTTAAATTATCAGAAATTGATGATGGTAATCTTGTTATTTATGTGGTAACCTTAGATGTGAAATCTCTCTTTATATCTATTCCACAAACTGAAGCCTTGCAAATTTTATATAAATTTTGGCTCATGAAGAACCTAATCATATGACACCTTCTTCATTCATTATTTCTTAAGTTAATGTTGCTATGTTCTTCCAACAGATATTGGAGGTCGCTCTCAGGCTTTTTTTCGAAAGAGAAGGATGCCCATCTTTCGACACAAATTGGAAGATAGGCATCCTTCTCACCGTCCAAATCGGTATAATCGAAAGACGATTTTGGACGTCCCCAACTGCTTTCCATCGCAGGGATGGCCAAAGTTCAAGGGGGTGTATCGGAGGCGTAGTGAAGGCGGGACTTGGGCGTGCCTAACATATGGACATCCTCGACCCATAATGGAAAAAAAGGGCGCCCCTGACGAGCACTTGGACGACTTTACCTGGTCCAGTTTTTCTTATGACCAAGGCACAAAAAGGTGCCTGAAATGACCAGATGACCACCAGAGAGAATTGGGGATGACCTCCTCTTACTCCCCCAGTGGTCACTAACCCCCTCCCACCCTCAAAAAACATCTTTAAAAATATTTTTCCAGCCTTTATGCCAGCCGCATATGTCATACTCAGCTCCATCACAGCAGTATGCAGGTCCCTGGAGCAGTTTTAATGGGTGCAGTGCACTTCAGGCAGGCAGACCCAGGCCCATCCCCTCCCTACCTGTTACGTTTGTGGAGGAAACAGCGAGCCCTCCAAAACCCACCAGAAACCCACTGTACTCGCATCTAGGTGCCCCCCTTCACCGGTAAGGGCTATGGTAGTGGTGTACAGTTGTGGGTAGTGGGCATAGACGGTCGGTAGCCCAACTGTTTGGGGAGGCTAAAGGGGGCGGAGCTTACCTCCATACGCTCCGTGGCAGCGACGTCAATGAAGAAAAAGACTACAGGCTCGCCGCCAGCTTCTCCCTTCTCTCTGCACACAGTGTCCCGTGATGCATTTCCTGTTTCCGCGAGAGCAGAGAGAAGGGAGAAGCTGGCGGCGAGCCTGTAGTCTTTTTCTTCATTGATGTCACTGCCACGGAAATAAAAGATGAAAATACGCGGGGCGGGAGGGTGGGCTGCACCACAAGCGGAAGTCGACGATTGGGCTGGGGAGGCTTAGCCTCCCCAAGCCTCTTATATGGGGCGCCTATGGTAGTGGGTTTTAGTGGGGGGGAGGGGGTTGGGGGGCTCAGCACACAAGGTAAGGAAGCTATATTCCTGGGAGCATTTTATGAAGTCCACTGCAGTGCCCCCTAGGGTGCTCGGTTGGTGTCCTGGCATGGCAGGGGGACCAGTGCACTACAAATGCTGGCTCCTCCCATGACCAAAGGACTTGTATTTGGTCGTTTCTGAGATGAGCATCCTTGGTTTCCATTATCGCCGAAAATCAGAAATGACCAAGTCTAGGAACGACCATCTCTAAGGACGACCTAAATTTCAAGATTTGGACATCCCCGACCGTATTATCGAAACGAAAGATGGACGTCCATCTTGTTTCGATAATACGGGTTTCCCCTCCCCTCCATTGGGACATTTTGTGAGGATGTCCTCAACAAAACTTGGGCGTCCCTTTCGATTATGCCCCTCTATGGGTGCTACCCTAGCCCCCTTGGTAGCTAATCTGTTTTTGCAAGATTTTGAGAATAAATGGATTCAGCATAATAACTTTGAGGCTCTTATAAAGGTTTGGGTCCGTTACGTAGATGATATCTTCATGATGTGGACAAGTAGAGAAAAAGATTTATTGATGTTTCATTCTTGGCTGAATACTTGTCATTCTAAGATACAATTCACTTTAAATTACTGTTAAGTACAAATTTCCTTTTTCAACATTTTGGTTTGTAAACAAGAAGAAAGGTTTGTTACTACTTACGAAAAAGATACTGATTGAAACACTTTCCTGCATTTTTCTAGTGACCATCCACCTGCTTTGAAAAAAAAAAAGCCTTTTTTCTCAATTTTTGAGATTCCGGAGGATCTGTACAAAGACGACAGAATTTAAAAATCAGTCAAAAGATTTAAAATCTCATTTGAGATACAGAGGTTATCTCAAACAAGTTATACATAAGGCATATGCACATGCAATATTCCTTAATCAGGATTTGCTTTTTGAGAGAATTGCAGTCAAGATTCTGAGAAATGTGTGACCTGTGTTTTGAAATATATACCTGGTATTGGCAAAATTTTAAAGCGTTCTCAAAAAGCATTGGAACATTCTTTCCAAACTTCCAGCTTTTGCTGACATAAATCTTTTGTTTGCTTTCAGTAGAAATTCCAAATTGAAAGAACTCGTTAGTCCGCCAGACATTTTGAGAACAAGGCAGAAAACTTTTTAAAAGGGCGACATTCAAAGTGTTCGCAATGTCAGATTTGTTTTGTCACACTTGAATTGAACACTAGCATTATACATCCTGTTACTGGAAAGAAGTATTTTTTGAAATTCAACACTACTTGTCTCTCAGATCATGCGATCTATTTGATTATCTGCCTCTGTTTGAAGATCTATGTGGGCGAGACCATGCAACCTTTATGTGTACGCTTTAGAGAACATAAGAGATGTCTTAAAAGACAAAGGAGAAAGGCCCCTGTTGTAAAACACGTTTATAATTTGAATATTGTAAGCCGCACTGAACCTGCTATCGAGCGGGAAAGAGTTGGGTATAAATGCTATAAATAAAAATATACTTTTTCATCATTGCAGTTCTTGGTTATTGATCATGGGCCAGAGGAATCTCATGATCAATTAAAGTTGCTACTACTACAAAGGAAGCAATATTGGATCTTCACTTTAAAAACTGAAGAACCAAATGATTTGAATCTAAAGATAGACTGAAAAAACTTTATTTAGGCTTGATATTTTTTTTTATTTTTTTGTGCTGTAATATCTGAAGGTTTTTGTCTTTTGTTTTTCCATCTGTTTTCTTTTTGTCCTGTTTTCCATCTGGTATTTTAGTTTCCTTTTTCACTTTTCTAATAATTTTTTTTTTTTAGAAAGTTTTTTTCTTTCCCATGTGAGATCGGAAGTGACTTCCTGAGTGATGTCCTGAGTTAGGTTTTTAAGGAAATAACTCTGCAGCCATGTTTGAAGGATCCTAGTGGCATGAAATGGTCTGTGCTTTAATGAACTGGCAATTATTTCTGCGTTCTCTAACTATATTGTTTTTAATTGTCGATTTCTGGATGTTTTGTTTTCATGTATATATTATTTATATATTTTTGCTCACCTTAGGTTGTTTTATCCATACACACACACACACACACATATATATATATATATATATATATATATATATATATATATATATATATATATATATATATATTGGTTGTTCACACCTTGAGACAGCTGATTATAGCGAAACTTTGACCACAGTAGGTGTGATTGACTCAGAGATATACTTTTGAATCTTCTGTTAAGATAAAAGCTAAGCACATGATTTTTTTCTCATGTTTGTCATGTTTTTGGGTGGATCCATTGAAACTGAATATTCTGTTAGTTTTAACAATGTTTTGTGTGAAAGGGTTTTTTTATGTCGATGAAGAGATTTGACCCTGTTGAAATCCTTTCTACCCTGTGTTTGTGTTGGGTGGAGGCGTGGGTGCTGAGGCTTTTTTTCCTTTCATACTTTTTTTATACTCCACAGGGGTGTATGTAGTGTCTAAATAGTACTTTGCACATTGTACGAGCGAGGTATCAATTGTATATATACTCTTTCATCCTCTTTATTACTAAACTAGTAAAAAAGGCCCGTTTCTGACACAAATGAAACGGGCGCTAGCAAGGTTTTCCTCGGAGTGTGTATGTTTGGGAGAGTGTATGTGAGAGTGACTGTTTGAGAGTCAGAGTGAAAGTGTGAGTCCAATCCATGCTCCTCTGTCACCTGGCCCCTCCATTCATCCCTATCCAGCATTTCCCCTCTCTGCCTGAGGCCTGCCCTGCAATCCATATCCATCCATGTCCATCTGTCCCCTCCATTCATCCCTATCCAGCAATTCCCCTCTCCCTGAGTCCTGCCCTTCCAATCCATGCCCATCCATGCTCCTCTGTCACCTGGCCCCTCCATTCATCCCTATCCAGCAATTCCCCTCTCTGCCTGAGGCCTGCCCTGCAATCCATATCCATCCATGCCCATCTGTCCCCTCCATTCATCCCTATCCAGCAATTCCCCTCTCCCTGAGTCCTGCCCTTCCAATCCATGCCCATCCATGCTCCTCTGTCACCTGGTCCCTCCATTTTTCCCTATCCAGCATTTCCCCTCTCTGCCTGAGGCCTTCCCTGCAATCCATATCCATCCATGCCCATCTGTCCCCTTCATTCATCCCTATCCAGCAATTCCCCTCTCCCTGAGTCCTGCCCTTCCAATCCATGCCCATCCATGCTCATCTGTCACCTGGCCCCTCCATTTTTCCCTATCCAGCAATTCCCCTCTCTGCCTGAGGCCTGCTCTGCAATCCATATCCATCCATGCCCATCTGTCCCCTCCATTCATCCCTATCCAGCAATTCCCCTCTCCCTGAGTCCTGCCCTTCCAATCCATGCCCATCCATGCTCCTCTGTCACCTGGTCCCTCCATTTTTCCCTATCCAGCATTTCCCCTCTCTGCCTGAGGCCTGCCCTGCAATCCATATCCATCCATGTCCATCTGTCCCCTCCATTCATCCCTATCCAGCAATTCCCCTCTCCCTGAGTCCTGCCCTTCCAATCCATGCCCATCCATGCTCATCTGTCACCTGGCCCCTCCATTTTTCCCTATCCAGCATTTCCCCTCTCTGCCTGAGGCCTGCTCTGCAATCCATATCCATCCATGCTCCTCTGTCCCCTGTCGCCTCCATTCATCCTTTTCCAGCAAGTCCCCTCTCTCCCTTCCATGACCCCCCCCCCCTCGCATCCATGCTCCTCTCTCTCCCATGTGCCAGCCTGGGCCGGCCTCTTCCCCCCCCCCCCCCCGCTCGCATCCATGCTGTGGTTGGCCACCCTCTTCTCTCTCCCCCCAACATGCGTTTTTTTTCTTTCTTCCACCCCCTCCCGCGAACCTGTCGATCCCCCCCCCCGCCGGAACGCCGAAAACTGCCGCCACCGTTGTTATACTACCTTCCCTTCCCGTAGGTTGTTGAATCATCTTAGAAAGTTTAACTCCGTGCGTCTGACGACAGACGCACGGAGTTAAAGTTTCTAAGATGATTCAACAACCTACGGGAAGGGAAGGTAGTATAACAACGGCGGCGGCAGTTTTCGGCGTTCCGGCGGGGGGGGGATCGACAGGTTCGCGGGAGGGGGTGGGTTTCGAGGGGGCCATAGCGCGGGGGGGGGGGGGTGACAGCTGATTCCGAGGCAGTAGGAGGAGTAGGGAAACACGCTGCGCGTGTTTCCCTACTCCTCCCCTTGCCTTGCAATCAGCTGTTTTGACGTCAGTGACGTCAGTGCGTGTCTGCCTCACAGACCACCTCCAGCCAAGGAGCCACGGTCCCAAGCACAGAACGTTGGAGGTGAGAATTATTATATAGGACAACACTTACCATACCACCATTTCCATTAAAAAAAAAGTTCTTTTGCCGGAAGCAGCAAAAGGAGGCATCGTGGCAGCGCTGCCGCAGGGGTCCTCTTACTGCCGCTTGGTAAAAGAACCCTTAAGTGATCCTACTTGTCCAGTTACTTATCCAGGAACCAACACTGAATATAGCCTGCATAACATCTGGAACTGCCCCGGCTATGCCAGGACAGTGCTGCATCGGTTAGAGGTGTTATTCAGCCGCACTGCCCGGATACATGTGGCTGAATATCCCCTCTAAGGTGCTCCTCATAGTTAAATCCTTTTGAATATTGGCCCCTGTGTCTTCAATTAAAGCAGATCTACAAATCCTAGAATTAACAAAAACTTCAGGCTTAAAAGAGTGTGCTTGCTTATTTGTCCCTCCTACCCTCCCATTTTGTAATAATAGGACAACGTCATATTTTTATATTTATATTTTTTTAGTTCTCAGAAGCTGTACATAATAAATACTATACAGAGCAGGGTTAAATCATTCACAATCTAAAAGAGAGTTGCTATGGATATGTAAAATCCATAAATGCTAGGTTTACCTTGTCAGGAGAGTAAATAGCCTTTCTGTCTGAATGTATTAATTGAAAATGAGGAGGAAAAAGCAAAAATGATAATATATTAATATACATTATAGCAAAGACTGCCTGCTGTATTTCACATATGTGTGTTTCCGGATTATAATTAGAAGAATCTGATTGAACAATCTGTTTAAGGTGCTAAAGCTGCTGCTGTTGATATTTCAATCCAGCAGATGTCCCTGCCATACAATCCAGTTTAGGTATTCCACAGTAGCTAGATATCTTTGTCCTAGTCCTTAAAAACAGATGACAGTACCATTTGTTTGGTGATGAAGAAAAAAAGGCAGCAGTTTCCATATTGCAAGTTGCATCAGAAAATACAAAAATAGATGAAGAGGCCATGATTTCACATTTGCAGGAAGGGCTGTAAAATTCACTCTTCACAAAGACACATACATAAGTACATAAGTATTGCCATACTAGGAAAGACCAAAGATCCATCAAGCCCAGCATCATGTTTCCAACAGTGGCCAATCCAGGTCACAAATACCTGGCAAGATCCCAAAAAAGTACAAAACATTTTAAACTGCTTATCCCAGAAGTAGTGGATTTTCCCCATCCATTTAATAACAGTCAATTGACTTTTCCTTTAGGAAGCCGTCCAAACCTTTTTTAAACTCCGCTAAGCTAACCGTCTTTACCACATTCTCTGGCAACGAATTCCAGAATTTAATTACACGTTGAGTGAAGAAAACTTTTCTCCAATTCGTTTTAAATTTACTACATTGCATCTTCATCACATGCCCCTAGTCCTAGTATTTTTGGAAAGCGTAAACAGACGCTTCACATCTACCCGTTCAACTCCACTCATTATTTATAGACCTCTATCATATCTCCCCTCAGCTGCCTTTTCTCCAAGCTGAAGAGCCCTAGCCACTTTAGCCTTTCCTCATAGGGAAGTCGTCCCATCCCCTTTATCATTTTCATCGCCCTTCTCTGCACCTTTTCTAATTCCACTATATCTTTTTTGAGATGCGGCGACCAGAATTGAACACAATATTCGAGGTGCGGTCGCACCATGGAGTGATACAAAGGCATTATAACATCCTCATTTTTGTTTTCCATTCCTTTCCTAATAATACCTAACATTCTATTTGCTTTCTTAGCTGCAGCAGCACACTGAGCAGAAGGTTTCAACGTATCATCAACGACAACACCTAGATCCCTTTCTTGGTTCGTGACTCCTAACATGGAACCTTGCATGATGTAGCTATAATTCGGGTTCCTCCTTCCCACATACATCACTTTGCACTTGCTCACATTAAACGCCATCTGCCATTTAGACACCCAGTCTTCCAGTCTTGTAAGGTTCTCTTGTAATTTTACACAATCCTCCCACAATTTAACAACTTTGAATAACTTTGTTTCACTAGCAAATTTAATTTCCTCACTAGTTATTCCCATCTCTAGATCATTTATAAATATGTTAAATAGCAGCAGTTCCAGCACAGACCGCTTGGGAACCCTACTATCTACCTTCTCCATTGGGAATATTGACCATTTAACCCTACTCTATGATTTCTCTCTTTAAACCAGTTTTTAATCCACAATAGAACACTACCTCCTATCCCATGACTTTCCAATTTCCTCTGGAGTCTTTCATGAGGTACTATCCAGCTTATTTTCGAAAGAGAAAAACGCCTATAGTGCGACCTAAATCGGGAGATAGACGTTTGTCTTGCAAAGGCACCCAAATCAGTATAATCGAAAGCCGATTTTGGGCGTTTCCAACTGCACTCCGTCGCGGAAACGAATAAAGTTGACGGGGGCATGTCGGAGGTGTGGTGAAGGCAGAACTGGGGCGTGGTTATCAGCCGAAGAGAGATGGGCATCTTTAGCTGATAATCGAAAAAAAAGGCGTTTTTACCGCGATTTTGGGTCACTTTTTTTGGACCCTTTTTTTCACGAACAAGTCCCAAAAAAGTGCTCCAACTGCCCAGATGACCACTGGAGGGAATCGGGGATGACCTCCCCGGACTCCCCCAGTGGTCACTACCCCCCTCCCACCAAAAAAAACCCACTTTAAAAACTTTTTTTCCAGCCTCTATGCCAGCCTCAAATGCCGTACCCACCTCCATGACAGCAGAATGTGTTTGATCCTGTCACAGCCTTTCCCTGGGTCAGATGTGGCTCTCGGGTGCAGTACAGGGTCACATCAGCATTGCATTGTGGTGGGTGTAGGGTATTGGGCTCCTTGATTTCATTAGCTTCTGTTACAGTCTCACGATGTTGGTAGTTGGTAGGCTCTTCTCCTACGGTGCTTTTCCCCCTGCCTACTGGGTCAGAGTGTGCCCTGTTGTGTTTCCTGTTGTAGTCCATGCGGTAGTGGCCATTTTTGTAAGCCAGTTTTAGTTCCCTTTCCTTTGTTAGCCACGTTAGACAACTTAGTTCTTACCTTGAATGTGGCTGAAAGAGGGCATTGTACACCATTCTGCCAGCTCTGACCTACTGCTCATCTCAGTACCAGGGAGACTCATTGCCAGTGGGGCACAACCTCTGATCTGCAGTTAACTGTGAGTAAAGGTGGTTATTCCAATAAAGGACGTTTTCGGAGAGATTAGTCTTCAGGTGTCAACTGGTGTGCCAATATTATATAGCAGCAACCAGTCCTAGAGGCCTGCGTGTATGCAGGTCCCTGGAGCACTTTTAGTGGGTACCGCAGTGCACTTCAGCCAGGTGGCCCCAGGCCCATCCCCCCCCCCACCTGTAACACTTGTGCTGGTAAATGGGAGGCCTCCAAAACCCACTGTACCTACATGTAGGTGCCCCCTTCACCCCTAAGAGTTATGGTAGTGTTGTACATTTGTGGGTTTTGGGGGAGGGGGGTTGGGAGCTCAGCACCCGTGGTAAGGGAGCTATGCATGTGGGAGCTTTTTCTGAAGTCCACCGCACTGACCTAGGGTGCCCAGTTGGTGTCCTGGCATATCGGGGGGCCAGTGTACTACGAATCGTGGCCCTTCCCACAACCAAATGGCTCAGATTAGGACGTTTTGGAGCTGGGCGTTTTTAGTTTCCATTGTCGTTCCATTGCCCAGCTCAAAAACGTCTATTTTTTCGAAAATACGGTTCGGCCCACCCCTTCACGGACCCGTTCTCGGAGATAAATGCCCATGGAGATAGGCATTTCCGTTCAATTATGCCCCTCCACGTCAACTGCCTTTTGAAAATCCAGATATGTAATCTTGACCGGCTCACCTTTATCTACATGTTTGTTCACCCCTTCAAAGAAATGTAGTAGATTGGTGAGGCAAGATTTCCCTTCACTAAATCCATGTTGACTTCGTCTCATTAGTCCATGCTTTTGAATATGCTCTGTAATTTTGTTCTTTATAATAGTCTTTACCATTTTGTCTGGTACCGATGTCAGACTCACTGGTCTATAATTTCCTTGATCCCTTCTGGAACCTTTTTAAAATATTGGTGTTACATGGGCTATCCTCCAATCTTCCGGTACCACGCTCAATTTTAAAGATAAATTACATATTTCTAACAATAGCTCTGCAAGCTCATTTTTTCAGTTCTATCAGTACTCTGGGATGAATACCATCCGGTCCAGGAGATTTGCTACTCTTCAGTTTGTTGAACTGCCCCATTACATCCTCCAGGTTTACAGAGAATTCATTAAGGTTCTCCTACTCATCAGCTTCGAATACCATTTCTGGCACTGGTATCCCACCCAAATCTTCCTCGGTGAAGACCGAAGCTAAGAATTCATTTAATCTCTCCACTACAGCTTTGTCTTCCCTGATCGTCCTTTTTACTCCTCGGTCATCTAGCGGTCCAAACCGATTCTTTTGCCAGCTTCCTGCTTTTAATATACCTAAAAAAAATTTTACTATGTGTTTTTGTTTCCAACGCAATCTTTTTTTCAAAGTCCCTCTTAGCCTTCCTTATCAGTGCTTTACATTTGACTTGACATTCCTTATGCTGTTTCTTATTATTTTCAGTCTGTTCCTTCTTTCATTTTCTGAAGGATTTTCTTTTAGCTTTAATAGCTTTCTTCACCTCAGTTTTTAACCATGCTGGCTGTCGTTTGGTCTTCCATCCTCCTTTTTTAATACGCGAAATATATTTGGCGTGGGCTTCCAGGATGGTGTTCTTGAACAGCATCCACGCCTGATGTAAATTTTTACCCTCGCAGTTGCTCCTCTAAGTTTTTTTTTCACCTTCTCATTTTATCATAGTCTCCTTTTTTAACGTATTGGATTTCCTATACTTACTTCAAAGCTAATATCAAATCCGATCATATTATAATCACTGTTATCAAGTGGCCCCAGCACCATTACATCCCGCACCAGATCATGCGCTCCACTAAGGACTAGGTCTAGAAGTTTTCCTTCTCTCGTTGGCTCCTGTACCAGCTGCTCCATAAAGCTGTCCTTGATTTCATCAAGGAATTTTACCTCCCTAGCGTGCCCTGATGTTGCATTTACCCAGTCAATATCGGGGTAATTGAAATCACCCATTATTATTGTGTTGCCCAGTTTGTTTGTGTCCCTAATTTCCTTTAACATTTCTGCATCCATCTGTTCATCCTGGCCAGGCAGATGGTAGTACACTCCTATCACTTATTACCAGTAATAGGGGAATCTCCCTGGGAGATCAGGGCCAGAGACAAATGCAGGATGCAGTAGTGTCCTGGGGCACATCTACTATTCCTTTCTCCTGACAGGAGGAGAGCTCCAATACATAAGGCTGTTTTCTTTTCTTTGACTACCCAGGCTTGACTGCTGTTTTGAATGCACAGATTACTTTATTGTTTTACTTGTTCTAAGTTGATGATACATATTTTTAAGTTGTACCTTGTGTTGAGGACAAGTAATACGTTTTAGGGAAAAAAAGGGAGGTTATATGTTTTCTGGCAGTCTCCTTCAGTATACCTCTGATTTAAAAGTTAATTATATGGACAGCGCTAGTGAAAATCACTGAAACCGCTATAGCACTATCAGTATTGGTGTATTGACATTTCATCACCTGACAGCTCATCACAGAGACAGTTCATCACTGAGTCAGTTCATCAAATGACACATCATCACTGTGGACATTTCATCACATATTCAAGCTAAATAGATTCACAGTTTTGAGGCCTGATGCTCCCAGGCAGATGGAATAATGCTGTTTGTGAGTCACCTCACAAGAAGCATAATCCAACTGCCTGGTAGCATTGGCCTCAAACCCGCAGCCTGATGCTCTCAGGCCTGACTGAGATTTTGCAGGTTGCTGACTCCAGTGGTAAATCAAAGTGCAATAAAAGCATACTTAGGGATCCTTTTACTAAGCCGCAGCAAAAAGTGGCCTTAGCAAACCCTTTCATGGGTCTTTCCTGCACGCTAAGGCCATTTTTACCACTCCCGGATAACGGACAAGTAGTGCTAATGTTGCCATTAGTGTTCACCCAACAAGTGGCTGATTTCATCAAATAGAGTTTCAATGGATCCTAATATTGTATAAATGCTAGTATCATAGGCATCCAATAATTCTTCAGTAATGAGATTTAAAGAAAGCACAACATCAAAGTCACGTATCTTCGCTACTAATGCATCTTTATGACTTAAGTTGTAGCAATGAGCACCGCTGAGGTCACCAATATGTCGTAAAGATGCATTAGCAGAGAAGATAAGTGACTTTGATGTTGTGCCATTAGTGTTCAGCCATTACCAAAAATTAGCATTCGAACCATTATCACTACCTATTTTGTAGGTGGTAAGGGCTTACGTGCTAATCCTGTGCTAATCAGTTAGCATGTGGCAATGTAGCCATGTTAACTGATTCACACTGTCATGCCCACTCTATACCCAGACACACCCCTTCCAAGAAAAATTCCCCCCAAATTATTTAGCATGTTGTTTGCTTGCGCACATTGGGACTTACAGTGAGACACCTCAGTGCATCCCGCAGTTAGCCCTTTTAAGCTGTGGTAAGCATGTGCTAGTGCTTATTGCAGCTTAGTAAAAGGAGGCCTTAGTGTTATGTTGAGATGGGAGAAGATAAGACCCTTTGCTTCTCTTCCCTTAGTGGGGGAATCTTTATGTGTATTCTGAAGGGTTCTAGAGGAAGAGAATGGGTGTGTGGGATGTAGTGGCATAGCTACAGTTGGGCCTGGGTGGGCCCCTAGGGCTCAGGCCCACCCAACAGTAGCACATGTTTAGCAGTAGTTGGTGGGGAAACCCAAGCTCTGCCAGCTGAAGACTTCCCCCTGATGGTAACAAAAACGCTACTCTCCATGATACCAGGAACTGCGCATGCTCAGTTTTCAGTGCATGCCTGCTGCAGACTGCCAAGGTGGAAAGAAAATGTTTCCCGCCAGCTGAGATATTTTTTTGGTAGTGATGGAGGTGGGGGAGAACATTTGGTGCCCACCTACTTCTTCTTGTCTAGGCCCACCCAAAATCTGTTGTCTAGCTACGCCCCTGGTGGGATAACAGAAGGTGTGAAATGATCATTTGGGGGTTGTCTTAGCAATTTGTATTTTTAATTAGTCTTATAATATAGGGAAAGTATTTTTAACATGACTATTAACTGGATAAAAAAATATGGCGATATCACTCCAGTACTTCAGAATTTGAATTGTTTCTAGTTAAGGCTAAATCTAAATTCAAAATCATGTCTTATATTCTGTCCCCTGAAAATGACAAGCCAAAATATTTAGCTTATTGGTTGTGGAAATTCATCCCAGGCCATCTTTTATGATTTTTCTCAAAAGGGCTGTTTATTAAAATATGATTAACTATCCTTGCAACAACACATCAAGATGGATTGCTTTGCTTGTCCCCATGAACTAAAATTTAATTGACCTCAACATGCGACAGTGAATTTACATATTTTGGTGCTTCTTCATAGAACTCCCTGACTCAGAAGCTGAGAAATATTAATAAGTATTTATAATTCAGGAAGAAAGCAAAAATGAGGTTGTTCTCCCAATTTTAAATTGATTTTTAAACTGATCTAGGAAGGACGTTTGGGATATTCAGCCCATGGTGGTGACTAAAAAAACTGTGGCCGATGTGTTTTTTTTTTAAATACTTGAATAATTATCTTTAAGTTTTATATACCAGTTGACGCTGAATATCCAGGTCTAACTTGGCAATCCACATATCAGTGATATTCAGATCTGTACCCGTATAAATAAATGGATATGTTTGGACAGAAAAAGACTATCCTAACTTTATGCAAAGTTACCCAGTTACATGATTGAATATCACCACTCTGCCCCGGCTCTGCCTCCTGACTTCCCTGACGCTGTCCAGACAGCATTAAGGCAGTCAATCTGGATTGGGCAGTCTGTCCAAATTGTCAGCAGCATTATCTGGATAAAATGCTGATCTAAAATACCACGGGAATTGAGTTCATCCTGACCTGGACATCTCAATTACAATCTCTATGTTCGATGTGTGCCAGAGCTAGTGGTTGGGAGGCGGGGTTGGTGGTTGGGAGGCGGGGATAGGGCTGGCCAGACTTATACGGTCTGTGCACTGAAGAGGACAGTACAAATAAAAAAAGTAGCACATATGAATTTATCTTCTTGGGCAGACTGGATGGACCGTGCAGGTCTTTTTTCTGCCGTCATCTACTATGTTACTATGATGTAAAATGGAGATCCACAAACTATTTCTAATTTGTGCAAATATTCCAACATATTGCCACTGAGTTTCAGAAAAATTGTTGTAGAAGTTGATTCCTCTTGCTGCAGTAAAAGGGGGAGGGGTCAGAGGCTGTAAGCATGACATCATGTAGAGGATTTTTTTTCTAGCTATACATTAAGATCTTCTAAACACAAAAAAAAAAAAGTTGAATTAATTACAAAACATCTTTGCCATGTAGAAAAATGACTTTTTTTCATGCATGTAAGCACATTTCACAAAATATATAGGCACAGGTCATTTTCAGACAGAAATCAATAGAAATTGATCTTGCCAGTCTCTAAAAGTAACAATATTTTGTGGAAAAACACTTTGAGACTCAAGGCTATTGAGCCTTTAATTAGAGTTTTATATGTGCACAGATGGGAATGTATTTCCTTGTCAAGCCTGTCATGCAATCTTCTTTGAAAAGAGATTGTAAATATTGTAAGAAGAAAAGGAAAGTCTCCTTGTCTGTCACCCCTGATTCATGGAAAAGTGGCACACTTCAACAATTATATCTTCTCTCTTGATTGGTATTCAGGGCTAGTCATTAGATGATTTTATCATATAGGATATAGTTTGCCATTCAGCCACCACACTTTAGCTGAATTTTTTTTCCCAATCATTACAGCCAGATCCCAAGGTGAGATAAGGTTGACTCATGAATACTAACTTAACTGTCTGGCATACTGACCTTTCTTTTCTCTTAACTGTTGAATACCCCCTGGCAGGCCTCCATTTACTATGTACTATGACTTCCTTTTCCAAAGATTTTTCAAGGTGAGACTTCCAATTTACTGCCCTTTTTTTGTCTGCAGCCTGATGAGTTCTGATAGCTTTACCAGATGCCAAGTGCTCTGAATTTGCATTTGCAGCATTTACATTATGAATGAGAGTATGTGAGAATGATCAGTCCTTCCTATTAAAAAAAAAACAAAACATTAACATGTTAGTTTTAGAATGATGTTTTAAGTAGATGATCTCAGTGTTTTTAAAGGTTGTATATATTAATTCAGATTTCAGTCCTTATGCAGATAAAATACAAAAGCAATGGTATAGCAGATGATAGAAATCCTGTTAAGCCAAAGTTATCAAATTAGTTCTACATGTTACAGAAACCTGGAACAGAAAATAAACTAATAAGTACATAAGTACATAAGTAGTGCCATACTGGGAAAGACCAAAGGTCCATCTAGCCCAGCATCCTGTCACCGACAGTGGCCAATCCAGGTCAAGGGCACCTGGCACGCTCCCCAAACGTAAAAACATTCCAGACAAGTTATACCTAAAAATGCGGAATTTTTCCAAGTCCATTTAATAGCGGTCTATGGACTTGTCCTTTAGGAATCTATCTAACCCCTTTTTAAACTCCGTCAAGCTAACCGCCCGTACCACGTTCTCCGGCAACGAATTCCAGAGTCTAATTACACGTTGGGTGAAGAAAAATTTTCTCCGATTCGTTTTAAATTTACCACACTGTAGCTTCAACTCATGCCCTCTAGTCCTAGTATTTTTGGATAGCGTGAACAGTCGCTTCACATCCACCCGATCCATTCCACTCATCATTTTATACACTTCTATCATATCTCCCCTCAGCCGTCTCTTCTCCAAGCTGAAAAGCCCTAGCCTTCTCAGCCTCTCTTCATAGGAAAGTCGTCCCATCCCCACTATCATTTTCGTCGCCCGTCGCTGTACCTTTTCCAATTCTACTATATCTTTTTTGAGATACGGAGACCAGTACTGAACACAATACTCCAGGTGCGGTCGCACCATGGAGCGATACAACGGCATTATAACATCCGCACACCTGGACTCCATACCCTTCCTAATAACACCCAACATTCTATTCGCTTTCCTAGCCGCAGCAGCACACTGAGCAGAAGGTTTCAGCGTATCATCGACGACGACACCCAGATCCCTTTCTTGATCCGTAACTCCTAACGCGGAACCTTGCAAGACGTAGCTATAATTCGGGTTCCTCTTACCCACATGCATCACTTTGCACTTGTCAACATTGAACTTCATCTGCCACTTGCACGCCCATTCTCCCAGTCTCGCAAGGTCCTCCTGTAATCGTTCACATTCCTCCTGCGACTTGACGACCCTGAATAATTTTGTGTCATCGGCGAATTTAATTACCTCACTAGTTATTCCCATCTCTAGGTCTTTTATAAATACATTAAAAAGCAACGGACCCAGCACAGACCCCTGCGGGACCCCACTAACTACCCTCCTCCACTGAGAATACTGGCCACGCAATCCTACTCTCTGCTTCCTATCTTTCAACCAGTTCTTAATCCATAATAATACCCTACCTCCGATTCCATGACTCTGCAATTTCTTCAGGAGTCTTTCGTGCGGCACTTTGTCAAACGCCTTCTGAAAATCCAGATATACAATATCAACCGGCTCCCCATTGTCCACATGTTTGCTTACCCCCTCAAAAAAATGCATTAGATTGGTGAGGCAAGACTTCCCTTCACTAAATAAAGAAGTTCTTGGGCCAATATTCAAGACAACATATATATTCACCAGCAACCAGTGAACATATAATTTCACTATCCGGGCTCAAAAACCTATTACTTATTATATTCTATAAGGCCAGGTTCAGGTCAGAATGAGGGCATGCTTAAAAATGATCTGGATATTGATAATACTCAGATGCTCTTAGATAACTTATTCTGAATAGCAAGCCTAAACTAAATGGATAGTGCTGGTACAATGACTGCATTATACATATATTTACCCCAACATATACATGTAGCAGTGTTTGGACAGGATAAATAAATACATATGGAAGGGCATTTTTTGATACAACATCTAAATCCGATTTTTTGATGTTTTAGAAAAACATACAAAAATCCAGTAATGAACATGGCCATTTTCAAAACAGAAAAACGTCCAACTTTTGTTTCAAAAATGGCCATTTGCCATTGTGCATTTGTGCTCAGTGCGTCTATCTTTTAGGACCATTTTCGAAAAAAAAAAAAAAAAAGGCCAAGGGAAAAATGCACAAAAACAAGCCATTGGGATATATGGGGGGCCAGCATTCTTTATAGACTTGGACTCACATAGAGGCCATTTCCTGTTTCTTCCTGATTTTGTTTCACAATAGATATCCCAGTAGAACAGTAGAGCACACTAGGGGGCATTGCAGTGGACTTCACATAAAAGGTCCCAAGTACACATCTCACTGTTACCCCCTTATATTGTATGGTGAGCCATCCAAAACCCACCAGAAATCTACTGAACTCAACTGTACACCTCTACAATAGCCCTTATGCCTGCAGGTGTCATCTTTATATTGATACAGTAGGTTTTTGATGGATTTGTGTGTAATTTTTATTTTTCAGACCTCTATAGATCTGGGTCTTCCTTATCAGGTAAGTCACTTCTATGTCAGTGTCCTTTATTTCATTTCCAGGTGTGCAAGTACACACCTTTAGAAACTGTGGTCTTTCTCGAGTCTTCTCTCTTCAAATTGTTTGAATGATGGGGCCCTTTGCTTCATGCCTGCTCCAATACAGACTCTGGAACCTTGTCCTACTACTCTAAGGGCCCTGTTTACTAAGCTGTACTGTAGGCACACAAACTTTTTAGTACTTTCTAACACTAGAGACACCTATATGAATATAATGAGTGTCTCTATCGTTATCAAGTGCTAAGTTTTAGTGTGCGCTAAAAAGTGAATGCGTCTACAGCGAGGCTTAGTAACAACACAAAAAGAAAGTCTATCTTCCTGGCTTGTTTCAGGTTACTCTTTCTAAAAGGAAAAGGTTCACTTGGGCTTCTATTTAAAAAACAATAATTGAAGTTTTTAACTTGGGTACCTATCTTGTCACTTTCATCCATATACTAAGAAGGACACAGGTAATTTTCCAGAATACAGTCACACTCACTTATCCAATTTTCCATACACACTTGTGCTTTCCTTTTAGGCCAACACCTATGCTTGTGAGCTCTAGGCCTTTACACTCAGGCCCTATAGACCCAATTTCAGGCAGTTGTACTTTTAAAATAAATCCCTCCTTCTCTGGATTCCACTTCTACTTTTAAATAAAGCTCCAGTCGTCTTTCCCATTCACACTTATATAGCATATAGCATCCCAATCACTGCTATACTACCAGGTCAGTAAACAAGCTCTTAGGCCTTGTAGACCAAAACCCAGACCTTGTAGACCCACCTCCGAATAACCGTTCAGGAAAGAAAATACTTTTTTTCAAATGTGACCTCACTCTACCTTAAAATTGAGCTCATGTCACGGGTCCTATCAGTCTCACACTCTCCCATAACACTTCCCTACATGACAGAATATAAAATTATTTTTCTTGAAAGAAAATTACTTCTAAGGTGAACACCAGAGCTCCCTTAAACTCCCAAGGTCAGGAATGCTACATTTAAAATCAGCTGAAAGACTTTCAGCCCAAAAAACTTTCTCTCTCACAAAGTTCTCGTACATGCATCCAACCTCTCTGAGTACTTCAGCCCCTCTGACAACAGTCTGAGTAGATGTTGCTAGGGATGACAGTGACTCAGAATCACCAGCTGACCTCTGATGGCTAATCAAATCCCATTACACAAAATTTTGAAAGTCATGGACCTTAACTAAAAAGTCCAGAGTCTCCATTTTGATCCCATAGAAAATAATGGGAAAAATACATTTTTAACCAACTTAACACAAAAATGTCTACAAAATTCACTCAAAAGGTCCTGTTATCGAAGAGCCCATCAAGTCCCACATCCCATAATTTTTTCACAAATTTTGTTCCTCATTTATAGATTTTAACACATTTTTTCAAGACTTACCTCCCAAAACCCTGAAGAAAAGGAGACATACACTCCACAAACATTTAGTACTGTGCCATGGGCACCCCCAAATGACACCTGCCAAAAGAAACCAAATCTAAAACCCAGAAATATCTCAAACAAAAACCTTCTTGTTTCCCAATTAAAATGATTTTTCTAAAAAATGTTAAAGTACGAATCCTCAGGAAACCAAAACTACCTTTATATTTTATCAAAAATTAACCCCTAAGCTCCTAGCAAAATGGGACCAAAAAGTACAATTTATGATAAAACTAAATAAAACCTTGGGTCACCAGACCCCTTACCTTAACCCCTGAAGGCTCCTCACTCAACCTCCACCAGCAAAATGGGTCCTGATAGACTTCCAGTCACCACAGAAAAAATGCCTCATAAATAATGGAACAGAAGTCGGTAGGCCAAAAAATTGAGGCCCCGGCCTCAATTTGGGACTTGTCACATCCCTGGAGTGCTACTGTGCATGCGTGGAAAATTGCTCATGCTCCAGATACCCGACCAGGCCCAGACTGGCCATTTTCCTGAGCGCTTTCTGTCCAGGGAACTTCATTTCCCAGCCAGGCAGCATCGAGGAAGGTTGTGTCTGGAGCTTCTTTCTTCCAGAGGTGGAGGAGTAGCCTAGTGGTTAGTGCAGTGGATTTTGAGTTTGATTCCCACTGCAGTTCCTTGTGATTCTGGGCAAGTCACTTAACCCTCCATTGCCCCTGGTACAAAATAAGTACCTGAATATATGTAAGCCACTTTGAATGTAGTTGCAAAAACCTCAGAAAGGCAGTATATCAAGTCTCATTCCCTGAGATCATATTCCACATATTCTGGTTTAGAAGTGCAGGTTATTAAAGTCATGGTATACACAAAATTAACTCATTTTGGAGTCATTGTTCTCTTTTCCCCTGGGGGTATTCCCCTGGGGGTAATCTGCATTACTAAAGCTTCTACATGATAACATAACCCCTGACCTCATTTGCAAGTAATGAACATGGACCATCCAAGGATAAGCAGCATAAAATCTGTTTTACTGTTGTGGGATTATGTCAGGTACTTATGACTTGGATTGGCTATTGTTGGAAACAGTTTGGCTGTCACCCTGATATTAAAGAAATCTTGGTATGTGTAAGCTATTGACCAATCTCAAACATCCCACTTTTAGCAAAGACCTTTGGGTAGGCAATGAGGGGCTCTTCTACTAAGCTGCAAGCATCTACGCGTGCCCAATGCACACCAAAATGGAGTTTCAGACGTGCGTATCAGATGTGCGCCAAGTGACATTTGACACACTTAGGTCATTACGGCCCGGTTACCACATGAGACTTTACTGCTAGGTCAATGGCTGGTGGTAAGGTCACAGACCCAAAATGGACACATGGCAATTTTGATTTTGCCACACATCCATTTTTGGCAAAAATGGAAAAAAAAGGCCTTTTTTACAGGAGCGCTGAAAAATTGATCAGCGAACATCCAAAACCCTTGTCTACACTACCGTAAGCCATTTTTCAGCGCATCTGAGTAAAAGGACCCCTGACTGTTGAAAGAAAAAAGTTATTTGGAAGAAATTGTTGGACTGGATTTATTTTTAACTTTTAACCCTTTATTTGCCTTTTAAAGCCCATGATGTTTCAATAATTCCCATAATAAATGAAACTCTATAATTTAGGGGCCCGTTTACTGAAGTGGTATGAAATCAGGGCTTAGAGCATTCTAATGGGAGACTTTCCCTGTGTGCTAAGCCCAGATTTACTGCATCATTAGTTGTTTTTTTTTTTTTTTTTTCAGGTCTTGCGCTAAGGTTCCCATTAGCACTCAATACCTGCAAAGCAATGGTGAGGGAGCTGTTACCCACTCCTATTTTGAAGGTGTTAAGTGGTCCTGCATTAATCCTGCTTTATTCAGTTAGAACATGCTAATGTGAACACACTAGCTGGTTAATGTGGAAACACCCAGTCTCCACCCATAACATGCTCCTTCTAAAAAATAGTTTAAAAAAATAGTTAATGCACACTTAACACATTCCGACAAGCAAAATATTGCAAAATTCTTTAGCACGTTTTGTGGTACCATATTTCCTCGCTGAGCAAGTATTAGGATTTAGGGGCCCTTTTACTAAGCCGTGTAAGTGTCTACGTGTGCCCAACGTGCACCAAAATGGAGTTACTGTCTGGCTACCACGTGGCTCTTGTGATAATTTCATTTTTGGTGCGCGTCTGATACACACGGCCGAAAAATATTTTTTTATTTTCGGACGCGTGCCAAGTAGCATTTGAAGCACATAGGTCATTACTGTCCGGTTACTGTGTGAGACTTTACCGCTAAGTCAATGGTTGGTGGTAAGGTCGCAGACCGAAAATTGACAGGCGGCAATTTTGATTTTGCCGCACATCCATTTTTGGCAAAAATGTTAAAAAGACCTTTTTTACAGGTATGCTGAAAAATGGACTGGCGCGTGCCCAAAACCCATGCCTACACTACCGCAAGCCATTTTTCAGCGCACCTAAGTAAAAGGACCCCTAAATGCCTTTTTTTTTGTCTTCTGATTAGTCTTTAATAGATTGTAACTCTGTTGAGCAGGGACTTTCTCTTAAATGTTTGTGTACAGTATTGTATACCTCTAAAGTACCAGTGCAATAGAAATGATGTGTAGAAGTAGTAGCAGTAGTTGTTGTTGTTTGCCATTCTAGTTTTCATGCTGCTGACAGCATGGAGACAGTTATAACATGGATAATCTTTTATACTATTAGGAGAAAAGGAAAGGTGTCTATGTGATAATATTGGACCTTCCAAATGCTCTTGATTGAGTTATCAAACTGTGGGACCCTTTTACTAAAGAGTTGGCACGCGGTAACAGGCTTACCACGTGCCAGTCCAGAACTACCGCTGGGCTACTGCAGGAACATGGTGGTAGTTCCCACCCCCAGCACATGCCATTTCCCGTGCTGGTAAAATATTTTCAATTTTTATAGCACTGGTGCGTACTCAGCAGCAATCAGGCAGCACTGCACACCGCCTGGTTACCACAAGGTTAGCGTGGGAGCCGTTACCACCACCTCAATGGGTGGCAGCAAGTGGTTCACTTACCGCATGGCTATTTCTTGTCCTCAAAAAAAGATAGCCTTTTACTTGCTGCGGTAAAAGCGGGCCTCAGCGCACATCAAAAACATGCGCTGACGTTAGCTTAGTAAGAGGACCCCTGCGTTAGGCCGATAACCTCTAGCAGTAGTACAGCAAGAATACCACTAGGTGTCACCGGCACCAATTTGAACTCTGGGCTGTTACCTCAGGAGAAACTGGGGATTGCTTCTGCTCAGTCCCCACTAGAGACCAGGGATATTGAAAGGGGGGCCTTTGGGGGAAGCTTTGTGTTTGGGTGACTCGTGACTTGGAGGGGTCTTCTGGTGGGTGGAACACTTCCAGATGGGGTTATTAGATACCATTATATTTATGGCCTCATTCAGTTTTGGGGGTGGAAGGCTTTTATAAAAGGACTGGATTAGGAGGGGGCCTCTGGATGGGTTTAGGGCTTAATATTTTGTAATATTGTGCAGTGTTTTGAAATAATGCATGCTATTTCATTTCTTGACCAAAAATTTTACATTATTAAAAAAATAATAACATACAAATAGTCATTCTTTTCAAAATCACATTTTTCATTGAATTTAAATAAATTATGTATAAATGTGTTGAATTAAGACAGTATTAGCAGCTAATAATATAATACCAAATTTGAAGCACTATTTTGTCAAGGATTACTAATGCATAGAATCTATTTGCCTAAGGCTCAACTATATCAACAATATTTTTAATTATGCTTAGATTTCTTCAGAAGAAATTATTACTTAGGACCATCAGATAAAAGAGCAAACATAGCACTAGATTACATTGCTGTCATAAATACTCACTCTTAAAAATCACTGACCCTCAATCATTTTTGTCCAGTTTTTAAAATGCAAATAACACTGGTACTAATACGGACCGAGGGCTCCTTTTTCTATGCTGCGGTAAACGCGAGTGATTACCACAGCTGAAAAGGGTTACTGCAGGATGCACTGTGGTAAAAGCCCAAATTGTGTGTGCAAGCCACACAACAAAAAAATAAATAGTTTTTTTTTTTTTTTTTTTTACAGAGGGGGCATGACTAGGGGTGCAAAGTGAACATTTTTGTACTAATCAGTTAGCACAGCTACTTTGCTGCATGTTATCTGATTAGTGCGGGATTAGCATGTGAGCCCTTGCTACCTACAAAATAGGTGTCATAAGGGCTCACATGCTAATCAAACATATAAACGGTGAGTGACCGACTCACTCGCAAATGTGCAGTAGAGACTTCCCTCTCTGTCCCGCCCCCGCATCAATACGTGATGACGAGGGTGGGACAGAGAGGGAAACTGCGCCGCCGAGGTTGATACCGCTCCCCCGCCCACCCGAGGTCGCCGCTACCGTTACCCCCCCCCCCACACCCAGCCCGGGCCCTCTCTCCGCTACTAAACTTACACATCCATTCGCCGGAACGCAGCACGCACATCAGCTGAGCTGCCGTCGGCCTTCCTTCCCTGCCTGTGTCCCGCCCTCGCTGACGTTACATCACAGGAGGGCGGGACACAGGCAGAGAAGGAAGGGCTGACGGCAGCTCAGCTGATGTGCGTGCTGCGTTCCGGCGAATGGATGTGTAAGTTTAGTAGCGGAGAGAGAGGGCCAGGGCCGGGTGGAGGGATGGCGGCGGCGGCGACTCCGTGGGGGGGGACGGTAGCGGTGGCGACCTCGCGGGGAGGGAGGGGGAAGGAAGGAAAACCCCAATACCAGCCCGTTTTTACGGGCTCAACGGCTAGTTTTTAATAATGGCTACATGGTAATGTTGACATTAGTGTGTGGTCATTAATTTGGAAAACGGAAATTTGGCCATATTCTGACTTCAGTAGAAATGGCCTTACCATGTAGAAAAGACCCATGTATGGGTACGATGAGGTCACTTTTTATCACAACATAGTAAAAGAAGCCCTTATTTATTCTGTGTCAGGGAAATAAGAATTTTCACAGTATCAGTATATCAACCTCCATTTTGCTGTTCACCTGCCCATGGAAAGATGAGACATTTATATATGGCAAACCAACACCACAACACTTTCTTGAACTCTCAACTTTATGCACACTAACAAAAACAATGCCCTAGATCATCCATGTTGGACTCTATTGAAGACCACAAAATACTATGGGGTCCTTTACTAAGCTACAATAAAAAGTGGCCTGTGGTAGCATCAGCGGGTGTGTTGGGTGCATGCCGGGCCAGTTTTTACTGCGTCTGCATAAAAGGGCTTTTTTAAAAGGGCATGCAGTAAAACTGAAACCAGCATGCACCTAAAACTGGCCTGAGCCCTTAACACCACCCATTGATCTAGCAGTAAGGGCTCATGTGCTACATGTGCGGTGACCGGTCGGCATGCGCCAGCTGCTGATTACCACCGGAAACGCCATGTGTGGGAGAAAATAAATAAGTAAATCATCCAGGTGTTATGGGCATGCAGCAGATCTGAAATTACTGCCAGGGGGGATGGGGTAGCCTGGCAGTAGTCTCATTTTGGCGCACACTGCAAGTGCGTAGAGCCTAATGTGCCCTTGTAAAAAGGACCCTATATCCCTTATTTTAGAAGCATCCCCACATGTAAAAGGCAGCATTTAAATTTCTGGAGAGACCCAGTCATTTAAATGCCATTCCTGAACAGGATCAATTACATGTAGGGTTGCTTTCTATGGGTAGAGCAGGGACAGGGATTCTCCTGGGTGGGCCTACAATACAAATATTCATTCCCCATTGTGTACAGAGAATCCACATCTGAATTCAAAAAGAAATATGTTGGTGTTTATACCTGCTTCAAGGCACATATAAATGTAAGTTGTAAGGGGCAGATGTAAATACTGACATTTGGCCCCTAGAATCCTCCCACATATCTGCCATCCCTATGACCTTCTGGGCTTTATAGACATTCAGGTTTCCTTTTACTAAGTGGCAGTAAGCCCAAAATGGGCTTACCATTGTACCAGTGTGTTTTTTTTCTAGCAAAAAAGGTGCTAGTACTCAAAAGCTAAGCCACTCTTCAGGAGTGGGGTGATCACTGAGGGACTCATCCCACAATAGCCAGGACCCCTGCAACCATTTACAGAATCTACGACAAGCCATAATTTGTGTGTAGAGCCTGAGCTCTTTCATTAAAACTTGGGGTCCATGGGTCAATTTTATCAGACAATGGAAAAGGTGCTGGGGAATAAAAGGGAAGCAAAGATGCTGACCACTGACAGGAGTTGAGAGAGGAAAGGAAGATGCTCATCTATGGGGGGGGGGGGGGGGGGGGCAGCATTACTGAAGGTTCACCTAGGACAGGGGTAGGCAACTCTGGTCCTCGAGAGCGGCAGGCAGGTCAGGTTTTCAGGATATCGACAATGAATATGCAGGAGATAGATTTGCAAGCACTGCCTCCATGGTATGCAAATCTATCTCCTGCATATTCATTGTAGATATCCTGAAAACCTGATCTGCCTGCGGCTCTCGAGGACCGGAGTTGCCTACCCCTGACCTAGGATGTCCAATACATCTGGTCTGGTCCTATATGTCAATTTATGTGCCTCTGTTAATAATTTATAACTGTTTGAGATCATATGTAAATATCTGTGCCTGCAACATAGGTGCAATTTCTGTGCTCATGCTAGTATTTTATAAATACACATAGTTGCCTATTTATCTTTATAAAATAGTGCCCAAGTAAGCACCTTTTTGTGCTCTTAAACCAGACACCCTGTTATAAAATTACTCTTGATAGGTATTGTACTAGCTGCGTTTGGATGCTATTCACTGAATACAGAAAAACGTTGGACAGGAATTAGAGAAAAAAGTATTTTATTACTCACCAGCACAGGATCAGATATCAGTAGCAAGTTGTGGAAAAATAATAGCAAACTTACAAAATCTAACATCAGTAGCTCTGGTAATTATAAGTAATCAGACTAATTATATAATGGACAGCTGAAAAGAGTAAAAAGAAAAAGAGAAAATGAGGAAGGAAAGTTTATTCCTCACTGTCATACAAAGGTCACAGAGCAGAGAGTAAGAAGAGAAAGAAAGGAAGAAAGAAAGAATGAATGAATGAAAGAAAGAGAGATTCTTAGCGGTAAAGAATTAGTTTTTATGGGGGGGGGGGATGGAGGAAGTACACGCCCTACAGTAAAAATGGCAGTGGCAAGGGTATGAAACTCTCTTGCCAACAGGGCTATTTTCAGAGTTTGTCTACAGCGTACTTTTATAGGCCTGTGGTGAGCATTCACTTCTCCCCTACCCTGGACCAATCATAGGTGCTGCATATATGCTGGAGACTTGAAATTGGTTCTTCATATGTGCTGAAGACTTGCAATTTGGGTCCTTGCCACACCTCTTCTCAGTAAATTACATTTGTAACAAGTTATACCAGGCAGCTGAGAGTTGCTCCATCAACAGGAGGCCTTATCAGAGTTTGTGATCAGCCAGAAATTCCTGTCTTGAAACTATCAGAGGAAACTCACAGAAACACAAAAGAAATAAGCAGACCCAAAAGAAAAGACCAGAAAATTCCAGAACAGCATCTCAAAGTCCTGATGGAAGGAGGACAAACAACAGAACACTGTGATACCAGATACAAATTATATTAAGGTGATATTGGAGTGGATCAAATTGGTAGAGGAGTGGTACTATTTGTTAAGGATGGTGTAAAGTCAAACAGGATTAGAGTTCTACAAGAAACAAAATGTAATGTGGAAATTTTGGGGTAGATATTCACCCTAATTTTAATGGCCAAATGAGGCTCCTGACTATTTAAATTGGTTGGTTGTGGCTAAACAGAGAAATTCAACGGCCTTTCACTGGACAGTGTTGCTGAATATTCTCACTAACTGACCTTCTCCTAACCAGCAAGGGTAGGGGCAGGCTGCGGGCACAGTTTGGGCATAGCAGCAACCTAGTCAATTAGCAGCATTATTCAGTTTGCTAACCAGTTAGGGAACCACATAGAGCTAGGACAGAAAACATCAGGGATCCACAAAGGTATGCCTGAGGGGCCAGTGGAGAGGTTGGGAGGGGACTGGGGCCTGCAGGCACCTTAGATTTAATTCATATGGTAGGTGGGGTAATAGCTCAGGTTCTAGGGGTGGGGTGGGATCAGAAGGGGGTTTCGGGAGTGGCCAGAATTTATTTTGAGGGTCCCAACTGAAATTCATCTGGAACCTGCATAAATGTCTTATGCAAGTCCTGGCTGAATATCAACTGGGACCCACAGAAGACCTGGAGGCTAGCACATAATGAATTAGCCACGAATATCCAATGCTGGTGCTTGCACACAGCCTGGAATTGAATATCTGGGGTAAGTCTATCCGTAGCAGTCAGAGTTTTGAAAAATGATGACTATTGCAGGCCGAATATTGACTGGTTTCTACATATGCTAGGAAGAGCATAATGGTAGGGGTACATCACCATTCACCTAGTCAGAATGGATAGGTAATGAAATGCCAACTAATATAAATTAGGAAAGCTAACAAATTTGGTAACACAATAATATGGGAAATTTAAATTAGCTCAGCTATGATTGGTTAAGTATCTTTTCAGGACATTAGGGAGGTATCATTTCTAGATGCTATAAATCTCTGCTTCATGGATCAGATGATCATAGAACAGAGAGAAAACTATTTTAGATCTAGTCCTTAACACGCAGGACTTGGTGTAAGAAACAGTGGTGGTGGGGCCTCTAGGTAATAAGGATCACAATGCATTCAGATATCATCAGTGGAAGGAGTACACTTAAAAAATCGATTTAGTCGACATTTAATTTTAAAATGAGATTTTGATAAAATGAAGTAGAGGAGTGTGGTAGCCGTGTTAGTCCACTCTTAAGGTTATCAATAGAAATCAAACAAAATAAAACATGGAAAAGAAAATAAGATGATACCTTTTTTATTGGACATAACTTAATACATTTCTTGATTAGCTTTCAAAGGTTGCCCTTCTTCGTCAGATCGGAAATAAGCAAATGTGCTAGCTGACAGTGTATATAAGTGAGAACATTCAAGCATTGCTATGACAGTCTGACAGGGTGGGAGGATGGGGGTGGGTAGGAAGTATGCATGGGGACATCAAAGCATATCATTGGTATTCTAACAGGGTGGGTGTGGATAGGTGAGGGGAGGGTGATCAACAGAGACATACAGCTTTATGGTTTATAATGGGCTAGGAACCCCAGGTCCTTGTTAAGTCCTTTCTGTTGGGTGTTAAAATATTCAATCATTCTGACTTCAAAGGTCTTACGTTCTTGTATGGTTTTAAAGTTACCTTTGAGGATTCTCACTGTGAAGTCACTGGTGCAGTGTCCTGGTCTTGTAAAATGTTGCCCAACAGGTGTGGGAACCCTGCTGGCACCAGCATTGTTTATATGATGTCTATGTAAATTGAATCTTGTCTTAAGCATCTGGCCTGTTTCTCCAATATAGCATCCTTCATTACATTTTTTACACTGAATGATATATACCACATTGGAAGATGAGCAAGTGAAAGATCCCTTTATGTTGAATATCTTTCCTTTGTGGATGACTTTGGGGTCCTGTGAAATATTTTGGCATAGTTTGCAACTGGATAAATTGCAGGGAAGTGTGCCCTTCTGTTCCTTTTCAGTCTGTGAAGGAAGTTTACTTCTGATTAGCTTGTGTTTTAAATTGGGTGGCTGTCGGAAGGCCAGTACTGGTGGGGATGGGAATATCTCTTTCAGTAATTCATCCTCCTGGAGTATAGGTTGTAGATCTCTTATGATTTTCCTCAGTTTTTCCAGCTCTGGATTGTATGTCACTACAAGCGGGATTCTGTCTGTGGATCTTTTCTTTTTGTACTGTAGCAGATTCTCCCTGGGTGTTTTGAGGGAGGAGGCAATATTCTTGGAGATTATTTTGGGGTTGTAGCCCTTCTGTTTGAAGGATTCAGTCAGGGTTTTAAGGTGTCTGTCTCTGTCCCCTGGGTCAGAGCAGATACGGTGGTATCTTGTGGCTTGGCTGTAAATGATGGATCTTTTTGTATGTGAAGGATGGAAGCTGGAGTTGTGGAGATAGCTATAGTGGTGGAAATAAGTATTTGATCCCTTGCTGATTTTGTAAGTTTGCCCACTGACAAAGACATGAGCAGCCCATAATTGAAGGGTAGGTTATTGGTAACAGTGAGAGATAGCACATCACAAATTAAATCCGGAAAATCACATTGTGGAAAGTATATGAATTTATTTGCATTCTGCAGAGGGAAATAAGTATTTAATCCCTCTGGCAAACAAGACCTAATACTTGGTGGCAAAACCCTTGTTGGCAAGCACAGCGGTCAGACGTCTTCTGTAGTTGATGATGAGGTTTGCACACATGTCAGGAGGAATTTTGGTCCACTCCTCTTTGCAGATCATCTCTAAATCATTAAGAGTTCTGGGCTGTCGCTTGGCAACTCGCAGCTTCAGCTCCCTCCATAAGTTTTCAATGGGATTAAGGTCTGGTGACTGGCTAGGCCACTCCATGACCCTAATGTGCTTCTTCCTGAGCCACTCCTTTGTTGCCTTGGCTGTATGTTTTGGGTCATTGTCGTGCTGGAAGACCCAGCCACGACCCATTTTTAAGGCCCTGGCGGAGGGAAGGAGGTTGTCACTCAGAATTGTACGGTACATGGCCCCATCCATTCTCCCATTGATGCGGTGAAGTAGTCCTGTGCCCTTAGCAGAGAAACACCCCCAAAACATAACATTTCCACCTCCATGCTTGACAGTGGGGACGGTGTTCTTTGGGTCATAGGCAGCATTTCTCTTCCTCCAAACACGGCGAGTTGAGTTCATGCCAAAGAGCTCAATTTTTGTCTCATCTGACCACAGCACCTTCTCCCAATCACTCTCGGCATCATCCAGGTGTTCACTGGCAAACTTCAGACGGGCCGTCACATGTGCCTTCCGGAGCAGGGGGACCTTGCGGGCACTGCAGGATTGCAATCCGTTATGTCGTAATGTGTTACCAATGGTTTTCGTGGTGACAGTGGTCCCAGCTGCCTTGAGATCATTGACAAGTTCCCCCCTTGTAGTTGTAGGCTGATTTCTAACCTTCCTCATGATCAAGGATACCCCACGAGGTGAGATTTTGCGTGGAGCCCCAGATCTTTGTCGATTGACAGTCATTTTGTACTTCTTCCATTTTCTTACTATGGCACCAACAGTTGTCTCCTTCTCGCCCAGCGTCTTACTGATGGTTTTGTAGCCCATTCCAGCCTTGTGCAGGTGTATGATCTTGTCCCTGACATCCTTAGACAGCTCCTTGCTCTTGGCCATTTTGTAGAGGTTAGAGTCTGACTGATTCACTGAGTCTGTGGACAGGTGTCTTTCATACAGGTGACCATTGCCGACAGCTGTCTGTCATGCAGGTAACGAGTTGATTTGGAGCATCTACCTGGTCTGTAGGGGCCAGATCTCTTACTGGTTGGTGGGGGATCAAATACTTATTTCCCTCTGCAGAATGCAAATAAATTCATATACTTTCCACAATGTGATTTTCCGGATTTAATTTGTGATGTGCTATCTCTCACTGTTACCAATAACCTACCCTTCAATTATGGGCTGCTCATGTCTTTGTCAGTGGGCAAACTTACAAAATCAGCAAGGGATCAAATACTTATTTCCACCACTGTACATCTGTCTGTGGGTTTCTTGTATACAGATGTTTGTATACAGCCATCACTGATTGAGACCGTGGTGTCCAAAAAATTGACTTTTTCTGGGGAGTAGTCAATTTTGAATCTGATTGTAGGATGGTATGTATTGAATGCAGAATAAAATTGTTTCAGAGTTTCTTCACCCTCCGTCCAAATCATAAAAATGTCATCGATGTACCGGTAGTATTTTAGAGGTTTGGTCTGGTGTGTATTCAGAAATGTCTCTTCCAGCTCAGCCATAAAAAGGTTGGCATATTGGGGTGCTGTCCTGGTGCCCATCGCAGTGCCCATGATAAAATGAAAAAATTGCTTAGAAGAAAAATCTAAAAATAGTGATTGTCAGGGTTAAACATTTATATTAACTGTGGATGTTATTTAAAAAGACTGATTGAGAGGCCTGAGAAAATATATTCCATACATTAAAAAGGTCAAATGAAGGCCAAGTGATGGTGAGTGTGGTTTAATAGCAAGGTAGAAGAGGCAGTAAAAACTGGAAGTGCATCTTTCAGAAGCTGGAAACCAGACTGTTATGAGGAAAATAGGGATGAGTTTAAGCATTGTAAAATGGTAAAACAAGATATAAAACAGTAATAAGGAAGGCCAGAAGAGCCTTTGAAAATAAGCTTGCCATATAAACAAAAATTAATACTAAAAACTTTTCCATTAAAAATAAAAGTTCATGAACGTGTTAGTTACTACTACTTATCATTTCTAGAAAGCTACTAGATGTACACAGCGCTGTACACTTGAACATGAAGAGACAGTCCCTGCTCGACAGAGCTTACAGTCCTATGTGTCCAAAGAGTAAAAGGTCAGGAATAGTGGACAAACTAAGATACTACTACTACTACTACTACTTAACATTTCTAGAGCGCTACTAGGGTCACGCAGCGCTGTACAATTTAACAAAGAGAGACAGTCCCTGCTCAAAGAGCTTACAATCTAATAGACAAGTGAATGCCCTTTTACTAAGGAATGCTAAGGACACACTAAAGATTCTTGTGGTAATTTCCCTGTCTGCATGCAGAAATCATATGTAAGCTATTTTAAAAATTTTTGAAGGGGAATGAGCATGGAAGTGCTAACCAGATAGCGTGTTCACATTGACGAACACTGGCTAAATAACATGGGATGCTGGAAAGTGCTCCCACATTAATAGTTTTGCAAGTCCCACCCACTAATGGAAAAATGAATGTGGGACCTGCAAAAATAACATAGAAAAAAGCCCTTTTTTATGAGGTAGTAAAAATGTACATAGAATGTCGGAAAGTCATGCGTTAGGATGCATGAAGCCCAGATTTTGCAGTGGGGTCCAATTTACTTCAATTCTTTAAAACATGGAAAAGAAAATAAGATGATACCTTTTTTATTGGACATAACTTAATACATTTCTTGATTAGCTTTCGAAGGTTGCCCTTCTTCCTCAGATCGGAAATAAGCTTATTTCCGATCTGAGGAAGAAGGGCAACCTTCGAAAGCTAATCAAGAAATGTATTAAGTTATGTCCAATAAAAAAGGTATCATCTTATTTTCTTTTCCATGTTTTATTTTGTTTGATTTCTATTGATAACCTTAAGAGTGGACTAACACGGCTACCACACTCCTCTACTTCAATTCTTTGAAAGAGTAAACAAACATGTGGACAAAGGGGAGCCGGTTGATATTGTGTATCTGGATTTTCAAAAGGCGTTTGACAAGGCACCTCATGAAAGGCTACAGAGGAAATTGGAGGGTCATGGGATAGGAGGAAAAGTCCTATTGTGGATTAAAAACTGGTTGAAGGATAGGTAACAGAGAGTGGGGTTAAATGGGCAGTATTCACAATGGAGAAGGGTAGTTAGTAGGGTTCCTCAGGGGTCTGTGCTAGGACCGCTGCTTTTTAATATATTTATAAATGATTTAAAGATGGGATTAACTAGCGAGGTAATTAAATTTGCTAATGACACAAAGTTATTCAAAGTCGATAACTCGCGACAGGATTGTAAAAAATTACAGAAGGACCTTACGAGACTGGGAGACTGGGCGGCTAAATGGCAGATGACATTTAATGTGAGCAAGTGCAAGGTGATGCATGTGGGAAAAAAGAACCCGAATTATAGCTACGTCATGCAAGGTTCCACATTAGGAGTTACGGACCAAGAAAGGGATCTGGTTGTCGTCGTCGATAATACACTGAAACCTTCTGCTCAGTGTGCTGCTGCGGCTTGGAAAGCTAATAGAATGTTGGGTATTATTAGGAAAGGTATGGAAAACAGGTGTGAGAATGTTATAATATCGTTATATCGCTCCATGGTGCGACCGCACCTTGAGTATTGTGTTCAATTCTGGTCGCCACATCTCAAGAAAGATATAGTGGAATTGGAAAAGGTGCATCGAAGGGTGACTAAAATGATAGCGGGGATGGGACGACTTCCCTATGAGGCTAGGGGTTTTCAGCTTGGAGAAGAGACGGCTGAGGGGAGATATGATAGAGGTATATAAAATAATGAGTGGAGTGGAACAGGTGGATGTGAAGCGTCTGTTCACGCTTTCCAAAAATACTAGGACTAGGGGGCATGCGATGAAACTACAGTGTAGTAAATTTAAAACAAATCTGAAAAAAAGTTTCTTCACCCAACGCGTAATTAAACTCTGGAATTTGTTGCCGGAGAACGTGGTGAAGGCGGTTAGCTTGGCAAAGTTTAAAAAGTTCATAAACTGCTACTAAATGGACTTGGGAAAGATCCACAATTCCAGGAATAACATGTATAGAATGTTTGTACGTTTGGGAAGCTTGCCAGGTGCCCTTGGCCTGGATTGGCCGCTGCCGTGGACAGGATGCTGGGTTCGATGGACCCTTGGTCTTTTCCCAGTGTGGCATTACTTATGTACTTATGTACTTATGTCCTGCCTTTCAAAAACAGTGCGCAAACTAATTTTGCTGTAAGGCAAAGGTTTGGTTACATTAGAGACTCCATGTATGGATACTATACACATATCACCAGTTCATAGACCACGTGATGTGAATCGCATCAGAAAATAAGAAAAACCATACTGACTCAGGTCAAAGTCTACTCAGCCTAGCATCCTGTCTCTGACAGTGGCCAGTCTAGGTCTCATATATCTCACAGATCCCAAAAGCAGATCAACATTTCTCATTCTCAATTACTTAATTTTTATTTATTTATAAATATTCCCACAAATTACATCATCAGAATGACTTATGAAAATAATAAAATATGTATCTGTGATGGGATGTATATCCCATCATGGAAATTGGGGAAACCCAGAGGAGAAGAAACATTAACTATAGAATCCCCAGAAAAGAGACAGAAGAAAGGTTAGGAGGGAGGCCGGAACTATGGAACTAAAACTTTAGCAGAGGGAGCTGGGTGGGGCGGATTCCAAGCCAATCACAGAAGCAAGAGGGTTAAAGCCTCAGCAGGGAGAGCTGGGGGTGGGGGGGGGGGGAGGGGAAACACAGTCCTGGTCAATCAGAGAGAGTGGAAGCAGGAGGAGGAGGAATTAACAGTGCTATAAAAGAGAGGAGACAGGAGCAGAGCTCAGTCTCTTTTCAGAGACTGAAGCGTGCAAAGCTCCTGGCCAGAAGATCTGCAAGCCTGAGAAGGTAGAGACCTGTCTTGCTATTGTTTTTAATTACCCTTCTCTAGACCCCCGCAGGACCCTTGCCCACGGAGGTGGAGAGAGGGTTTCAGAAGGCTCATAATAAGTCTCCTAAATATGACCTCTGTTTTCTGGCTCCTAATTTCCAAGGACATCCTAGGGCATCTATTCTCCCACATGATGTAATAGAGTTTAAAAGATAGTCTATTTATGTGATATAAGGTGTGAAATGAAACAGAGAAATTAACACAGAGACTAGAGAATATTGAGATAGAAATAGTCTTTTATTCTCACCAATCAGGACTTCAAGTTGGTACACACATCAGTCAGATTCTGGGTCCAACCGGCCAGAGCTTCGTCCTCTGAGATTTGTTGGGGAAAGACTCCGAATTCAACCCAGATTTGCATTACTTATATAGTATTTGGTCCCCATACAAGTCAATGGAGAGGGACTTTTTTCATCTATGATTCATACTTAACCACAGGTCAGGTGTCCACCTGTTTCTTAATCTTTTTCCTGTGTTATAAACAACTCCTAATATGGTCAACTCCTAATATGGACTGTTGTTCCTAATTGTGCAAACATCTCTTCTAATATGAAGAGATCAGTTCCATATCTTGTGACTCTGGGTGCCATCTTAACTGTATCAAACTGTATCAGACTCCATTTTGTGAACTAAACTTTTTAGGATTTTAGCCATTAATTCTTTGTTTTTGGCTTTTGTACTGCTTTTGAATGTCACACTAAATTCTAATAAGGCTTACCAAGCAGCCCTGCTACTGCAGGAGCTCAGCAACAAGGCCGTCATAAGTTTTTCAGGCCTAGTCAGTGTTTCTCAGCAGTTTAAGCTATGTAGATTGACCCACCACTATTCCAGTGGATGGGTCTCAAGCTGGGACACATATTAACATTACCTAGCTGGTATTTTTACAGCCTAAAATCTGGCCTTCCACCCTTCCGGTGGGCATCCAGTGAGGGCCTCTTGCTATACTATAATTATACACTATTTTCCTGTCTTTGAACTGTGGCGTTAAGAAAGACTGTTTGGAAACTATTTGGTCTAAACAAGAACTGTTTTTGTTCTGTTGTTACTACCTGCAGATGAGAGTGTGTATCCAAGGCATTCCAAGGCAAGATTCCGCCTGAGGCAGGGCTAAGATGCCACACACACAAACCCCCCCCCCCCCCCCATCTCTGTGACAAGTTCTGGCATCTCCCCGTTCCCTGATTTTACATTTTTTTTAAAGCTAGCGGTGGCAGCAATTCCCATATGCTGCCCTGCCACTGGCACTGGCTTCTTCTCTACTGTGGCCACCTCTGAGGAAAGAGGAAATTACATCAGAGAGGTGGCCACAGTAAAGGGAAGAGGCAGGTGCCAGAAGTAGGGCAGCGTGTGGGAATTGCTGCCGCCGCCAGCTTTTAAAATACATACAAAGAAAATAAAATCGGGAAACAGAGTAGAGGAAGAAAGGGGAGAGATGCTGCTCCCGAAGGAATGCCACCTGAAGTCCCTGCCTCAGGTGGCCTAATGATCGGGCCACCCCTGGATGTATCGCTGGAAAGAGGAATAGATTTCGGAGATATGAGAGTGGGCAGGTAGTCTAGTAAGCCTGGCCTTTCTTTTTTGTTTGTGATTAACTGGAAATAGTGTTTTTGAATCAAGCAAATCCTGAGGACCGTTGCCATGGGGTTTGTTTTGTTTTTCGGACCTTGATGTGAACTGCTTAACATCCTAGTGACTAGAGAGGACTGGGATGTTTTTGCTTCCCCACAGGGGCTCGCCCTGGTGAAAGGCATAAAGGAACCTAAGTCCCCTTCAAGCTGCTATGACACTATCAAGTTTTTACCAATGCAAAAGTATAAACAGCATCAACACTCAGCATGTTGTTGAATTTTTCCCAACTTCTCTCTTGCATGGAGAGAAATCTGGTTGAGAATGGATTCCCAGTAGCAGTGTAATAAACTCTCCATTGATTCTGGCAAACAGCTGATGGAAAAGGGGTTGTTTGTGCCCCGGCACTGCAATTTTCTTAAAGGTAAGAAGGTCAGAGTGATGATGTCACCAGATATACAACGCTCATGTCTCCCAGCAGTGGCATACCAAGGGGTGGGGGTGGTGGGGGTGGTCTGCCCGGGTGCAACACACCGGGGGGAGGGGTCCCGCGCGCCGGTCAGCATCGTTCGTTTCCATGCTCCCTCTGCCCCGGAACAGGAAGTAACCTGTTCCGGGGCAGAGGGAGCATGGAAACGAACGACGGTGACCGGTGCGCGGCACCCCCCCAGCGGCGTGCACCCGGGGGTGAGGGAGTTCTTTCGCCGGGGGGATATCCTTTCGCCGGGGGGGGGGGGGGTCACGCTGCACGGCGGGGGGGGGGGGGGGGCTGTACCCAGGGGGGCGGGGCATATCGGCAATCTGCCCCAGGTGTCAGCGCCCCTAGGAACGCCACTGTCTCCCAGTTGATTAAAGTGCACTGAGCTATTATATTATTTCAAATATAGCATCAATCAGTAACAATGCAGTGAAGACCCTAGGATTCTGGCAATCATTGGCTGATAGAAAAGATGATGCATACCTCAATTCAAAGGCATAAGAAATCATTATCTTCCCTTCAGTTTTTTTCTCAGTTGATAAGTTGACAATTAGTATAAACTTGACAGCTGCACAAATATTGGAAGTTACCTCTCAAGGTCTGGGTCTCTAAGATGTTGAGAATATGGTTTTTGTCTTCAACTCAGTCAATTTAATTCCTAGTTACTTTTTTAAAAATCTATATCTGAATATTTTTTCTTTTTTTCTTTTGGCATAATAAATAAGTGCAGAAAGAACTTTTCTGTGAGAAAAAGAAATGTGATATGGAAATAGTAGCAAACATAACATTTTATCAGAAAATTCAATTGCTCCTGCCTTTGAAAGCCCTTAAAATGGTACCCTAACATTAGTCTTGAGGTAATATTGCTAGGGTTTAAGTTTCATGTGCTACCTAGGGACTCCTTACACCATGAGGGCTATAACCATAGGGTTAGGAGGAGGGGTTTCTTTTATGGGTAGACCTTTAGAGTGAGGGCAGTGCATTGGAATGGTAGAGGTGGGATGGGACTTCTGATCAGGGGGAGTCTGGGCTCTTATATGGAGGGGGGAGCTGATGGGGGTTCAGGGTCATGGGGGGATGTAGATGCTGTTGGGGTGGTTGGGGTCTTGTGCTGGAGGGTTTGGATGCTGATCGAGTGAGAGAGGGAACAGCAGTGCAACCACTTTAAGATGGAACGTAAGAGCATTGGGAAGTAAATGCTTACCTTTTACTGTATTTAGATGACTCCCCCCCTCCAAGTGCAGAATGGGGGGCAAAGGGACCTTAAAAGTTGTAGACTGCCTGAGTAGCACAAATCAGGAAAGGAAAAACAGCCAGGGAACAATCTGAACACTGGCAATAGTACTATGAGACTATCGCTAGGGGAGAGTAAGCACCATTTTATCTATGCAGTACCAGGGACAGGAGTGAGCTGATACTGCTCCTGTTCCAATTGACCTCTGGAACTCTTAGGGTGAGACAGGGTACTGTAGGAGGGAACAGAGATGCTGGGGAGGGTGGGCTAGAGGACTGACCCTCAGTTTAATTCTGGTAAGAGGCACGGCTTAAAAAAGGAGGGATTTATTTTTAATTCTTATATACCGCCATGAGCTCAAAAACGATCAAACCAGTACATATTCAGGTACAGCAAGTATTTTTTGTCCCTTGAGAGCCCGTAATGGAGAGTTAAGATCACAAGGAGATGCATGAACTATTTATCCCATTATCCTGTCCTTTAGGCTACACGTTAATGATGTTATATCCCTGTATTGGGGCAAAGAAGGATGTGCATGGGGCCACCAGGGATTGGAGATCCCCCTAGGAGAAAGGAGATCCATTGACTCCAATTAGGGAGGTGAGCCCTTTAAGTTTATTGAGCTCAAAGGGGCCATTTTTATGGAATTTCTCACATACTGCCATAGCCCAGAATGTGCAAAGGTCAGAGCTGAGGTAATGCATGACAAATTCCCTGCAAATTTAAGTTAACCTGCAAATATTTTCATGAATTAGTCCACAGGGCCCCCTATGTGCTATGATCCTTTTCATGGATCTATGCACATTGCATGTCATCATATTTTGCTTTAATAGGCCATTTATGTTTATTTTATGGTCTATTTATTAGTTCATTGAGGTTTGTTTTGGAACTTTTTTCACTTTATATGTATGGATGTGTTATGTTGACAATTTGCATGTGCCATGCTTTGGATGGGTTCTGGAAAGAAGTTTAAAATGAATAAATTCAAATTTTTTCTGTGCACTTTCAGAAAAAAATATATTTTTCTCCAATAACCCTTTATTCTGTTAGAATATTACTATCCTGGAATAACAGTGGCAGCTTGACTGGCTTTCCATCTGCCTCTCTTCAGGAAGAGCTGCCTAGAGCAGTAGGCTACGTAATTATTTCATACATTTCTAGCCCGTTGTTGTCAGCTCTATGGCTATTTCCATGATCACTGGTGATCTGTAGCTGTCAGCAGAATGGCAAAGGAAGCAGATGAGGCCTCACTGGGTGCCAGTGACTCCAATTTAGAATAGAAAATTTGCTTAACATGATTTTCATTTTCCTGCTAGTTATAATGCTTCTAAATTCACAGTCTGAGTTGCTCATTTCATTCTATCATTTCAAGGAACACTATTAAGCTGAGCACACATTCCTCTCTTGTTAACTCAAAGAAAACCAGATGTGCAAAAAGTTTTGGTTTCTTTCCATACATTTTGGCACCTATTTTAGAAGCATCCTCATGTGTAAATGGTAGCATTTGCATGTGTAGAGACACCTACACATGTAAATGGCATTTCACAATAGAGGACATTTATACATGGGAGACCATAATGTATCTAGATGTCAAGGGGATGTCAAGGGGATGTGTGTATAGTGGAAAGTGTTTCGGGTGAGCCTGCAATGTAGACATGGATTCCTCATTTTACATAGGGAATGTGCATATAAATGACTGCAGTATGGGGCAGCTATAAATGCTGATATCTGCCCCTCTCCTGATCAATATCCAAAGTCCACACTCTGATCATTCCCTCCCAACATCTGATCCCATCCGGACCCAAAGAAGGCTTCTCATCCCTCCCCAAGACTATAAACCACCCAATGCAACAATCCCCCAGACAGGACTCCCCCTTGTACAAGAATCCCTTACTATGTGGCAACCTCTCCCTGAAGGCACAACCTCTGAAGATCATAATCCCCCATCAAAGGCCCCTCCCACGGCATACCACCCGAGCATTACCTGGACTCTTGGGTTAGTGAAGTGGTAGCAATGCCCACTCTCTTCTGCTTCTAGAATCCCAACTCTTAAAATGACCACTACAACTTCTTGCAGTAAGATCAAGGTATTACTGCTGGGGATTAGGCTTCCATATAAGAGAAAAGGGGACAATTCTGTAACTGAGCTCCTTCTTTTAGGTGCCCCAAGGGTGGGTGGTAGGAGCCTATTTTATAATGGAACCTAGGCTCCAGGTATTAGCACAGGGACCAGAGCTTTTAGACAGATATATAAATGATTTAGAAAAGTTCATAATGTAGGCTGTACCACTCTCGCTCTGGCACCGGATGTCAGCAGAAATAGAACTCCAACTTTTCAGATGTAATTAGTCGTGACTTTGGAGCTCTACACCAGAATGGAAGGGATAAGCTACAAAAACTAACCTCTCCTCATAATCCCAGGGACCATGAGGGGAAAAAAACTAAATTCAGGATTTTCCCTTATCTGAAGAAATCAATCAAACTCTATTATATTTATTATAAATAAAACAAGTTTATTTAACACATTCTGGTAACCATAAAACTAGGAACCATAACATTTTACATTTTTAACCAAATTCCCTTCTATTCCTATCACAATACTAGCTAAACAATTCTTCAGACTCAGGTTTAATATATTAACTGGTTTTCTCTTATCTTTTTCTTTACAGGAATCCCTTCCACACTCAAGAACTTTCAGATAAGTATCTTAAAAAAAACATTTCTCAATTTCTTTTAAATTCAAACAGATAACAAATAAGCTAACCAGTAAACTACTAGAATTGATACTTTGTGTATTCTTTGTTTTTATTTTCACAGGTACCTGTCCTCACTCTAGAGAAGCAAGTAAGGTAAGTATATATGTCTTTGTATTTCTCTATCTTTTATTCTCTATTTTTTTCCTCTATTTCCTCAATGGTCACTTAGCTGATAACAGTTCACTGGAGGTGTAGTCTTTCTTGCGGAGGGGCCCTTGTTCACCAACTTTCAGGTTCTTCTTCCAGATCTTCTCCCTAAACCTATCTCTTAAAAACTTAATAGGAGTAAAAACCCTATCTATTCTCCCACTTTGTTGATACCTTTATCTAGGGAATTATTATTCAATACTTAGGGCCAACTAAACTATTTAAATAAAATTAAATACAAATCCCTGTACTGCTTCAAGCCTATTCTAATCACTGAATTCCCTAAATTTAAGAGGCTGATAACCCTTTCAGACCCTTTCATCCCAACATTCCACTTTCTTATTCTCACATGTAATCATACACTTTCCTCTATCATTCATACACTTCACTACCAAAACCAATCACACTTCATACCCCCCAAGTTTATTATAATTAATCAAACATTAAATAACATCCCTTTTCTGGCTTTTCCTTTCATTCACTATCACTCTCACACTTTTTACTATCACACTAGACTCACTTTTTAACTTCCACCCACAATAATCTCACACTGACTCTCCCACACTGAGCTGCGCTTCCGCTCTCTTCAGTCACCAGCCTCTCACTGCAACTGCCAGTTAGCCTCATCTCCTAGGAGACCAAGCTTTGGCTTGGGATTCCGAGCAGTGCTGACCAATCCCAAGCCTTTTCCAACATTCTAAACTCTCTAGCTGACCAGCGGAATCTTGAATAGCACAGCAAAATCTCCATTTTATTTTACAATTTCCCATAGAGTTTAATGGGAAATTATAAAATAAAATTATAACTCCTTCCCAATTTCTCCAAACCACCCCAAATTTTCCCTGCCACTAAAACCCTGAATTCTCTATCTAACCATACTTTTAAATTTTAAAAATACCTCAATTTTCCTATCCGTCGCACATTATCCCCTCTAACACCCCTCCAAAATTACCCAAATTTGTAACACCCATTTCAAAAATTAATATACCCCTTCCTTAATCTACCCTGTCGAATTTAAGAATTTAACCCTTTATTAACCCCTTCAAACTAGCACCCCTCCAAAATACCCCCTAAAAATATTTAAATTTAAAAACTAACCCACCCCAAAAATCCAGAAAAATTCCCCGAACACGAATATGCAAACCAAATTTAAATAACTTAAACCCCTGATTTTTAAAAAATCAAAAACCGAATTTACAAAATTTAAAAATACACAAAATAAAATTTCAGGTCAAAAGACCCCTTACCTTGTCCGTGATTTTCAGCACACTCAATGCCTACCCTCGGTTCCGGTCCCGGTTGTCCTGGGACGAAAACGGACCCAAAAATAAAAAAGAACCGAAGCCGGCCCAAAATTTAGGCCCCGGCTTCGGCCTACTCGCGAAGACGCGCGATCCCGAAATGTGCATGAGGCGCGCCGCCTCATGCACACGCGCGCCGACGTCTTCTCCACCGGCAGCCCTCTTTTCTTTCGGACTGCTGCCCTCTCTCTTCACCGGGAACGCTGGAGCGTCCCGGACTTCACAGACCGGCCCCCCCTTAAAGCGCCGGGAAGGTCTCCACTCCTTCCCGGTCTTATCTTATTTCGGCCCTCTACTCCATCTGGAGCCCGAAACGACGCCGTCTCCTCTTCCCGCCGGCCCCCACGCAGTACCCGGAGTGCCTCCAGCACTCCGGCTCGAAAACGTGCCCTCCTCCATACCAGAGCGCTCGTACAGCGCTCCGACTCACTTTTGCAGGCCCGGGGACATTCCCAACCATCCCCGGACCCTGAAAATTGCATCGCCTCGTCCCCAAAACTGGGCCTGCTTTCCCAGACCCCAAAATCTCTCGGGGAGCGCCACTTCTCCATCGCAGCGCTCCCATCCAGAAAAATGGCCTCAAAATCGGCCCCTAAACGGACCCCAGCCACACCTGATCCAGAAGCCTCCCAAAACCTTTCTGCCTGCTCCTGCAGCCATCGTAGACCCTCCAGAAACCTCCCAGGTAAGTATATATATTTTTTCTCTTTAACCCCAGGTTACAATAAACCAAACAGATCTGGTAAGCCAAAGAGGTGTAATAAGACAGGAGACAGCATGACATCAAAACGTTGAAGCTGTCTCGCTCACTTATCTGCCACATTGGTGTACCCTAAACAAAGGAGAATTGCTGGACATGGATGGAGAGGAGAGTGGAGATTTGCTGGACATGGATGGGAGGAGAGGGCAGGGGAGAGGAGAGGAGAATTGCTGAACATGGAGAGGAGAGCAGAGGAGAGAGGAGAATTGCTGGACATGGATGGAAGGGATGGCAGGGGTAAGAGAAGAATATACTGTGGCAGTCCTGATGTAATCTACATTCTAGAAATATTGCAGTTTAGAACCATTAATAATTTCTACTTAGGCAAAGCCTGTACCTAAGAACATGAGGCACTGTGTATGGTGTACATTCATGTCTGCTAGGGAAACCTTTACAGTTACAGTTAACACTTTCTGCCCATATTTAACATAGTTATAATTCAATGACTCTTACTATAATTTATTCCCAAATTTAATAAATTCTTCAAAATATGATAGGTCTTGAAGGCCTTGAAAGTAGACTACCAAATACACTGTACACTTCCTATGTCTCAAAGGATACTTTTTTCTTCTAGGTTATTATGAAATAATATATCATAAAAATTTTCTGACTGTCATTGTGCTACATATCATCTGAATCACTCTGAAATATATCAGCAAAATCTCTGCTCACATGAGTATCCAAGTTGCATAATATTTTTGAATGTTATTAAGCTTTCAGACTTTCACCTCATCTAGCCTTACATTTTATGCTGCTGACTTTTCATGTTTTACTAGTATAACTTGGAAACAGTTAAACTGAGAAACACAGATGTTTGTGAACAAGAACCATTTGGTCAACCCAAGTTGTTCATTTGTATCTATTTAGTCTGTTCCCCTCCCATCCTTGTTTACTAAGCCGCGTTATAGACGCGTTAACATTTTAATGCATGTTAACCATGTACGTATGTTAACTGTGTACACACCTACAATATTCCTATAGGCGCCTACATGGTTAGCACATGCGCTAATTCTAGGCACATTAAAAATACTAATGTGCCTTAGTAAACAGGGCCCTTAGTCACTAAGGGGCCATTTTACTAAAGGGCTGCCACGTGGCAACGGGCTTGCCATGCAGCAATCCAGAACTACCGCCAGCTCAAAGTTGGCACCAGCGGTGGTGCCACCCTACTGCGCGGCATTTGAAAAATATTTACACGGGGATATCCAGCGGTTACCACTGGGTTAGCGCGAGAGCCTTTACTGCCACCTCAATGGGTGGTGGTAAATGCTCCCTTTCAAAATGACCGTGCAGCAAGTGCAAACTTAATGCATAGCCATTTCATCTTTGGCCATTTTTATCTGCTGCGGTAAAAGGGGCCCTAGCATACAGCAAAAACAGCCATGGCCACTAGCGCAAGGCCCCTTTTATCACAGCTTAGTAAAAGGGCTCTAAATATGGACAAGAATGATAGAATATATCAGAGACTGAGCCACTACTGTACCATGATTCAGCATAGGGAAACACACAAAAGGAGTAGCTGTTTGTGGGCCTTTGAGAAGAACCAAAACTTGGTGAGGTGAATATTCTATACTAAATGACACTTCCAGAGGGTAGGAAACAATCTAGGAGGCACGTTTACAAAGTCAAGGTAGGAATGAAGGTAAGGCCAATGACCCTGTCAAAGTGCATGAAACAAAGAAAAGTACAGGGTTGAAAATAAAGTTTGAGCAAAAGCACAATTCAAGGAACCGGCGAGGTTTTCTGAAAAGGTCTTGGAATACTTACTAAAGGATTCGAATTCACTAGCCATTGCCATAGAAACAATAGACACGGCATTAACATGTAACTAAGTAACAGCAACTGTGGAAGACATCTTTTGTATGATGTCATCAAACTGACCTGAATATTCAGATAATGCAGTAAGTTTACTAATTAGATCTTCAATTTGCATAGTATTGAGAGTTCCCTTGACTGTTGCAGTACCTCCCAAGATAGTGTCCAATACAGCTCTCTTGGTACACCGGTTCCTTACTTGGTCAACCAGAAATCCAGTAGCCAATAAAAACATAACTTCCTTCATAGGAACTGTAACAGACACACATTAGGATTCTTTTGGAAATAAAAAGACCATTAAGTGATATATTAATTAACATAGAATGGATTTCCATTGCATACAAAAGAGTCAATGGGTCAGAAAGACTAGTAAGGAAACCAATTGGTAGTGAGATATAGAGGTAGGAGGGATGAAGTTAATAAGGACAAGGGTATAGTAGACATAGGAAACTGGACTTGAAGTGTACAAGCATAGGGATCACCACTATTAGATTCCACAATAGTTACTGTTGAATTTGAGGGAAGAGAATTCTCAAGGGCACATTCTCTCAAGGCCATAAGAAGGAGTGTTGCATGTAGCTAAAAGTAGTGGTGCTCCTTGATTCAGTGATTCAAGGATCTTCATAACACCTGAGAGACAAACATTAATGTATAGGAAAAATTTAACATTGTACTTCTGAGGGGAAAAAGAAAGGGGGTGCATTAAGTGCCCTGGGGTTTGAAGTGGTCAATGCCACTGAATCTGGACCTTGCTTATTAATATAGAAATTTGAAAAGTACAATTAATGGGTTAATAATTGGGCAAAGAAACATTAAAAGGAATCAAGGCTCCCTCATTTGGATCATCATAAGAGAATACTTGTTATTCACCATGAGGATAGGTCCCCCAGGAAATTTGACAATCACCTGGAGAAATAAAAGGTGTGAACACTTCAAGGGCTCTGGAACAAATGGGAGAAGTACATAGGTTATACAAAGGGTAAATGAGTAAACATGATGAGCGTGTGGATTGGAACAGGGACCATCCCTGATAAGCAACCCCAACTCAGTAAGGGGTAACCTCAAAAGGAAAAACAAATAGTACAGTGTAAACCAGAAAATCATAACTATACATAATATAAAAATAGCAATTTCTTATAAACACTGGATAAAAAAAGCACACGTTGACCTCTGGAAACAGGACAGTAAAAAGTATTTTATTGAGAAGACCCCATAAAGAATCCAATTTAACAGTAGTCCAAATTGATAACTTCCTCACTAAATGACTGTTTACTAACTGCAATTGCAATCTGTATACATTATCCTTACCATAACGGGCTATGCAGGTAGCATGCAAATTAGTGCATACTGAGGGGCATAATCGAACGCGAACGCCCATATCCATGGGCGTCTATGTCTGAAAACGGGTATGTGAAGAGGCGGGACAGACCGTATTATCAAAAAAGATGGGCGTCCATCTTTCATTTCCAAAATACAGTTTGGACGGACCAAATGCCATGGATTTGGTCCCTTCTGAGATGTTTTTTTTTTTTTTTTGTGATAATGGAAACTAAAAACGCCCAGCTCAGAAACGTCCCAATCCAAGCCATTTGGTCGTGGGAGGGACACGAGGTGAAGGGGGCAACTACATGTGGGTACAGTGGGTTTTAGAGGCCTCCCATTTACCACCACAAGTGTTATGGGTGGGGGGATGGGCCTGGGTCTGCCTGCCTGAAGTGCACTGCAGTACCCACTAAAAGTGCTCCAGGGACAGGACTTGTTGCTGGTGTATAACCTTGGCACAGCAGTTGACACCTGAAGACTAATCTCGTTGAAAACATCCTTTATTTGAATAAGCACCTATACTCACAGTTAACTGCATATCAGAGGTTATGCCCCACTGGCAACGAGTCTCGCTGGTACTGAGATTAGCAGTAGGTCCAAGCTGGCAGAATGGTGTACAATGCCTTCTTTCAGCAACATTCAAGGTAAGAACTAAGTGCTGTAACGTGGCTAACACATGAAAGGGATCTAAAAGTGTCTTACACAAATGGCCAGTACCTCATGGACTACCGGAAACAAAACAGGGCACACTCTGACCCAGTAAGCAGGGGGAAAAGCACCATGGGAGTAGAGCCTACCAACTACCAACATCGTGAGCATTTAACACAAGCTAGTGGAATCACGGAGCCCAATACCCTACACCCACCACAATGCATTGCTGATGTGACTCTGCAGTGCCCTTAACAGAAAAGGTGTCATACTTACCTGAGAGCCACATCAGAACCAGGGAAAGACTGTCAGAGGATAGAACACATTCTGCTGTAATGGAGGTGGGTACTGCATTTGAGGCTGGCATTCAGGCTGGGAAAAAAAGTTTGTAAAGTGGGTTTTTGTTGGTGGGAGGGGGTTAGTGACCACTGGGGGAGTCAGGGGAGGTCATCCCCGATTCCCTCTGGTGGGCATCTGGTCAGTTGGGGTACTTTTTTGGGACTTGGACCTGAAAAAAAAAAGGGTCCAAATAAAGCGGACCAAATTCTCGTCAAAAACGCCCTTCTTGTTTCGATTATCAGCTAAAGATGCCCATCTCCTCGGCTGATAACCACGCCCCAGTCCCGCCTTTGCCACGCCTCCGACACACCCCAGTGATCTTCGTTCATCTCCGTTCGACTGCAATTGAGAACGCCAAAAATCGGGTTTCGATTATACCGATTTGGGTGCCCACGGGAAACGAACGCCCATCTCCCAATTTCCAGGACGCCCATGGGAAACGAACGCCCATCTCTTTCGAAAATAAACTGGACTGTCATGCCAGCATAGTAACAGTTACCGCAACTGTGTATTAATGGTTACCATGCACTAATTCACTTGTGAACTGCTTAGCACACTTCAATAAAAAGGGCTCCTAAATCTAGAGTGGTCCAGGTTTATGGATACAATGCTGAATGCAAGGCTGATTACAAAGAAAGTGCTAATGTTAATGTACCATACCTATTTATCTTTCCCTCATTCTAAATGCTTAAGTTAATGAAAAAGCAAACTAAAATAAGCCTCTTTTAAGAAATGCTTTCTTTTTATTCCTTATTAACAGTTGGAATAAGGTGTATGAGCTTTGTTTTTTTTGTGTGTGTGCGTGTGTGTATGTTGCAGACAGTTGAGGTGTTTTGCTTGTGTTCAATAAAGCAAAGCACAGGGGTTTCTTATATAATCCACACACTAAAAATGTTATTCAGGCTTGCAGAAAGGAAAGTGTTCTGAAGCTTTGTGTACTGGGAGGAAATTGATAGCAGCAACAAGGTAGGTTAATTATATTTTTCTAATTAATGCATTTTATGTTTTATATCCTTTCATTCTCTCCCTTCAGGATTATAGTAGGTCCTGTTTCTTTTGCCTAGCAACTGCAAAGGTGGCACTTTATCAGCTTCTCATAATTTTCTTTACTATGCTAATGCTGTTCTGGGGTTGATGGGGAGGTTGCAGGTTTGTAACCAGTACTGTGGTCCCCAAATAGACACAAAGCGCCCCTCACCTCAAGGACACAGAGTCAGTAAGCATGTTGCATGTAGAATCTGAATTGAAAGTAGGACATGCTGGTGGGCAAAGAAATATATTAAATCTTTAAGAAGCTAACAATAAATTCCAGAACAAAAAGGAGAAAAAATGTTACAGCCTGGTATTTTCTCATTATTATTCCTTGTAGATAGGATGTATTTTCTAAATCGACTACTTAAAAACCTGTTAATGGAATACAGAGCTGCTCAGAGTAGGCTGTACGAAACAAAAAATGCAGTGAAGTGTTCTGAAACAATTATCCGATCAAGAATACATTTGCTAAAACATGGTAAAAGTATATGGAAAAAACCAAGCTCTAGGTGACATCACCTTACTGAACATACTTTTAATAAATATCTGACCAGTTCCTCTCCCAATACTTTTACCTGGTAAATAAAATAAATAAATAAACTAGTCCACATTACCCAGAGCCCTTTTTACAGAAGCTATCAGTGCTGTTCCAGAACCAACCTGCATGTCACACCACTTGCATACCAACCCAGCACCCCCAGGGGACAGGAGCCAATTGATTCCAGATATCTCATTGTCTTGATCATTTCTGTCCCCAATACATCTGAGAGCACCTTTCTGTTCAACGCATAAGCAAAGAAAGAATCTTTCAATCCAAGATACTTTTAAAACTACCATCTAATAGCAAATTGGCTTTTTGAAGCAATAGTAGTAAAACAGCTACAAGACTTCTTGAACCACTTTGAATTGTTAGATACTATGCAATCCAGCTTTCACTGATTACAGATTACTAATACGGTGGTGATAGCACTTCTTGAAGAACTAAGGGGCCCTTTTACAATGCCATGTGAGCGCTTTTAGCTAGTGGTAAACGCCGAGATGCCCATTATATTCCTATGGGCATCTCGGCGTTTACTGCCAGCTGATTCTTAATGCAAGCTAAAAATGCTAGCACAACTTTGTAAAAGGCCCCTAACGTTTTGGGCTGGGAAAACAAGATCTGATGATCTTCACAGTGGCTTTTGACCTTTTAGATCATAATCTGCTAATGGCAAAGCCTTAGGGGTGTGCATGGCATAAAAAATTGATTGTGTATGTTAATTTGAAAGTACACATGCATACGATCAATTTGTTCACACTTCAGACTTTTACCTGAATGAACTTGAATTCACACTCATGAATGCACACCCCCTACAAAAGTTAGTACTGTCCTTAAATAGTTTCAAGAATTTATATCCATAAGGAAATAAAGGTTTGGTGTTCATGGGGTCCTTATCATTCCTATTGGAAGTCAGTAGTGAGGCTTAGTTGGGGAGTATTGGAAGCCTTTAACTTTAGGTGTGCCTCAAAGCTCAGTTTTGTCCTTTCTAGATGAAATAGTCAACCTCTTTGTGAGGTTTTGATGGGTTTAGAGGTTAATTTATTATGTCTATTGGTCTTAATTTTGGATGACTTAGTAAGGATATTGAAAGTAGTATCAGGTTGGTAGGTGGCCAAGAATATGATTTTAAATTTTACAAACACAGGGCTGATGGTCATGAGAGAATAGATCAGGGGTTCCCAAAATTTTTTGGTTTGTGGCACCCCCCCCCCCAGTCACATGGGTCTCTGCACCACCCCCATCCACATGGGTCTCCACACACCCCCCAGTCACATAGGTCTCCCTTTCCCTGCAGCCCTCTGCCATCCACAAATCCAGCATCACTCGCTACCTTCCTTTCTTCAGGCCCAGGATCGCTGCTGCTTCCTTCTCTTTCCACTGCCACTGCTGAAGTGCATGCAGCTTACATTTTCAGGCTGTCCGTGATTCACACAGGCACTCCAGGGCCTTCCCAGTCTGCCACGTCTAGCCCTTTCTGATGCAACTTCCTGTTGCAAGGACCAGACGCAACAGAGGGAATTCCCAACAGTGCCTGTATGAATCACGGATGGCTCGAAAATGTAAGCTTCAAGTACTGCAGCGGCGATGGGGGAAGAAGCAGGAAGCAGCAGATGCCAGACCTGCAGGAGGAGAAAGTAGGGAGCGATGCTCCACGGCACCCCTGAGAATTCATTGTGGCACACCAGGGTGCCGCGGAGCACAGTTTTGGAACTGCTGAAATAGATGAATTCTGTTATACCTATTTATAATTAGTTGGGGCAAAAATCCATTTTAAAGATAAGATAAGGTGAGGTGAGGTGTGTAGGGGTTCTTTTGGATTCAAGGCTGCCATTGAGGGCTCACCTTGAAAAGTTAGTTCATGGATAATTTTATAAACTACTGGTCAATATTCAGCTGGTAGTGGTCAGCATTTTTAGTCCTGGATATTCAATGCCAGACCATGCCTGGCCACCGACTTTGAATATCCTGTGCTAAGTTAAACTGCAAAAGCTGCCAGAATTTATGCGGGTCCTGACTGAATATCAGTCAGGACCCAAGTAAGTACAAAGTACTTCTCTTCCTCCCACCCCCCAATCTTTATCTCCATCCGCCTCCTTCCCTCTTAACTCCCAAAGCACATCTAGCCCCCCTACCCCTTTCTACCCCATGAAACATACCGTGAGCTTCCTACCCTCTCCCACCCTCTAAACCCTCCAAGGACTACCTTTGAAATAATTGCTGGTGTAGTGTGGTCCTGTTGGAAAAAGTGATGCCCACTTGCTCCTGCCCAGTGCGGCTCCTTGCAGAAAATTATTTATTTATTTAAAGAATTTACATGTATATACCTCCTATAACCTAAGTGGCTTCCATACAAACACATATAATAAAATAAGACAAATTACATTCGTATACAAATACAGTTCTTCATTATCAGAGTCTACTATCAAAACATAAATACTCAAAGAGTACAATACTGACAAATTAGCACAAAGTTAGAAAAAAATGTTGCCACAAAAAGCTGTGTCTTCAAAATTGTTGCTGCAACCTCCAGCGGTAGCCTTGTGGCACTTCAAAATACTTGGGGGGGGGGGGGGGGGGTCTTTTAGTAAAGCTTAGCTCGAGTTATCTGCAGCAAGACCCATAGAAATAAAATGGGCCCTGCTGCAGATAACTCGAGCTAAGCTTTAGTAAAAGACCTCCTTGAGGTACTTCTTGTTGTGCTATGGGGGTGGGAGGAAGGAAAGAGGATCAGTGCACTTAGGTTGGCTCCCCCCCAACTATGCTCCATAATGCTTCTATGCAGCCCTACTCATAAATGACGGTTGTGTGCTGAGGTGTGCCAGTCAGGCCACAGAGTGTGATTTAAGCAGGCAGGGGCCTCTCCTGCCCTCTTAAATCACTTTGAATATCGGGCTGTAAGCATACTTCACAGGATTAAAGTTTTTGTTTTGAATTCTGATGATTTAGGAAAATACTGCAGGGTTAGGTTTTGTCACAGATTGATTACTGCAATGTAATGTTTAGGGGTTTGCTTTTCATGGTGTCGAAGGCTCTGCAATTCATTAAAGCTGCCACAGCTTGTCTAGTGATAGATTATGGATGATATGATCATATTGTGCCCAGCTCTACCACCGGATGCCTTTCAGGTGCTGTGGAGGACTTGCAGCCCTTCTGCATATCCTCACAGCTGTATCCGGGGTGACTCCCAGGTCCACCCCGATCTGCTCCAGGTGCCCAGGGTTTCCAGGTGCTTTTTGGCTAAGATCAGGTGACCCTCAGGGGGAGGCATGCTGGCTTCGGCCTAACCCCTGGTAAGCCTTTCCTTGGCTGAGAGGTGCCCAGCTCTACTACCAGCTGCCTTTCAGGTGCTGTGGAGGACTTGCCGCTCATCTGCATATTCTTACAGCCTTCTCCGGGGTGACTCCCAGGTCCACTCGGGGCCTCTGCTCTAGGGGCAATTTTTTTCTTTACATTTATTTTTCTCCCAGTTACTACTTATGGCTCCAGTACACTTTCTCTTCTTGGTACTGTCCCTTCCTAATCTGTTTCTCCATCTGAAACCACTGTACACTGCAGGAACACATTGTCCACCCTCTGTATTCATCATCTTACCATCTCTTTTTTCCTCTTCCTTAACAGCTCTCAACCTTCAACATTTCCTTCCTTCCAGTCATCCCTCTCCTTTCTATCTGAGTACATCTCGCCTTCGTCGCTGTCCTCATACCTCTCCTACTCTTCTCCCTACTCTCTTGCTCCTTCTCCTGCTCTCCGCTGGGGATATTAATCCCAATCTGTGAATGTTTTGTGGAAACCTACATGACCCCTGACAGAGGTTTTTCCAAAACTTGGCCAGGTTGGGTCCTGTTTCCATTAAAGTTGACATTTGGATAAACTCTTGCTGTGTTTGTCCTTCCTTGGATCACTGCTGCCGTTTGGTTGTCTGATCTGCCTCTGCAGTAGGCTGTCTCCTGTTTGTTTCTGCTTCTTCTACATATTTTATTGAAACAAAATAAAAATGTTAATTTTGTTAACATCATACTGGTTTTGAACAGTTTATCCTAAATTACGTTAATATGTCCCCTTCCCTGTCTGGGACTAGCCGAGTGAAGTTAGTATTTTTGCACAGCTCCACCTGAGTACTGTGACTAATCTGAGGTACGAGTCATGACTACAATGATTTATCATTTGGTAGGATGTCACCAGTCTCAGGGAAAGGGTTGGTAACCATAGGATGAGTGGTAAGTGTTTTTAGGGCACAATAATGAACTGAATGTGCCCTAATGAATGCACATCCCTATCACATTATACAAAGAGAACGTCCTCCTTCTGGAGTTCATAGAATGTAATATATCAGTAATTGCTGAGGACATGAGGGCATACTCCCAACAATTACCACACAGCCTTTGCACTTAGCATATTTTAAGTTTTGCTGTTAAGGTGTGCTAATTATATACCATGTTGGGTGAGAAATGGGTGGGTTACAGATAGGGAATGGGCATGGAATGTATATTGCAGATAGTGCTTATTTCTGTTGCTGAAGATAGGATGCACCAACTACCTGCTCAAGAAGAGGCAGTATATGCATCTATGCTATCTGGAATTCACCTACCACAGCGAGTGCAGCTACCAGAATCCTAGAGGTCTCTGATATTTAGTAGGGAACAGAAGTGGTCCCTAGTTGTTCCTGCTTTCTCAGCATCTTGATATCAAAATGTTGCCTTAGTCTTGTGGTACTACTGCTAGAGGTCAAGCTGCCAAATACATACATTTTTTTTTCAGGTCATGAGCTAATTTAGTTATTTGTTACATTTGTACCCCACATTTTCCCACCTCTTTGTAGGTTCAATGTGGCTTACATAGTGCCGGAGAGCAGTTACAGACTCCGGTGTATACAAATACAAGGTGAAGTTGTGATAGGGTAATGGTCATGTGGTAGGACCACATAGCGGAATCGTTCAACGGGATAGATCGGTGAAGGCCATTACGATCTTTAGTGTTGTTGTGTCGCAGTGATCAGGCATTTACGTTGGGTCTGTAAGGTATGCCTTTTTAAACAGGTGGGTCTTGAGTGTCTTTCTGAAGTGTAGGTGGTCATATATGGTTTTTAAGTCTTTTGTTAGTTCTGATATAGGAAAAACTAGATGCGTAAGTTAATTTGTATTTGAGTCCTTTGCAGCTTGGGTAGTGTAGATTTAGGTACATTCGTGTTGATACGAATGACTTTCTGGCTGGTAGGTCGATTAGGTCTGTCATGTAATCCGGTGTTTCACTGTATATAATTTTGTGAACCATAGTACATATTTTGAAGGCAATACATTCTTTGATAGGGAGCCAGTGTAGTAATGTTCACATTACATTAGCATGTATAACCTGAAAAACCAGTAAGGGCTCCCAAGTGGTCATACTAACCAATTGGCATGTGTGAATATCAGTGCACTAGCTGTATAGCATGCCCACGCCCATTCTGTGCCCCTGACCTGTCCCCGCCAAAAGCTAAAAACAAAAATGTACATAACACATGCTTAGCTTATGCATAAGATTACTTCCCAAAAATACTTCAAGACGCCTTACGGTAAGCATTTTCATGCCCCCCCCCCCCCCAAGCACGCCTTTAGTAGACATACCCTATAATTTTCCATCTCCAAGGTCACTAGGAATTTCACTCAAAGGAGGGTGTTAGTGGAAGGTGAGGAGTATAAGAGCAGCAGCTGAAAGTAGCACAGGATTTCTTTTTTCATTCTGATGTGTACCTAGAGCACATCTATCAAGAACCTGATGATTCAAAGCAATCATGTTTGGAACTTGAAGATTTATAGAAGTGCTATTGAAAAATCTATTAATTGTAGAGGATTATGGAAATTTGATTTGTAATATGGGGGTGAATTCTAAATATGGAGATGAAAAAAATCAGTTCTGAAAAAGAGCACAATTTTATAAGCTGCTTTTAAAATTAGGTGCAGTTTATAGAATAGCATTTACACACGGGTCTTGTGCCACCATTTGCACCAACTGAAATGCGATGCAAATGTACACATCTATATTGGACATGTATCCCCATATTGTATACCAATGCACGTAAATGCTAGGAATTCCCCTGGTCAAACCATGACCCTCACATTTCCATGCTCCTTCTTTTTACTCACATGTAAAATTAAGGCACTGATCCCTTGCCTAAATTTACATTTCCAATGAAATGTAATTAGTGCCAATGATGGCTTGTCAAAAAGCCAATTTTTGGCATTAATTAGCTCATTCAATTAAATTGTGTGCACAAATTGGCCACCCGCCCAAATTTACAAGTGCCATTTTTGGTGATTTTTAAAGAATTAGGGGGATGATACAGACTATTGAACAGTACAGAATATAAATAACATGACAATCCAGTAAGCAAACAGGTGGCATACCCATAATCACTGATAATACTGCAGCCAAGAGTACACTCCTACCCCTCCCAGCAAGAGGACATAATTGAAAACAAAGTACCAGGCCTTTTAGGCTCTCATTTACCCTCATTCAAGCCCCAGAAGTGCTGCAGCAACATTTACGCATCTAGAAAAGGGTAGTGGCATGCCTTATCATTTGTGAAAACAATATCTGTCAGTGTTGGTTTGGAGAGGGACTGGTCCTAGTCCGGAGTCTTCATTCTCTACTTGAAATAGCAACCACTAAAAAACTACAGGAAAGGGAAATCTTGTTTTCAAAGCTGACCCACTGAGCCCTTCTCCCAGTGAAGCTGCAGGAAGGCTGCTAACAGCCTCATGTCATCAGTGTCAAGCCACCATAAAACAGGGTGGTGTTCTGCCTCACTGTCCTGGGCCAAGAGGCAGGCAACATTTAAATGGTGACACAGTGACTCAGGGAAATGATTGCCCTGAAAGATCAACCCCTGCAGGTGATGGAAATATGGGATTTAAGTGGCTGCCACTGTTGTAAGTACCAATTTACAAAGTTCCCCTGAGAAACTTTTAGTAGGTGTGTGATCTCCACCTTGTACGCTAAGTGCTGTGTCCATATGGAAGCACAGATGGCCAAGATAAATGACAATAACATTCATTTTACAAGTGACATCTCCAGCAGCCAAAATACCATGCATGCTTAATTCTTTCTGACTACACAGTGATGGGAGCTGGATGAGTCAGGAGCAGGCAACAGCTCTAGTAGTATCATTACAGCAGGACATATATGGGCTGTGGTACTCATTGAACCATTCCTTGGCCACATCTGAAAGGCAATTAGGGGAATGATGAGGGACTGCCTAGGTTGGAGAGACATGGATATTCTTGTGTGTGTGTGTGTCTATTTTATTTATTTATTTTGTTAAACAAGTTCAGAATCCACAAGGAAAATAGGAGAAAACTTCATCAAAGAACACAAGATGCAACACAAAGTTCAGGGCAGGCTGCTTGCTATACCTGATAATAAGAGACAATTTTAGCCTAACGAATAAGGAGGTTAGGAGCTCTATCCTTCAGAACCTGATAGACTGGTACAAGAAAATGGCTGGGTATTTAAGCCATAGGGCAGTGGCATAAGTTCAAAAGCTAGGATCCTATAGCAGTGTGGGAGGAGGAACTACCCTGCCTTCCAGTCTTTATGAGGGAAGAGCATGATAACACTGTACATATCTATAACAGTGTTCCTGCACTGCCTTCTGAAATATTCTTTGATTGAATTACTTAGGGCCCCTTTTACAAAGCTGCTGTAAACCCAACGTGGGCTTATCGCTCGCTAAAAAGGAAGTACTTCCCACCCCCAGCGTGCCGTCATATCTGGTGGTACAAAAATTTTTTATTGTTGTAGTGCCAGGGTGTACCTGGCGGTAATCAGGTAGTGTCGCACACTGCCCGGTTACCACTGGATTAGCGCTGGAGCGCTTAACGCCCCTCAATAGGTGGTGGAAAGGCCCCCCACTTGAAATGGCGGTGCGGCAAGTGCTTCAATTGCCACACGGCCATTTCTATAAAAAAAAGAAAGACCTATACGCCCCTTTTTGCCGCAGCTTGGAAGAGAATCCTGCTGTCAGGCCCAAGTTTTGCAATAACAGATGTAAAATCACACGACTTTTATCACAAGATTTGGGCCCGACAGCAGGAGATGGTTTTGGGCAGTATCAAATAATTTAAAATGCTGAGAGACAGAGCAAGAGCACTGATAAGGTATATACAGTGTTGTACTGTGCTGTCCTCCATAATGGTGGGGCCCCTGGGCCCTCTTCATGACTTGGGTCCCCTTATACTGTGGGAGCTAGTTGAATGGAATTTATGCAGCTGTTATAGAATGCAAAGTAGGCAGCAGATATAGGAGGTACAGGACTCAGTGAGAAACCAGAAGCAGCACACACATCTTTATGGAGATCAAAAAAGGTTTGGATTTCCCTCTGGTGCATCCTGATTGTTTATACATGATTCAGGTACTACACAGCTATATTTCATATTTTTGGAGATTTTCTACCCTCCATTAACTAAACCTTTGGGGCAGGGGTTGGCGTTTATCCTCACAGAACTAATTCCCACATATTTTGCCTTAAGCGTTATAGTGCATATTTCCCACTTGCCTCTGTTGTAGCTCAGTACCCTACTGCATCTAACAAATCCCCCAAAATAGATCTAAATATCAAAGCTCATTTCCAGGAATGAGAAATGATTCCCTTAAGTCATCAAAGACATAATTTTTTAGGGTCTTTCCTACAGAAACTTGTCAAACCTCTTTTGAAGTCCATATTCTCCAGTAATTGATTCCATACCTTAATGCGTTATGTGAAAAATAAAAACAATTTGTTTCAGTCTGTTGTCTATAAAGTGTTGTCTTGTTTTTTTGTTTTGTTTGAAAGGTTAAACAACCATTACCTATTTAGTTGATCCATCCCACTCATGATTTTATAAACTTCTATTATGTCCTCTCTCAGTCTTTTCTCCAAGCTGAAGAGCCTTAATCTGTTTAGCCTTTCTTCCTCAGTTATTCTTCTCTGAATCTTTTTCAGCTCTATTATATCCTATATGACATAAAGCATTAACATTTCAAAATGATTGGGGAGTATTAAACCCAATGTAAATGATCCCTTCCTGGACTCTATTAGACCCCCAGACCCCCCAATCGCTGAGGCCCTTGAGCCCCTCCCCCCCCCACAAGGGCACAGGGGGCAGTGGATCTCCAGTCCTCCTTAACCCCCTACATCCAAAAAGAAATCTATGGTGGCTCAGTGGGATGCAAATCCAACCCCCCATCCGCCCTAGTAGTCTAGCAGCCCCCTCCTCTCCTGTACCTGTCTGATGGAGGAGGGAGTAACACTCCCTTTTCCAGCATCGCCTTCAAAACGGCAGCACCCTGCCCGCCCAGTGCATCCCAGTGCATTTTGAAGGCAGTACTGGAAGAGGAGGAGGTACTGCTCTCTCCTTCATCAAGGAGGTATGGGGGAGAGGGGGCCACTAGACCACCAGGGCCGGTGGAGGGTTGGGGTTACAATGGGATTTCTTTTTGGGTGTGGGGGATAGGGGGCTGGAGATCCACCAGATCCTCCGCTCTCAGGACAAATCACTCCTTTCTGTACCCTTCTCCACCACCGCTAACTCCAGACTCCGCCCCTTCTGCCTCGCATCACCTTTTGCCTGGAACAGACTTCCTGAGCCCATACGCCATCGCCCTCCCTGCCCATTTTCAAGTCCTTACTCAAGGCCCATCTCTTCTCCTTTGCTTTTGGTGCCTAACCACCTTCCCATTCCTGATACCTACACTGACTACATAGTTTTTACCTTTAGATTGTAAGCTCTCTTGAGCAGGGACTGTCCTTCCCCATGTTTAAACTTGTACAGCACTGCGTAACCCTGGCAGCGCTATAGAAATGCTAAGTAGTAGTAGTAGTAGCCCCCATGCCCTTATGTTGGGGGGAGATTGGGGGACTGGAGATCTGCTGGACTCCAGTCCCCCATGTCACTGTCTGGAGGGGGGCTTTCAGGGCCACTAGGCCACCAGGGGCTTTTGACAGCCTGGACCTGTCAAACAAGTGCAGGATGACTCAGGCACAATTCTACCACACTTTACCACTATGATCAGAGCTAATAGCGTGCCTAAATTTGCATGCTATTATCTCTGATCATAGGGGCATTATTACCCCATGCTATTCTGGTGCTAATTTTAGAGCACTGGTTTGGAACAGCGTGGGGCTTCTGATCATTGGCACCTCAGGACTCAATTCTATAAATGATGCCCAAATTTGGTCGTGATAAGAAGGAAGGATCTGAGCCCAATTTGGGGCATGAGTATTTAAAAACCTGGTATAAATTCTCACACCTAAATTAAGTGCAGATCTTCCATATTTAGCAAAAGTGCATGCAAATTCCAGGAATAACCCTTATCTGCCCATGCCCCTTCTATGGCTGTGCCCCCTTTTTGGATCTGCCCCTAAAATTTATACCTGTATCCCGGCATCTAAAGACATGTATGCAATTTTTAGTTAATGCCAATTAGTGTTGATAATTGATTATCAGCGCTAAGATATGCGCCTATATTTGCATGCACAATTTTGAGCACCATATATAGAATTAGGGTGTCAATGACATTGCTCCCATGATGATAAAACGGACAAACAACAACAAATAAAATAATCACTGCTGAAAATGATACAGTTAATAACACGAAATGAGAATGTTCTTGCTGCCCATCTCTATTAGTTATGAATGTCAACAGATAAAATAATGAAAATATGTAATTTACGCATTTCTGTGGAAATATTTCCCATAGCTCTAATTCATTTCTCTCTATCAAATGCAAAAACTTGACCTATCCCAAAGGGTAATTTGGTAACACAGGAGTTGACCTTTTCAAGATCTATTTAACGTTTGTTATATTTGACACCTGTTTCAGAATTACTCTTAGTGAACCCTTGATCTGATGCTTTTGACTGCAGGCTTTACTGCTGTGTTCTCTAAATGAGATATATTAGCAAGTTAATGAAAATAGTCAGTTGGAACATACAGACTCTAAAATCTCATTGAATTTTCCAGAATTTCCCCAGGGTAGCTCTTCTTCATAGTAAGTTTTCCTTTTCAAGCATGTTTTCCTATTCTTTGCAAGCCAGACTTATCATTGGACTAGTGATATGATAAGTTTTCTCTCTCAAAAATATTCTGTCAGTTTTTTTCTGGAGCAATGCTCAATTAACAGAGGCAGATCTCTGACTGAAAGCATAATAAATTAAAGTCCTTCTCCCAGAATGACAAATCCAATGAAGACTACACTTTGTAGTCTTTGCACACATACCTCCCAAGATAGGATCCAAGGGAGTAATCAAGTGCTAAAAGAAATATTACATCAGAACAGCATTCACCTGAAAGTTACAGGGATTTTTCAATAGTAAGTGTTTGGGGACTATTTATTAAGCTGTGTGAGTTGTTAATGCAGCAGTTAATGTATGCTAACAGTTAATGCAAAGCACCCCGCTAATAGATAACATGGTAACTCTGTAGTTAATGAATTCTAATTTTCATTCAAATATGAAATAAAAGAATGGATGAAAATTGAGTAAAGAATGAATAGAGAATTTTCATTATAGTTAACAGAGAAGTAATCAATTGTGTCACATCATCTGTAATACAGTTAGGACCAGATTCTATATATGGTGCCTAAAAAATCAGTGCCAAAAAAAAACGACTTAGCGCTATTCTATAAACTTCGCCTTAAGTTAGGCACAGTTTATAGAATACATGTAGCACCTGTTCCTGTGTAAAATGTAGGTATGACTGTTTGCACCAGCTAAAACATAGTGCAAATACCCACACCTAATTTAGGTACAGATTGGGCATATTCTATAACAGTTCGTGTAATTTTTAGGAACACCCATGACTAGCCCATGCTCCTCCAATGGCCACACCCTCTTTTGAGATCTGCGCATTAGAATTTACATGTACCACTTTACAGAATACATTGAGGAGTCCTTTTAGTAATCTGCATTAAAAAGTGACCTGCGGTAGTGTGGGCACTTGTTTTTAGCACACACTGAGCCATTTTTTACCTCGGCTGGGAAAAAAGGTATTTTTTAATGGGGCAGTAAATGACTGAGCACTAAAATTAAATGTAGCTCACAGCTATTTACTGCCTGAGCCATTACTGCCACCAATTGACCTAGCGGCAAGGGCTCATGCGCTACTCGTGCGGTAATCAGGCAATGTGCACCATTGTGACCACGCTGCTGATTACCATCGGGAATGCCCCTTGGTAGAAAATAGAACATTCTTTTCTACCACAGTAAACAGCATGCGCCAAATTCAAAACTACCGCAGGGTGCCCATGCCACCCCTGTGGTAGTACCAATTTGGCGCACGCTACCCGCACATTAGCCCTACTGCTGCTTAGTAAAAGGGCCCCTTAGGGATTTGTGCATATAAATTCTAAAGAGTGCCAATTAGTGCTGATTATAGGCACTGATTGGCTTATTAAACAGTTGCACACGCAAATTGATCACGCAACCAAATTGCACTTGCAACTTTAGTTGCCATATATAAAATCTGGGGATTAGTGTATGGTAATGAAATTGTTTCTGTGTTAACTGCATGGGAAGATGTTGAAAAGCCCCTAACACAGAGGAACTGCAGTTCCCACACAGATTTTGGCAATTAATACATGGCAACTGTAAATCCTTACGACACTTTTATAGATGATTACAGTGTAATCATCCAATAGAACAGATAAGGGTCTACGTACAAGGATACTTGCGTTGAATAATACCACTTCTTGGGACTAGAGTACTTGTTCAGAGTCTTAGAATGACATTATCAACTATAAAAATATGTATGTTCTTCAAAATAAATATAGCTAATTCCGAATTGAATAATTTTATTCCTTAAAGAAGCAATTTTAAAAACAGTCTACTTAGATTAAAAGCTCACGTGTACTATAATTTAGTCATAGAAACCGCACAGGGGCTATTCACATGAGCAGATCAATGGCTTTCCAACTATTCTGGTACAAACTTATGGAATTCTATCAGTTATGTGCTAAGGGCCAGATTCTCTATATGGCACCTTAAAAAATCTGCGCAGAAAACATTTCTAACTAAGCATATTCTATAAGCGGTGCCTAGATTTAAGCACGGTATATAGAATATGCTTAGTTGATATCCCAACTATGAACATCCATTTACACCAATGAAAATGTGGCGTAAATCCCAGAACATAGGTTTAGGCACAGAGGGCCCGCATTCTATAACTATGTGTGTCAATTTCAGAATGCCCATAAAATGCCCATATCCCCGCCTATAACCACGCCTCTTTTTGCCTGCACGCATTCGAAGTTAGGCACACTGCATTATAGAATACACTTAGCGAGTTGTCTGTGAAAATTCTAATTATTGCCAATTACTGCTCATTATTGCTTTTAAGTGCTATCAAAGCTAATTAGCTTGTTAAACCAATTAAGTTAAGTATGTTGTTATGGAATACGCTTGGAATTTGGCACAGATCTCTTGGCATGCTATATAGAATCTGGTGGTAAAGGTCCTGCATTTAGGCATGCACAGTTACACCTGCCATAGACATTATTATTATTATTATTATTAGCATTTGTATAGCGCTACCAGACGCACGCAGCGCTGAACACCTGATACAAAGAAACAGTCCCTGCTCAAAAGAGCTTACAATCTAAGTAATACAGACAGACAAGACAGTTACGAGTGAGGAAAGTAATGGGTGAGAAGGGAGGAAGGGACAAGGGGAGGGCAATTGTGGCTAGGAGCCAAAAGCAGCAGTGAAAAGGTGGGTATTTAAATGTTGACTGAACGCTAGTATTCTATAATGACAATTACACATTTAATTGCTGGTAGAATTTGTACATAGCACACAAATCTTTAGCTCCTAGCTTTGGGTGACCATTCTTGAATTAACCTCTATATGTGTGCTATATATCCTTTTCCTATTGAAAACATGCCCACAGGAATGCTTCCCTAAATGTGCATTCTATGTAACCCATGGATGTTTCAATCAGGTTAAAAGTAGGCAGTTTGCAGGCTGTTGTTTTACCTGAATAAATAAGTATTTATCTGAATAATTGGCTTTTGAAATTGTTCTCTTGATTTAGAATTGAAAGGTAGCCCAAAACCAATGTAATTTAAAAGAAAATAAATAAGAAATAAAGCAGTTAATTAGCTGCCATTTCGAGTGGCATACAATGTACAAAATAAACTAGTAGATAAAATTGTGCAAAATTACCTTTTTTTTTAGTATGTGTCCAGAAAAGACTAAGGGAACAAACTTAACATCTGGATGCATATTGTATTAATCTGTAGAAATAGGGGTTATATCCTGTATAAACAAAAGCGGTGTTATCTAGAATTTGTTCATGCTTTAAGAGAATATGAAAATCAATGCCAAACCATTTCCAATGTCTTTATTTTTGGGAGCATGCCTTTATGAATTAATAATGTTCAGGTAGGATATTCCTCATCTCCTACAGAGACTTCCAAGTGATTCAGATATTAAAAGTGTGCTTTAAGGACAATGACTCAGTAAGTATTTAACTGTAATATTTCTTAAATTATACTGAATGAGAGTTTCTGTCTTCTGAAGTATTATTATCACCCAGTCAAAATATCCAATTTAGACTATCCTGTAAAATTAACAACCCCACTACAGTGTTACCATGTGTTAACATGCATTATCACATTATTTACTAGAGGTGCACATTTGTTTGGAACAACATGGAAAATGACAGACTTTTCCCTTGTTGCTTCATTGTCAATTTTAGACCAAAAAAGGGTGTTATATATAGTTTGCACTTTTTCAGAAGTGTGCACTGTTTATAACATTGCCCCCTAAATGAAAAAGATTTAAAAAAAGAATGAAATGGAAATTCCTGTAAATGACATGGGAAGCTAAATAATAGTAAGCCTTTCAAAATTTGTTGGTGGTACAACACAGATCTTTGGCTCAGGTGTCTCAAACAATGCAAGGGGCAAACACTCAACCAACCCCATTAGCCTCAGTTATGTCCACGATGACTCCAGAAAATGACCCAGATTATCTTTTAGTAAACTTTAAGCAAAATACCCACGTGTAGGGTTGGCAGAAGAAACTTGGATCACCTATTTAGGCAACTTACTAACTGAAAACAGCCAAGCTGCTTTTCAAGCTGCAAACCCTGATGGAATAGTCTCTAATGTGGTGTTTCAAACTGTTATTCTGGAGCAAGCAGGGTGTAACTTGGAAGCTTATTGGCAATGATTCAATACAAAATCTGTGGAAGTACCAGGAATCTGTCCTACAAGTAGAAAGACACAGCCTGAAAGTGGCTGCAGCCCAAGAGAAAAATTGGTCTTAATGTAGCCAAATTGAAATTGTTGGAACAAGTCCTAACTAGCTTGAATCCTTCCATGCAACAGTGGGTATATCAAAACCCAAATTTTACATTATAGTGAGTGGTACAAATGGCAGAAGCCTCCCATCAAGCCTGGTGGATGCCACAGCACTCTAATCCATAAGAGGCATCAGACATGAATAGTCACAAGCAGAACTCAGAGCTCTTTCCACAGACTGTGGAAGACATGACACTTATGTCTACCTATCAGCATCGACTTTTGGAAGCTCCAGTCTGCGTTTAAGTGTGAATATGAAGGTAATGTTACCAGGGAGAAGATAAATAAGGAAACAATTGGAGAATATCCTGTATTTGTAATTTTAAGGATGTACCAGGCTCAAAAGATTAAAAATGTATACTTCCAATCAGGTTGGAAGAATTTCCCACCCAATGTCTCATGGATTCAGGAAGTACCAGAACTCCTGATAAGAGGAAATTGCTACTTGGAGCTCAGATGGAATATGAGCATTTATTGTCACTCATATTTATCCATGGGAACCAAAAGCAGTTCCTAACAGCCTAGGTTATGCTGGGAACAGGGAACAACAAAGTCACACTAAGGACTGATATTGGATTTCTTATATATTTGTGTTGAGGATTGAGATTAGGCTATCTCAGAACTGAAAATAATGCTTTGCTGTAGTAGCATGGAGGTGGGTACGGCATTTGAGGCTGGCGTATAGGCTGGCAAAAAAGGTTTTTAGTTTTATTTTTTTAGTTTGGAAGGGGATTGGTGACCACTGGGGGAGTATGACGAAGTCATCCCCCATTCCCTCCAGTGGTCATCTGGTCAGTTGGGGCACCTTTTTGAGGTTTGGTCGCGAAAATAAAAGGACCAAGTAAAGCCGGCGAAATACTGCTTAACGCCGCTTTTTTTTCCATTATCGGCGAAAGCCGGCCATCTGGTAGCCACGCACATGCCGCCCATGTCTCGCCTTCGCTAATCTACCGACACACCCCCTTGAACTTTAGCCGCCGAAGCGACGGGAAAGCGGTGATGCAGTCAAAAATGCTGCTTTCGATTATACCGATTTCGACGCTTTTAAAAAATCGCCGGCCATCTCCCGATTTGTGTCGGAAGATGGCCGGCGATCACTTTCGATTATAAGCTGGCATGTTTGATTTGTCTTTCACATACCTACTACTGGTATGCAGTATATAAACAGCTATGATGCACTGCTTTTAATTTCAGTGGCCGTGGTCACCTGATGCAGTAAACCACCACTGTTGGCTCTTTACTTTATCTGTATCTTCATTGACACACAAACACTACTGAATTATATAGAGGGGCATAATCGAAAGGGACGTCCAAGTTTTCCTGGGGACATCCTCACAGGACAGGTTCAGCAAGGGGCGGGGAAACCTGTATTATTGAAACAAGATGGGCGTCCATCTTTCATTTCGATAATATAGTCAGGGACGCCCAAATCAGCAAATTTAGGTCAACCTTAGAGATGGTCGACCCCAGGACTTGGTCGTTTCTGATTTTCGGCGATAATTGAAAGCGAGGACGCCAATCTCAGAAAGGACCAAATCCAAGCCATTTGGTCATGGGAGGAGCCAGCATTTGTAGTGCACTGGTCCCCCTGACATGCCAGGACACCAACTGGGCACCCTAGGGGGCACTGCAGTGGTCTTCACAAATTGCTCCCAGGTACATAGCTCCCTCACCTTCAGCCAGATGCACTAACTGAATGGAAAAAGCCCTTCCCTTACCGATCCCTTAGCGATTCAGAAGGAACAGGCATGCATGACTGAAATTGCATGCAAATGTGCTGCTCACTATTAGCTCATTTGCACATGATTTCCTTTCTAAGGAGGGAAGCCAGTGCAGAGCAGCCAAGCATCATGTGTGGGTGCTCTGCGCATGCCAAAGACGGCTTCATACATGCAGACAAGCTGCATGTATAATTGCCGTCTACAACCTTAGAAAAACACAAGTCCAGGTGAAAATGTCCAAGTGCTCATCAGGGATGTCCTTTTTTTTTTAGAGTATGGGTGAAAGATGTCCTTCACTATGCCTCCATCCCTGCGATGGGCAGTTGGATGTTACTGTGAGAAGGATGTCCATGCCTTTGCTATGCCTCCAACACCCCTTTTAATTATTTATTTGGATTTTGGATCACAAGTGGCAGCAGTGGGATTTGAACTGGTCACCTCTGGATTATAAGACCAGTGCTCTAACCACTAGGCCACTCCTCCACTCCACTCCTTTCAAATTTGGTTGTCCCTGTGGGGGGGGGGGGCAGTTTAGTACATCCAAAATGTTTGAAAGAAGGACGTCCAAGCCTTCACTATGCCTCCGCTGTCACACACACACCTCCCTTCCCAGGGACCTATATACTGCTGTGATGGACCTAAGTATGACATTTCAAGCTGGCAAAAAAAGTTTTTAAAGTTCTTTTTTGGGGGGTGGGAGGGGGTTAGTGACCACTGGGGGAGTCAGGGGAGGTCACCCCCAATTCCCTCCGGTGGTCATCTGGTAAGTTCGGGCACCTTTTTGAGGCTTGGTAGTAAGAAAAAATGGACCAAGTAAAGTCGGCCAAGTGCTCATCAGGGACGCCCTTCTTTTTTCCATTATCGCTCGAGGACGCCCATCTGTTAGGCACGCCTCAGTCCCGCTTTCGCTACGCCTCCGACACACCCCTGAGAACTTTGGTCATCCCCTCAACGGGAAGCAGTTGGGGACACCCAAATTTGGCTTTCGATTATGTAAATTTTGCCGACTTTGAGAGAAGGACACCCATCTCCCGATTTGTGTCGAAAGATGGGCGCCCTTCTCTTTCAAAAATAAGCCTGATAGTGATCTTATGATATCTTCAATGCATAAGATAGGCCAGCTTTTTTGCAGTTCTAATTATACATATAAAATTTATAGACAGAGATTGAAGTTCACTAGTTTCTGAATAACTTAAGGGCCAGCTTGTGATACACCTCCAGCCTCTCCTCCTCCTATATGCCTAGCTTTTATGGTTTTAAAAACATATGTATCAAGGCGGGCGTTTCCAAGATGGCGGATCTGTGACCGCGTCTGGGAAGAGAGCTCCCTGCTACACGAGTGAGACAGATTCCCCTACTGCAAAATGCCGCATACAAAGCGGAAAGGAGTGGTGAGGCTTCCTCCGCGACCAGCAGCTTCTTCCTCCCCACTTCAAGGCAGTATTGAGCCCTTCCTTTCGCATTCGTCTCAAAGATTAGAGACGGGGCTGCCTGCTTCAGGGGTATCCGGTGGAGCGGATCCCCTATTGGGCCTTGAAACATCATTATCCCCGCCTCCGGAATCAAGTTGCCCTCCGTGTCCGGCTTATGTGATGGTAGAGGGAGCAGGCATCCGGGATCCCATGGAGGAGATTAAGGAGCCAGCGAGCGGAGACCCCTTGCCACAAGAAAGAAGCCGAGAAAGAGAAGTTCCTGCGTTTGAGGGACCCGGAATAACTCCAGAGGTGAACCTGGAGAGGATATGGCTGATGCTGGGCAAAATTGATTCAACTCTTCAAAATACCTCTGAAAAGGTAAATACTCTATCCCTGAAATTTGAAGATATGGTGAAAAATTTAGAAACGGTGAAAGAAGAATTGACTATACAAGTTAAAGACTTAAAAAAAGATGTTGTTCAATTGCAAGAATTTAAAATGACGGTGATAAAAAACCAGTTGGCAATGCATAAAAATATTGAACAGATTGAGAACTTCAATAGAAGACTAAACCTCCGAGTACTGAATTTTCCTAAAATTCCTGGTAAAACACCTATTGACCTATTTAAAAAATACTTGCTGGAAAATTTGAAAATACCTCAAGAACTTATTCCCCCTATAAGTAAAATATATTATTTGCCAACAAGATCTGGAGCAAAAGAAGGAAATAAAGACGGCCTTGGAGTGGATGGAATAGATCTTAACAATCTGTCAGCAATTTTAGAACAATCTATTGAAATTGTTCCGGAAAGGGCTACCCTTTTGGTTTCCCTGGTATTTGAACAGGACTTTAACACAATATTAAAGTTGTACTTTAAATATTCAAAAGAACTGTTTTATGGAACTAAATTGTGGATATTCCTGGATGTTACCAAGATAACTCAGGAACGAAGAAAATTATTCTTGGTAATGAAACAGGATGTCCTTAAGTTAGGTGGCTCATTTCTGTTAGCATATCCTTGCAAATTCCTGGTCAAGCTCTGTGGGATAAAGTATGTATTTTATGACCCAGAACAGCTGAAATCCTTTCTGGATATGAAACAACTGCATGTAGATTTAGTAAAATGATGAGAGACAAATTTGTACACATAAACCGCATTACGTATAATTTTGTAATAGTATCTTTAAATCTCCACAGATTTGTAACTCCCCCCTCTTATTTGAGGTCTAAGAAAGCTGTTAAATTTATTTCTTGTTTAAATTTGTTGCTTTAAATATTTAGAATTGGCTGTTATACTTGTAAGAAATTGAAAAATTCATAAATAAAAAATTTAAAAAAAACCCCATATGTATCAAAGTTATGCCTTTATTCATTTATTGCAGACACAAACAAGAGACAATAATCTGCAAACAGTAAAGCAGCACAGTACAAAGCAGACCAATCGGTATAGGAGTATTTACTTTATGGGTAAAAATACCCCATGTGGCCATGTTTCACTCTAAGGCTGCGTCAGGGATTAAAGCTATGATACAAACAATAAAATCTATTTCAGAAAATATAAATAATATAAAAAATTAAAAACAAACATAAAACATTCAAATGGAGCTCGCTATATGCATTGTAAACAAATAAAAGTGTAAGACAGCTATTATTGATGAATTCTAAATAAAAGATACAACTATACAGTATAATATACTTAAAAGCAAGCAAAATAAATATCAAAAGTTCAAAAAGTGTATAGCAAGTAAATGAATAACAGTGATGAGATGATCATTCTTATCACGATAGCAAGCAAGTGTTAGTGCAAGGCAGCAATATTGTATTTCTAACAATGAACCAATCAAAAGAGACGTGCCAAAAAGGACATGTACCTAATAGGAGATAAAACAAAACTTTCCCCTAAAAGCTGAGTTCAATCCAGAACAGCCTAAAATTAGAACACAACCCCCCCCCCCCCCCCCCCCCCGAATCCGCCAAACTGCTAGTGCAAGGTCAGCTTTCAAGTCTCTCTCCAGAGGTAAAAGGTCATGGACAGAAAAAAACCTTTACAAAATAATAATATCTTAATCAAAACTTAAAACAGGGTATGAAACCCGGTTGGTAAGGGTAACGAAAAATGTAAAAATACTTATCACAGAAATTGGAGGGTTTTATCAAGCAAAAAAAAAAAAAGATTAAAATTGATCTTTCACAAAATACCAAAACTCAAAACCGAGAGACATTTGAATATTTTATGTTTATTTTTAATTTTAATTATTTTGATTTATATTTTCTGAAATACATTATATAGTAACATAGTAACAGAGTAGATGACGGCAGAAAAAGACCTGCATGGTCCATCCAGTCTGCCCAACAAGATAAACTCATATGTGTATACCTTACCTTGACTTGTACTTGCCTTTTTCAGGGCACAGACCATACAAGTCTGCCCAGCAGTATTTCCCGCCTCCCAACCACCAGTCCCGCCTCCCATCACCGGCTCTGGCACGGACCGTATAAGTCTGCCTTCCACTATCCTCGCCTCCAAACCACCAACCTCTCTTCCCCCACCTGCTCCGCCACCCAATTTCGGCTAAGCTTCTGAGGATCCATTCCTGCTGCACAGGATTCCTTTATGCATATCCCACGCATGTTTGAATTCCGTTACCGTTTTCATCTCCACCACCTCCCGCGAGAGGGCATTCCAAGCATCCACCACCCTCTCCGTGAAAAAATACTTCCTGACATCTTTTTTGAGTCTGCCCCCCTTCAATCTCATTTCATGTCCTCTCGTTCTACCGCCTTCCCATCTCCGGAAAAGATTTTTTTTGCGGATTAATACCTTTCAAGTATTTGAACGTCTGTATCATATCACCCCTGTTCCTTCTTTCCTCCAGGGTATACATGTTCAGGTCAGCAAGTCTTTGGTCATACGTCTTGGAACGCAAATCCCATACCATTCTTGTAGCTTTTCTTTGCACCGCTTCCATTTTTTTAACATCCTTCGCAAAGTACGGCCTCCAAAACTGAACACAATACTCCAGGTGGGGCCTCACCAACGACTTGTACAGGGGCATCAACACTTCCTTTCTTCTGCTGATCACACCTCTCTCTATACAGCCTAGCAACCTTCTCGCTACGGCCACCGCCTTGTCACACTGTTTCGTCGCCTTCAGATCCTTGGATACTATCACCCCAAGATCCCTCTCCCCCTCAGTACCTATCAGACTCTCACCGCCTAACACATACGTCTCTCGTGGGTTTCTACTCCCTAAATATATAGTTTCTTTTGTAGCTCTAACCCCTGATGCAGCCTTAAGGTGAAACGTAGGCATATTGGGTATTTATATCAATAAAGTACATACTCCTGTACCGATTGGTCTGCTTTGTGCTGTGCTCCTTTATACATTTAGGGCTAGATTCTATATATGGTACCTGAAAAATCTGTGTGAAATAAATTTCCACCCAAGCATATTCTATAAGCCGTGCCTAGATTTAGAGTCAGTATATACAGTGATGATCCTAGGTCGGCTGCCACCCGGGACGGATCGCTGATGTGCACCCCCCCCCCCAGGGTGCTGCACGACCCCCCCCCCCCAGCGCAATGACCCCCCCCCCCCCCCGGTGCATTTTTAGCTGCTGGCTCCCTGCTCCCTCTGCCCCGGAACAGGAAGTAACCTGTTCTGGAGCAGAGGGAGCAGGGAACCAGCGGAGCTGACAGGCGCACGGCTGCTCTCTGCACCCCCCCCAGCAGCATGCACCCAGGGCGGACCGCCCACACCGCCCCACCCTTGATATGCCGCTGAGTATAAAGAATATGTTTAGTTTCTATCCCAGTGCCTAGACCTACATGCATCCATTTACACCAAGGAAAACATGGTGTAAATACTGGTTTATAGATTTAAGCACAGAGGGGCATATTCTAGAACAGTGAATGTAAATTTTGGAACACCCTTTTCTCCACCTGTAACAACACCCCTTTTCATCCCTTTGCACAAGAATTTAGGCACTATATGTTACAGAATATACTTAGGGCCCTGTTTACTAAGGCGCGTTAGCATTTTTAATGCGCCTACAATTAGTGTGTTCATTAACTGTGTAGGCACATATAGGGATATTGTAGGCACATACACAATTAATGCGCATACATGGTTAACTTGCAGTAAAGAAGCTAACACGCCTATAATGCTGTTTAGTAAACAGGGCCCTCAGCGAGTCATGTACATTCTAATTATTGCCAATTAGTGCTCATTATTGCTTGTTAAGTGCTGTTAACAAAGCTGATTGGCTTGTTAAGTCAATTAAGTTACTCGTGTTTTTATAAAATACGCTTTTGGAGCAGAACACTAGGCGTGATATAGAATCTGGCGGTTATTGCCACTATTGAATCTATGAATATTTTAGGTTGAAAATGTGTAAATGAATCTATAAATATTAGGATGAAAATTTATATTTGCGTTGTTTCTTTCTTAATTTTAAAGTTAATCATCTAGAAGGAAACACTTTTTAAAAAGTGCAGCAGAAGTAAGACTGTTTTATCATCGGTGATTATTTTGGATTTTTGCTAACATATACACATGCACTTATTACAGAATGCTCATTAATGGCAGTTATCCATCAATTTCATTCATCAATGATGGGCCAATGATTCATTCTGACAGACTTCTATGAGTTAGAACTTAGTAATGTATCTGGTACTAGATGAGTCTGTTAAGAATGACCTTGGAATATACCAATAAGACATGATGGGACTTATATTGTCTAATTTCTTTAACGTTTTTTATTTATCCACCTAAACCTTTTCTTCTTTCCCTATTTAACACTTTTACATCACTAATCATATCTAATATCCTTGAATGGCAAAACCATAACAAGACTATATGTAAGCCACATTGAGCCTGCAAATGGGTGGGAAAATGTGGGATACAAATGCAATAAATAAATAAAATAAATAAAATTATGTATAATGATTATGGAGGTAATTTTAAAAACCTTAAATCCTGTGCACATGTGTACAGACTTAGATGCCAGAGAATGTGGTAAAGGCAGTTAGCTTAGTGGGGTTTAAAAAAGGTCTGGACGGCTTCCTAAAGGAAAAGTCCATAGATCATTATTAAATTGACTTGAGGAAAATCCACTGTTATTTCTGGGATAAGCAGCACAAAATGTATTGAACTTTTTCGGGATCTTGCCAGGTATTTGTGACTTGGATTGGCCACTGTTGGAAACAGGATGCTGGGCTTGATGGACCTTTGGTTTGTCCCAGTGTGGCAATACTTATGTACTTATGAAATGACATTTATGTTAATGTGGTGTTTTAAAAAAACATACTAAAAAATCAATCCAAAATGATGTGGAATCAATTAAGTCAAATAATCAGAACCAAAAAATCAAAATAATGACCCACTCAATTTCAAAAATACGTATAAATGGCAGGAATGCATATTACAGGAAGGAAAAAGCCTCAAAGAGCTCCAGATCAACCGATCTACAGAGCTAAAGACGATCACAATGATCTGTTCTTCATCATTGGCTTAAAAAACCTTCCCAGTCTTTAAGAAGTTAATGCATTAGTTGAATCAAACTGTCTGTGTACGGCTTATCACAACCCTTTAAACTCAGTAATATAACCAGCATCAAACAGTATCACACATTGTACGGAGCTTTTGTCCTCTCCTGTGTAATCCAACAAAGCACAGAGTTCAAAACATAGGAGTCTGTACTTAACTGAAGAAGCTCAATGAGTTATCTCTCCTGTATTCAATCAGTCCCCAGACAAACGCTGGCCGCTTCTCGATTAGGAAAACTTTACCGATGGTGTTTTCTTAATCGAGAAGCAGCGATATACTTATCATTAATCAAAGCTTGTCATTTTTCCACAAGACATCACTAGGATTCTGGAACATTTTTAACCTCTGACGCAGATGGAATCGCACTGAAACATGGCCCATGTCAGGTCATTTAATGAATTATCTTCTATTGTCCCAGTTTTGAAGGCCCCTCCTGTGGTTTTTTTTCTGTTTTTCTTTGGTTGTACGCTTGATCCCTCTCTGTTTCTAACCTGAAGGAACCAAAGCATCTAAAGCAGTGACTAAATGAGTAACATGAGAGAAAACTGAAGGAAGCAGTATCGTAGTGACTGCTGGTGCTAAAGGACAGGAATTGAGGGAAAGGGAGAGTACCAAATGGGTACTATACAAGAGACCCTTGAGTCCTCCTGGAATTAAGACATGGCTGGGGAAAGTAAAAGACCCCTGCACCTGTGTGTAGGTCTGACATAATTTGTGAGTTACGTTTTCCCTTTGATTTATAGAGGGGATCCAGAACTTTGCTTTATTTTTGATTGCTAAACCCCCTATCCTGCTTATTTTCGAATGAGAAGTCCGGCCATCTTCTGACACAAATCGGGAGATAGCCGGCCATCTCCTGAAGCCAGCCAAATCGGTATAATAGAAAGCTGATTTTGGCCGGCTTCAACTGCTTTCCTTCGCAGGGCCGGCCAAAGTTAAAGGGGGCGTTTCGGCAGGGTATGGAAGGCAGGACGGGGATGTGGTTACGAGATGGTCGGCTTCGGCTGATAATGGAAAAAAGAAAACTGGCTCTGACGAGCACTTGGCCGGCTTCACTTGGTCCATTTATTTTTAGGACTAAGCCTCTGAACGTGCCCCAAATGACCAGATGACCACTGGAGGGAATAGGGGATCACCTCCCCTTACTCCCCCAGTGGTCACCAACCCCCTCTCACCCCAAAAAAGAAATTAAAATTCATTTTTTGCCAGCCTCTATGCCAGCCTCAAATGTCATACCCAGCTACATGACAGCAGTATGCAGGTCCCTGGAGCAGTTTTTAGTGGGTGCAGTGCACTTCAGGCAGGTGGACCCAGCCCATCCCCCCTACCTGTTACACTTGTGGTGGTAAATGGGAGCCATCCAACCCCCCCCCCAAAAAAAAAAAAAAAAAACACTGTACCCACATGTAGGTGCCCTCCTTCACCCCTAAGGGCTATAGTAGTGGTGTACAGTTGTGTGGAGTGAGTTTTGGGGGGATTTGGGGGGCTCAGCACACAAGGTAAGGGAGGTATGCACCTGGGAGCAATTTTTGAAGTCCACTGCAGTGCCCCTTAGGGTGCCCAGTTGATAGGAAGCCAGTGAAGTGACTCGAGGAGAGGGCTAATATGAGCATAATGACGCAGGCGGAATATTAGTCGTGCAGCAGAATTTTGAACAGATTGAAGAGGAGAGAGATGGCAAAGTGGGAGACCTGTGAGAAGCAAGTTGCAATAGTCTAAGAGAGAGGTGATAAGAGTGTGGATGAGGGTTCTGGTAGTGTGCTCAGAAAGGAAAGGGCAAATTTTGCTGATATTATAGAGAAAGAAATGACAGGTTTTAGCAGTCTGCTGAATATGTGCAGAGAAGGAGAGGGAGGAGTCGAAGATGACCCCAAGGTTACAAGCTGATGAGACAGGAAGGATGAGAGTGTTATCCACAGAAATAGAGAATGGGGGAGGAGGAGAGGTTGGTTTAGGGGAAAAGATAAGAAGCTCAGTCTTGGTCATGTTTAGTTTCAGATGGCGCTGAGACATCCAGGCAGCAATGTCAGACAGGCAGGCAGATACTTTGGCCTGGATTTCGGCTGATATTTCTGGTGTGGAGAGGTAGATCTGGGAGTCATCAGCGTAAAGATGATACTGAAAACCATGGAATGAGATCAGAGTACCATCGGATGAGATCAAAGTACAGAACAGATGTGTTTTTGCAGCATGTCCACTTCTTCATTAGTCTCCACATAGTGGTTACCGGCACCCTTCAAGCTTGCAATTCCTTTTCTAGCCTTCCTATTTTCCACACCATATCTGAAGTCTTGTCATCTAACTTTACATCTCTAGTCACTTTTTTCCTTTGACTTGTGTTTTTGCCAGCCATATTTCTCTCTTTGCTTATCTGAGTTTTACCCTGTATTTTTTTCTATGTTCCTCTATATTTCATGAGTACTATCTCTTTTGCCTTGATTTTTTTCAGCCACTTGTTTGGAGAACCAAATTAATTTTCTTTTCATCTTGCTTCCATTTACTTTCCTTACTTATTCTGTCTCCATTTTTATAGCTCCTTTAAGTTTAGGCCACAACTTCTCTTAAGTCTTCCCATCCTGTCGGCTCTTACACCAATGCTAAGGGGTCAATATTCAAAGGAGCCCTTTTACAAAGGTGCGGGAGGGCTAACGCGCTGGTAGAATGTGCCCAATCACATGGTAGCTTGTTCACCCAGGGGTAATTCCAAGTTTGGCGAGCGCCAAATCCCATGGTAGAAAATAATTTTCTATTTTCTACTGCAGGGGGCGTTCCAAGAGGTAACTGTCAGCACATTCACGTTGGCATGTGCTGCATGGTTACTGTGTGTTTTTAGCATGTGAGCCCTTACCGGTAGGTCAGTGGGTGGCAGTAAGGACTCAAGTCGTAAATAGGTGCGCATTAGTTTTAATATTAGCACAAGCTTATTTCCTGGCCCATTAAAAAATAGCCTTTTTTCCCAGCTGCGTAAAAAAATGACCCAGCGCACACCTGAAAGATGTGCCCACACTACCACAGGTCATTTTTTACCGCAACTTTGTAAAAGGACCCCGTTAGTGATTTAACCAGGTAGGAGAGACTCTTGCCCATTAAATTGTTTTTGTGGTGCTATCTGCTGATATTCAGTGACACTTAACTGGATAATGCCGCTGAATATCAGCACTAACTGCCAAACTCATAGCTGGCAATTTTTGGGATGTTCCAGGGACAGAGTCAGCACTTATTTTATCTTCAGCACTTAATATACCACAAGTGATCCTCGAAGTAACCATGGGTTCCAAAAGGAGAAATGCAGGACCCAGCCTCTATCTCCTCTTCATTTTCCAAAATGTGTGTCAAATTAAAGAATCCAAAACCACATCAATTTCAGATGGTATCACTTGATCGGATTTCTTCCTAACAAATGGTATAAAGATATAGGGCAACAAACCTTATGTGGCAGCTTGAGATAACCTTAAGGGATCAAGGGTGCCATACTGAATCCAGTGTGTAAAATGAATAGGAGTGACTGGCCATCATGTTTTTGGTCCCAGGGCTGCTGAGAGACAGAGCCGGGCCTGAGGCAGGGCCACCGCAGCCACCGTCGTCCCCCCACTTGGGCCAATACTGCCCCCACCCCTATCTTCCTGTGTTTGCTCCTCCCTCGGTCTGTTCCTGTGTGCTGGGACCAGGTTATGGTGTTAACACAAATCACGTGGGTCCCGACACACACGAGCAGGAGAGAGACAGACCCTGGCACAGGGCCCCCCTTGGTGGCTGGGCCCAGGAAATCTTGTTCTCCCCTCCCCCGCTCCCCTTTCAGTGGCCCTGTTTGCTCCCACTGGACCATGAATGACCCCAGCAAGAGCCAGGGCTGCAATCAGAAGGTAGAGCAGGAGGGTGGTTTCCCAGGGGATCATCATTGGAGGGAGTTGAGGTCATGTTATGTGCTAAAATGATGTCATGCACATGTTAGCGGAGGGGAGCAATGCATTTTGGTGTGTGTCAGCCTTTCCATCTTCTCCTTCAAGCTGGCACTTGTGCATGCCTCAGGGCAGGTGATAAACCTGACATGAAAATCTTTTGGTCTAAACATGTATTCCCTGCACAAAATGTGGTATATATGCTTAGATTTTCATCCCACCCAATCCATGCCCTATCTATGCCCAAACCACATCCCTTTGCAATTTGAACACCCAAATAGCAGCTTGCTAAATATCACTATTTGCACGTGTAGGCAATCTACATGTCAGGATGCTGCAATTTACACATGTAAATGCTTCTTAAATAAGGGCTGTAGTTTAGGAAAAAAAACTTGTATGCCAGTTTGCTTTCATTAGAAAATATTTTATCTCTTGCCAGCAATCATAATTTTCTGCAACTTGGTGACAGCTGAAAATAGGAGGCATGGTCTAATGGTTATAACAGTGGACTGAAGCCAGAGAAACAGATTCTAATCTCACTTTCCTTTTTGATCATGTGCAACTCACTTCACTCTCCATTGCCTCATGTACTAAAATATTATAAGCCCTCAATGGCAAAGAAATGCCTGCCATACCTGAGCATAACCTGCATTCCCTTGAGCTTGAATTTCAAAAGGCAAATCATGAAATCCAGAGAGTCAGGAAAAATATTCTAGTGGAACTACAGAACATTTTGTTTGGAACATTTTGTACATTTTCTTTTTACCAGATGTTTTTCCCTTTCTGAAGTTGCAAGACATTACTTGAATTCCCCCTGCTTTGATTTTATATAATTATATAACAGAAGTACTAACAAATGTCTTAAACTAAGATGTACTGTATATTTCGATAGGGAAATTCCATAATTAGAAAATAAAACAGAACGTACTTTGAATCTAAATAGACTTCAGTATGATAAACAAATATTTCTCTTTAAAAAGGCTTTCTATTCCGCTGAAATAGTTTTTGCTACTGATAACAAAAACTCTTTAAACAAGCCAGAACACCATAACCAAAAGAGCAGATAGTTATCTTGAAAATGGAAGACTTAGGTTATTAAAAGGGGCAGTATTCTGAATATCAAGATCTTTGTCACTGGCCTGAGAATCTGTTGTCTTCCCTTTTATGGAGGTGTTCTAGACTGAATCATATAAAATACTGTACATGCTTATTATGTTCTAGCCTCCATTAATCAGAAGATGGGCGCCCTTCTCTTTCAAAAATAAGCCTGTTAGTGTTCTTCTCACAATGTTAACACAGTGCACATTAAAACATCTTTAAAAAACAGCATAGGGTGTAATTGGAGGCGGAACATATAGACAGATAAATATAATAACACGAGTTAGAAAATAAGGAGACTAATTTAAAAAAGGTTGCACTTGAAGTCAGAAAGTTGCATGGATATGGTATCAGCTAGGACCAGCAAGTCCGGCTACAGTGCAGCTAGGGTTAGTCCTTATGTGTGTGTGACTAGCAAGTTCACTGCTTTTTCAATTAAAGGCTTGAGAGAAGAGCCAAACTTTCACCTACTTCCTGAAGTAGAGATAGTCTTGTATTAAACAAAGCCTTTTAAGAAATGCATTCCAGAGTGTGGGGTACTCCAGAGAAGACTTATTGGTAGATTTCACATTGTGTGATGTCCTTTGGAGAGGGTGTGGTTTAGAGATACTTCTTGGAAGGACTTTAGTGATCTTGGAGGTTGGATGTGTGTAGAGGGATATCCTGCTCTTCAAGTACTCTGGCCCCTTTTCCTTAAGGTCCTTCAAGATCAGACATAAAAGTTTTAAATGTAGCTCTGTATATTGTACTTGTAGCCAGTAACATTTTTGCTGAAATGGTGTGATGTGATCACATGATTTACAACCTTCTGTCAGTCTTGATGCAGCATTCAGAAACTACTGGAGCTGGTGCAAACCCATTTTAGTCAGATTGATGTAGAGTACATTATAGTAATTCCAATTTTGATGCTATCATGGCATGAACTGCTGTGACAAGACTTGCCTTCTAAATGTATGGAGAGAGGCACTTAGTTGTTGTAGATAACAGGATCAGCTCCAAAAGTTTGCTTTGATTTGAGAGATCAGCATAAGTGTTGAGTCTAGCTATACCTCAATGTTCCTAACTTGTGATTTAACTGGGAGTTTGTATCTCCCAAAAGAAATTGTGATGTCAAATTAGTGCCCACTTGTGATAGGGACCAATAGAAGCTCAGTTTTACTTGTGTTCAAAGTTTGTTGTTTTTAGCCCATTCCTGAATTGCTGTTTAACAGCTAGTCAATTTGTTCAGGGATGTATGTCTGTCAATGGGTATGAGTAGCTACAGGTTATCAATACCAAACAAGTAAGAAAGGTGATAAGACCAAAAACCAATGATCACAAATGAAATAGGTCAAATCAATGTAAAACACTGTCAAATTCAATTTCAAATATGGAGGAAAAAGACCTCAGAGACCGCACAGACAACCATTAATTTTAGGCTGAAGATTTCACAAAATTAAGACTTTTTTTATTATTTAAAACAAAATAAGATGTCTTTGTTATTTAAATAATTTCTAGTAGGGTTAGGATGGATTTTAAACGTTGTTTCTTTTCATTGCAGAGTTAATGTTTTCACTCAGCCTGTACTGTATTGAGACCCCTGTCGAATCAATGTTTATTAGTGAAACAGGTACCATTGGGCTTTAAGTTAAGTGCTGGTTTTTGCTCAATTAAAAGTCTACAATGGAAAATTGTATTAAGAGTACACTTTATATATAATTTGCATCAGTTTGAAAAATTTGTATTAGAGTTTTTTTTTCAGGCCAGTGATTGAGACTTAATGGCTGTCTGTGCAATCTCTGAGGTCTCCCCCCCCCCCCCCCCCCCCCCCCCCCCCCCCCCCCATATTTGAAGTTGAATTTGACAGTGTTTTACATTGGTTTTCGCTACTGGTCATCAAATCAGCTTGGCTAGTGGCTTGAACTAGACATTGAACAGAATAGGTGACAGCATCTATCCTTGTGGTACCCTGCAGATCAGTGCCCATGGTACAGATGAGGTGCTGCTGAATAGTGTGGACTATTGCCTATCTTATAGCTAAGATCTCAACCAAACAAGTACTGTGCAAATGATACCTGTATCCCTAGTCATGATAGCATGATATTATTGTCCACAGTGTCAAAAGCTGCTGAGAAATCCAGCAGTACTTGCTCCAAGGCAAATCACCTGTCTTGGTTGCTATGAAGATCATTTAGAAGGGATAGGAGGGCTGTCTCCATTATATAAACAGGCCTGAATCCATATTGACATGGAACTATCCGGTTTGTCTCTTCTAGTCAATCTAGACTGTTCTATAAGTTTTCCTAGAAATGGGATGTTAGATACTAGTTTCATTTCCTGATCAGTATTCATGTACACATGCATTTCTTCATATCACCTACCACTGATGCTAACACTTTCATCTTTCTTTCTCTACCTTTCTTGGTGCCTTTATATTTTGTTTCTTGCAACAATAAGGCTGAATGAAATTTCAGTCCTTCCCTTGCTTAGAATAACAGAAGTATTCCCTAACATATTGGAAAGTGTCTTTGTCAATTGGCCAGGTATTTTACTGAATATAAATACTCTTAAGAAATTTTATAATACTCACTAGAAGTTAAAAAAAAAAAAAATCATGTACCTTCAACAATAAAGGCAGAAAAAACAGTTCACATGATTAGATATGTGACACATACATTTGACTGCTCTCACATGCTCATACACCCCTCATTGAAAACATTAATAAGCATGCGCCCTACAGTCTAGCATCTGTTTTTCTCTCTTCATTTCCTCTCCCCCCACCCCCACTGCCCATACATTGGCATCTCTCCTTCTCTCTTCCCTCCAGCTCTCCATCTCATTGTCTAGCATCTCTCTCCTTCCTCTCCACTCTGTATCTAGCATATCCCCCTCCCCTCCAACCAGCCATGATCTGGCATCTCCTGCTCTCTTTCACCCCCAACCCCATTTCACCTTAAAACTTGCCTTTACTTTTAGAAGTTGCCAGCAGTGGCAGCGATTCACATACACTGCCTGTGTTTAGGTCAGAGCTTTCCTTTTGCTGTATCATGCCTATGTTAAAACAGGAAATTGTGTCCAAGGGATTAGGATGTGGCAGAGGGAAGGTGCCAGAGCCAACTGCAGGCTGTATATGGGAATTACTGCTGTTTCTGGTGACCTGAAGAAGTAAAGTCAAGTTTTAAGATAGATCAAGGGGTGAGAGAAAGGAGGAGATGCTGGGCCATAGAGGGAGGGGAGTAGAGTAGAAAAGATAAAGAGGCATCTTGGACCCAAGGGTGGAGGGGAGGGAGAGAGAGAGATACTGAATAATAGGAAGGAAGGAGGAAGGGAAGAAAGAGGGTGAGATGTTAGATCCAGGTGCAAAGAAGAGGGAGGGAGAGGTGTTAGGCAATGGGAGATGTTAGACCTAGGGAAGGAGGTGAAGGAGAGAGAAAAGAAAGTTGAAGAGATGCTGAACTACCAGAGGGAGGAAAGGGACATAGGTCCAGACAACAAAGGTAGAAATGTGTTTTATTTTGAATGTATTAACTGGAATATGCTAACTTTGGAAATGTATATCCTAGTATAAAAGGAAAAGCATTTCCTTTTTTATTTTTCCAGTGTTGCAGTGTATGCCAAGTTTGACTTCTTGGGATTTCCCAATTCAATTTTTGTCTTCATATTTCTATTTCTAATTTGTGGTCCATTGTTTTATATTTGGTGGGAGTTTGTGTTTTGTATGTGACTGAGGTACAGCATTATGTTTGCATGTAATTTCCATGTAGAGATCAGTGGCAGTCTCATTTGTTCTGAGTTCTACTTGTAGTATGTGTATTGGTGTTTTAATAATATTTGTAGTGTGTAATATTTGTAGTGTTGTCTATTCAATTCCATTTCTGAAGCTGTACTATTTCAGTGATATTCTGGATGTTTTTTTTGTTGATGCTGGTTCCTGGGGAAGATCCAAGAAATGGTGTGCCTTGTCAAACTAAGGATGTCATGTACTACTTTAAGATGTGTATGTGTGTGTGTGCATGCACTAGTTTGTAGAGCAGTGAACTTCAGATGTGAGAATGGAATTAATGTGAGTGTAAATGGACATGTAATATATGTACTAATTTTTACATGTTACTTGTTCACGTCATATATTTAAAAATATATATTTCAAATTCAGATTTGGGAGACATGTTCATACGCATATTTACTTTGTAATGAGACTCATGACAGTACAAATGAGCAGATAAGAATTAGTCATCAAAAGAGTGTTCCTTTTGTTTCATCAAACAACATTGGTTTCTGTTTCTGAGGGCCTCTTTTTGATTATCAGACAAGGTGGTAATGTGTTTTTAGTGTATTGTGTTTAATTCATATAGAGAATTTGGACGTTTTACAAAAAGGTCATTTTCGAAAAAGATAGATGTCTGTCTTTTGTGTTCGAAAATGCCATGGATGTCTTGTGATTTGGACATTTTGTGATTTGGACGTCCTTTCTTTGGGTCCCTTTTCAAACAAAAGACGTCCAAATGCAAGATACCTAAAACAGAGGAGGAGTGGCTTAATGATTAGTGCAGCAGGCTTTGATCCTGGTAACCTGGATTCAATTCCCACTGCTGCTCCTTGTGACTTTGGGCAATTCAAATGCACAAGGGGCGTGAATTTGGATGTTTTTTGTAAAACATCCAAAATCAGAACAGGAAAGGTCATTTTCTACAAAAATAAAAGTCTTTTCCTTTTGAAAATGCTGTTTGTAAAATTGTTTTGTGATTTGGGGGAGTAAGGAGAGGTGATCCCCAATTCACTCCATTGGTCATCTGGTCATTTAGGGCACCTCTTTTGCAGAGTATAGGAGTAGCCTAGTGGTTTGTACAGAAGACCTTGATTCTGGAGAAGTGGGTTAAATTCCCACTGTAGCTACTCATTATAAAAACAGGTCTAGCTCAAAACATCTAAGTTTTAGTCTTGGACGTTTTTGTTTTGTTCCATTATGGCTGAAAGACATCTAAGTCTTAGGAACACCCAAGTCACACCTTGAACGCACCCCTGGCATGCCCCCTTGAGATTTAGTCATCCTTCTAACGGACTTCAGAGAAAGACGTCTAAAAATAGGTTTCAAAAACACTGATTTGAACGTCTTTGTGAGATAAATGTCCAAATGCAGACATGCCACTTTTTGGTCGTTTTTCTCTTTTGAAAATGAGCCTGTTAGTTTCTCCTTTTTCACATTAGAGCCATTTTACAAAGGCATGGGAGGGCTAATGCATGAGTAGTGTGCACCAAATCGGCAGTATCGCAGGGCTAGCACGTGCACCCGGTGGTAATTCTGAGTTTGGCGTGCGCCAAATCCGTGGTAGAAAATAATTTTCTATTTTCTACCATGGGGGCATTCCCAGTGGTAATCAGCAGTTGGTGCGTACTGCATGGTTTACTGCATGAGTAGCACATGTACCCTTACTGCTAGGTCAATGGGTGGCAGTAAGGGTTTAGGCTGTACGTAGGCGTGCACTAGTTTTAATTTTATCGCACACCCATTTCCTGGCCCATTAAAAAAAGGCATTATTCACAGCTGCAGTAACAAGATGGCCCAACATGCACCCGAAACATGCACCCACACTACCTCAGGCCACGTTTTACTGCAAAGGACCCCATTGTTTTGTATTGGGGAATTATTTAGCTTGGCTATTGCTTAGATGACATGAGAATCAGAATATTTTTGTACGATGACCTCCATGGAGAAATGTCCTAGTTCTGATCTGCACCTGTTGATGGGGGGGGGGGGGGGGGGGAGGTTGAAATTTTGTGGATGCAGAGCATGGTTATATTTAGCTCATAAGAACTACTATACTGTGTCAGACCAAAGGTCTGTGAGGGTCTCATACACAATGCGTCACATATGCAAGCATCATCTATCTACTGTGTTCGAACTGAAAAAAAAGAGGTTAAGAACCTCTGCCCTAGATCCTTAGCAACATTTACAAGCAAACCAACATGGAGATCTTTCCAAATTAATATCATAGATGCACCACTAGAAAACCTCACTCATTTGCCTTCATTCTCATTCACTGTGGTGGTGAATCTCACTTTTTGGGATGGGTTGCCCTTGGCGACTCTGTGTTTAATTTACCTAATTTCAAGGGACAACATCTATGCAGGAAGACTGGTAAAATGCAAAATAACCTATTGAAAGTTTGAACAGTTGTATGGTTGGAAAGATAGCAACAAAATGGGTGATGCTGAATCATTTGTGGAATGAATTATGAAAAACCTGTGAGTTCCGGTATGATATCAGTCTGATCTCAGGCAAAGTTGCTCTAACAACATAAGTTCTTTATATGAAAAGACCAGAAAACTGCACCAACCGTGCTCAGCCATGAAGTCAGGGTAGGAAGACAAAAATATCTGCCTACACTTCAAAATTTCTACATTGCCTCATTTATATATTCTCTGAAATATCCATATTATAGTAATGCTTAAAGTTCAGGTAAATGGTTTTCTATTTTCATAGAAGAGCCAAGTTCATATGACTGCAATCAATACTCCAAGTTATAGCTCTATACGATATAATAGAAAAAACCCCACTACTCATATACATGTAATACATATCACAGGACAAATATTGATATCCCCCTTGTCCTGGAACATTCTCTGAAAACAGACAAAGGGTCACATTTTAATTTACTTTAAGTACTTATAGCTGCTTAACCAATAATGATTCAAAGCAGATTACATAAAATATAAGATACAAAGAAATTAATAGAATGAATAGACTATCCTGCTTATAATCGAACGAGAATAACGCCCAAGTTCCGACCTAAATCGGGAGATGGGCGTTCTTCTCACAAAAACAAATAAAGTGGCATAATCGAAAGCCGAACTTTGGACGCTTTCAACTGCACTCCGTCGCGGATGCGGACAAAGTTGACGGGGGAGTGTCGGAGGCGTGGTGAAGGCGGAACTGGGGCGTGGTTATCACCCGAACAGAGATGGGCGCCCTTCGCCGATAATGGATGCGTTTGTAGCTAGAATTTAGGGCACTTTTCCTGGACCCTGTTTTTTGACGAATAAGGCCCCAAAAAGTGCCCTAAATGACCAGATGACCCCCAGAGGGAGTCGGGGATGACCTCCCCTGACTCCCCCAGTGGTCACTAACCCCCTCCCACCACAACAAATGATGTTTCACAACTTTTTACTTTCACCCTCAAATGTCATACCCTCCTCCCAAGCAGCAGTATGCAGGTCCCTGGAACAGTTGTTAGGGGGTGCAGTGGACGTCAGGCAGGTGGACCCAGGCCCATCCCCCCCCTACCTGTTACAATTGTGCTGCTTAATGCTACTAGTCGTCCAACCCCCCCCAAACCCCCTGTACCCACATGTAGGTGCCCCCCTTCACCGCTTAGGGCTATAGTACTGGTGTAGACTTGTGGGCAGTGGGTTTTGAGGGGGATTTGGGGGGCTCAACACCCAAGGGAAGGGTGCTATGCACCTGGGAGCTCTTTTACCTTTTTTTTTGTTTTTGTAAAAGTGCCCCCTAGGGTGCCCGGTTGGTGTCCTGGCATGTGAGGGGGACCAGTGCACTATGAATCCTGGCCCCTCCCACGAACAAATGCCTTGCATTTATTCGTTTTTGAGCTGGGCGATTTCATTTTCCATTATCGGTGAAAAGCAAAAACGCCCAGCTCACACCTTGGCGAATAAAGCATGGGCGTCTATTTTTTTTAAAAAATACGGTTCACTCCGCCCCTTCACGGACCCGTTCTCGGAGATTAACGCCCATGGAGATAGGCGTTTCTGGTCGATTATGCCCCTCTATATGTGGGCAACTAGGTCCTCAAGAGCTGCAACCCAGTCAAGTTTTCAGGATTTTTGCAATGAATATGCATGATCTCTATTTGCATACGATGGAGGCAGTGCATGCAAATAGATCTCATGCATATTCATTGCTGAAATCCTGAAAACTTGACTGGGTTGCAGTTCTCCAGGACTGAGGTTTCCAACCCCTGAAAGGTAATAAAACAACATTTACATATTGAATACATTTTTTAAGTAAACATGATAATACAAATCAGTAAATCTCGATAAAGAATTAAACTATATCACATCATAACTGCAGTGATAGTCTATATCAAATGTTCTCACCATAAGTACTGGTGAATAGCCAAGTTTGTAAAGAAAATCTCAAACGCATATAATCTATGATTCATGGCTTTATCATTTGAGTTCTCATTCTTTATTATTATTATTATTATTATTTGTTACATTTGTATCCCACATTTTCCCACCTATTTGCAGGCTCAATGTGGCTTACATAGTGCTGGAGATGCATTCGCAGACTCCGGTGTGAACAGATACAAAGTGGTGTTGTGAGAGACTCTTGAGAAAATAGAAGAGCCGTGGGATAGGAGGCAAGGTTCTGGTGTGGATTAGGAATTGGTTATTGGGTAGAAAGCACAGGGTAGGGTTAAATGGTCATTTCTCTCAATGGAGGAGGGTGAACAGTGAAGTGTCACAGGAATCAGTACTGGGATTGGTGCTATTTAACATATTTATAAATAATATGTAAATCGGAACAATGAGTGAGGTGATTAAATTTGCAGATGACAGAAAACTATTCAAAGTTGTTAAAACATGTGCGGATTGTGAAATATTGCAGGAAGACCTTAGGAAATTGGAAGACTGGGCATCCAAGTGGCAGATGAAATTTAATATAGACAAATGCAAGGTGATGCACATAGGAAATAATAATCTGAATCATAGTTACCTGAAAATGGGGTCCACCTTGGGAGTCAGCACTCAAGAAAAAGATCAAGGTGTCATTGTAGATACACTTAAATCTTTTGCTCAGTGTTCGGTGGCAGTCAAAAAAGCAAACATGATGCTAGGAATTATTAGGAAAGGGGTGGTGAATAAGACTGAAAATACTATACTGCCTCTGTATCGCTCCATGGTGCAACCTCACCTTGAGTATTGCATACAGTTATAGTCATCATATCTCAAAAAAGATATAGCAGAATTAGAAAAGGTTCAAAAAAGAGTAACCAAAATGATAAAGGTGATAGAACTCCTTTCATATGAGGTTAGGGCTCTTCAGCTTGGAAAAGAGATGGCTAAGGAGAGAGATGATTGAATGTCTACAAAATCCTGAGTGGTGTAGAATGAGTAAAGGTAAATCAATTTTTTACTCATTCCAAAAGTACAAAGACTAGGAAGTCAAAAAAAAAAAAAAAGCAGATCAAAAAAGACAAAAAAATAGAACAGGAGGGTAACAGAAGAAGTGGTTTATTACAAGTTACCCGACATGGCCACGTTTCGCCCTCAGGCTGTTGGAATGTAATTGTATTTTACATGCATTGCCTGTCACCTATTATTTCTCTGTGATTACTCTGTGACCTCTGATGTGAATTACTTAGAGAGGTCACACAGCTATGCAACTTCCTGTTGGGGGTTAGATGCAGCAGATGCAGCACATGGAGCACATGGAGCTCATGATCTCTCCTAACCTGAGAGGATCTATGGTGGTGTGAGCATCCATTACCATCTAAGCACATGGAAGGAGCTGATAATACAAATGTATAGTAATATGTATATATAAGCCTGTCTGATTATAATCTAACTACAAACTGTGAGTAAACAGATGTTTTGTTACTTCAACTTTAAAGTGACTCAGCAGTGAATTATTCAGGGGTGAATGAGAGAGAGATGAAGAAAGAAATTAACATTTCTAAAGCTGAAGCTGTGTGTACTAAAATCTGCTAATTATTTACTACAAATAATCCAACAAAAGGGTTATGGGCCCAGGGCTCAGGAATTGAAAAAGAAGAGAAATATTACCAGGCAGAAAAAAAAAGGCCACATTTTTCTCTTAAGTTTTAAAGGAAAGATTCAGTCTGTCTCTCTCTCCCCCCCACACAGCAGACAGAAGGCTAAGAAAATGGCTGAGGGAAGAAATTCACCATTGTTCTACTCTCTCAAGGTGCCTAAATTAACTGAGTTTAATTATCGGCAGTGGGAATTAAGATTCATATGTCTCCTTCGAGCAAAAAGATTAAATATATGCTTAGATCAAGACAGAACAGCTGAAAATATGGCTGAATGGGACAATGCAAACTATTATGTGAAGTGCATGCTTTTGGAAGCTCTCTCAGAGAAACAAGCCATATTAGTGGAGGGAAAAGATACACCAAAGGACATTTTATATAAACTGAGAACTATGTATGCAACTACATATGCAAAGCAGCAACCAATTTGGCTGGCAGAGTTGAATGAAACCAAATTAAGGGATAAAAGTAAATGTAATGATCACATTATGCATCTTATGTCTTCATTTCAAAAGCTAGAACTTTCTGGAATTCCCATGTGTGATGCATTGAAAAGAGCATTTCTTTTTACCTCACTATCAAAGAAGTTTGATGTTTTTAGGTCTGTAAATGAGGCCATTGAAGGGCAATCTTTTGAACAGGCAACATCAAAACTAAGGCAGGAATGCATAATAAATGATTCTGAGGAGATGTGTTCTCAAAGTCAGTCAGAGAGAAATGAAACAAATTTCTTGGCAAAGAACAGAGGAAGGCGGAGCTATGGGAAAACTCCACCCAAGGGCAAGCTGATTTGCTACTCATGTGGAAAGGAGGGACATGTATCTAAATGGTGTAAGGAAACACAAAACACTCCCTCTAGCTCACCTAAGCCAATGGAACTAAATAATTTTCAAACCAGGAAATGTATGAAGGACAAAGATAAACACAAGGGCTTTCTAATGGCAGAAAAATCTTTGACTATGGTAAATAATAATTCAAATGAAAGTACTTGGATTTTGGATTCGGGGAGCACATGCCATTTAACCAATTGTAAGGATTTCTTTCAGGAAATGTGTCCAGAGGAAGGTATTCTTAAAACTGCAAACGCAGGGACTGCTAAGATCCAAGCAAAAGGTATTGGATTCTTAAAATGCAAAGTGTCTAATGAAGTTAAAGAAATTCCTGTAAGTGATGTCTTGTATATTCCCCAAGCAGTTTGCAATATGCTTAGTGTATCTACATTAGATAAGAAGGGATTTGTGATTCATTTTGAAAACAGTAAGTGCACAATCTCTAAAAATGATGAAGTGTATGCTGAAGCTTTTATGCATAATGATGTTTATAAGCTGAACATTTCAGGTGAAGCCTCACATATGGCGCAAGTAAGGAAGAATGATGGTAAATGTAGTCTGGAAATCTGGCATCGCCGCCTGGGACATCGTGATTCTAAGGTGATCCAGGATCTTTACAGTAAGCAACTAGCCACCGGCATTCAGATAAGTGCAGATGCTGGTAATATGGAGAAATGCATAGACTGTGTTACTCAAAAAGGTGTGAGACCCTCATTTCCTGCATACACAGGAAATAGGAGTAATAAAGTGCTGGACTTAATACACAGTGACTTATGTGGACCGTTTAATATCCCATCATTGGGAAATAACAGATTTGTGCTAATATTCTTGGATGATTTCTCTAGATATTGTGTGGCCTATTTGCTGAAAGAAAAAAGTCAAGTCACAGACATGCTGAAGAAATACGTAGCCATGGTGAGCAATAAATTTGAAAGAAAACCAAAGGTTCTTCAGACCGACAATGGTGGTGAGTTCACTTCACACAGCATGCGCACATTTATAGAACAAGAAGGCATTCAACATATCACAACAGTAGCTTATACACCAGAACAAAATTCTGTTGCAGAGAAAAAATTTAGGTCACTTGTGGAAATGACCAGATGTATGCTGTCAGATAGCAATCTCCCTAAAAGACTATGGGGGGAAGCCATTCTCACAGCAGTGTACCTACAAAACAGAATGCCAACTAAAGGCGCTGAGCGCACACCACATGAGACATGGCATGGTAGGAAGCCAAACCTGTCACACATAAGAACATTTGGAAGTACAGCATATGCTCATGTACCAAAGCAAAGAAGGCATAAGCTGGATTCCACAACAGAAAGGGGCATTTTAGTTGGCTATGCTCCAGGACACAAAGGATATAGAATTTTGAATCTGAAAACTGGCATTGTTGGCATAAGACATGTTACATATTTTGATGAAAACAAAAGGGTTGATAAAGGCTGGATTATCCCAGATGAGCCTTATCATCCAGAATATGAAACTAGAACCATAATAGACATGCCAGTGTATATAAATGCCATACCAAGGCAGATGTCTGAAAGCAACTCACCTGTATCTAACGAGGAACAGGCAGAGGAAGCAGACACAGAAAGGATCATTGAAGAAGACAGTACAGTTGGAGAAGGGGAATCAATTGGAGAAGGACTCTCAGATTTAGAGGATGCGGAAAGGTCAGACCAACCTGTAGTCAGACGCTCATCCAGGGAAAACAAAGGTGTTCCACCCCCAAGACTGTCTTACCTAACAAAGTCAGCAGAAGCTCAAGAGCCCTTAACATGGGATGAGATTGAGAAAATGCCAGCAGAAGAAGCTGCTGAATGGCATAAAGCTGCACAAGAAGAAATTGATGCATTGGATAAAAATAATACTTGGATTCTTACAAAATTACCTCCTGGCAAGAAAGCTATAGGATGCAAATGGGTATTCAAGTTAAAAAGGAATGCACAAGGAAAAGTGGAAAGGTATAAAGCCAGATTAGTGGCAAAGGGATATCTTCAAAAATATGGAGAAGATTTTGATGAAGTGTTTGCACCTGTAGTGAAACACACGACAATCAGAACACTTCTGAGCATTGCAGTCTCAAAAGGCATGCAAGTCAAACACATTGATGTGAAAACAGCATTTCTTCACGGAGATATAACTGAAGACTTGTACATGGAACAACCAACAGGTTTCATAAATACAAAACAAAGACAGCTAGTGTGTAAATTAAACAAAGGTCTTTATGGATTAAAGCAAAGTGCAAAATGTTGGAATGATAAATTGCATGAAATATTGACCAATTTAGGATTTAAGCAAGGTGAAGCAGACAAATGCTTGTACACTAGGTGCAGAAATGGACAATATGCATACATTTTAGCTTTTGTTGATGATCTGCTCATTGCAAGCAAAAGTGAGCAAGAGTACAAGGACATTGTAAAGTGTTTAAATCTCAATGTTGAGATAAAAGAACTTGGTAATGTGTCATACTATCTTGGTATAGAAATTGAGAAACAAAATGATGGTTCTTATCTTCTAAGCCAGAAGCAGAAAATAAATGAGCTTATTGAAGGTTTAGGTATGCAAGATGCCCAAGTTGTAAGCACTCCCATGATCACTGATTTTCTGAAGGATGAAACAGTAAGAGAACCTTTACCAGATAACATCCAATATAGATCAGCCATAGGTAAGCTTTTATATCTAGCTACCACATACAGGGCTGATATAGCAAATGCAGTAGGAATTTTGAGCAGAAGGGTCAGCTCACCTACCAAATCAGATTGGACTGCAGTTAAAAGGATGGTAAGGTATTTAAAGGGTACCATTGATTGTAAATTAAAGATTTCAGCCAATAGTAATCCAAAACTAATATGTTACTGTGATTCAGATTGGGCAGGGGATCATTCTGATTATAAATCCACAAGTGGATATGTGTTTATGTATGGAAATGTACAAATTTCATGGGCCAGTCATAAACAAAGTATTGTGAGTTTGTCTTCTACAGAAGCTGAATACGTGGCTGTATCGGAAGCGTGCAGAGAACTGATGTGGATTGAAAAAACTTTTGCTGGATTTTGGAATAGCTGAACAGAGACCAATCCAGATAATGGAAGATAATCAGAGCTGCATCCGACTGTCACAGAATGACAAGGTTCAGTCACGCACCAAGCACATCGCAACGAAATACCACAACGTGCGAGAGTTGGCGAAAGAAGGGGTCATCAGTCTACACTATTGTCACACCAGTGAGATGACAGCTGACATCATGACCAAACCGTTACCCAGAGAACATTTTGTGAATCTGCGTATAAAGCTTGGACTTTGTATGAATAAATAATTGCATGACAGTTATGCATGAGAAGGGGTTTGTTGGAATGTAATTGTATTTTACATGCATTGCCTGTCACCTATTATTTCTCTGTGATTACTCTGTGACCTCTGATGTGAATTACTTAGAGAGGTCACACAGCTATGCAACTTCCTGTTGGGGGTTAGATGCAGCAGATGCAGCACATGGAGCACATGGAGCTCATGATCTCTCCTAACCTGAGAGGATCTATGGTGGTGTGAGCATCCATTACCATCTAAGCACATGGAAGGAGCTGATAATACAAATGTATAGTAATATGTATATATAAGCCTGTCTGATTATAATCTAACTACAAACTGTGAGTAAACAGATGTTTTGTTACTTCAACTTTAAAGTGACTCAGCAGTGAATTATTCAGGGGTGAATGAGAGAGAGATGAAGAAAGAAATTAACATTTCTAAAGCTGAAGCTGTGTGTACTAAAATCTGCTAATTATTTACTACAAATAATCCAACACAGGCTGTGTCAGGGGTAAAAAAAACTACAAAATAAAAATACATAATGAGTAAAACATAAACTTCACCAGGCCACGTTTCGCCCTCAGGCTGCGTCAGGGGTAAAAAAACTACAAAATAAAAATACATAATGAGTAAAACATAAACTTCACCAATAAATGGTGAAGTTTATGTTTTACTCATTATGTATTTTTATTTTGTAGTTTTTTTACCCCTGACGCAGCCTGAGGGCGAAACGTGGCCACGTCGGGTAACTTGTAATAAACCACTTCTTCTGTTACCCTCCTGTTCTATTTTTTTGTCTTTTTTGATCTGCTTTTTTTCTTTTGATTTGCTATTTCTGTGGCAGATCTTTGCCTTTTTTTTGTTTCTGTCCAAAGACTAGGAAGTTACATGGAAATAATTTTAAAACAAATAGGAGGAAATATTTTTTCACTCAACAAGTAGTTAAACTCTGGAACTCTTTGCAGGAGGATGTGGTAACAGCGGTTAGTGTTTATGGGTTTAAAAGAGGTTTGGAAACATTCCTGGAGGAAATGTTCATAGTCTGCTATTGAGAGAGACATGGGGAAGCAACTGCCTGCTCTGGGATCTGCAGCATAGAATATTGCCACAACCTGGGCCCTGCCAGGTACTTGCAACCCGGCCCGGCCACTGTTGGAAACAGGACATTGGGCTAGGTGGACCACTGGTCTGACCTGGTAAATACTAATTCAGTACCAGTGGATCTGGTTTGTCAAACAGAGGTACATAACTCAGCCTCTGATGACATGTAGGGATAGGTTAACCCATAAATAATTTTGAAAGTTAAATATAATATTTTAAACAATAACTCGTGCTTGAATCAGCAATCAGTGTAATTCATTAAAAAAACAAACAAACTGTAATTTGCTTCCACCTTTGCTTTCCCAGGATCAGCCTGGCTGTATCATTCTGTAGGATCTGTGGTCTGCTCAGTATCCTACTGGAGATGTCCAAATGTATGATGTCAAAGTAGTCAAGTTGTGATAACATAATTACCTGTACCACTTGTGCAATATATTCATCAAGTAAGGAAATTGTGATCTGCCATAAGTGGTGAAGATGTCACCTGATCAAAGTGATCTTCCATGATCAGGACAGAATCACTCCCAATATTATTAATAATTGGACCAGTGGGATATTTATTCCACTGAAACTGGGAGCCAATTGTGGAATTTCTTTCTTGTGGTTACTTACCACAATAATTTTAGTATTTCCTTTTAGAGTTCAGTTGTAGACAGTCGGTGATCTTCTGCCTTTCAACAGTCATAAAACAAGTCTAATAAATCATAACTCAGTGGTAGGGTATCCTGAAGAGTATCACTAAAGAATATCATATATGAATTATGATATACTCATCTTTACTAGTTCACTGCCAAATGTACTCAAATATTAAAAATTGTAAGAGATACTATAAATCTATGTGGGACCTCCCATTTCATATTCAATCTATGAGAAGGGTCTGTCCCCCATTTCACTGTACATCTTTGCTTTGTTAAAAATTATGTGAGCCATTTCAGCAGTATACCAGAAATGCCTAAACTATTTAACTTATGCAGCATCAGATCATGATCAATGAGACCAAAAACTGCAGACAAGTCAAACAGCATTACAATTGCTTGTCTGCCTTTATCTAACATTAAGCATATTAACATAGTTCATAAATCAAAGCTGCCAATATTGTTTTAGTCCTAAATAGTGATTGGAAACCCAACTGAGTTTCTCTCACAATGTCATGATTGTTCAAGTAATTTCAGAACCGAGTGGCAACCACTGCCTCAAGCAACTTACCCAAAAATGGGAGACTAGCTATAGGCCTGTAACTGGCATATTGATGAACATCTTGTAATTGAATTTAAGCAATTGGCTCAACACAATATCTCCTAGTTTGTCTGGGAAACTTCCCTCCTGTAAAACTCTAGTGTTTAAAAGAAAATGATAGAAAAGGCCAGTTGAAAGAAACATTTTTTTTCTGTTCACATCTGTACAAAAGTGTGTTTAACCATCTAAGTAAAACATGCTACCACAGTAAAAGAGCATTTCTTTAACAATCACACTTATGGTACAGATGAGATTGGCATGCACATTTGTTTGTGAAAACTGCAGCATTGATCATGTCCAACTTAGGATTTCTGCCAATATATTGCAGAATAACATACCTGAGAATGGATCAAGGCTGTGCAAGCCTTTAACAAATTTCCTTAGCTGGGACTGAGGTAAAATGAGAGCCCATAAGAGTCCACTTTGATCTGATTTACATTTGAATCCCTGTCAGATGTCGGTGTATGTTTTTGGCCAATGATCAGTTTTAGTCATATGGAAGTGATATACGGATTGAGTAACTGGTATTGTACCACAGAACCAATGACTGCTGAGGCATTTTCCTTCAGAAAAAAAAATAGAAAACAAATAAAGTGGAAAGTAATGAAGACTAAAGAATAAAAATATATAGTTTATGTTGAAGAATTAGAAGAGTCTTAGCAGCTCAACGGTTGGGAGACTTGTCAACCCCTAGCATAGTACTACTGCTAAAGGTCAAACTTCCAAGTAAAGGTTTTTCACAGAGGAGGGGCTATGGTGGGAGTGGATGGTTTTGGGGGGAGGTAAAAGGCATAGACAGAAGGTTTGGGGGGGATCATGTGAGGAGCTTGAATTTGAAGTCTTTCCCGGTGGGAGGAAGAAAGGGGGATAGGACTGTGTTTCTATTGCTACTTCACTGGCCTCTTTAAAAAGGCTTCCATGGAGTTTGAGGCCCTGTATTAGTAGCCCAATGCTCCTAGGAGGAAAAATAACATCAGCTCAAAGATAGCATTATTTTTCCATGAATAATGCAGGTTGAGAAGTTCAGTGCAAACTGCTTTATTTGATTTACATAATAATGTGCTGCTTTGCATCTCATTATTTTATAACATATATTGACTTAAACTAACATGCATTACTGTAAATAATACATGATTTTGCCAAATTAATATGTTCTAAGATGCAAATATTGTGCATTGTTTGTTTAACTCATGTTTGTAACTACTTCCATTGGTAGGCAACATTGATTTATGATGTTAACCTATGAATTAATGCAAATACAATCAATCTGATTGCATTAAAAAGTTCTAATGTGAGTTTTAAAAAAGCTATTAAAAGGAATATGTGAAATAAACCAAAAAGATGCCCTAAAATTTAGAATAAAGGCAAACTGAAAAATGTTTGGCCTGCGCTCATCCCTAGAGTGTAGCAAATGTTGCAAGCCTATGGTGACCACACTCACAACATTTCAATAAAATGCTTTTCTACAAAAAAATAGATAGTAGCCAAAAACAAAAATCATGATTTTCAGTATATCAATAGACAATCATGTACCATTACCCCCTCCTCATCATATAAGCTTCTTTCTACCTTTAATGCTCTCCTTCGCCATACCTTGAAGATGTAGAACTTTCTCTTGCATTTTAAGGTTTATTTTTCTTAAATTCCTGCCTAGAACTTAGACAAACCCTTATCTACCACTGTTCTGTCCCCTGACAGCCTGGCACTAGTTATAATGTGACCCTGAAATGTGTTAATGTCTTCACTGCTAGGATATATGTGTGAGCAATGCATTGTGTGTAATGTAGTTCACAGACAACGCAACCCACTTGCTTGTCTGAATAAGATCCATTACTACTGGTTGTGATGCTGCTTAGATCACTCCTCTGTCTCAGCCAAGCTTGGCTTCTTTGTTTACGTGCCAGCACTTCCTGGCCATTCTTGCTACCTCTGTCCTGAGAGGTCAGCCAGGTAAGACCTTTTCCTCCAATCAGGGGCTGCCCCCTAGAGCCGCCCTTGCCACGCGAGGGCAAGCTTTGTCCCTATTGGCCTTTCTACTCTTTCTTCTCTGAGTCTGTATGAGCTTCTAGCTCCGCCCCCCCCCCTGTCCATGAAGGGGACAGTATCCATTTTGCTCCAGGACAAAGCAATGATCCTGTTGTAGCTCTGGAAAAGCACTAGTCTTTTCATCCTGAAAACACCCTTCTAGAAGAGGGTACTGCACTCCCAAACACCTAACTCCGAGCTGCCTCTATCTGTGGAACTACTTTTCTTATCTCTGCAATGAGCTGATCCCACTTAAACTTCTACCTTCTCTTCACTGATACAGTTTATGAAACTACAGGGTTCCTTTGTGCTTATGAACATCTAACTGTGAGTAATCATCTATGTTATTCAATAAAGGAACTTCAGAAAAGAACAAGAGATTTAGGTGTGTTGATGTGCTAGGGGTTTATACTTCAAGCTATTGAGACTTATAGCTAAATAACTCTTAAGAAACAGCTATACAAGTCTCGAGAGACTTGACAACCACTTTAAAATATGAGCCAATATTTAGTGCTTTTAGTCTAGCAGACAAGCTTCCTTATCACTGGGACAATGGACATGCCTTCCAGAGCTCTGCAACTAAAGGTTTCCTCCTCGAACCTCATCCGAGTAGAGAGCAGTAAGACATTCTAGCTCAGTGGAAAGGATATTGATCTCCTCTTTCCCTTCAGAGAGACTAGAAAGCTGCTGTTTCTTCTTTGCTCTCTCATTGATAATGTCATCTAATGCATCATGGTGACACCTATACTGATTTAGGGAAAAGAACTGTGGTGGCATTTTTCATTCAAGTTCATGAAACTTGAATGAAAAATGCCAAAGTTAGAGTCAAGCATTAGAAAAACCCTATTGGGTTTAATGGGAGCAAAATGGACAACAGAATGAAATAACCTGAAAAACAAAATAAGCAAAATGATAGAAAAGGCCAATTGAAAGGAAATAAAATTAATTATTTTCTGTTCACATCTGTACAAAATAGTGCGAAAATGTGTTTCACCATCTAAGTGTGACATGCTACTACAGTAGCAGGGCGTTTCTTCACCAATCACACTCATGGTACAGATGAGATTGGCATGCCCATTTGTTTGTGAAGACTGCAGCATGAGATGGCTTTTGCTTCTAAGCATAGCATGTAAAGCCCATTAGCTTTACCACAGATTAAAATATTGAATTTTCCAATGCTAGAAGTTGTCCATAGGAGGAGAGTGTGTAATGTTCTTATGTTTTGTAAGGGTGCTGACCTCCAGAGTTTCTGCAAGAGCTGAGCTAACCTATATAATGTCTGCTTTTAGGTAGAGGTCACCTACAGGTCATATTCCACACTGATCCTACCTTCAGACTCCTCTCACAAGGATACTCGGCCCACACCTTTGGGTGGGCGGTGGCATAACAGCCCCTTAAATCCAAACATATGATCCATTTTTTGCAAAGTTTAGATAAGGCAGCAATGTCCCTTTTCTTTGTTTGCATAATTTAATAGTAGTGGTTGCCTTGCTTAGATTTTGCATTATGTTATTCAGTGAAATCATCACATAAAGGTATTCAGCAAGATTTAGTGAGAGAAATTTATGCAGAGCAATTTAACAGCATTGCTGCAGATCACACATCCATGGAAAAGAGAGTGATTAAAAAAGGTTTCGGTGTTAATCTGAAGATGTCAACTACTATGATATAACTTATTGAATGAAATCTTAGAAGGACTCTTATACTTGAGAGAATGAGACATGCTGATTACTAAAGAACCAGAAGGAAATGCACCTGTACACCTTAGAAGATTCTGAGAGATGTTTCACCTTGGGCTCATTTAAAGCTTACTTTTTCCACGTAGAAAATGAGTTAGTATAGACTGTCTGTCTTCTAATGCAGATATGCAGTGAAAGAAGAAGAACATATTGATGCTGGCCGATATTCAAAACTATTTAAACAGCAAGGAATGGCTCCTGGCCAGTTAGATAGCGTTATAGCGCCTAACCACGGATATTCATTTAGAGATAACTGGTTATCTCTGCTGAATATTCATGGTTAGTGCCTAGGTACTAACCAGCTATTTCACGTGACATAAATAGTGAGCCTATCTAAACGGACTTGGGAAAACTCCAAAATTCCAGGAATAACATGTATAGAATGTTTGTACGTTTGGGAAGCTTGCCAGGTGCCCTTGGCCTGGATTGGCCGCTCTCGTGGACAGGATGCTGGGCTCGATGGACCCTTGGTCTTTTCCCAGTATGGCATTACTTATGTACTTATGTACTTATGTTTAACCACTAAGGGCCCTGTTTGCTAAGGCACATTAGCGTTTTTAATGTGCCTACAATTTAGCGCACGCACCATGTAGGTGCCTATAGGGATATTGAAGGCGCATTCACGGTTAATGCGCGTACATGGTTTACACACTCTAAAAACACTAACACGTCTATAATGCAGCTTAGTAAATAGGGCCCTAAGCACTTTACTGGTTAGCACCGAGTATCAACTTAACCTGTTGTCGAGGTCATAAATGAAACTGGATATTCAATGACAGTTACTGGAAATGACTCGGCATTGAATATCTGCTCTGATTGCCGGCATTGGGCAGTCACCACACAGCCTGATACCGGTTGAATATCAGTTAGATGGTACATATGTTCAGCTGCTGTGGATAGGGCTCTTTAATCTGATATTGCAAAGTCTACCTCAAAATGAAATAAAGTCTTTGGGAAAAATTACCTGTGATGGCAGAGCAATTTATGTTATTTGAAGAGTAAATTGTGAAAGCTATAACCAAGATGTTTTTAATTAGTCGGTTTAAACTTTATGCAAACATTTCAGGCCCTTGGGTCCACCTAGAGAATCCAAACTACACAAAATTAATATGAAAAATCTCTGAATGACTTAATATCTGCTTAAGTTCATAGTCATTGAATTCTGAAAACAATCCCTCAAAACTCTTCCCAATCAGGAGTATTGATATCAATAACTGTAAATATAAATAGAAAAAAATATTTTTCAAGAAAGAATTAAATATTTAAAAAATCCTCTTATTTAAGTAAGTATATGTTATACAAATCAGCAAAGCTTCCCTAATAAGGAAAAAAAGAGCAACTTCATGCTTTAGAAGTTAGGACATACACTTTGACTGAAGTGATCTAAAATCCAATAATAATTTTAGTCACTCTAATCTATCATCCCTTTGAGTCAGACACTGACTCATCAAGGGTGAAATTCAATTGTCAATATTAGAGTTGAAGCTTAATTTTTAAACATTAGGAGAAAAAACAACTTCACACATATCCATCCTCCAATTAGTTTTACAATTTTCTTTTCATTAACTGGTCTGTTATGGAAGCACCATATCAGGGGACATATGCACCTAACAGGCTCATTTTCGAAACAGAAGGATGCCCATCTTTCGACACAAATCGGAAGATGGGCGTCCTTCTCACAGGGTCATCCAAATCGGTATAATCGAAAGCTGATTTTGGACGTCCCAAACTGCTTTCCGTTGCAGGGACAAACGAAGTTCCCAGGGGCATGTCGGAGGTGTAGCGAAGGCAGGACTTGGGCACATGGACGTCCTCGACCCATAATGGAAAAAAAAAGTGTGTCCCTGATGAGCACTTGAATGACTTTACCTGGTCCTGTTTTTCTTATCACCAAGTCACAAAAAGGTGCCTGAACTGACCAGATGACCACCGGAGGGAATCAGGGATGACCTCCCCTTGCTCCCCCAGTGGTCACTAACCCCCTCCCACCCTAAAAAAATATCTTTTAAAATATTTTGTGCCACCCTCTATGCCAGCCTCAAATGTCATACTCAGGTCCATGACAGCAGTATGCAGGTCTCTGGAGCAGTTTTAGTGGGTACTGCAGTTCACTTCAGGCAGGCAGACCCAGGCCCATCCCCCCTACTTGTTACACTTGTGGTGGTAAATGTGAGCCCACCACAAACCCACTGTACCCACATGTAGGTGCCCCCCTTCAACCGTAAGGGCTATGGTAGTGGTGTATAGTTGTGGGTAGTAGGCTTTGGGGGGAGGGGGTTGGGGGGCTCAGCACACATGATAAGGGAGCTATGTACCTGGGAGCAATTTCTGAAGTCCACTGCAGTGCCCCCTAGGGTGCCCAGTTGGTGTCCTGGCATGTGAGGGGGACCAGTGCACTACGAATGCTGGCTCCTTCCATGACCAAAGGGCTTGCATTTGGTCGTTTCTGAGATGTGCGTCCTTGGTTTCCATTATCGCCGAAAATCAGAAATGACCAAGTCTAGGGACGACCATCTCTAAGGATGACCCAAATTTCAAGATTTGGGCATCCCCGACTGTATTATCGAAACAAAAGATGGTTGTCCATCTTGTTTCGATAATACGGGTTTCCCCGCCCCTCCATCGGGATGTTTTGCGAGGACGTCCTCAGCAAAACCTGAGCATCCCTTTCGATTATGTCTCTCCACGTGTCCCAACTTTGAAAAGAAGATTTGAATTAAGCCTAAAACTTATCGGTACCATTCTTCTGTCACAAAGGAGCAACTATTGACAAGTCCCAAATATGGCTTCTGGTACAATAGGATGGTAACTTGAGAAACTAATAAATAACCAGTGGAATGAAGACTCCAAGCCCCTTGGAGGGGGGTAAAGCAGCACCAAAAAAAGATCTCTGTCTTTTTAAGAATAGAAAGCAGGTCTTTATGTTATCTACAGTATATCAACTCTCATCACATTTGTTGAACCTTTAGGGGTTGATTTTCCCATTTGAAAGCAATTGATTTGATAGTATATTATAGTTTATCTGATAACCTTTTCATACTTTGTTTCAGAAATTGGAGGTTAAGATTTCTCTGTTTTCCATTTCAATATAATAAAGGCATTATATTCATCAGATTTTAGTTTCTAAGGAAGCTCCTTTTACTAAGCCACAATAGTGATTCCAGCAGGGCAAATGTGATGAAGCCCATAGTAACTGAATGGGCTTCATCGCATTGGCCATGCCAGGAATCACTACCATGTCTTAGTAAAAGGAGCCCTTAATTTTTTCCCCATTGATATGTATATCTGAGAAACTTCATAAAAATTTCCCATTCATTATAATTTAATGCTTTCTCTAATAAATGTTGTGCCTTGTTTTAATATAGGCCCTTTTATTAAATTGCATTAAGAACTTAACACCCACTGTATGCCACATTAACTGCTAAACCAGAGCTGTGTTAAAGGGTGCAGTATTTTTGCAGTTAACATGAAGTAAAACAGGTGTCAGCCTCTGGACTTATTTTGGGGATGTCATAACATGGTTGAGCCGCTCTCAGGTCCAGATTTAGGTAGAAGCGATAGAGTTGGAGGTAGCCTGGTTTCAGTGGCAAATGCAGGGAAGTGGAATTGGTGCCTAGGTGATAGAAGGCATGGAGAGTGTTGGAAATGTGAGGCCAGCTGCAGGACCAGTCTTAACAATTGCGGGGCCCAGTTCAGACCAGTTCAGGTGCCCCACCCCTGCCCCACCTAACCCCACCCCTTGTTGACAAGATGTGATTTAAACATTTTTTTTATTTCAAATAAAGACAAATCAAGCAAAACATGTACAGAAAAACTAATTCAAATATGCACAATGCTATCATAGAAAACCTTTGAGTTTAAAAAGCAAAACCATGTGCATGTACTGTAAGGACTGGATAAATGAATTAAAACAAATCCCCTTAATATGTAATATTTGGTAGCAATAATGAAACAGTGATTGCATAGTTACATAACAAGCAGTCTGAGTCAACAGATTTATTTTCCACTAACATAATTAACTTTCTATGAACTTGGTTGCTAATAGTGTGCTGAACTAGACAATGTTGGCACATTTAGACTGATTCTGGATAGTTCTGCATGAAGGAAACCCTTCCCTCATTAATCAATACCTTCTCTGTAAAATAGTAATAATAATAATAAAAAAGGAAAGTGCATTTTTATAATATACCACTGCATTCCACAAAGCAAAAGGAGCAAGTTCCCAAATGCCAACTTTTCTTTCTTTTGATGTAGGCACAGGAAAAAAATATTTAAATGCTCCCAGGTTTCAATCTAATTCATGTTTAATGTGGGATAAAATGTCATAAATAAGTAAATAAATAGATGGATAGAAACTCTGAATACTGAACACCTAATTCTCATAACAAGATGTCTGTTTAGTGGCCCTTTACCAGGAGAAAAAAGATCTTTGCACAAATATAATAATACTAGGGTGTCCCTTTAAGCAGCCCCTTCAAATGACACAGATATTACCTTGATTTCTTTTATAGTATCCTCCCCTCCTGTCCCTTTAACCAGTCCCTTCAAACAACACAGATATTACCTTGATTTTTTTTTACAGTACCCTATCCTCCCCTTCCCTCCCTCCCTCCCTCCTACCCACCTATCCCAGACCTCCTTCCCACTCCCCCGAGCTGCAGGGTGCCCTCGTGGTCTGCGATCTGACTCCTTGTGTCCCCTCCCCTGAGCAGAAGTGCGCCCTCCCACCACATACCTGAAGCTGCCCTGGTGGTCTAGCAGAGTCTTCAGGGCAGGAAAGATCTCTAGTCTTTCCTGCCCGCTGCCAGCGTTGACTCTCTCACTGCTGCATTTTCTTCAAAATGGCTGCCGAGATGTTCCAATGGCAGCCTCGCAAGACTTCAACTTTGAACTTCCTAATGCAGAGTTAATGTGGGACCACATACCACCTTCTGAATAGGGGGTGCTAAATGCTTCTGTGTTAATTGGAACAGGTATCACATATTAATCTGAATATTAATGCACAACGTGCACTAAAAAAGAAATGAGAACATCCCCAATAGATACCACACTACCCCCCCCCCCCCCCCCATTTACAAAGCTGTTGGTGTGGTAATGCTGACATAGCTATTTACTTTGAAAGGGCTATGTCGGCATTGCCACCCAGCAATATAAACAGGGTGGGGGTAAATTTGCACCTACCCCATGGTTAAGCTGTGATAACTGCAAATTTTATTGAGAGTTAGTAAAGTGCCCCTAAATGTATTGTGGGCTTTTTGCCTATTATACTTTGAACCTGAATTCTAATTGGATCATTCTATAGTGACTGGTGGCTGCCAGGTTTGCAAGGTTTTAATATATTTGTCTTAGTTGTTTATGATTGAATAATAATTTCATATGTTTTATTGTTTGTCACCTAGAACAGCTAGAGAGGGATTGGTTATAAATTCCTGTAAGTTAATAAAATAAATAATAAACAGTCCTTAATCTCATCTTCCATGCTGATAGCAGTAGTTATCTTTAAGGATGTCCTGAAATTTGCCTCCTTTATAGATTAACTTCATTACCACAATTTTTAGATAAAGTTATATATAAGTATTGCCACACTGGGACAGACCAAAGGTCCATCAAGCCCAGCATCCTGTTTCCAACAGTGGCCAATCCAGGTCAAAAATACCTGGCAAGATCCCAAAAAAGTTCAATATATTTTATGCTGCTTATCCCAGAAATAAGCAGTTGATTTTCCCCATCATTTTAATAATGATCTTTGGACTTTTCCTTTAGAAAGCCGTCCAAACCTTTTTAAAACCCCGCTAAGCTAACTGCCTTTACCACATTCTCTGGCAACGAATTCCAGAGTTTAATTACACGTTGAGTGAAAAAAAACTTTCTCTGATTTGTTTTCAATTTACTACTTTGTAACTTCATCGCATGCCCCCTAGTCCTAGTATTTTTGGAAAAAGTGAAATAATAATTCACGTCTACCCGTTCCACTCCATTATTTTATATACCTCTATCATATCTCCCCTTAGCCGTCTTTTCTCCAAGCTGAAGAGCCCTAGATGCTTCAGCCTTTCCTCATAGGGAAGTTGTCCCATCCCCTTTATCATTTTTGTTGCCCTTCATTCTGAGAAGTTCTGAGAGAAGAGGACATTTCTGTGGGTAAGTGACATTACATAAACATAGTAAACGTAGTAGATGACGGCAAAAAAAGACCTGCACGGTCCATCCAGTCTGCCCAGGAAGATAAATTCATATGTGCTACTTTTTTATTTGTACTGTCCTCTTCAGTGCACAGACCGTATAAGTCTGGCCAGCCCTATCCCCGCCTCCCAACCACCAACCCCGCCTCCCAACCACCAGCTCTGGCACAGACCCTATAAGTCTGCCCAGCACTATCCTCGCCTCCCAACTACCAGTCCCGCCTTCCACCACCAGCTCTGGCACAGACCAATAAGACTGCCCAGCACTATCCCTGCCTCTCACCACCAGCTCTGGCACAGACCGTATAAGTCTGCCCAGCACTATCCCCGCCGCCCAACCACCAGCCCTGGCACAGACCGTATAAGTCTGCCCAGCACTAGTCCCGCCTCCCAACCACCAGCCCCAGCACAGACCGTATAAGTGTGCCCAGCACTAGCCCTGCCTCCCAACCACCAGCTCTGCCACCCATTCTAGGCTAAGCTCCTGAGGATCCCTTCCTTCTGCACAGGATTCCTTTATGTTTATCCCACGCATGTTTGAATTCCATTACCGTTTCCATCTCCACCACCTCCCGCGGGAGGGCATTCCAAGCACCCACCACCCTCTCCATGAAAAAATACTTCCTGACATTCTTCTTGAGTCTGCCCCCCTTCAATCTCATTTCATGCCCTCTCGTTCTACCGCATTCCCATCTCCAGAAAAGGTTTGTTTGCGGATTAATACCTTTCAAATATTTGAACATCTGTATAATATCACCCCTGTTTCTTCTTTCCTCCAGGGTATACATGTTCAAGTCCGCAAGTCTCTCCTCATAAGTCTTGTAACGCAAATCCCATACCATCCTCGTAGCTTTTCTTTGCACCGCTTCAATTCTTTTTACATCCTTAGCAAGATACAGCCTCCAAAACTGAACACAATACTCCAGGTGGGGCCTCACCAACGACTTGTACAGGGGCATCAACACCTCTTTTCTTCTGCTGGTCACACCTCTCTCTATATAGCCTAGTAACCTTCTAGCTACGGCCACCGCCTTGTCACACTATTTCATCGCCTTCAGATCCTCAGATACTATCACCCCAAGATCCCTCTCTCCATCCATACCTAGCAGACTCTAACCGCCTAACACATACACCTCTCTTGGATTTCTACTCCCTAAGTGCATCACTTTGCATTTCTTTGCATTGAATTTTAATTGCCAAACCTTAGACCATTCTTCTAGCTTTTTCAGATCCTTTTTCATGTTTTCCACTCCCTCCGGGGTGTCCACTGTGTTACAAATCTTAGTATCATCCACAAATAGGCAAACTTTACCTTCTAACCCTTCGGCAATGTCACTCACAAATATATTGAACAGAATCGGCCCCAGCACCAATCCCTGAGGCACTCCACTACTCACCTTTCCCTCTTCCGAGCGAACTCCATTTACCACCACCCTCTGGCGCCTGTCCGTCAACCAGTTCCTAATCCAGTTCACCACTTTGGGTCCTATCTTCAGCCCATCCAGTTTATTTAAGAGCCTCCTGTGGGGAACCGTGTCAAAAGCCTTGCTGAAATCTAAGTAGAATTCAATAAGATTCGTTTGGCACGATTTCCCTTTGGTAAAACCATGTTGTCTCGGATCTTGCAACTCATTTTCTTCCAGGAAATTCACTATCCTTTCCTTCAGCATCGCTTCCATTACTTTTCCAATCGAAGTGATGCTTCGAAGTGAGGCTTACCGGCCATTATTTTATTATGAGCTTGGTAACTTAAAGATTAGGGTTTAAAAGAGGAATTGTAGGATATTGATAAACACAGTTAGAATTTTAAAATAAAAAGAGCACGCAAACTTGAATAAGTAGCCTGGTTAAAGTCTAGATAACGTTTTCTGCTATTATTACTTGTTCCTTAAACAACCACAGTTCCAATCTTATCTGTTTAGCTAGTTTTCTTTTTTGCTTTTTCCTGCAGTGGTGGTGGTTTTTAGCATATATCATCTGTTTGTTTCTTATTCTCCTTCCTTCTAATGTCTGTCCATAAAGCCTCTCTCATTAAATTTTCTCCAATATCCTTACTAGAGATAGAAGGTAATTCAAGCTTGATATATAGATAGATCCTTCCTTCTTCTCTGTGCATTTCTCTTCTCTTTATCACCTCACTGAGATCATTACAAATGAAAATCTTAGACCCTATGTAATAAACCTGGCAAATAATTCTAACTCTTTGAAAGATACATTCCTTATCCTTGATTTTCAGTAGAATCAGCATAATAGCTCTTGAATTTGACCTTCCTTCAGCTGCAGACTAAGAGACATGTTAGTTCACTATATCCTCAGTGCTTTGGTTCCCTCTGAAATTGAATTTATTAACATAATATTTTCACCTCCATTTATTAATTTTATCCAGAATTCTTAGATTAGTCCTCTAACTAATGTTTGTATTCATATTGCTAATCTGTAAACCAGGTTAAAGCAGCTATCAGAACTTATTTCAGGGATAAGCAGCATAAAATCTGTTTTACTCTTTTGGGATCTTGCCAGATATTTTTGACCTGGATTGGCTACTGTTAGATACAGGATACTGGGCTTGATGGGCCTTTATTCTGTTCCTGTATGGTAACGCTTATGTTCTTATGTTCTAATGCACATGAGCTTTGCACTTGCTGTATCTTAAGTTTTGCATTTAAGATATGGTAAATGCAAAACAGTACTACAAATAGTAAACATGTTCACTAGTGCACATTAATTTATCAGTTAGTGTGTGTTAAATCAATTTAGCACACACTAACCCCTCCCCTTGTATACTAAACTGCACTAGCGACTGCTGTATGCTAATGCCGACACAGCCCATTCACTTTGAATGGGCTGTGTCAGCATTTCCGCACGACAGCTTCTAGGGAGGCTTAGTAAATGGGGGGGGGGGGGGTAAAATGTTTAAGGTCATAAAGATAGGGCTGCTATTTATGTTATCTTATTTATGCACTAACACTGACTGGCATTTCTTCTCACAATATGTCTCATAAAATCTCGACAGAGGTACCCTGTTTCACTTGGTGATACTTCAGGGGAAATAAGGGAACATTCCTCCACTCTGCATTCAGTCCAAGATGGCCACGAACCTCAACAAGCTGCCCACTTTTCAAGCATTGCTCCACCACCACTTATCATTAAATTTCAGCATTTTTTCCCCAGTGTTGATACCTAGTATGAACAAGCCAGTCTTGAACCTGAGACTTTCAGGCTGGATGGCAGCTATCTTCCAGGAAAAGCAATTCTACCTCTTGAAAACCTGCTAAGCCTCCCCTGTTTTATCTATCCTCCTTTACTCCCTCCTTACAGTCAGTTCAGATATCTGTGCTCATGAAGAGCTAGCTAAATTAAAAGTAAACAAACAGTAGAGCTTGACGGGTGGATGTGGTTCTTCTTAATAAAACCTCAAGTAAGAAATGGCTAGAAACTACAGGCCAGTAAATTTGACTTAGCACTTAGTAACTTCATGGAATTGCTGTTAAAAGAGAGGAAAGTGCAATTTCTTCAGACCAGTATGTTACAGAATTTGAGGCAGAGGTAGGTCTTGTCATATTAATCTCATCAATTTCTTTTCCTGAGTCACCAGGGTGTTGGATGTCAGTTGGGTACAGAACTTCAAGTATTCTATAACATCACGTCTAATTTCTGGGAATGCCCGAAGTAAAGGGTGTTTCCAGAAATTAGCCTTATCCATTATCTCCCCTTATCCATTTAGGCCATGCTTTACTTGACATATATATTAGGCACAGAGAGGGAGATTCTATATATGGCGCCTAAAAAATTGGCTCTGAAATCAGTGTTGACTAAGTGTATTCTATAATCAGCATCTAGATTTAGGCGCAGATTATAGAATATGCTTAGTTGATATTTCAGCACCTAAATCTACATGCATCCATTTGCACCAACAAAAATGTGGCGTAAATCCCAGCATGTAGATTTAGGCACACAGGGCCATATTCTATAAGCAGGTGCATAAATTTCAGAATGCCCACAAAACACCCATTTCCCTGCCCATAACCATGCTAATTTTGGTTCGGATCTCTAGGCGCGCTATACAGAATCTGGGGGACAGCAGGTGTATTCTATAATAATGTGCATAGATTTTAGAAAAGCCCATTTCACACCCATAACCACACCCCCCTTTCAACTCTGCAACTTGGAATTTATGCACACCATGTTACAGAATACACTTAGGGGGCCCTTTTACTAAGATGCGTAAATATCTACGCGCGCTCAACACACGCCCAAATGGAGTTACTGCCTGAATACCACATGGCACTTTTGGTAATTTCATTTTTTGCACACATCCGATACGCGTGTCTGAAAAACATTTTTTTATTTTCCGGCACGCTTAACGGATGCACACCAAGCGGCATTTGGCACACGCAGGTCATTACTGCCCGGTTACCATGTGAGTCTTTACCGCTAGGTCAATGGTTGGTGGTAAGCTCTCAGACTCAAAATGGACGCACGGCAATTTTCATTTTGCCACACATCCATTTTCGGCAAAAAAAGGCCTTTTTTACAGGCACGCTAAAACATGGATCGGCGCACACCCAAAACCCACACCTATACTACCGCAAGCCATTTATTTATCAGCGCATCTTTGTAAAAAGACCCCTTAGTGATTTGAGCGCGTAAATCTTAACTAATGCCAGTTAGTGCTAATAATTGCTTGCTAACATCCAAATGACAGCGCTGATTAGCTAACTTACAAATTAAGTTATTCACATTGCTATAGAATGTGCTTTTATTTCTATGCAACAATTAAGGCATGATTTATGGAATTTGGGGTTATGTACATACAGTGCAATCATAATAAAATTTGTGAATGAAAAAAAATGAACATGAAAAAATTTGGGGTGCCCATCCCTATTAACAACAGCAGTGTATTAGGCCTAAGGCAAACAAAAGCAACAATTCTAAGAAGAACACAGCTGACGCAATAGGAAACCTCTCCTTTGCCTTGCGCAGCTAAACTCTTCATCGTCTATCTTCTGTACTAGAGACAGGAGATCTAGAAGACTGGCCCAACTTGTTGTGGAAGAGCAATGACTCCACTATATCTTCCTTTCTGTCAGGAGGAAGAGATAGTAAGCTTTAGAGCAAAGAAAAGAAGGGGAGTGAGTACGTGCAGGAGCAAAGAAAAAATTAAGGGGCCCCTTTCACTAAGCCGCATAAGCGTTTGTGCACGGCTACTACATGGCACTTGCAGTAATTTCATCTTTTGTGCACATTGAATATGCACAACTAAAAAATATTTTTATTTTCGGAGCCGCATATTGGGTGTACGCCAAGTGCCATTTGGCACGCGTAGGTTGTTACTGCCTGGATACCGCGTGAAGCTTTACTGCTAGGTCAATGTCTGGCGGTAAGGTCGCAGACCCAAAATGGATGCGTGGCAATTTTGATGTTGCTGTACATCCTTTTTCAGCAAAAACTTTTAAAAAGGCCTTTCTTACAGGCGCGCTAAAAAATAGGATGGCGCTCGCACAAAACCTGCGCCTACACTACTGTTAGCCATTTTTCAGCACTCCTTAGTAAAAGGACCCCTAAGTAAATAAATACAGGTAAAAGAGATAAAGGTAAGCCATAAATGGAGATAGTGAACAGGTGGGCATTCTCCATAGGAAGTGCTGGACCATCAAGTGATTGTCTTGCTGGCTTGCTTATAGCTGGTCTTTAATCATGGACACACCCCATGTTGGCCCAATTGGGATCTTTCTCTCTCCTGATACTAATAGAATAACCATTCATTGCTGTAAGACTTTAGTTTTCACTCCAGAGGATTTGGGGTTGGGTCTCCAACAAATTTGACTTCAAGATATGTAGCTAGCTTGTTTTCAAAGATTTTGATCTAGTTTCCTTTGAAATTGACCTATTTCTTTCCACTCAGATTATAAAACTTGATTGCTTTTACCTAGCTTGCTCTTTTTAGAGAGCTGATGTTAAAAAGCAGTTTTATATAGGCAAGGTGAACTAGGAATGGAGGAGTGGCCTAGTGTTTAGAGCACTGCTCTTGATGTTCAGAGGTGGCCGGTTGAAATCCCACTCTGCTCCTTCTGATCTTGGGCAAGTCACTTAACCTTTCATTACCTCAGGTACAAAATTAGGTTTTGAGCCAGTATACCTGAATGTAACTCACCTTGAGCTACTACTGAAAAAGGTGTGAACTAAATGCAAGTAAATAATAATATATCTACCTATGCATGTAAGTAAATCTTAGAAGAATAGTACTAGGTGTTGGCATAACTATCAATGCAAGCTGATGAAAAACAAATTAATTGCAAAATGTATATGTTGTACATCAGTAATCACACTGCCCAGTTTGACCTTGAATAAAAAATAGATGTGCTAGACATGACCGAACAGTAATCTTGTGTGAATATGATTACTTAATACCAGTGAAATAAAAAGACAAAGGAAAATCACTTTTTGAAAGACAAATCTTCAAATATTAGCCAGTCAGTGAAGAGAAATGAGTAGAACTTAATCACTGAATATGTTACAGTTTTGATCTATAGGCAGAAATATGTTTTTTCAACCTTTAATGCCAATATTACGTTTTTAACAGAAGTCTAAAGTACCCTGGTTTCAAATTCAGGCATTGTAAAAACATTTTAAAATATACTGCAGTGTGTGAAGACAAAATGCCCTCAGGTGATTAGGAAATCTAAATGAGATTTTAATGCTAATAAGTACTAACTGACCTTTTCCATTAACTTGCAAATACATCTCCCGTAGACAATGAACCTATAGTACACTGCTAATAGGTCAAGTGGACAAGCGGCTAGTATCTTAGAATTAATTAACAGTCATCCATTAAATGATGTACTTTCAGACAGAAAATCCTGAACAATTTTTAAGGTCAGCCGGAAAATGTAAACAATGCAGTCTGCTATGGGAGATTGAAAGAAAATGCTAAAATATAATTATGATCTGGAAGCACTCAATGTTACATTTTCTTTGGAATAAGAATTAGTTTATTTTAATGAGTTGAGTTTCAGAAAGCATTCTATACCATTTAACAAAAGAATTCAATCTAACTATATTGCTCATTTCTCATATCCTTATAAACTATTAAGGATGCACATTCATTATTGTACATTTGATAGATTAGGGGACCTTAAAAAACATTTAAGAGGGAATTTGCTAAGCTGTAGTGAAATCTCAAAGTTTACCACAACATACTTTACCATAGGAGTCACCAGATTAGCAACTCCCATGGTAAAGGAAAAATAAATTGTGATTAACCTCACAAACTGCATTATTCTGCTCCTCAGGAACATTGAGTGGCTAATGTATGGTCCAGTGATCCAGGAGATGACATCTTAAAGAGGCTGGAGCTGTAGTAATATGAAGCCTGGTCTGATGGTTCCCTCTACACCCAACAAGATCTCCTCTAAGATAGATACCCCCTGAAAACACATTCCATCCCTCCACTTGAATCCTCAGTCTAAGATCCTCAACCCCTGAAGACCTTCTAACATTCACAGTGAACCCCCCCCCCTTCCCAAAGAGGATAGAAAGCTCCACTTTTACCCCGTAGTCATGCCAAGTTACATCAAACTTGCTCCAGTTTGGTGGGATGGTTCAGAGGGATGGTTCAGAGTCACTAACCTCGTACACTTGATCTGAATCAAATGCAGGAGGTCAGTGACTCTGAACCACCCCACCAAAATGGAGCAAGCTTGATGTAACTGGCCACGACTACTAGGTAAAAGTAGAGCTTCTATCCTTTTCAGAAAAGGGGAGGGGGGGTCAGATTTGCCTTACTCAGGCAGGATATTACCTGTTTTGAGTCCTTAAAAGCTGTCAAACGTTCAGTGGTTTGTTTGTTTTTTTTGTAAACATCTCCTCTGCACTTTGGGCTACCAGTACATACACTTGTTGTTGATCTGGAGGGGCATAATCGAAAGGGGCGGCCAAGTTTTCCTGAGGATGTTCTCGCAGGATGTCCCAGCGAAGGGGTGGGGAAACCCGTATTATCAAAATAAGATGGGCGTCCATCTTTCATTTCGATAATACAGTCGGGGACGCCCAAATCACGAAATTTAGGTCGACCTTAGAGATGGTCATCCCCGATTTTCGGCGATAATGGAAACCGAGGATGCCCATCTCAGAACGACCAAATCCAAGCCTTTTGGTTGTGGGAGGAGCCAGTATTCATAGTGCACTGGTCCCCCTGACATGCCAGGACACCAACCAAGCACCCTAGGGGGCACTGCAGTGGACTTCAGAAATTGCTCCCAGGTGCACATCTCCCTTACCTTGTGTGCTGAGACCCCCAAACCCACCCAAAACCCACTCCCCACAACTGTACACCACTACCATAGCCCTAAGGAGTGAAGGGGGGCACCTACATGTGGGTACAATGGGTTTCTGGTGGGTTTAAAAGGGCTCACATTTACCAACACAAGTGTAACAGGTAGGGAGGGGGATGGGCCTGGGTCTGCCTGCCTGAAGTGCACTGCACCCATTGAAACTGCTCCAGGGACCTGCATACTGCTGTCATGGAGCTGGGTATGACATTTCAGGCTGGCATAGAGACTGGCAAAAAATATTGTAAAAGTTTTTTTTTAGGGTGGGAGGGGGTTAGTGACCACTGGGGGGAGTTAGGGGAGGTCATCCCCGATTCCCTCCGGTGGTCATTTGGTCAGTTCGGGCACCTTTTTGAGGCTTGGTTGTAACAAAAAATGGACCAAGTAAAGTCGCCCAAGTGCTCGTCAGGGACGCCCTTCTTTTTTCCATTATCGGTCGAGAACGCCCATGTGTTAAGCACACCCCAGTCCCGCCTTCACTACACTTCCAACACGCCCCCGTGAACTTTGGTCATCCCTGCGATGAAAAGCAGTTGAGGACGCCCAAAATCGGCTTTCAATTATGCCGATTTGGGCGACTCTGGGAGGACGCCCATCTCCCAATTTGTGTCGAAAGATAGGCTCCCTTCTCTTTCGAAAATAAGCCTGCTGGTGGGTTAAATAATCCTTTTCTTTCAGTTGATTCCCTTTGAAGCAGTGCAATAACATATCTGTGATCTCTGTGTATCTTATTTGAAAAAAAAAAGTCCTGGGAACTCTGTTTATTGACAACATCTATCTGCTGTTGAAGAAGAACTGCGACCAAGAATGGAAGCCAGAGGTGAAATTGTGAGACAGATTATAACCAATACCATGGTGATCCCACAAGATAAGATGATTCCTGATTTTTGTGGTTTTCCAACAAATGCTGAAGATTTGTCAGTTGAAGAATGGGTCGAGAAGGCTAGAATAGTGCTGAAGATTTTGAAAATGCTTCCTGAAGATCAAGTGAATGTGGCGAGAGATCACCTCAAGGGGCTGTCAGCAGAAAAAGTGAAATATTCTCTCCTAGAAATTGTTTGGTGGAAGCAATTTTAAACATTTTGATTCAAGTGTACGGTGACAAAGTGGCTCTAGAGTTGAGAATTCAAGAGTTCAAGAACAGGAAACAGGAAGATCAAGAGACTATACATGTGTATAGATATAAACTCCAGGAAAAGTTAGAAGCAATTTTAAAAAGAGACTAGCGAAGAATTAGTTCTCTTGAGGAAAAACTAAAGGAATAGTTTATTCTAGGGTTACGTGATGAATTGTTCAAAAGGGAAATAACAAAGCGTAATGAGGATAACCTGGGTATGGCTTTTACTTATTTTCTTACAAGCGGCAATCTATTGGGCCGGTGAGGACCGAGTATCTGTAAATTTTGACTCCAGGAAGATTCTGCAACGGCTGAGTGAAAGTGCCGGAGATCACTGTGGGGCCGAAGATTCAACAGCAAATGGAAATGATTGGACAATTGACAAGATTAGTAACTCAAATGAGCGAAAGGCAGGAGCAGGAATGGGAGCGACAACGGAGAGAGTGAGGCTGAAGAGAGTATATGGGTCAGAGAGATAATTTTGGTCCATCATCTGGCACTGGAACATCCGGATTTTGGGAGCGAAGATCATCTAGAGCATCTACAGGAGAAATGATCTGTTTCAAATGTCATAAACCTGGTTATATAGCTAAAAATTGCCAGAGTGAGAGGATTCCCAGAGCATATTCAGATAGTGGTATAAAAGTCTGAGAGAATTCAGTGCACCAAGTACAAGCACGGAAAGTTCATCATGAAGAAACCAAGCCAGTGAGGCGGGGATTATGCGAGAAAGGGAATTGAAAGCTCCAGTGCAGGGACAAATGATGGGAGACAACACTGAGGAGGAAGAGTCAAATTATAGGTCAAATCTAGGCTTTGCAGGCCCACCTCAGAAAAAAAAACTATTCTGAAAGAAAATTTTAATTTCCCTTCTTCTGTGACCTCACCCTCACCTTTCACAGGGCTCCTGTCACAGTTCCAAACACTTTCACACTTTTTCCAAGCACTGCTCAATAGTGACAAATATAAAATTATGTGTCTCTTAAGAAAATTATTTTTAAAGTGAACACCAGTGTTTTCTTAAACCCTGGCTGGGCAGCTCAAAAATTGAGCCCCCACCTTCAGTTTAGGCCTAGTTGCATCCCTGGAGCATTACTGCATTACTGAGCATGAGCGAAAAAACACGCATGCTCCAGGAATGTGCCTAGGCTGAAACCGGCCATTTTCTTAGCTGTTCCAGTCCTGAGAAACTCATTCCCGGACTTTACAGCAACACAGATGGTCGCGCCTGAGGCATCCTCCACACCGGAGACCCCAAAATGCCTCCGGAGCCCACTGGCATTCGCCCACTGGCCACCAATGTGGCTATTAGGCACCAGAAACTCCTGAAGGATGCCATAGATGGCCTGCAAATGGAACATCCAGCTCCAAGATCCCCCCTCCCAGGTAATAAAAAATTGATTAACCCCTTAGGGGGTTACATTAGGCGCTCCTTAGACCTACCTCAGGCAATTCCTGGTGGTCTAAGACAATGGTTTTCAACCCAGTCCTCAGGGACCACCTGGCCAGTCAGGTTTTCAGGAATCCACAATGAATATGCATGAGATAAATTTACAATCACTGCCTTCTTGGCATGCAAATCTTTCTCATGCATATTCATTATGAATATCCTGAAAACCTGACTGGACGTGTAGTCCCTGAGGACTGGGTTGAATACCATTAGTCTAAGAGATATGGAACAGAAGCGATCCCCAAGCTTTCATGTTAACTGGTGCAATCCTCATTCACTTCTGCCCCTGATTGCACTGGGTTCAAATGGCACCCATGACCCTTAGTGGTAGATTTATGGTACTATTGCTAAGAAGTCAATATGTCATATAGCAGTCTTTTTCCCTTTTATACTACTATTACTACTACTTCTTATATTCTATAGCACTACTAGATGTACAGAGCGCTGTACTCAAAACTTGTAACAGACAGTGCATGTTTGACAGAGCTTACAATCTATTCAAGGCAGGCAAACAGGACAAATAAGGAATTAGGGAGCTATTTATTATGGGTATGATTAAAATAAATATGGGTACAGAACAGTTGAATATGGGGTTTAGAGATAAAAGCAGCCTCAAAAAGGTGGACTTTTAGCTTAGATTTGAATAGGGTCAGAGACAGAGCACAACAAGATAAAAAGAACAAAGTCTGGAGTTGGCAGTGGAAGATATGGGTACAGATAAGAGTGACTTACCAAATATACAGAGTTCACATTGAGGGATGTAGAGACATATAAGAAAGGAGAGATACCGAGGAGCTACAGAATGAATGCACTTGAAAGTCAGTAAGAGGAGTTTGAACTGTATATAGAAATAGGGAGCCAATGAAGTGACTTGAAGAGAAGGGTTATGTGAATGTAGCAACACTGGTGGAAGAAAAGTTATGCAGAAGAAATTTGAACAGATTGAAAGGGAAAGAGGTGGTTTAGTGGGAGCCCTGTAAGAAGCAAATTACAGTAATCTAAGCGTGAGGTGATAAAAACTGTGGATAAAAGTTTTGGTAGTGTGCTCAGAAAGGATGAGACATTTTGGTGATGCTACAGAATAGCAAATTACAGGGTTTAGCAGTCTGCTGGATATGTAAAGAGAGGAGTCAAAGATGACCACAAGGTTTAAAGCTGATGAGACAGGGAGAATAAGAATGTATCCGGAAAAATAGAGGAAGAGGATAGGTGTGTTTAGAGAGAAAGATAAGAAACTCAGTCTTGGCCATGTTCATTTTCAGATGGTGCTGAGACATTCAGGCAGTTATGTCACACAAGCAGACTTCCTCCTGGATTTCTGCAGAAATTTCTGGTGTGAAAAGGTAGATTTGGAAGTAATCAATGTAAAAATGATACTGAAAACCATTGGAGAAAATCAGAGCATGAAGGTAATAATTATAGAGAGAAAAGAGAAGAGGTTCAGACAGAGTCCTGAGGTACACCAGCTGATAGTGGGATAGCAGTGGAGGAGGATCCACCAGGGCTTAAACTAAAAGTGTGATGGGAAGGTTAAGAAAACACCAAGATAGAACAGAGCCCTGAAATCAAAGTGAGAGTAACATTTCAAGGAGTAGGTGGTGTACTTGGATTTTAGCAAATCCTTTGACACAGTTCCGTACAGGAGACTGATAAATAAACTGAGTGCCCTTGGTATGGGACCTAAAGTGACTGCCTGGGTTAAAAACTAGGAAGGATCTAGCAAAGCCTGAAGAATGGTCCAATAATTGGCAACTAAGATTTAATGCTAACAACTTTGTACCACAGCATTAACAGCCTCTAAGAGGCACTGCAGGATCTAGTTTAGTATTAAGGGGGGAATAAAAAGAGAGAGAGAGAGAGAGAGAGAGAGAGAGAGAGAGAGAGAGAGAGGGAAAAGCAAGCAGAACCTAGTTTAGTATTAAGGGGGAAAAATAGAGAGAGAGAGAGAGAGAGAAGCAAGCCTTATTAACTAGTTGCCATACAGTGCAACCCTTTTCCCATAGTTTTAAACGGAAAGTTTCTCTAGAAATAGGCATTTTCCCATAGTTTTAAACTGAAACCTTTCCTAGAGGTAGAAACTTAACAGCCAAAAACTTTAAAAGGCTTAAATATTGTTCTAATAGACAGTTATTTTCTGTTCTTTGGTTGCTGGAGAGGTAGCACAGCTAGTGACCTCAATTAGATGTTAACTAAGGTGTGATGAAATAGAATATTTGCATAGGTTGCTGAGTTAGCTTCAGAGAGCCTGTTTTGGAAAGGTCCCCTTAGATTCAAAACTATATAAAAAGGAAAGGATCCACTGAACTTTCTTTCTGAGAAGTTCTGAGACAAGAGGACATTTCTCTGGTAAGTGAACACTATTTTGCTTTGTGCTTTGGGACTTAAAGATTGGGGTTTAAAGGAGGAATTGTAGGTTAGTGATAGGCAGAATAAAAATATAAAAAAGCTAATTTTATCAACTAATCTCCATAGTCTTTCCCCCTTAGTTTTAAAACTTGAACTTTGTACCACAGCATTAACAGGATCTAGTTTAGTCGTCCTGCCCACCCTCCCCAACACCCACCCACCCCTAGGACAACTCTTCATTTATAGTTAGTTAATGTAATTAGGGTAAAAAGCAAGGAGTGCTCTTACAGAGTTTTAAATACATTTCATTACCATCTAAGAAGGAAACACTAAATAAATCACACAATATACTATATAAACTAAAAGATTTTATATTAGGCTAATATCTGTAATACTTTAGCAAGTTTTAAATTATTGAAAAACTCAAAAATATTAAGATGGAGTCAGCAGTCCAGCAGCGAGAGGGGTGCTATCCGGTCTTTTGCATTGAGTGTCACATGTATGATTATCTCCCAGTTGGTGAGATGTCATATGTGTGAGCCCGATGCAAAGAGCTCCTAGCTCTCAGAGAATGTATCCGTTCTCTTCAGGCTTGAGTAGCAGACTTGGTGGAGCTGAGGGTAACAGAGAGGTACATAGAGGAGAACTACAGGAATGTTGTAGAGAAGTCCCACCTCCAGTCTGGTAGCCCCTGTGCTACCTTGGAGGAGGGAGGTCTCCTAGAAGGAGAGCATCACCCTGGTGAAGTAGGAAGTACTGTAGCCAGGACCTGCCAACCAGGGGATGTACTATCCTCTCGCACTGAGGATATGTCTCCAAGTGCTGGCCAGGAGGGAAGGGTTAGGACAGCTGTTGTAATTGGTGATTCAGTCATTGGGCATATAGATAGCTGGGTGGCTGGTGGACGTGAGGATCGCCTGGTGACTTGCCTGCTTGGTGCGAAGGTGGCAGACCTCACACGTCACCTAGATAGGATTTTAGATAGTGTTGGGGAGCAGCTGGCTGTCTTGGTAGATGTGGGTACCAATGACATAGGAAAATGTGGGAGAGAGGTTCTGGAAGCCAAATTTAGGCTCTTAGGTAGAAAGCTCAAATCCAGATCCTCTAGGGTACCATTTTCTGAAATGCTACCTGTTCCACACACAGGGCCCAAGAGACAGGCAGAGCTCAGGTGTCTTAATGCGTGGATGAGACGATGGTGCATGGAGGAGGGTTTTAGATTTGTTATGAACTGGGCAACATTCTGGGGAAGGGGGAGCCTATTCCGAAAGGATGGGCTCCACCTTAACCAGGGTGGGATCAGGCTGCTGGCATCGGCATTTAAAAAGGAGATAGAGCAGCTTTTAAACTAGAAAGGGGGGGGGGGGGAGCCTGACAGTCACTCAAAAGGGCATGGTTCGGGATAAGGTATCTTTCAAAGATATCACCAAAACAGGGAAGATAGGGTATCCTGATAGTGAGGTTGCAAAAGAGACCATAGTAGATCAGGTGTCCCTAAATAAAAATAAAAATCAGACAAAAGATTGCAAATTAATACTGTCAAGTACTGAGCATGATGTAAATAGGAACAACAAACATAGTTTGAAATGTCTATATGCGAATGCCAGGATCCTAAGAAATAAGATGGTAGAGTTAGAATATATTGCACTAATGAAAAATTAGATATAATAGGCATCTCTGAGACCTGGTGGAAGGAGGATAACCAGTGGGACACTGTCATAACAGGGTACAAATTATATTGTACTGATAGGGTGGCTCGAATTGGTGGAAGGGTAGCATTGTATGTTAAGAAGAGCCTTGGATCAAATAGATTGAAAATTCTGCAGGAGACAAAACACATCTTGGAATCACTATGGATTGAAATTCCATGTGTAAAGGGGAAAAGGATAGTGATAGGAGTGTACTACCGTCTGCCTGGCCAAATTAAACAGACGGATGTAGAAATGTTAAAGGAAATTAGGGAAGCAAATAAACTGTGCAACACAATAATAATGGGTGATTTCAATTACCCTGATATTGACTGGGTAAATGTAACATCAGGGCATGCTAGGGAGGTAAAATTCCTTGATGAAATCAAGGACTGCTTTATGGAGCAGCTGGTGCAGGAGTCAACAAGAAGGAAAAATTCTAGACCTAGTCCTTAGTGGAGTGCATGATCTGGTGCAGGAGGTAATGGTGCTGGGGTTGCTTGATAACAGTGATCTTAATATGATCAACTTTGATATTAGCTTTGAAGTAAGTATACAAAGGAAATCCAATACGTTAACGTTTAACTTTAAAAAGGGAGACTATGATAAAATGAGAAGAATGGTGAAAAATAACTGACAAGAGCAGCTTTGAGGGTCAAAAATTTACATCAGGCGTGGATGCTGTTCAAAAATTCCATCCTGGAAGCCCACGCCAAATATATTCTGCGTATTAAAAAAGGAGGACGGAAGCCCAAACGACAGCCGGCATGGTTAAAAAGTGAGATGAAGGAAGCTATTACAGCTAAAAGAAAATCCTTCAGAAAACATGGAAGAAGGAACTGACTGAAAATAGTAAGAAACAGCATAAGGAATTTCAAGTCAAATGCAAAGCACTGATAAGGAAGGCAAAGAGGGACTTTGAAAAAAAGATTGTGTTGGAGGCAAAAACACGTGGGGGGGGGGGGGGCATTTTCGAAAGAAACGTCTAAGTTTGGATTTGAACATCTTTGTAAAACGTTCAAATCTGAAGGCGGGGAAAAGCTCATTTTCAAAAAAAGATAGGCGTCCATCTTTCATTTCGAAAATACCAAGGACGTCCTTGGATTTGGACGGCCCTAAATTTGGACATCTTTGACTTTCGGCAATTTTCGAAACTAAAGACGTCCATCTCTAAAACGTCCAAATGCAAGCCATTTGGATGTGGGAGGAGCCAGTATTTGTAGTGCACTGGTCCCTCTGACATGCCAGGACAGCAATCGGGCACCCTAGGGGGCACTGCAGTGGACTTCATAAAATGCTACCAGGTACATAGCTCCCTTACCTTTTTTTTTTGTTACATTTGTACCCTGTGCTTTCCCACTCATGGCAGGCTCAATGCAGCAGGCAATGGAGGGTTAAGTGACTTGCCCAGAGTCACAAGGAACTGCTTGTGCTGGCAATCAAACTAGTTCCTCAGGACCAAAGTCCACCACCCTAACCACTAGGCCACTCCGTGCTCTACCTTGTGTGGTGAGCCCCCCAACCCCTCCAAAACCCACTACCCCCAACTGTACACCACTACCATAGCCCTTATGGGTGAAGTGGGCACCTATATGTGGGTACAGTGGGTTTGTGGTAGGTTTTGGAGGGCTCACTGTTTTCCTCCACAAATGTAACAGGTAGGGGGTGTGGACCTGGGTCCACCTGTCTGAAGTGCATTGCACCCACTAATACTGCTCCAGGGACCTGCATGCGCTGTCACAGACCTGAGTATGAAATCTGAGGCTGGCATAGAGGCTGGCACGTAATATTTTTAATGATGGTTTTTGAGGGTGGGAGAGGGTTAGTGACCACTGGGGGGGAGTAACGGGAGGTCATCCCCGATTCCAATTCTTTCAAAAATGAGCCTGGTAGTAAAATTGTTTTTTAGGTATATTAAAAGTAGGAAGCCGGCAAAAGAATTGGTTGGACCGCTATATAACCAAGTGGTAAAAGGGGCGATCAGGGAAAACAAAGCTGTAGCAGAGAGATTCAATGAATTCTTTGCTTCGGTCTTCAATGAGGAAAAGTTGGGAGAGATACTGGTGCCAGAAACGGTATTCAAAGCTGACGAGTCGGAGAAACTGAATGAAATCTCTATAGACCTAGAGGATGTAATGGGGCAATTAGACAAATTGAAGAGTAGAAAATCTCCTGGACTGGATGGTATTCATTCCAGAGTACTGATAGAACTGAAAAATGAACTTGCAGATCTATTGTTAGTAATAACTTATCCTTAAAATCGAGCGTGGTACCAGAAAATTGAAGGGTGGCCAATGTAACGCTGATTTTTAAAAAAGGTTCCAGGGGAGATCTGGGAAATTATAGACTGGTGAGTCGATGCCGGACAAAATGGTAGAGACTATTATAAAGAACAAAATTACAGAGCATATTCAAAAGCATGGATTAATGAGACAAAGCCAACATGAATTTAGTGAAGGGAAATCTTGCCTCACCAATCCATTACATTTTTTGAAGGGGTGAACAAACATGTGGATAAAGGTGAGTTGGTTAATATTTTGTATCTGGATTTTCAGAAGGCATTTGACAAAGTACCTCATGAAAGAATCCAGAGGAAATTGAAAGTCATAGGATAGGAGGTATTGTCCTATTGTGGATTAAAAACTGGTTAAAAGATAGAAAACAGAGAGTAGGGTTAAATGGTCAGCATTCTCAATGGAGAAGGGTAGTTAGTGGGGTTCCCCAGGGGTCTGTGCTGGGACTGCTGCTTTTTAACATATTTATAAATGACCTAGAGATGGGAGTAACTAGAGAGGTAATTAAATTTGTTGATGACACAAAGTTATTCAAAGTAGTTAAATTGCGGGAGGATTGTGAAAAATTACAAGAGGACCTTACGAGAGGGAAAACAACAGAGGGAAGGATTGGGGAGAGAGAGAAAGAGGGAAAACAACAGAGGGAAGGATTGGGGAGAGAGAGAAAGAGGGAAAACAACAGAGGGACGGATTGGGGAGAGAGAGAAAGAGGGAAAACAGAGGGAAGGATTGGGGAGAGAGAGAGGGGGGGGAAACAGAGGGAAGGATTGGGGAGAGAGAGAAAGAGGGAAAACAACAGAGGGAAGGATCGGGGAGAGAGAGGGGAAAACAGATGGAAGGATGGGGAGAGAGGGGAAAAACAGATGGAAGGATTGGGGAGAGAGGGGAAAAACAGATGGAAGGATGGGGATGGGGATGGGGAGAGAGAGAGAAAGAGGGAAAACAACATGGAAGGATTGGGGAGAGAAAGAAAGAGGGAAAACAACATGGAAGGATTGGGGAGAGAGAGAAAGAGGGAAAACAACAGAGGGAAGGATTGGGGAGAGAGAGAAAGAGGGAAAACAACAGAGGGAAGGATTGGGGAGAGAGAGGGAAAACAACAGAGGGAAGGATTGGGGAGAGAGAGAGAAAGAGGGAAAACAACAGGGAAGGATTGGGGAGAGAGAGAGAAAGAGGGAAAACAACAGAGGGAAGGATTGGGGAGAGAGAGAAAGAGGGAAAACAACAGAGGGAAGGATTGGGGAGAGAGAGAAAGAGGGAAAACAACAGAGGGACGGATTGGGGAGAGAGAGAAAGAGGGAAAACAACAGAGGGACGAATTGGGGAGAGAGAGAAAGAGGGAAAACAGAGGGAAGGATTGGGGAGAGAGAGAGAGGGGGGGAAACAACAGAGGGAAGGATTGGGGAGAGAGAGAAAGAGGGAAAACAACAGAGGGAAGGATCGGGGGGAGAGAGGGGAAAACAGATGGAAGGATGGGGAGAGAGGGGAAAAACAGATGGAAGGATTGGGGAGAGAGGGAAAAACAGATGGAAGGATGGGGATGGGGAGAGAGAGAGAAAGAGGGAAAACAACATGGAAGGATTGGGGAGAGAGAGAAAGGGAAAACAACATGGAAGGATTGGGGAGAGAGAGAAAAAGGGAAAACAACAGAGGGAAGGATTGGGGAGAGAAAGAGGGAAAACAGATTGGAAGGATGGGGAGAGAGAGGGAAAAACAGATGGAAGGATGGGGAGAGAGAGGGAAAAACACAGATGGAAGGATTGGGGAGAGAGGGAAAAACAAATGGAAGGATGGGGAGAGAGAGGGGAAAAACAGATGGAAGGATGGGGAGAGAGAGAGAGAGGGAAAAACAGATGGAAGGATGGGGAGAGAGAGAGGGAAAACGGAAGGATAGGGAGAGAAAGAGGGAAGACGATGGAAGAATGCAGAAAGAAATAGGGGAGACACTGGAAGGATGGGGAGAGAAAGCAGAGCTGCTGGATGGAAAAGGGGAATAGAGAAAGACTGGAGAATAAGAGGAAGGGGCATGGGGAGAACAAGGGTGAGGAAAAGATGAAAAGCCACAGGTAGATGAAGGAAATTAAAGAATGGATAGTAAGAATGAATTAAATCTGGACAGAGAGAGAGCCTGAAAAATATTGAAGAAAGCAAAGAAAAAGGGAGACAAAAATGACAAATGGCACAGAAGAGTTAAGCGAAAACAAAAGAAAAGAGAATCACAGACTGGGACCAATATGAAAAGAAAAACAGTCACCAGACAACAAAGGTAGAAAAAAATCATTTTATTTTCATTTTAGTGTTTGTAATATGGCCAATTTGAGAATTTACATTGGCTGTCTTATTTTGCACTGGGTATACTGGAGCTGTAAGAGCTTACAGAGATTATTTATAATGAAAAAAAAATCACGTTATTTTTTTCTCCTATAGTACTGTAATATTTTCAACTAGTAAAAAAGCCCAGTTTCTGATGCAAATGAAACGGGGGCTAGCAAGGTTTTCTTCAGAGTGTGCATGTGAGAGTGTCCCTGCCCTCCCCTCCCCCCTCCGAGTCCAGTCCTTCAGTGTTGTTTCCTGCTGTGCTGTGTTTGTGTTACAGAGAGAGTGAGGGCATCTCTCTCCTCCCCCCTCTGAGTCCTTCACTGTTACAGAGAGAGGGATTTCGTGCTGTGCTGTTTTCCTTCACTCATGGGGAAACCGGATATCTCTGGCGCTTCACACTTCCGGCTGGAGGCTTCATAGAACATTGGGGTTGCCTTTTATATATATAGATGATGTCTGTTTATCTGCGCCATGGCTGGTATAGGGGGTGTGGTTAATGTGGGTGTGGCTATCATAGGGGTGGAGCCATATGTTGTGACCCCGCCCATAATGAGTACCGGCACCTTTTTTTCTACAAAAAAAGCACTGAATGTGAGCAAGTGCAAAGTGATGCATGTCATGCAAGGTTCCACGTTAGGAGTCACTGATCAAGAAAGGGATCTAGGTGTTGTTGTTGATGATACGTTGAAACCTTCTGCTCAGTGTTCTACAGTGGCTAAGAAAGCAAATAGAATGTTAGATATTATTAGGAAAGGAATGGAAAACATAAATGAGGATGTTATAATGCCTTTGTATGGCTCCATGGTGCAACCACACCTAGAATATTGTGTTCAATTCTGGTCATCGCATCTGTGAGAGTGCAGGTGAAAGGGGATCCGGGAAGGCACGAAGAAAGGAGGTACAGGGAGCCGGGAAATCCCAACGGGGCAGATTCCATGTGCACAACACCCACATTCAGAAAGCTGGGCTACCGGAGGCAGAGAGGTTGGCTGGATTAAGGAAGAAGGGGGGGAACTACCAGTCCCAGAATCCTTCTCTTCCCCACCCGGCTGTGCAAGAGTTAGGGGAGGAGATAGAAGATTGGGAAATGGTCTCTGAGGAAGGTGATGAGGGCCAGCTGGAGAGATTGGGGTCGGGGGAAGTTGAAGAGGAGGATACAATGCAGATTACTGAAGGACTAGGGGAGGAACAGATGGAGATTGGAGCCCTGGCTCAAACCCAAAAAGCTGCTGTAAGAGGGTGGCTAGCTGTACCTTGGAGAGCCTGGTGGAAGACCGGAGGAGAGAGGCTGAGGCACTGGGGGAAATCTCTACTAAAGAGGAAACAGGTACAGCCTGTGGGAGAGAAAGAGAGCTGGGCACAATTGAAACCCCAGCCTGAACCAGGTGGGAATAAAGCTGTGTATCCGTGCTGTAAGAAGGTGCAAGAAAGACTGTGCAAACTGTTTCATACTATAAAGGTCTGGGCTGCAACCTACCAAGCTATTTGGGTTTTTCCCTTTGATAATGTACTGTTCCCTAAGTGAAGTAATCTGAGCTAAAGTGAAGTGAAGTTATATGGACTGTTTTTGAACCTGAGTTTGAAGTTATATGGACTGTTTTTGAACCTGAATTTGCCTGTGTTGAACCTGAATTGTGCTCTGGGCTGCTAGCCTAAACAACCTGGAGTGAAGGGTGTTTTGTTGATTTGAAGCAAGAAAATAAAAGCTCTTACTTATAAACAGTGGGCTTTGAATGTGCCTCTGTGAAAGGAACGGAGGGAGGAGGAAGTCCTGGGAGTTCACAGGGCCTGGAGCCAAGGCTCAGAGGAGCCAGATTGCTGTGGAATGAAGGCAACAGTCATGTGGAGGAAGAGGCAGTTAAGCAGGGTCAAGCCTGGCTAGGTCCTGGATGGATGACCCAGCTACACATCTCAAAAAAGATATAGTGGAATTAGAAAAGGTGCAGAGAAGGGCAACAAAAATGATAAAGGGGATGAGATGACTTCCCTATGAGGAAAGGCTAAAGCAGCTGGGGCTCTTCAGCTTGGAGAAAATATGGCTGAGGGGAGATGTGATAGAGGTCTATAAAATAATGAGTGGAATGGGTAGGCCCGTTTATGCTTTTCAAAAATACTAGGACTAGGGGGCATACGATGAAGCTACAAAGTAGTAAATTTAAAACGAATTGGACAACATTTTTTTTCAATTCAACGTGTAATTCAACTCTTTAATTTGTTGACAGAAAATGTGATAAAGGCAGTTAGCTTAGCAGAGTTTAAAAAGGTTTGGACGGCTTCCTAAAGGAAAAGTCCATAGACCATTATTAAATTGGACTTGGGGAAAATCCACTATTTCTGGGATAAGCAGCATAAAATGTTTTGTACTTTTTTGGGGGGGATCTTGCCAGGTATTTGTGACCTGGATTGGCCACTGTTGGAAACAGGATGCTGGGCTTGATGGACCTTTGGTCTGTCCCTGTATGGCAATACTTATGTACTTATGAATCTACTTGAATGGTACATTATAGGGGATGAAGCGCTTCTCTGTTCAAAAAAAGATTGGGACTTGGGGGTGATTGTGTCTGATGACCTTAAGGTGGCCAAACAGGTAGAAAAGGAGATGGCCGAACCCAGAAAGATGCTTGGGTGCATAAGGAAAGGGATGACCAGCAAAAAAAAAAAAAGAGGTGATAGTGCCCTGGTAAAAGTCTGTGTGCAATTCTGGAGACCGCAGCTACAAAAAGATGCAAACAGGATGGTGTTGGTCCAAAGGGCGGCTACAAAATTGGTAAGTGGTCTATGTCGTAAAATATATAGGACAGGCTTGTGAACCTCAACGTATATACACTGGAAGAGAGGCAGGAGAGAGGGGATATGATAGAGATGTTTAAACACCTCAATGGCATTAATGAAAGTAAACTCTGGATCGAGAGGGCAAAGGATGACGTTAAGAGGAAAAAGGCTTAGGAGGAATCTAAGATAATACTCTTTCATGGAAAGGGTAGTGGATGCATGGAATGGCCTCCTGGTGGAAACTATAGACAAGGATTGTGTCAGAATTTAAGAATGTTTGGGACAGGCACGTGGGATCCCTTAGGAAAGAGAGGAGTTAGTGGTTACTGAGAATGGGAGTTAGTGGTTAATGAGGATGGGCAGATTGAATGGGCCATTTGGCCCTTATCTCTCTTCATGTTTCTATGTTTCTATCAACTGTGTCAAATGCAGCAAAAATGGTTTATGGTTTATTGACATTTTATATATCACCCTTCCTGCGACAATAGTAAGGCTGTTTGCTATATCCAACAAAAACACAGACAGAAAAGAATGCCATTTATCTTCAAGAAAAGGATAGCGGAAGATAGGTCAAGGAGGATGAAGTATAGGTCCTTGGATCTGTCCAGGAACAAGTTACTGGTGACTTTGGCAAGAGCTGTTTCTGTTGAATTGAGAAATTTAAAGCTGGATTGTAGTGGATCAAAAATGGCTTGAAAGACAAGACAATGGCAGTGAACAGCTGCTCAAGTACTTTCGATAAAAAAGGGAGGAAAGAGATGGGATGATAGAAGAGTAAGTAGGGTCCAGTGAAGTTTTTTTTTTGAAGAGTGGTATAATCATAGCAAGTTTGAAGACACCAAGGACAGTAGCAGTGGAAAATTAAGGATTGAGGATATGACAGAAGAGATGACAGTAGAAGAGACAGAGCTGAGTTGATGGATGGGAATGGGATCATAGGAACAGGTAGTGAGTTTGGAAGAGGAAAGATGTGCAGTTTCCTCTTCAGTTATTTTAGAAAAGGAAGAAAGGGTGGCAGGGGTTGATGGAAGGTTGTGAGAATTTAAGTAGGAGATGGAGGGGAGATGGAGATGACCTGGTGGAGAACTCAAGGTTAATCTTGTGAATCTTTCTTGAAAATATTGAGCCATAGTTGGGGGAGAAATTGAAGGGGGGATTGGAAGTAAAGGCACTTTGAGGAGAGAGTTCATTGTGGCAAAGAAGTATTAAGAGTTGGAGCCAAGAGTATTTGTCAAATGAATATATCAATTTTCTTTGGCAAGTGCAATCAGAGACCGGGAGGAGGTCAGCAAGAATTTGAAATAAATGAAGTCAGCATAGGAATGGCATTTTAGCCAAAAGTGATCAGTGAAGAGGGCAAAAAAATGTGGGTAGCAGATTCTAGAGGTCAGCCAAAGTTGTGGTTTGGTACACCTTACAAAATGGGAAACAGGGGGAGCAAGAGTGCAGGGAAGAGCAGAGGATAATATTATAAGGAGATACAGCCTCATTGACAGACTTAGATAATATAGTGAATGAGAAAAGAGATGAAAAGTGATGGAGAAAATGCAAGGTCGATAGCCTGAAGATTCATAAGTGTATTGGTGGAGATTGGACAAGAATGAAGGGGAGACTGATTAAGTGTGAAAGTTGTCAAAGAGGGGAAGAACTGAGGTGGAGAAATTAGAGAGTGAGCAAATGGAGAAAAAGACAAGATTGAGACAGTGGCTATGCTGGTGAGTAGTAGAGCATAGCTGGAGATTGAATGAGGAGGTTAAAGCAAGAACGTTAGAGCATTAGAGTCAAAAGTGTCATTAGCATGCATGTTAAAGTCCTCAAGAATGAAGGAGGGGGAGGATGGTTCGAGAAAAAAAGACCAATGAGAAAGGAAAAGAGGGACTTATCTGGTGGTCAATAAGTGACTGCCATCCTGAGAGGTAATGGAGTGAATAGACAGATGGAATTGACTTCAAAGGAAGAAAAGCAGTGAGGATGAGGTGAAAAAGGAGGTTGAAATCTGCAAGAAGGTGAGTAGCAGCCTGACATCACCGCTGAGGCCAACCGGGTCAGCTGTGGGAGAAAAGGTGACCTCCAATGCACAGGTTAGCAACTGAAGCAGAGTCTTAGTGAAAATGTTTAGTATCAGTTATAGCAAGATGAAGGGGAATATGAAAAATAAAGAGTTTGTAAATATAGGCAATCTTGTTGGAGACAGAGGGGGCACTCCACAGTGCACATGAAAAAGGAAGAGAACAGGGAGGAAGGAAAGGAATAGAAATAATATTGAAAACATGGTTTGACCTGCACAGGTAGGTTGAGAGTTGATTTGGAGTGCCAGGATTGGGAGTGATATCCTCATCAGAGAGAAGGAGAATGAGCAAGAGAGTACAAAGAGTAAGGGATGCATGACAACGGTGACAAAGATGAGATGTGCTCAGAGAGAATGGGGATAGTTAAATGAAAGGAAGAAAATGTTGAATAGGTAGAATGCAAAATGTATGGTGAGGTGATAAATACAGAAAATGGGCAATGTGGTCTTGAGGTATATATTGGTTTGAGATGGAAAATAAGACTGGGTAGAGTTAGTATCTGGAAGAGAAAGTATAGTGAAACAAAGCAAAGCAGAAGGAGAAAAGAAAATGAATGCAAACCTGTGGAAATAGAATGTGATCAATACAAATGCATAGCAACAGAGAGCACAGCGAGCCTCTAGAAAGAGCTGAACAATTTTATTAAAGAACCCAACAAGGGCCATGTTTAGGCAAATGCCTTTATCAGGGGTCAAAGTATTGGATTTTTCCAGCCAAATTGGAATAATAATGATCAATCATTTCAGCATATGAACAGTATCGGATCCAAAGACATAAGAATAAATGAAGGCCATTCTCACACCTTCCTCAACTGCTGCCCTAGTTCGGTTCTCACATCCATCCCTACTGAAGTTATTCTATGGCTGACTGACCGATTCAATGACCTCTTAGAAGTAGGTTTGCTAACTCTTGATATGGGCAAAATTGTTCTTACACCATTGCTAAAGGCTTCAGGCCTTGACCCGATTTCAGATGCCAACTTCCGCCCAATCGTCAGCATCCCTCTCCTCACGAAGGTGCTGGAAACATATGTCTGCAGTCAATTTGCGGCATACCTGGAAAAGTTTGTGCTAGTTCACAAATCACAATTTGGCTTCAGACCAGCACACAGCACAGAATCCCTTCTGCTTACCCTTACCACCTTCATCAAACAACATTTGTGCAGGGGTAATCAGGTGATACTCCTACAGTTTGATATATCAGCAGCCTTTGATGCTGTTGACCTTACAAGCCTACTTGAGTGACTGGATCACATTGACATATCTGTAGCTGTACTCTACTGGTTCAGGGAATTCCTGTCAAACAGAAATTATGCTGTTAAACAAAACCAACTCCTTTCCCAATTTTTGATCCCTGAGTGTGGGGTCCCACAGGGATCATCAATCTCCCTAATCATATTCAACTTCTTCATGTCATCTCTGGGCTCACTGCACCTAGGCCTAGCTGCACTTTTGCTTTCTTACCCAGATGACATTCTCTTCCTTCTACCAAAATGTCATCCCAACAGCGACATTATACAACTAATAACAGCTGGGATGGATGTCATCCAGAATTGTGCCCTGATAAACAAACTCAAATTGAACCCTCACAAGACCAAGATCCTATGGTTCCACAATCCTGGAGTTCAAGTACCAACCACCTTAACAGTAGGATTCAACAAAACCCTTGCAGTGGAATCAGAAGACAAAGTGCTTGGTGTTCTTTTTGATTCCTCCTTAACCTTCTGTCCCCACATTGACAAGCTCTGGAAGACAACTCAGTTTAAACTGAAACAGCTCCAACTAATACTTTCGTTGGCATTAAAGTCAGTCTCCTCAAGAAGTAGCAAATTATACAGAACACCGCAGCTAGACTGATCCACAGACTGCATAAACACACTAGTATCTCAACATACTTGGATAAACTACACTGGCTCCCCATGAAATAATGCATCAGCTTCAAAGTCACCTGCTTGGTCTTTCAAATCATATATGGAATTACCTCAAGAATATTGATCGATACATTGTCACTAAACCTAGCCCATTCCATGATACTGAGTGGCCACTTGTTCATTTCCTCAAAGCTTCAAAAGGGAATCAAATTTGGTTCATTCTTCCCTGTAGTTGGAACCTCACTATTGAACTCACTACCCATCGGAATTAGGACAGAGAAGGATTACTTCAGTTTCAGAAAGAAACTGAAAACTCACCTGTTCCCTAACACTGTCATTTAACTCTCCTTCTTAACCTGGCTTGAATTCATGCTATCCATTGTTATCTCTAACTAATCCATGCAAACTGAACTGAACTCTATTTAGGGGATATTAATGGTATATAAGACCTCACTTGAATTGTACCGTGGGTTTATTCCACTTGTTCACAATTCCAAAATGCATAAATGCATACCACCTAACAGGTTGCTGATAGGAGCAGTGGTTAGCAAAAGCTGAGTCCTAAGTTGATTGGGATGGACCTGGGAGTCACCTGAAGGATGAATGCGCAGATGGGCTGCAAACCTTGCCAGTAGCTTGATCTCCTAGCAGTATTACCACAAGACTACCACTAGGGCTTGGGCACCATTTTGAATCTGGTGCCAGCAGGAGTAGGAACAGCTAGGGATTGCTTCTGCCCTTTACCCTTTAGACCATGAGGGATTGCCTGAGGTAGACCTAAGGGGGCATAGAATGCAGGTATGCAACATATCAGCTCTAGTCCCTTTCAGATGGAACCTGGGCACATTGGACCATATGTTAGATGTCTAACACTAGGTGCCTTTTTCTTTAATTAAAAAGGTAGGATATGCAATAGCAAATTAGTTGGGAGAACTATGGTTTATACTTTATCTGAATTTCCTTGTTGTTGCAAAGCTTAATGAAATATACAGATGTAGTTTGGGGGTAAAAGGTCAAAATTCAGCATTACATACCAGTGGCTGTCAAACCTTAGAATGATTTGGATTTTATTGCTTTGACTGCAACCAAATCAGAAGATGAAAGGCTAATAAATCAGGTTACAAATGGCATGCTGTTTTATAGCTTGAATGTGAAAAATAACCACAGATAAATTTACAAACTCATAACAAGTATGCATTTTCTAATTATATTTTCTCCCAGTGATTCAGAGAGAGAATTAGTCTCAACTAATATAATTGATCTGATGAAATGAAACTAGAGGATTTCTGCAAGGAGGTTTCACAGTGTCTTTGCCCTCCTGTGAATCTTGTTGAGAAATCTGCCAAGTGTGTGGGCATATACCTGTGATCTGTTAAATGAAATGTCATTTTATATATTTCACAGAACTATCCTGAAAAATGTGGTCACTGTAGGAACTTTCCTACATCTTGACAACTTTAAAGCAGAACAGCAGGAGCAATTAAGTTCAGTGTAGATCTACAGATCAGAAAAATTAAGATTGCTTTCCATTTAGCATTTATCTACATCCTGATTACTTATCTGTTGTTTAGTGCACTGTAACAAAATAGGCTGAGAGTCCATGGTTACTTCTGGAAGTACGTTTATTAGCAACAATCAGTCCTATAATGGTTCTAAAACATATCTGTAATTTTAGAGGTATAATTTGAAAAGCTTTGATGCTTTTCATGTGAGTAAAAATAATGATATATTTGGATATAGATTGTACCTTTTCAGTGACAGCTCAAGGTGAGTTACAGTGCTCCTTTTAAGGTATGGAGGGGGGACTTCCACCCACATTACATTTATACCATGAAGATTGGTTTCAATTGTAAGATGTATAGAACACCTAGGTGGCCTGCCTTCCCCTCTGTTACTGAAACCATGATATTGCTTCATCACACCTGACAGTAGGAATGTGAGCACTGACTCTAGTACATCCAGAGGGCTCCAAAGTAATGGTCCAATTTATTAAAGTGCAGTAAAATAGCACTTTTTAGTTCTATTTCAGCGCTGAAAAGTTAAATGGGATTTACAAAAGTGCTGCACATGCATACCACATGTCTCTTAATTATACTTAGATATGAAAACTTTTGTTATTTTCTATTATGGAATATATGTAATGGATCTAGGTGTAGAATTAAATTCAAATTCAAACAAGAGAGTCTAGGAGAATGTAGTGTAGAAAAGTGGCCAATAAGTACATGCAATTTGAAAAGATTAGCCTTTTTTTTCTGTATTTGAAAATGGCTAGAGAAGGAACATGATGCATTCACTCAGGAAGTTTGTTTTATTTATTTAAAAACATATAGACTGCACAATCCCATAGTTCTTGGTAGTTAACAAAGAATACAGTCATAATATTACAATAATTATGTATATAAAAATTTAGGGCCCTGTTTACTAAGGCGCGCTATCGTTTTTAGTATGTACTAAAATTAGCGTGTGCTAAACGCTAGAGACACCCATAGGAATATATGGGTGTCTTTAGCGTTTAGTGCATGATAAAATTAGCATGAGCTAAAAACACCAGTGTGCCCTTAGCACAGTAAACAGGGCCCTTACACTCTTCACATAAAATAATTGTTAATATATTTAATCATTCAAGCACATTAAATACCCCAGTGACACATATTTTTCCCTATTTAATTCAATTATTCCACCTCTCCATATGATTGTATGAAAATATATGTCTTTAGCTCTCTCTTGAACTGGACAGGCATTTAAACAAGGCAAAGGGGTGGTAGAAGAAATAAAATAATTTCAGGAAGCCACTCCTAGCATAGATATTACAATAGTACCAAAAGTAAGAGACAATATTCAACAAGGGAAGGAGGTGATCAAACTTAAAACAAACACTACAAAATACAAGCAAACGATCTAAAGAAATTCAAAGGAGCTGTATGAATTAGGGGGTAAGAGACTGATACTTGTGGACCAGAAAAAGAACCTTGGGTTGATAATGTCTGAGGATCTCAAGGTGGAAACACATTGTGTAACTGATGGTTATATTATCTATCTATCTATCTATCTATCTATCTATCTATCTATCTATCTATCTATCTATAAAAGAAAAATGTATCTGGCTGGGAGCTGGAGGTCCTCTGGGGAGGCTGGATGGTCCTGGGTTGGATCAGTTTGGGACACTGAGAATGAACAAATCAGGAAGAGCTTCTGCGTTCTGCTAGAGACGTCAGGGGGACTCGGGAGGGGAGGAGAGCTTTCAGTGACGCTGCTGTGCTGTCCAGTCGGATTCCGGGAACGGAGGGTAAATTTAAAAGAAAAATGATCCTTGGTTGGGGGGAGAAGAGGGCGCCAGGGCAGGCAGGCAGTTGAACATGGGAGCAGGAGGGCACGGGAGAGAGGACCTGGACATGGATGGCAGGGCTCAGGGAGAGAGGGGAATTGCTGGATAGGGATGAATGGAGGGGGCAGGGAAGATGAGCATGGATGGGAGGGCAGGGCTCAGGGAGAGAGGGGAATTGCTGGATAGGGATGAATGGAGGGGGCAGGGAAGAGGAGCATGGATGGGAGGGCAGGGTTCAGGGAGAGAGGGGAATTGCTGGATAGAGATGATGAATGGAGGGGGCAGGGGACAGAGAGGAGCATGGATGGGAGGGCAGGGCTCAGGGAGAGAGGGGAATTGCTGGATAGGGATGAATGGAGGGGGCAGGGGACAGAGGAGCATGGATGAGAGGGCAGGGCCCAGGGAGAGAGGAGAAATTGCTGGACATGGAGGGCAGGGGAGAGAGGAGAAATATTGGGCAGGAATGGAGGGAAGGAAAGACAAAGGAAGGAGATGCACAAGGATGGAGGGGAAGGGATAGAGGAGAAATGCTGGACATGGATGTAGGGGAGGGGAGGAAAGTAGATGCACATGGAAGGAGGGGAGTGAGGAGAAATGCTGGATATGCATGGAGGGGAAATTGCTGAATTTAAGGGCTGGATCGGAACACAGATGCTGAAACTGGAGAAAGGATAGGGACAGGGCTACAGATGGTAGACAGGACACATAAGGACACAGGAGGATGGTGGACATGGTGAGAGAAAAAATATCAAATGGAAAGAAGACACTGCAAAAAACAGAAGACACTGGGACCAAAGCGAATAGAAAAAACAAATGATCAGATAACAAAGGTAGAAAAAAGTATTTTATTCAGAATTTATTAATTGGAATATGTCAGCTTTTGGAAATGTGCATCTGTGATATTTTGCATGTAAGTTTCAATTTTTCTAGTATTGCTGCATGCTGAGTCTGACTTCTTGAGGTAACTTTCCAGTTTAGTATTTTGCCTTCATATCTGTTGTGTCATGTGTTTTTCATGTGTGATCAAGGTGCAGTATCCTGCTAGTCTGTAGCATTTGCTGCCCTATTTGGGTTTTTTTTTCACGAGGTAGTGTTTTAGAGCCTGGTGTAATTACAGTTCTGCCTTTCCATGCATAAGGTTGTGCTTGTCCTGTCCTTGGAATTAGTGCTGTTATGGTTTGGTAAGGTTATGAGTGTGTTTTTGCACAAGTTTGTGTATAGTGTTTTGCAGTGGAGAGATTGTGTGTCCGCACCTCTGACCCCCCCCCCCCCTCCCCGGGGTTATGAGAATTGGAACTACTAATTGTAGTGGACTTGAACTGAATAATTTCTGGGGAGGGAGGGTTTCATGATAGCATTGTGCTTATTATTTCAATCAGTTTTTCTGTACAAGTTTAGCTTCATTTGTCTTTATTTGAAATTTCATAAATAAAAATTTTTCTAAAAATTGAATAATATTATCAATGGGGTGGAGCTGGGGTAGGGCGGGGCTAGGATGGGGCCCCACCAAATTGGTCTGCATAGGGCCCCGCACTTGCTAAGACCGGCCCTGCATGTCGGTGGTACATGCCCCAGGTGGAGCAGAAATTCTACATTGTAACTAAGGCAGAAATAAAGGAATCTGTGTGACTCAAAAGGCTAGGCCACCTTGCCCCAAATGCTATAGATAGAAATTGAGTCATATATCTATGAGTGGAGGAGTGGCCTAGTGGTTAGAGCACCAGTCTTGCCATCTAGAGGTGGCCAGTTCAAATCCCACTATTGCTCCTTGTGATCTTGGGCAAGTTACTTAACCCTCCATTGCCTCAGGTACAAACTTAGATTGTGAGCCCTCCTGGGACAGAGAAATATCCAGAGTGCCTGAATGTAACTCACTTTGAACTACTACTGAAAAAGGTGTGAGCAAAATCTATAATAAATAATTGTTTATTGCTGTATATGTGAATAAAATTGAACACTAATCTGAATGTATTTGCATTGGATAAGTTGTAGAACGCTGCACCCTTAAAATTTCCACTCTTCTCAGATAATTTGTCGAGTGTGTGCATATGTTGTGTATGTTTTGGCATGAAAAGGAGATTGCTAAGGCTCTGCCTGCCCAGTTTGTGTATTTTTTCACAATGTGCCTGGTAGCAGAGTGATTTATGTTGCTATTGCTCAGATGACATGACAAACAAAATAATTTTAATGGTGATTTCCATGGAGAAATGTTCTAATTCTAATTTGAACTTGTTGTTGGAGTGAGGTTGAATATTTGTGGATACAGAGCATGTTTATATTTAACTTATAAGACCTGCTATACCTGTGTCAGACCAAAGGCCCATGAGGGTCATGTATGCAGTGTGTCACATGTATGAGCATCATCTGTCTGGTGTAACCCAAATGAAAAAAGGTTGATAACCACTGCCCTAGATATATGTCCAGTTAGAAATCAATGAATTAATTGGCAAGTTCATAAAAATGAAAGTACAAAAAGCTAGGTGGTTGTAACCTTTTGTAAAACCTCTCTCTCTTTTTTTTAATGTAAATAGTAATATTGTGTGAATAAACTGAAAGTTGGTAAATGAGATTTGGAAAAAGGTGTGTATGTGTGAGACCTACCATTAATATTAATGAGGGTGCTAGAAACCCTTGCATCAGCCCTGTGCCACATTACTATTAACAGTTAATGCGCAGTCCCTACCCATTCCACACCCCTTAATAGGAATTTTGGTATATTTAATGCAGCATTTAGCACATGCTTACAGTTAGCACATTGTATTGACTCTTAACATGGCACCATGCTGTTAACATGTGTTAAAAGCCACACTAAAAACTTAACTCAGGTAAATAAATAGGTGCCTGAATACTCAACTGAAAATTGGCTATACTATGGGGAAGATTTTTATGTAATGGAAATATAGATTTAGAAGCCCTTTTACTAATGTGCGCTCAGAAATTAGCATTGTAAATTAGAACACTGTAACTGTTTGTGTATGGCTGTGGTGACATTTACAGTGCTAGCATGACAGTCAGGGAGGAATTGAATAAAAGGCGTCTAAAGTTAGGTGCCAGGATGATCTGTGCTAAATCAGGATTCTGTAAAGGGCACTCTGCATGGAACAACCTTAAAGAATACTTGCTTAGCGTGCATTTCCTGTCTAACTTTGGGCACTAGCATGTACACCCAGTGACGATCCTAGATCAGCTGCCACCTGGGGCAGATCGCCGATGTGCACCCCCCCCCCCCCCCTGAGTGCAGCATGACACCCCCCCTTGCACAATGACACCACCCTGGTGTGTCAACCCCCCCCCCCCCCCCCGGGGTGCATTCTTGGCTGCTGGGAGCAGCCGTGCAGCTCTCGGCTCCGCTGGCTCCCTGCTCCATCTGCCCCAGAACCTGTTCCGGGGCAGAGGGAGCAGGGAACCAGCAGAGCCGACAGGTACGCGGCTGCTCTCTGCACCTCTCCAGCGGTGTGCACCCGGGGCGGACCGCCCCCACCAGCCCGCCCTTGGTACGCTGTGTACACCTACTAGAGGCTGGTATAAATGTGTACCCCCAACTGAATGCAGTTAGGTGTGCAAATGCAGGTATTCTATATCACACCTAATTTCCAGGAAAGTCCCCAAACCACCCATGTACCTGTCATGGTCATGCCCCCTTTGGACTTCCGCACCTTGAAATGTAGGTGTGTATTATAGAATAGGGAGTGGGGCAGATCCATGCCCCACTCCTAAGTACTGCCAAATAAGTGCTTGTTAATGCCAATAATTGATTGTTATTGCATACTAATTAGTTTACATGCAGATCTGTGATCCATTATCCAACTTTGGTTGACATACAGAATCTGGTGATCAGCGCTTGGTAATTCAGATACTAACTGCATACCCGTAATGGAGTGAGAAATGGGTTATGGGAAGGGAATAAAAGTAGACTGTGCATTGCATTTAGTCCATGGTACCTTACCACATACGGTCACTGGTGCAGATAACGTGAATGTCCTTACATCCTCCCAAACAAAGGGCAATAAGCACACCCATGCTCTCTGTAAGTATAATTATTACACGGCAAAACATTTTTCTGTGGGGTACCTGTATCTGAGCATGCTAGGCAAGTCCTCAATTATACGGCAGGCTTTGTACTTGCCTTCCAGTAAGTGCAAAGCATTATTGTACTTCTGTAAAAGGCCCCCTTAAACTCTAGGTGTCTTGTGCAGTAAATGTCTGTGAGGGATGAGTTAAAGTTATGTGGGTAGCAATAACAATTGAATTGAAGCATACTGAAGATACATCAAACCGAAGAATATAAGAAAAATACAGAAAGTTAAGGGTAGTTGGTATCTTCTGGGAAAGACAGTAAAAACTAAGCCTTTGAATGAGCAGATTTTATTGCAACCCACTCAGGAAAGGTACTAGGCTATCGCTTATATGTATCTTTCTTTTCATGGGCCTTGCCTAAAAAATGTTGCATGCAAAAGTTTAATTAGACCCAAGTGGTCCAAGTGCTAACACATTCACCTATTCTAAGGTGACCCTGAGGGCTTCCTGGCCATCAAATTCAGGAATGAGAATGGATGATATAAAGAAAACAAGTTTGGAAAGAAAAAGAGAGGAATGCATAAATTAAAGCAGCAGGTTCAAATAAACCCTCATACTGTCAAGATTCCTCTTGCTTGTCAAAGTTCATTTTTAGTTTTATTTCTACTTACTGTTATTTTCTTTCCCATATATAGTTTATTTCTTTTCTTTTTTTTTTTTTTTTTTGCCAGTAAGGGCAGGAAGAGCCAAAATAATAGAATTGATCAAATTCTATTCTATTCTATTTCTGGTCTGTTATTCCGCAATAACCTCCACAGTTCTATGCAGATCACAATAATTCAGACTGGAACAGTCATCCAAGAATTACACATAAATACACATTTTCCGCTATAACTCGATCCACATGATTCTTAAAAAAAGTTTTAAGTCGCTTATAAAATAATAAATAATCTCAAAGTGATTGCATAGATGTGGGAAGGAAGATACATATTGAGGCAGCCTGGTAAGGCAAGGAAGAAGATAACTGTCTAAAATATTTTACTGAATTTATAGAAGGAAATTTTAATAAAAGCTGCCCCTGCAGTAATTATCTACTTAATAAAGGAAAAATACTGACAAATAAAAAGGGGCACTCCCCTGTAGAGACAGAAAAACAATAGTATACACAGTTTAAAGTGAGATCTCACAATAATTAGTAACCAATGTAATTTATAAAAATATGATGTTACTGATTCATCCAATTTTAAAGAAAAATTTACTCTGCCAGATTTTGAATTGTTTTGCAATTGTTTCATAAGCATATTGGTGCGGCCCACATAAACAACATTGCAATAATCCATTTTGGAGAGCAACAATGATTTTATCACAATTCGGAAAGAAGACAATTAAAAAAAAAAGAAACCTTCTGAATAGATCTCAACTTTCTCATTGACAGGAAAGAACTTTCTACTACCTTATTGATTTGGTTAACCATGGTAAGTTTGACTGCCTACCTCAACTCCTAACATCCTAGATGAAAATTCAAATTTTAAATTCATTTTTCTAATAGTAAACATTTCTTTTCCTATGATATATTTAGGGGGGCCCAACCATAAGAATTTACTCCACCCCATTTACAAAGTTATGCTAGCGGCTGCCGCACGGTAGTTATTTTCTGGTTAAGTTTTAAATGAAAATCATTAACCCAATATTCAATAGTCTCTACATATTTTTGAATTCCCTGTCATATTTCAACATACTCCTTAGGTACTGGCATTAATATGGTATTATCATCTGCATAGTCAAATAAGCACACTTTTAGTCTCTCAAGTGCCCTCCCCAAAGCTTGTAAAAAAAGATTAAACTGTATCAGTGAGAGAAGTGAAACATGTGGCCCCCATCCCAGGTATCTGAGACAACTCCCTGCATTTTAAGTTTATAACAACGCCCCTTCAAAAACCAATTTAGCACTGCACTTTTTATTCCAAAGCTATCTAGCAAAAATAATAATATACTATGGTCCACAAGATCAAAAGTGCTTGATAGATCGAGTTGAATTATGATGGAGCATTGACCCGGACTCAACAGGTGCTTCCCTTGTACTGTCAGGGCTCCCAGTATAGTTCCAGTACTGTGACCTTTATGGAACCCTGATTGGCAGAAGAGTAACAAATCATATTTACTCAAATAAGTTTCCATCTGTATCTTAATCCAACCCTCCATTACTTTAACCAACAATGGTATTAAAGCAACCGGTCTATAATTCAAGACTTCTTGTAAGTTGCCTTTGGGGTTTTTTGGTATTGATGTTAACATAATGTCACCACCACTTTTTGGAAACAAATCTTCACTAAGATGATAATTTAACCAATCAGTTAGAAGAGCATATAAAGCAAGAAAGGCACATCTCATCAAGCTAGCCTTGGTTTCTCACAAGTAGGTCCATGTGTCTGGTGGCTCAATAATATCCAACTGAAAGAAAGAGGATTAAATCTGATTGGGGGAAAATAAATAAATGTTTTAATTTTTATGGCTGTTGAATAATGCTACAATATTTGATGGTTATTAAATTATATACTGGTAAATCACAATAGCACTCTTCTGTACCAGATATGTACCAATCTCAATATAACTGCTATTACAGAAAAATAATGAAATTATTTAGCAGAACCTCGAGACTCTCAGTGAATGTCATCAAGTTTTATTTCACCTATCTCATCATCAGTTCTTATAGAAATGGCAATTTTGTACTATTCAATGCCAATATCATTGAATTATCTTAATTTTATAATAATTCAATGATATTGGCTTGGTGGATACTCTTCCTACATGCAGCATGTTTCGCTTACGCTTCTTCAAAGAAAGCCCCCTAAGAAGACTAAAACTATGTTAGAACCCCATCTATATCTCATCTATAATACAACAAAACTTCAAGGAATTATCCTACTTCTCAACAAACCTGATCCGTCTTGCCAACCATAGTGTTAATACCATCAAGATAGTGGCTAACTTCACAAACAAACTTTAATATAGTCAGCTGATTATAAACCCACCTATCACTGACCTCCGTTATACTAACATCATCCACTCAGTCTCAGCATTTAACCCTTCCTGGACTATTCTTAATTTGAAAATCCATTGTTCTTCTTTACGGTTTAAAATCTTTTCGTATGGACCTCCTTCCCACCCTTTATTAACCTGATCAATAGTATGCCACTGTAAATTACGGATACTATGATGCTTTTCCAACCAATGTGACACCAATGGTGCCTGCAAATGTTTTGTCATTATCCTAGATTTGTGCTTATTTAATCTTATTTTAATGGTGCAGCCACTATGACCCACATAAACTAAAGAGCAAGGGCATACAATAGCATACACTATATTAGAGCTATTACAAGTAGTGTTGCTTCTAGCTTTAATGGATATCCCAGTGTGAGGCTCAAGATATATATCAAATATATATCAGGACCTCCTATAGTTGATTTACACCACTGACAGCTTATACATTGAGTATGACTAAACTGAACTTCATTATTAACTTGAAATTGACATTTTTTGTTTAGACAATAATTCTCCCATTGTTCTATCTCTCTTATATGCTATTATGTGGAAATCATCAAAACAGGGGTTTAATTCTATTACGTACCAATGTTCTCTCATAGCATGCATTAAGGGGCCCTTTGAGCCACGGTAAAAGGTAGCCTGCGCTAGTTTTGGCATATGAAATTGGCACTCGCTGGGCCATTTTTTACCATGGCAGAATGGCCTTTTTTAAAACGGGACAGTAAATGGCCATGCGCTAATAGTAAAATTTGTACGTGGCTATTTACTGTCTGTGCCTTTACCACCATCTATTTATAAGGCTGTAAGGGCTCACATGCTATTTGTGCAGTAATCAGGCAGTATGCGGCAATGTGAGTGCACTGCCAATTAATGTCATGAATGCCCTGCTGTAGAAAACAGAAAATTATTTTCTACCATGGGAAGCTGCATGTACCAACTTCAGAACTACCACTGGGCACCCACGGTACCCCAGCAATAGGGTCAATTTGGCGCATGCTACACGCGTGGCTCTACTATGGCTTGGTAAAAGGGCCCCTAAACGAGCAACCATGTTAGAAAATGGTAATACACAGGTCAAACATTCTTGAGTGTCAGGTTGTTTATCCTGCAACACCAGTTCTCTATGAGCAAACCTGGCTCTCAAATATGCTCTAGTAATTGCCCTTCTGAGATAACCTCTCATTTAGAAACAGGCTTTCAAAAACTGCGCTTGCAATTTAAAGTCCTCTATATTAGTGCATATATGCCAGAGGTGTAAAAACTGACTAACAGGTAAATTATATTTTAACTTATAGAGTATACCCCAAGCCAACATCATTGAAAATCTTTTGAGATAAGAACAAGAACTGAATTTTATATGATATATTATAAAATTAAGATAAAAAGTACAAAATTGCTGTTTCTTTAAGAACCAATGATGAGATAGGTGAAATAAAACTCGATGACATTCACTGAGAATCTCGAGTATCACCACTGGGATTCTGCTAAATAAATAAATTAAATATTTCTCTAAATAGCAGAGATTGGTACATATCTGGTACAGAAGAGTGTTACTATGTTGAATAATGCTATTTATATTTCACACTATAAGTGTGAACATCAAAAATAAGTAATGATTGTCCTTTATTCATGCAGTGTAATTTCTAAAGGGTCTGTTTATTAAGCTACATGAAGCAGCTAGCATGGGCTTTACCATGCGATAGGTATTAGACCAAATAATGGCAACTGCATATTAAAACCAGTCAATGTGGTAAAAAATACAAATTCATCTGCTTAACATAAGTAGGAAAGAGAAAGGGAAATGGGACTTGATATACCGCCTTTCTGTGGTTTTTGCAACTACATTCAAAGCGGTTTACATAGTATATTCAGGTACTTATTTGTACCAGGGGCAATGGAGGGTTAAGTAGCGGATAGTAGGCCTGAATGGAGTGGAGCAGTGGAGTGGCCAGCTATGAATGCTCATGGACCTGTGCCATGTGCTATCTTTCATGACAGGAGAGAGGCTGGACTGGCACAACCCCCCTCCCTCCACGAGGAGACCTCCTCATCAAACTAGCTGGACACGTATTCAGACAACAAGTAATTTTAGCATAAAAAGCCAGCAGAAGTTTGGTAGTATTGACAACTATATTGTCAAAGTTATTCCAAAACCTGTCTACTGCTATTGCTGAATCCTGTTCTAATGCCAGAAAATTTGAAACAACAATTTGCATCCTTATAGACTCTACATTTTATCCCTAAAAATTAGTGCTAATGCATTTGAAGATGGAAGTAAGGGATTCTCAGATTTAATTACATGGTCTACATCCAGTAAAGTATTAACAATCGTACAGAGCCTTTTACAAAGACACACTAGCATTTTGAGCTCATGCTAAAAATCAGTTTGCGCTAAACGCTGAGATATCCATAGGAATATAAAGGGTGTCTTAGCATTTAGCGCAAGCTGATTCTTAGTGCGAGATAAAAACACTAGCGTGGCTTTGTAAAAGGCCCCCTTAAAGATTTTTCTAATAATGCATCATATACAAAATTAAAGGAAAAATATATAAGGACCATTAACACTTAGGGCTCCTTTTACTAAGCTGTGGTAAGCACTAATGTGTGCTTACTGCAGCTTAAAATGCCTTACTGTGGAGCATTCTCAGGCATACCATGGTAATTTTGGCATCTGTGCACACTTCCCATATGTTAAAAAAATAGATTTTATTTTTTAGCACTGGGGTGGGTCAGGGCAGAGTGTAGGCGTGTACTTACTAATCAGTTAGTACAGTTACGTTGCTGCACGCTAAATGATTAGCATGTGGTTAGCACGTGAGCCTGTACTGCCTACAAAATAGGTGGTGGTGGTGGTAGGGAATAATGTGCTAATGGGGAAATTAATGTGTGCAATCAACTAAACAAATATAATTGGTGGTGTGGAGATAAGAACAAATTCTAAATACAGAAACTTCCACCCAATACAAAATTACAAAGTTACAATAGTATACGGAGAAAAACCTCAAAGAGCTCCCAGATCCAATATCGATCTGTCGGAGCTAAAATAGACCAACTGGTCTTCTCTTCATCATAGGCAAAAACCCCTTTTAGGCAGCCCTAGGTAAATTTCTTCTGGGACCGCAGTAAATTTTCTAAATTTTTTGTTTTTCAAAAATAAGAATTTTTTTAAAGAAAAAACATGCTATATTGCAATGCACTTAGCTTTTTATTGCTTGATATTCAGTGCTCAGTGCTGCTACTGCTTCATGCTGCGCTGTTCCCTGTTGAGTTACCCCGAGGGAACAGCGCAGAATGAAGCAGTAGCAGCACTGAGCACTGAATATCAAGCAATAAAAAGCTAAGTGCATTGCAATATAGCATGTTTTTTCTTTAAAAAATTCTTATTTTTGAAAAACAAAAAATTTAGAAAATTTACTGTGGTCCCAGAAGAAATTTACCTAGGGCTGCCTAAAAGGGGTTTTTGCCTATGATGAAGAGAAGACCAGTTGGTCTATTTTAGCTCCGACAGATCGATATTGGATCTGGGAGCTCTTTGAGGCTTTTCCCCGTATACTATTGTAACTTTGTAATTTTGTATTGGGTGGAAGTTTCTGTATTTAGAATTTGAAATTAATGTGTGACCATTATTAGACAAAGAGGGAAATATGCCTTTTACCGGCAGTGCTAAAAGTGGCCTCACCAAACGGAAAAGATCCACACTGGGGATACTGCAGACCACATTTTAGCGCTCCTTGCTAAAAGGGTCCCTTAATCTTTGTCACCAAAGGTGAAAAGTCATTTAATTATCTGCCCCACAAATGCTAAAGAAGACAAATAATTTAAGGAATGATTGTTAAACCCCAGATCTTCAAAGTATGCATGAAAAGTAAAAAGTCCACCGCTTCATTAACAGTATATACAAAGCATATAAACTAACTGAATAATTTCTGTATGTATCAAGGTTGCAAATGACAAAAATGGGTGTTTATAAAAATAAGATTTTATATAGATCAATTTGACTATGATATTTAAGATGCAAGATTGTACTTTCTTGTTTTTGTCTCTTGGCCTCTAGAGCCCATCTAAAGGACTTGCAGTATAGACAGGAGCTACTGAAGGGGTCCTTTTACTAAAGTTCAGTAAGATTTTGTGTTTACTGCATGTTAAAGGCAAAATTTAGCATGCAATAAGTGTAAAACCTTTGCAGTAAATGCAAGGACCTTATCCAACATCTGCCCTGCATTTACCACACAGGGCAGAGCCATGTCGCACAGGCATTGCATTACATGCAGTACCAGATAGCTCAAAATAAATAAAAAAATCAAATAAATTGCCTCCGAAAGAAGCCAAATGCTGTGGCAGTGCTCTCCAAAACCACACAACTCATCAGATCCTTCTCCTGGCATCTATTTCCCCACCTCTAACACTTGACCAATTAAAGTACCTAAATCTCTCAAAACCCACCAATTACAATAGTAACTCACTCCAATTTCATACCCCTCCAATTTCCTTAGCCCCTCAATCGATGAGCACAACTCAAAAGGCCAATCCCCTGAGCCAAAGCCTCACTCAGTTGTAGCTGTCTCCCGCTAGGAGTCAGCCTCCCATATTAGGAGGCAATCTCCTTATATAGAAGGCTGATTCTTAGTGGTAGCATCGCAAAAATGCTGCAAGGGATCTTGGTGGTCATTTTACAGGCCCAGAAGGATGGGCGAGAGCAGAAAAAGACCACTCCCACCTGGCCCATGATACCATTAGCAGTCATCTCCAAGTAAGGCCTGGGGTTGATGGAAGTGGAGGAGGGTTCAGGCAACTACATGTGGGCAGGGCTTTGGTTCAGTGGAAGGCCTTTCTAAGTTGTGCTCTTGGGTGTGCGGTTTTAATATTGTAACTGAGAGAGGTTAGGAGGGTCAGGAACTTTGATCGGACAAGTAGTAGGGTTGGGGAAATGGACGCCAGGAGGAAGATCAGATGGGAGGAAACTGGTAGTTAGGAGACTTTATGAAAAGGGCAGTGACTTTGCTACCAGATTGCCAGTAGTGTGGCTACATTTAGTGCCTCCACTTGAAAGCATGTGAATACTGACTTTGGTGAGGAACGGGGAGAACACAGTGGAATGTGGTGTGTACCGAAAATTTGAAGGAGACAGTGGACATGGAGAATGTGGCAACTATAGGAGTCCCTGAACAGATATTTATTTATTTTAAACATTTTTAAATTCTACTCATTCCACTGTTCATGGTGGATTACTTTAAAACATACATAATTAAGAATAATAACATAAAATACCATATAACATATAACATAAAACAATATTAGAGCTTTATCCAGACTCCACAACCAGAGTCCTTCCAGGCCAAATTAAATAGGCTGTAATGAGTATGTTTTTTGAAGCAAATAGCTCCTAAAATGTTTCTTAAATTGTAGAATAGAGTAAATGTTGTGTACATCTAAAGATAGTGAAGTCCCATAATTTTGGACCAATAACTTGGCAGGTGGGTATACAATGGTCAAGATGACTCTCCTGCTTATAATCGAAAGAGAAAAACGCCTATATTCCGACCTAAATCGGGACATGGATGTCTTTCTCACGCGGATGTCAGCTAAACGTGCTGTGATTGGCTGACAGAAACTTGGAGGGACTTAATGGAAAGGGAAGGACATCTAAGCAACTGAATAATGTGGTACAGTGGCTAGAGCCCTGAGCTTGTAATCAGAAGGTTGTTGGTTCAATTCCCCCTTTTACTATCGGTTTAATTTGGACGTCCCTGACTGCACTTGCTTGCTTGTTTTTTTTTTCTTCCGATTTTTCCTCTCTGCATGGGTCCCGCGCAGCACCGACTAAACTAAAATTGCTCTGGGGACCTGCATACTGCTGTCATGGAGCTAGGTATGATATTTGAGGCTGGCATAGAGGCATCTCAGGGGGACCATTGCACTATGAATGCTGGCCCCTCCCACGACCAAATGCCTTGGATTTGGTTGTTTTTGAGCTGGGCCGCTTCGGTTTCGATTATCGCTAAAAAACAAAAACGCCCAGCTCAAAAAACGCCCTAATCCAATGTATTTTCGAAATTTTTTCGAAAATACAGTTCGGCCCGCCCCTTCACAGACCCGTTCTCAGAGATGGACGTTCTTACACCTAGGTGTTCACGTTTGATTATGCCCCTCCATCTGTTCAAAAGCTGGGAACTTCAAATACTTATTTATCCATTGACCATAGATTTTGCATTGGCCTATATAACCTGAGAGAAGCATATAAAACTTATGAAATGTGAAGGGAAAATGAATAAAGCTGATTCTGAGTTTAAAACTTTAGCTACTTGTGTTCAAAGGTTAAAAAATGACTTGATTGAGACTCTGAGAGTGCAGACTACTATCATTAAAGTTGTTATGAGTTACAAGAGTAAGGCTGAATATTTTGAAAACAATATTCGGAGTAATAATCTTTGCATCCTGAACTTTCCTCGAGTTTTTGCAGCAACACCTAAAGGTGTGCTTTATCGCTAATTTAAGGAGAATTTGACAATTGTTGAAAAAAATATTCCACTATTATTTACCATCGAATTCCTCAGAGGATCAGCAAAACATAGAACAGAATGGTGCTTCTTTAGATCTTTCTTCGCACCAGACAAGATTTCAATAATGAGAATGTTTTTTAAAAACAGGAATAAGACCTTTTTGAGATTTAGAATCAAAATTTTTCCCGATGTTTCTATAAATACTCAGAAACGTTGTAGGCAGTTATTATTGTTATACCAAGGGTGCTTCAGACTGGTGGTACCTTTTATTTGAGATATCCTTGTAAATGCAGGTATCAGTTTATTAAATATGTCTTTTTTGAATATTTGCATCCAACTGCATTCCTGGCAGCAAAATGTATGGGGGTGGGGATCTACCCCTATGGTTGTTAGCTCTTTTTCAATTATTTCTGTACCCTTTAAGCATGTTGGGTATAATTACCTATTGTTATTTCTTTATTAGTTTATCTACACTTTTGAAGTCTTGGATCTCTCTAATTTGGAACTGAATGTCATTTCCATAATGACATAGCTTTTGTAATAATAGTACTTATATATTTTATTTGCTAGAAAATTTCACTTTTCTGTACATGTAGTTAATGATGGTTTAAAATTTAAAATGTCAATAAAATATTTACACAAATGACAGATGCCTTATTCTTAATGGCTTTAAAGACAAGAGTCAACACTTTAAATTGAATCCTTATCTCAATTGAAACCAATGAAGAGATATCAGCATTGAGGATATATGATAAAGATGTCAGGATGCATGATGGAAGGCCAATAAACAATGAATTACAGTAGTCTGAATGTGGAAGAACAAAAGGCTACAAAATTGTCCAGAAATTCTCAAAATACAGTAAATCTCACATTCTGGGACATAGATGCTGCTTAAAAACAACTGTTTTAAAGATACTTTTTAAATGACCTTGAAAAGACAGAGAGGAATCAATCAGAACAACTAGCTATCGGATTTCAGAAAGAACAACATCCATCTAGCAAACAATTAGGACAACAGTCAGATTTAGTTTGTGATAGAAAAAGATCCTGGGTTTTAGCAGCATTAAGTTGATACTTATTAGCAGCCATCCATTGTTGAATCAGCCTAATAGTGTGTTAAGGACTAGAATTATGCACAGAATATATAGAATACACCTAAGTGGTTTATAGAATATGCCTAGTGGCCATGACTGCACATAACTATAGGTGCATCTATTTATGCCAATTAAAACTTGGTATAAATACCGGTGCCTAAATAACACATGGAGCAGGTATATGCTATAACCATCCATGTAATTTTTCAAAATGCCCACAACACACCTATTTCCTCGCCCATAGCCACACCCCTTTTTGGATATACACTTTAGAATTTATGTGCAGTGGATTACAGAATACGCTATGAGGGGCATTTTCGAAAGGGACGTCCAAGTTGCGATTTGGACATCCTTGCAAAATGTCCAAATCCAGGGGCGGGGAAACCCATATTTTTGAAACAAGATGGATGACCATCTTTTGTTTCAAAAATACCATCAGGGATGTCCAAATCCTTAAATTTCGCCGTCCGTAGATTTAGACGTCCCTAGACATGGACATTTCTGATTTTCGGCGATTTTCGAAACCAAAGACGTCCATGTCAAAAATGACCAAATGCAAGCCCTTTGGTCCTGGGAGGAGCCAGCATTTGTAGTGCACTGGTCCCCCTGACATGCCAGGACAACAAGGGGGCACTGCAGTGGACTTCATAAATTGCTCCCAGGAACATAGCTCCCCTACCTTGTGTGCTGAGCCCCCGAAAACCCACTACCTCCAACTGTACATCATTACCATAGCCCTTACAGGTGAAGGGGAGCACCTAGATGTGGGTACAGTGGGTTTCTGGTGGGTTTTGGAGGGCTCACTGTTTCCTCCAGAAACATAACAAGTAGGGGGGCTGGGGCTGGGTCCGTCTGTCTGAAGTGCATTGCACCCACTAAAACTGTTCCAGGGACCTGCATACTGCAGTCATGGACCTGAGTATGACATCTGAGGCTGGCATAGAGGCTGACACAAAATATTTTGAAAGATGTTTTTTGAGGTTGGGAGGGGGTTGGTGACCACTGGGGGAGTAATGGGAGGTCATCCCCGATTCCCTACGGTTGTCATCTGGTCATTTTGGACAGCTTTTTGTGCCTTAGATGTAAGAAAAACAGGTCTAAGTTCTCGTCAGGGATGCCCTTTTTTTCGATTATGGGCCAAAGACGTCCAAGTGTTAGGCACACCCAAGTCCCGCCGTCGCTATGCCTCCATCATGCCCCCTTGAACTTTGGCCGTCCTTGCTTCGATTATACCGATTATACCGATTTGGACGTCCCTGGGAGAAGGACGTTCATCTTCCGATTTATGTCAAAAATGGACATCCTTCTCTTTCAAAAATGAGCCCGTTTGTGGTTTATACTTATACATTTTATTTATTTCCAATTAGTGCTGATAATTGCTTGTTAAGTGCTGTTATCAATGTTTGTTAAGCTAATTAAGCTACACGTTGTTATGGAATACTTTTAGATTTCTGCACAGAACTTCAGGAGTGCTATATATAGAATCCCGGGGTAAATGTGTTAAAGCATTCTCAATGATTGTGTCAATTGAGAAAAAGAATTGTAAATAATCAGCATAAAGCTTATAATGTAATCCTAAGCAAGTTAATAATTTGCAAATTGGTATCATATATAGGTTAAAATGCAAGGCAGAAAGTGAGTATCCTTGTGGACTCCTGAGTTCAAGATGAAACACCTGTACTAGTTCTAATCTGACAAGAATGCTAATCCAAAAGAGATTTAAACCAGAACAAAATAGTACCAACCATCCTAAAACTCTCAAGTTGATCAATTAAAATCATGTGGTTAATAGTATCAAAAGCAGCAGATATATCAAGAGTTACTATAAAATGATGTAGAACGCAGACAAAACCAAGTTTTAATGTATCTAAACAGAAATTAAAAGGTGTTTCAGTGTTATACCTAGGCCTAAAGCCAATTTGATTTTTATCCAAGAGATTATGTTGGTCAATAAAGTCTTAGAGTTGTTGAAAAACAACATTCTCCAGTACTTTAGCCAGAAATACAACTGATAAAACTGGGTGATAATTGCTTGGCAAAGATGCATCTAATTTTTCATCTTGCGAAAGAGGTGTAGCAAAAGCTGTTATTAAAGATCAAGGTACAATACTTCCAAAGACTTATTTACAATGCCAGTCACAGAAGTAACAATAGTATCTCTCATGATCTTAAATATGGATTTAGGGCATACATCGAGTTTACAGCATGTATTGTTTAGATGAGTTATAACTCTAGAAATCTGATCTGAAGTGACAGATTGAAAACATTCCCACTTGCTCTCATTGCTTAAACAAGGAACATCCTGAAGGGGAAAAGATAATGATTCAAAAGTTTTAACAATATCAATCACTGTAGATGAAAAAGCATCAGGAAAAGTTTGTGTGGAAATGTCTCTAACTTGAACAGCATTATCTCTTGTCATGAAGATTGATATGTCAAAGCCTCAGAAAATACAAACTTATTCTCATCAGAAGGAAACTTTCTCCAATGTAGTTCTAAATGTCTTACAATTTGGTTTTCTGATTTTAATTCTGAAGAAAACCATTGTCCACAATGTTGACAGTATTTATGTCTGTATTCAACAGGAGCTATTTGATTGAATGTGGCTAACAAAGAAGTATTCAATTTAAATACTATATCTCCAAGAGATAAATGAGGTAAACACTTAATTTGAGGAGGCCAATAAGAAACAATATCCAAAAGTTTGTAACAGTCACAAGAAAAATAAATAACAGGGTTTTGATTACACTGTCTGTCAGCTATCAAAAGCCAGCATATAAATGTCATGAACAGCACATAGATATCAGGAGTGTGGTACACTACATATTATCAGAGATAACTACATCCATTTCTGCTCTATTGACTAGGCCAGGGGTTTCCAAACCTGATCCTGGAGACACCCCAGCTATTCAGGTTTTCAGGATATCCACAATGAATATTCATGAGATAGATTTGCATGCAGTGGAGGCAGTGTATGCAAATCTCTCTCATGAATATTTATTGTGGATATCCTGAAAAGCTAACTGGCTGGGGTACCTCCAGGACCAGGTTTGGGAACCACTGGACTAGGCCATGCTTTGTACAACTGGCTTCCAATATGCTTGAAAGGGAATGTCATGGTTTTGGTTCAGAACACATGTTTTTTCTCAAATTGGACATGCATCCTAGCATGCAAGTCTTAGAAACCAGCATCTCATCCCTAACATTGAGAATTGAGATATCAGAACACTATGGGGCTCATTTTCAAAAGAGACAAATGTCTCATGAATGGCATAAAGTGCCATTTAGACATTTTTCTCCAAAAAAGTCCAAATCGTAATCTCAGATTTGAGACATTTTTCTCTGGAGTTTGTCCAAATCACAAGGGGCATGTTGGGAGCAGAATTTGAGCATTCTTACAACTTGGACTTTTTCTTTTTTTGCTATAATAGAACAAAGCAAAAATGTCCAGGGTTATAAGATAGACATTTTGGCCTAGACCCATTTCTTTAATGCATAAGTCACAAAAAGGTGCCCTAAATGGAAAGATGACCATTGCAGGGATTAAGGCATGATCTATCTTACTCTCCCAGAGCTCACTGACCTCCTTCAACCTGCCAAAGATATAAAAGAAACAGTGCATATCAGCCTCTATGAAAGCATCAGATGTTATGGTCAGGCCTAGTAAAGCAACAAGCAGGTCTCTGGAGTGACCTAGTGATTGGTGAAGTGGACTATAGAGAAGGGGATCTAGGCCCACATCTCACTCTAACTGGTATAGTTATGGTGAAAGGTGTGAGCCCTCCAAAACCCTACTATGTCTACATATAAGTGACACCTGCAGGTATAAGGGCTATTGTAGTGGTTTACAGTTGGGTACAATAAGTTTTTGGTGCATTTTGTAAGGCTCACACTTTCCACCACAAGTGTAGCAGTTAGAGTGAGATATGGGCCTGGGTCCCCTTCTTTTCAGTCCACTGCACCAACCACTAGGCCATTTCAAGGAGTAACAGTGACATATCTACCTTGAGCCTTTTATGTAAAGTCCAGTACAATGCCTCCTAGGGTCCCCCACTGCTTTGATGGGATGTTTGTGAGGCTAGTCTACTACAACGCTTATTACCCATACATTCCAATGGCTTGCTTTTTTGTACATTTTTTCCCATGGATGTATTTTTTTTTCCTCAGAAATGGTCCTAAAGGATAGATGCACGGAGCACAAAAACATTTAGCAAATGGCTATTTTCAAAACAAAAAGTTGGACACTTTCTCGTTTGAAAACGGCTATTTGCTACTAGATTTTTTGACTGTTTTGCAAAATGTCCAAAATTGGATTTAGACATCATATCGAAAATATCCCTCTATATGTTGTAATTATTATCAGTGATAAACTTATCACACATCAAAAGTCTGAAAACTTAGAAAAACTTGTCAAAGTTTTGAAACTTGAAAATTATCAACAACACCCCCACCTTCTTTTGTTTTGTTTTTTTTCCATTGGAACACTTTCAGTTTAAACTTCTCAAAAAGATGTGAAGCGGTTTGGGCTAAAATAATGAAAGGGGAGATAATGGATCTTTCATTTGATAGCCTGGCCTTGACTGGTTTCCTTAAAAAAATCAAAGGATGAAAAGGCTAAAAGGGCTACTCTGTTTTTTTTTTTTTTGGGTGGGGGGGATTCTTCAAGCCCGAGACATTATTCTATGCTTGATTTTCCAGACCAGAATAGAATGATGCAGGAATTAAAAAAAAAAATAAACATACAGCACATATTTGACAAATGGGAGTATGCATGCACAGAATCTGGGTGAGACACACTTGTACTCATAGTGGGCCTTTTACAAAGGTGCACTAGCATTTATAGCACACGATAAAAAAAGTGTTCACTAAATGCTAGAGGTACCCATATATTCCCATGGGCATTTCAAACATTTAGCATGCGCTAATTATTAGCGCCTGCTAAAAATGCTACCGTGCCTTTGTAAAAGACCCCCATAACTAGGGTTACCATATGGCTCCAGAAAAAGGAGGACGGATTGAGCCAGCCGGTTTTACTTCCATTGCTTTCCATTGAAAGCAATGGAAGTAAAACCCGGCTGGCTCAATTACTTCCATTGAAAGCAATTGCTTTCCATTGAAAGCAGTGGAAGTAAAACCCGGCTGGCTCAATCCGTCCTCCTTTTTCTGGAGCCATATGGTAATCCTACCCATAACTTATAAAATGCTATAAGTGGTCTTTTTTTCCCACACGCTAGGGCCATTTATACTGCAGCAGTAAAATGGCTGATTTTCCCTTTCTAGTATTAATTTCCATGCACTCATGTTGCCTTTAGTGTCTGCAGCACCCCCCCCCCCCCCCAAAAAAAAAAAAAAAACACAGAAGGGCTACTCTCCACGGGTATCACACAGAAAAAAAAAGACAGCAGAGGTGACCAAATAAAAAAAAAGTAGTCACCTCTGTTATCTTGTTTTTTTATTTTCCCTGTGGACTTTTTTTTTTTGGGGGGGGGGGGGGGTCACCTCCCCCATTAGTGTGTGGCCATTAAAAAATATTAGTGCCTGTACACTTACCGACACCTATTTTGTATGCTGTAAAGGCTCACACGCTAATCCTGTGTGAACCAGTTAGTGTGTGGTAATGTAGATACATTAATTGCTTAGCATAGAAAAACCCACTCTCCTCCCCTTTGACACACTCCCTCCCAAAAACATATTAAAAATTCAGAGCTTTTACCGCAGGACGTCTGAGTGGGTCCCGCGGTATGCCATTTTAAGATGGAGTAAGCATGTGGTAGTGCTTACTACCGCCAAGTAAAAGGGCTCCTAAGTTATGCGTGTATCTTGACATTTAGATGTGAGCATTTATACCAGCTTTATGCATCACATAAGTGATCACTTCTAACTGCATATTCATGTATAAGCTAGGGATGGGCATCGAGAAAATGTTTGTTTTATGACATTTCCATTGTTGTTTACAGGAGTTTTCATTTTATTCATGTTTTCTCTGGTCATTTTGTCATTTTGGGGCCCTTTTACAAAAGCGCTCTGAACAATGGCCTGCAGTAGTGTAGATGTGTGTTTTGGGTGCACGCAGAATCATTTATCTGCGCACATGTAAAAAATGCCTTTTTTTATTTTGCTGAAAACGGTTGTGCAGCAAGATGAAAACTGCTGTGCGTCCATTTTGGGTCTGAGACCTTACCGCCAGCCATTGACCTAGCGGTCAAGTCTCACACGGTAACAAGGCGGTAATGACCTATGCATGTCAAATGCCACTTGGCGCACGCCCGATAAGCACCTCTGAACATTTATTTTTCAGACGTGCGTATTGGACGCATGCCAAAAATGAAATTACCACAAGAACCACACGGTAGCCGGGCAGTAACTCCATTTTCACTTGCGTTGGGCACGTGTAGACTCAAGCGGCTTAGTAAAAGGGCCCCTTAGTTAGTTTTTGATAATTGTGTGCTCTCTTTGGAAATAATGTGCATTATGCGGACAGTGGGAATAGTCTTTTCCTTAATTTGCATATGCACACTAGTTTTTCCTTTTTTTGTTAATTTATTGGAATTTTCATTATACAAACCAAGCAAATTCACTTGTACAGAAAAAAAACAGTATACCAATAGAAACAGATTAAAGGCAATCAAATCTGAGGAAAACATTCCTGGCTACTGTTACAAGTCCATAATAAGTAGGGGAGCAAGAGATCAAACAATAAAAAGACACCAATTGATCTAGAAGAAGAAAAAATACCTAGAGCTAGGCAAAATATCATTGAGAGTGAAAGAATTTGTACATCGAAGGTTTTACAGCAGCAGTCAGTAGGTCATGCTAAGATGCTATTATCTTATTACTTAGAAACAAGGTCAGTTGAGAGGGATCAATAAAGACATACATTTTAGATTGATATTTAACCACACATTTACATGGAAACTTCAAAAGAACAACCCCCCCCAAGGCCAAAACCCAATGTTTCATAAACAAGAAATATTTACACTATTTTTGTGTGGTTTTTGCAACATCAGGAAAAGCCAGGCACAATGGTGTCTGAAATATAACTTTAATTTCCAATCCTTTCTCAGTCCAATGTAAAAATCACTAGAAGAGGACAATAACCTGTTATAGTACCGTAAAATACTATGGGATAAACGGTAATGGGATGCAAAGCATGCAAGTGCATGCAAAACAACTCATTACTAAGTGAATTGGGAAATGCAGTATGTGGTCAACAACTGCAAGTTGTGCTATTCCTGGAAAAATAATACCAGAAAAAAATGGCATTATTTTTAATGGCCTGGAGCTTTGGGCACAAAACTGCTGCCTGATGTTCCTTGCCATATCTTAAAGGGGCCAGACAAATGGCAAACAAGCTCCCCCTTCCTGCTGATGCTCTTCCCAATCACAATCCCCTCCTCCCACAGGACCCCTATCACATTTCACCTTCCAATGCTTCCTCTAATCACAATCCCCTGTCGCAAACACCCCTCCATCAAATTCTCCCTGCCTCATAAACCCCCTTCCTAGAAGCACCCCCTGCCATCTTCTCCCTCCCCCCCCCCCTCAATATACAGAATCCCTGCAATCTAATAGAATCAGGACAGGGAGTTATCCGCAGTTGCACCTGCTTCTTGCTAGTGATGGATTCAGATTGGTACCAGCGAACTCTTAGCAATAGTCTGATGGTACTACCACTACAGGTCAAGCTGGTGTATAAAGTCCTTGTATGGCAGCTTGACCCCTAACAGTACAACCACTATGTTAGACACCAGCCCCCCAGCATCGCCAGCTAAATTATCATGTGGATATTAAGTGCCGAGCCATGGCTGGGCACCGGCACTGAATATCAGTGCATTAAAACCCTCCCCCTACTTCCCCCCAGTGGTGAAAGTAAGCTGAGCCCCCAGGCTTACCTACATCCCTGGTGGTCCAGCGGAGTCAATGTGGGCAGAACTGTAGCTCCCATGCTTTTGCCCCTTGTGGTGCCTCGGGAAAATGGCTGCCATGACCTCTTACGGCAGCTCATGGTACTCTTTCTTGGTATCAAATTATAGAATTGCCCCCTTGGAGGACAGTGCATGCATGGGATGAAGGTTTTGTGGACTAATGAGAGCAAGTTGGAATTTTCGATCTTCATCCTAAGAAATGTGTGGTATAAAGAGAGCACATCACCCTTCTAATACAAATCCTTCCAGCATTATGCTGTGAGGATTTGTTTCATTAGCAGGATGAGGGAGGCTTGTGAAGACTGAGGAAAAGATGGCTGGTTCAAAGCACATGCAGATTGGAGGAAAACAAAAGCACCAAGGGATGACACAAGCAAGAAGGAAGTGAATGTTCTCCATTTGCCTAACTAAAGATCAGACCTAAATAAAGTAGAAAAGTTGTGGCAACACTTGAAGAGCAAAATCACAGATGATCTCCAACCAACTGTACCAACTAACTTGATAAAGCTGGTGGACACATCATAAATCAATTAGGGCTATTACTATTGCAAAAGGGGCTTGCCCAAGTATTGAGTCAGGAGATATACCCCTGGATTCATATGACATGCAAATTTATACATACAAAATTGCGCACTACCCTGAGGTGTGTGTGTAACTAAATTGGCTACAATTAGAGCCAATAATTGGGTGCTAACAATTATTGGTGTTAATTGGCAACCATCTGGATTTCTTCAGGCATCTTTCTAAGCATTATTCTATAAAGGTCTGCACAGAAATCTTATAGTATGCAACTCAAAAGAAGGTGTGGCCATAGGAGGGGCATTGTTGGGTCAGTTGCATTCATTAAAATGGGGCCCTTTTACAAAGCAGCAGTAAACCCAATGCAGGCTTACAAAATGCTAATCTGGAGCTACCGCCAGTCCAACACAGGCACCGGCAGCAGTTCCATCCCTGGTGCACACTATTTCTTGCATTAGGGAAAATCAGCCCGTAGTTTTTTGCACAGCGCTAACCCAGTGGTAATCGGGCAGCACTGTGCACTACCCAATTACCACTGTGTTTGCGCGGGAGCCTTTACCACCACCTCAATGGTGGCAGTAAGTGCTCCCCCTCGCATGCCACGCAGTACGAGCAATCTTACCGCATGGCCATTTTCAGACTTTTTTACCTACTGTGGTAAAAAGGGCCTCAGTGCATGGCAGAAATTGCCCCCATTGCTAGTGTAGGGCCCTTTTTACCACAGCTTGATAAAAAGGGCCCCGATGTGTGCAATATTACTGAATACCGGGGATTCACAGCTGATATACATACCAGGATTTACACCAGGTTTCAGCTGGTGTAAATCCTTGCACCAAATCTTGACATGGGAATCAGCTCTAAATGATATTCAAAACCAGTTTGCAGCTCAAAGCACCATTTATAGAATAGTGCTCTTAGCGGGGGGGTTTTCAGCGCTGTTTTTTCAGTGCCATTTACTGAATTTAGTCTATAAAGTCTTATTTATTTATGTGTTCTTGTATCCCACTGTTATCCAAAAACTGATTCCGGTTCAAAGTTGCTTACACTTTACAGTTAGGTGAAATTACAATCATGGTTCACAGTTAGGAAGTACATAGGGCATTGATAGCTTATAGCTTGTAGAAAGGACCTTGATAGTTTACATAATTAGATTTGGAATTTTTTGAGGTAGGTGTTCAGTTCTTTACTGAGATGTAGTTAGTTGTAGAATTTTTTGAAGAGGTAGGTTTTCAGTTCTTTTCTGAACTAAAGATAATTGGTGATGCCTCTTGTGGCCTTTGGTGTTGAGTTCCACCACTTGGACTCCAGGTACCTAAATCCTGCTGTGAGTATGGTTTTGTAGGTTATTTTTCTGCAGTTGGGTAGGTGGAGGAGGAGTAGATACCCTCTGGCTTCTAGACTTACATTCCTTGGTGATAGTTCGATCATATCTAGTGTTTTGTTTTGGGGTTCAGAGACCCTGGGTTCTGTCTGGTACTGGAGTTCAGCTGCCCAAGAAGACTGGATTGACCTCAAATCTGACTCCATCTCTAAATAGCACTAGTACTGAGGTAATCAAGAAGTTGTGAAGTTCTAAAAGGAATTGCCACTGAGAGAGACGTTAGGTCTAAGGGACCCGCATTAGTCCGCCTCTCAGCACTGGCAAGGAAAAGATATCAGCCTCATGACAAACTGGATTTAGGCTACAGGTTATACAATGCGGCGAAAGAAAGCCTGATAGAGCAGAGGCATTTATACTTAAAGCCTTTGATCATTAAGTGAAGCCCACAGAACATCATTTAGGATGAGGAGTTTATTTGCCAAGATACAAGCCAAATCAGTGATTAACTGTGATATCAGAGATCTCACAGATCATACAATTAACTGTAGGAGAGATATTATGTTCCAAGAGTTATCAATTTATTTACTTACCAACAGGCATGTACAATCAATTAGTTATAGGAATATAATAATCCAGCTTCAAACCAGTGCTATCTGAATCTTAGTCTTTTATAATTTCTTTTACCAATCAAAAGGTTTTACATGGGAAATCAATTAGGTAATTTGTCAGCTCTGCTGGTCACATTGGTTTCCCCTGGAGAGAGAGAGTGGCAACCCTTCTCTCTAGCTTAAACCAGGAAATACACTAACTTTTATATGTTCATACAGGATATCAGTATTATGACAGTAAGCCCATCTGATTGGATCTAATTATGTCATGGTTGTCACTGATTGGCTTATGCTAATGAGTAGCTTCATCTCATGAACATGTTCTCATCTTTAGCTTGCTTAACCACAAACTTAAGCATGATCTTACACCTAGTTTGAGGAGCCATCTGTATCCTGTTTATGAGGTTTCTGCACCCTAACTTCTTCCTCATTCTGCTGCATGGTCCTTCCTCATGTAGCTCAGGAGCTTGCTGGAACTTCAGAGTTCAAATTTCGGCTAAAGGCCTATACTTTTTTTGTCACTTTTAGAGCCTGAACCAAAGTCTAGGCAGGGGACCAAGGCTCATAGCTGTAGCATTTTTATACACTAGCATGTATTCAGGGGACATGCAAAATGGTATCTTGTAAGTGAGGGTAATAGCCTTGAAAAGTAGCCATGCCTTGATTGGCAGCCAGTGTAGTATTTTAAGCAGAGAAGTTACTCTTTCATATTTCAACTTCTTGAACATCAGTCTTGCTGCCGTGTTTTGTACTATTTGAAGCGAACAAGAGTTTTTAATTTATGATTCTAATTTTCTTTTCTAAATATTTATATAATTGTTCTTTCATGTTAAAAGTGTATAGTGTGCTGTGTAGATTAGTAAAAAAGTTCATAATTTAATGCATTTTGAGCTACATTTTTTTAGACAGCAGAATGTGAAAGAAGCACAAAAGTGTGCGGACTTTACAAGGAATTTTAAATGTTAAATCAATTCATTGTAACCTGCTCTTTAAAACATTTTTACTTACCTAATTTGATTAGTAAGATAGAAACACATTTGTCATTCAATAAAGCCAAAGGCTTCTTGATATACCAGCAAATCTTGTTTGTTCATGATTGGAGAAGCACCTCTGACCTCCATCCAAATACCATTTTAAGGCCCTTGATTTTCCACTTTGTTCTTCCAAAGTGGAAATTGCTATCACTGGAAATTTTGATTTGACTAAAAATGACAAAAACTTTGCAGACAGCATGATTCAAATTCTTGATTGCTGTGGATACCACTATAATTGTATGTGTAGATAAGATATTACTGTATAAGTTTGTTTCTCAATTACTGCAAGTAAATCCTCTTTCTTGCTTCTCTCCCTGCTGAGACCTCATAATTTCATTAAAATTCTCTCTTAGCTCTTCATATGTGGAGAGTCCAGAAATATATCCTTGTCCTAGAAATATGATGCTAGTTAATATGATGATATTAATGCTAGTTTTATAGGAATTAGGTAAGCCATATCAAAATGTATATCAATACTTTTGTTTAGTATTAGTCTTTTATGGGGGAGGAGGAGGGATTGTATTTGATTAGTTTTTTTTCATTCAAAGTTGTTGCTTAAAGATTATTATTTCTCCTCTGTTTTAGTTTCTGATTTGGTTCAGTGTTTTCTTTATAGCAAACAATATCAACAACATTCTTATGAGCAAGTGATAGCTAAAATTCACCATCACACAGGACCAGTATTGAAATGGAGAACAATTATTTATTTATTTATTTATTAGGATTTATTTACCACCTTTTTGAAGACATTCACTCAAGGCAGTGTACAGTAAGAATAAGTCAAACATGAGCAATAGACAATTACAGCAGTAAAAATATTCAAATAACAATACAAAGTATGGCATAGTATGTTACATTACATTGTAAACACAATACATAATAGAACATTTTAATTGACAGTATAGGGTATAATCAAAGATGGAACATATAGATAAATAAGAGAGTAAGAGGAGTTAGAAAGTAACCATGACAAATCCATGTGTTTCCAAAATGAAATATTCAAGTTTGGTGTGACAAAACAAGTATCCAGTGGTAAATATTCAACCACTGGTTGTCAGAATTTTTTTTGGCCGCTGCTGGTGTTATGATATTCAGTGCTAGGTCACGTCCAGGTGCTGGCATTGAATATCCAGGTTTGTGGAACCGGCTATCTGTTATCCGGTTAAGTGCAATATTCAGCATTTAACCACCTGAGTTAAAATGGACAAAGACAGGACTGTGTTTTATGCAGCCCTATTTGTCTGATTAATTTATCCAGTTAAGTACTGAATATTGCCATTTATCACATAAGTGCTGACTCTGTTTCTGGACCATCCACAAAATCGCTGGCTTCATGTTTGGTGGTTAATGCTGAAATTCAGTGGCACTATCTGATCCTCTCCTGCCAGGTTAAAATCACTTTGAGTATCGATCCCCCCTCCCCCGCCACTGTTCTATCTCTTTGCAAGGAAATGCTAGAGTTTGATATTTTTTAGAATTCATTTTCAGTTCCAGAAATACAAACTTTCAGTTTTGATAAAATGACTGCATGATCTGTACCTCACAGTACAACACAAGCAATAGAACGAGCTTAGGCTAGTGGTAATTTATGCACTGATTATATGCAAAAATGTTTAGAATGATGGCATACACCTGGTCAGTGGCGTTCCTAGGGGGGCTGACACCCGGGGCGGATCGCCGATGTGCCCCACCCCCCCGGGTACAGCACCCCCCCGGAACAGCACGATGTCCCCCCGGCGAAAGAACCCCTGATCCCCTGGCGAAAGAATCCCCCCCGGTGCACGCCGCTGTGGGGGGGGGGGGGGTGCCGCGCGCCTGCCGGCTCTTTGTTTTCATACTCCCTCTGCCCCGGAACAGGAAGTAACCTGTTCCAAGGCAGAGGGAGCATGAAAACGAAGAGCCGACAGGCGCACGCGGCACCCCCCCCCCCAGCGGCGTGCACCCGGAGCGGACCGCCCCCACCACCCCCCCCCCCCCCTTGGTATGCCACTACACCTGGTATAAGTTTATAAACCCTTCTAAATGCCAAAAGTCTTTCTAAGTGCTACTCTGTAAATACACACATATCATACATATAAATGACAAATGACCAACTCACCCAGAAATGCGCAGTAGAGACTTCCTTCTCTGTCCCGCCCTCGTATCAAGACGTGATGACGTCAGAGGGTGGAACAAAGAGAGAAATGGATGCTGCCGCTGGAGCCTGGAAACGAAGCAACATCACCAGCACACCAACCTCCACCCCCCCATCCCCGACGTCGTCGCAGCTGCCGCCACTCCCGCCCCCTCCATATCGGGTCCCCTGCACTGACATGACAGCGCCTCTCACCTCTGTGTGGAAGCGCTGCAGGCAGCAGCAGAGCGATCTGCTGCTACCTGCAGCGCTTTCACACGGAGGTGAAAGGCAATCTCATGTCAGTGCAGGGGGCCTGGAATGGAGGGGGGAGGGATCAGCGGCGAGGAGGGTAGCTGGACATGGGGGAAGGCAGGGGGGAGAGGAGGGTTGCTGGACATGGGGGGAGGGTAGGGGAGAGAGCAGGGTGGGGCGGAGGCCAAGGGAAAGAGGAAGGTTGCTGGACATGGGGGGAGGGCAGGAGAGAGAGGAGGGTCGGTGTATGGGGTGAGGCCAGGGGAGACAGGAGGGCTGCTGGACAAGGGGGAGGGCAGGGGAGAGAGGAGGGTTGCTGGACATGGATTGATGGAGGGGAGGGCAGGGCAGGGCAGAGGAGAGAGAGGAGGATTGCTGGACATTGGGGGAGGGCATGGGAGAGAGCAGGGTTGGTGGACGGGGGGGAGGCCAAGGGAAAGAGGAGGGTTGCTGGACATGGGGGGAGGGCAAGGGAGAGAGCAGGGTTGCTGGACATAGATGGATAGAGGTGAGAATTATTACAGTTGGCAAAACACAAATCTCGCCCGTTTTAACGGGCTTAACGGCTAGTCCTATATATAGTGTATATGACAGGTGGGTGTTCACATAGGTGGAGTCCAGGTAGAACTTATACACACATTACTTAACATGTGTACAAATGTATATTCACCGGCGTTCAGTAATCTATCGTTTTAGTGCACAAATAGGACTAAATTCTATATATGGCACCTAAAAATTGGCAATGAAAAAAACCATTCAGCTCTATTCTATAAGCTGTGCTTAAAGTTAGGTGCAGTTTATAAAACAGAGCTTACGCCCGGGAACTGCAATTACATTTAGGTGTGGATATTTGCACCAAGGGAAACGTGGTGCAAATGCTTGTGTCTAAATTAAGCGCAGATCCCATCTTATTCTATAATTACATGTGTAACTGAAAGGAACACCCCCCTGATCCGCCCATGACCCTCCCATTAGTGTATCCCCTTTTTTGACTTGTAGATAAACTTTTGGCACATATCCTGCTCCTAAATTTACATGCATAAATTTTAATTAATTCTAATTAGTGCCAATAATTGCTTGTTAAAAAACAATTAACGTTGCTAATTAGCTCATTATTCAATTAAATTGTGTGCACAATTTTTTGCATTTCTTTTTACAGAATTCAAAGGATGGTGCTTATATTTAGGTTCTAAAGATATAGAATGAGGGCTTATGCTTACTTTAAGGCAAAACAGGTGCATTTGTGCCTTTAATAGTGCATAAATGATCTAACACAATTTTATACTTACTGTGAAGGAATAATTTTGTGTGTGTACTCTATGCATATAGGGGCTTATTCTATGAAGGTTATGCTTCTAAATTTATGCTCCTAAATTAAGAACATAATCTATTTTGGAACATAGAGTATTCTGCTAATTAGGAGCATAAATTATGCCCATAAATTAGGAGCATATATTTTTGGAGTATAAATTTAGGAGCATAACCTTTATAGAATAAGACCCATACTTTACAACCATATTATATTAATAAATGCATACATTTCAACTCTGTCCTGCTCTCTCGAAACTACACTCATAGGAATGTTTCCATGTGGTCCACATGTGATTTTATAAGAGCCCTTGTCTGTATATAAATGTTTTATACAATTATACCTTATGAAAATAAAGAAACAGTATCAAGCTGTTCCCCACCACTTTATATCCAGTCCAGTCATTCCTTATTTCTGATTCCTCGTAACATATGAAAGACTCAATAGTATGCTTTTGTTCATATGCTATGTACTGTGGGAATGCTGAATCCTAAAATTTAAACACCCAGGAACAGATGTTAAATGCTAGTGTGTCAACAGACCTGATACTCTAACATTTGACACTGGGTAGAGGCCATGCCTCAGGGTACTCCAGCACTTAGCCCTACTCCAACCCAATTATATGCAGGTACCACACACATAAGATCAAGGATTTTTCTTTCTTCAGTTTCTTCAAAAGGACACAGTATAAATTCTATGTCAAGCAAACTTCATCAGAGAACTTGTTACTTCTATAAAAATAAAAATATGTAAAGAGAGGCATCATAGATTATAAAAGTAAGGCCAAAACCTTTCTATGTAAAACATTTGTGAGACTCTAGAGAAGTAATAACAACAAGAACTCATTTTGAAAACCTACGGTAGAAAGTGACCGTAGCGTACCCTTACAAAGCTAAGGCCATTTCTACCACAGTGGGAAAATGGATGATTTTTCATTTTCTGAATTAATAGCCATGCACTGTTACCATCATCACATGGCCATTAACACAAATTTGGGTATGAGCCCTTATCACCACCTATTTTGTAGGCGGTAAGAGCTCATGTACTAATCTTGCAGTTAGTAAATGACAGAAATGCCCATTCTCTGACTATATTTAGCGCATGGGTAGTGCTCACACATTTGAAACTTGCCGCAGGACACCTCAGCACACCCTGTTGTAAGCCTTTAAACAATTGTTTCAGAACTTCCATGCTGTGATAAAAAGGAGTAAACCTCAAAGGACTCAAAAATAATACCTACACATAATCTACAGTAAAAATTAAAATAAAATAGATAAAATAAGAAGGAAGAAAAAAAAAGAAAAGAAAATCATTTAGACAAACACAGCCAGGAGAAAATTACAAATTAGATTGCAAAAATCACATTAAAAAACACACCTGTATACTAAAACAACATTGCTAATATTAATGCAAAGATCCCCTCACGCTATAACAAATCACAAACATATATATACCATTAATGATTTTACTAAATGTCATAGCTTTCAAAAGAAAACTGTAGAGTAAACACTAATGACCTATAACCATAACCCTGGGGTTTTGCATTGCAACCAGGCTCACACACACTCAGGCAACTAACTAACTTCCGCAAACTACTGAAGACCCATCTCTTTAACAAGGCATACCACAAAGACCAACAAATGTGAAACCCTTCACATATATCCAGAATTGTCTTATAATATTTGCTTGTTATACAAATATCATGCTTTTTCATTATCATGTTACCCAAGATCCTTCTGTAATTCTAAATGGTTATTTCTTATATCTCTCCACCATTCATGATTTATTGTAAGCCACATTGAGCCTGCAAAGAGGTGGGAAAATGTGGGATACAAATGCAATAAATAAATAAATAATAAAAATAATAATTCAAATACCTGTAATTAGCCATAGCTTGGTCACAACTTTATTAAATAACACATGCAAAAAAAAACCATTAACATACAATCAACAATTTTAACCCACTTGTCAGAGCGGCCTTGATATAGGCAAACTTCTCCCTGCTTATGCCCAAGACTAGTCATGACGATCCAGCCGCTGAACATCTCCACCCTATGAATCATATCGTAGCCTAAAGCAATTCCTAGTGAGTCTTGCGATGCCGCCACGTCCTCGCCCCACTCATAGCAGTTTTGCACATGAGCCCATCATCCTTCTCATTTCCCTTAACTTCTTTTTCCTCTGTACATTCACAATTGCAATTCTCATTGCTTGACCTTGTCCTGTTGCAACCGCGACTCCATCCTCACTGAATTGGATTCCACCCCCAGAAGCACCAGAGAAGAGCAAGGGCCCTCCAATTTCCCTCAACAAAAAGAAGAGGGGTACAAAATATCAGGAGAAATAGACCAGGTTAGTTCATAAACGAACTTCTAGATATGACAAAGAAATGTAGAGTTTATGAAAGACATTGGCAGAAAGTTCAGAGTACAGAAAATATGATCATATGGAGAAAAGCAAGTAGGGACCCTTTTACAAAGCAGCGGTAAGCCAAACATGGGCTTACCACATGCTAATCTGGAGCTACCACCTGCCCAACTTAGGTGTTGGCAGTAGTTCCAGCCCCATCACGCCCCATTTCCCATGCTGGGGAAAATAGGGGTGTATTTTTTACTACAGCACTAACCCGGCATTAATCATTCAGGGCTGCCTGCTACCTGGTTACTGCCAGGTTAGCACAGGAACCCTTACTGCCACCTCAATGGGTGGCGGTTAAGTGCTCCCCCTCACATGGCCACTTAACTGAGCACAAAATGGTGGAACTTACTACCTAAACCTATCAAACATCAACGTGATCACCTAATATTCCACAAATCTTCCCATCTATTTAATAAATTCATTACAACAGATTAACAATTCTATATTTAATTCCTACTATTACTGGTCTATATCGAATATATCCAACTCTTCACTGACTTTTTGATTACTTTCATAATATTGTACTTAAAACTACCATCCTTACATTTTTTTCAACCCACAACTAATCAATTACACCTATAATGTCACACTCTTTCCATAGTTATTTTGATTATCTAACGTATGCCACATTGAACTCAAGATACCTTGGGATAATGTGGGATATAAATAAATAAATTCACAATGGATCTGGGATTCACATAACCAATTGGGATCAGTAAGTGACAGACAACATTGTAATTGAGCTTTATATTAACTTAATGGCATTGAGCATGAGAAGGATGTCCCAGTACAGCCCTGAATGAGAGTACACCAAGGAAGAGCAAGCAGATCTTTGCCCAACACTACAGGCCTGGTCATAGAGAGAATCCCTACTAGCTCAGTAACCATGAAATCTGACTCCAGCGCTATGCCTCCTTCTCTATCTATCCCCCAATTCTAAAATATGTCATAACAATTGAATATCATTTTTAAAACGAAATCTTCAAAAAACAAAATTTCCATAAACTATCTAATTAGTAGAATCTCAGGAGAAAAAAAGCGGTGAGATGGAGAATTCATAAATCCAAATTTTTTGCCTTAACATATTTTTCAAGCTTTCCAGCTACCTATATATCACTGAACTATCCTTCATTGCCAAAACACCAGCAGCCTGCAGATTAACAAATTGAGAATCCATCTGTCCTCAAAGAGATTCATGCTGATGAACTATCAGTGTCCAAATTTGCCTTCAGTCTGTCATGAAAAATCAAATAATTGGGAAAATGAGGAGTGATCCACCCCTCCGTCCTAGACACTACTTTCCAAGTATCCATAAGGAAATTCCTTGGGTGGATCAATTGTCACTGCAGAAAAAGAAGGACAAACTATAACTATAGGCATAGATTTGGACATTTGATGTAAGGTATATGACATTTCCCAAAGCAGACACTGCTTAAGATGCGGGCAAACAAATTGGAGAAAGCCCTCTTGAAAGCAGAGACATGTAAGTTGTTGATGGGGCAGAGTGGGTCAATACCCTGAACTTAGGGAGGCTTTCAACTCCAAGTGGGTACCCAAAGGCTAGGATTCTGATAGCACAGAAAAATAAGTGTTTACATTCTCAGGTTAGCAAAGATACTTATCAAAGGAAGTGAAAAGAAGGAGAAAATTTTAGAATGATTTCAAGTTGTATACGCTTTACTGGGATGAACTGGACTATAAACATGGTCAAGTTTATTCATGGGTGTACAAAAAGAAATACAGAGCTGTCTAATATTTGAATGGACATCTGATAATTTATCAAGTAGAGCTCCAGATGATGATTTTTTTTTTTTTAGAATGGCAGAGGGCAGAGGTACACAGCAACAAGGTGTCTTTCATCTTCAGATGATTCAAACTCTGATCACTAACAGAGAATGTAAGGGGCTTTTTACTAAGCTGCGCTAAAAAGAGGCCTGCATTACAACTAATGTGTGGGTTTTCCATTAACTGAGGCCACTTTTGTTGTGGCTGTAAAATGGCCACATTTCTATTTTAGCATGTGGCCATTAGCACATGAGCCCTTAACTACGGTTATTAAATAGGCAGTATTGGTTCAAATGCTAACCACAAACTAATCAGTCAGTGAGCGACGATGTAGTTGTGTTAATCCATTAGCACTGGGCATGCCTACTATCCGCCTCCAAACATGCCCACAGCACAAACAAATAACATTTATTTTTTTAGCAAGTAGGAAGCATGCACAGGTGCTAAATCTACTGCAGGATGCCTGAGCGCATGTCATGGTAGTGGTTTTTAATCTGCAGTAAGCATTCATTACTGCTTACTACAGCTTAGCAAAAGGGCCCCTTAGTTCTTTATGTAATAAACAATATTCAATTCCCCATTGGTTCATTGTTAGAACCTTTTTTGTAGATAATTTTTTTATGCCCATCTGTATCAGAGGGGACATCATACATTCAGTATTCCACTGCTTTTTTGAACTTTCTTGATTAAGAGCATGATGTATAACATCATTGGTTTATAGTGACAATGAACATTACTGTGCTATATATCACCCCAAAAGAGACAATTAATATAACTCAGGATTATTTATTAGCAGCCGGTCACGATGGAAGGAGGGCAAAAGGTAATATCTTTGAACCAACTTTTGACCTTAGTTTTAATTTCAGTTTCAAGATTTTTTTTTCATCTAATTTGTGACACTTCAGTGGATGCCATGGTTGCTCCTTCCATTGCTTGTTTGTATGTATGTCATTTTGAGGAGCTAAACATCTATGGATCTGGATATTAGAAAAATATTAAATTATGGGTCAGATTTATCAATGATATATTTTTTACCTGGTCAGGACACCAGAAAAAATGAGACCACTTTTGAATTTTGCTTTTATACTTCAGTTTAATCAAACAGCATTATTATTTTTATTTATTTATTTGTTACAGTTGTATCCCATATTTTCCCACCTATTTGTAGGCTCAATGTGGCTTACATAGTACCGGAGAGGCCTTTGCAGGCTCCGGTGTGAACAAATACAGGGTGATGTTGTGGTAAGATCAAGTTCATGTGGAACAGCCACATTAGGCAATCGGAGAACGGAAGAGTTGTGTTATGTTCATTACGTGCTTTAGTTTGGTTGTGTTGCAGAGATTAGGCATTTAAGTTGGATCGGTAGGGTATGCCTTTTTAAACAGGTTGGTTTTTAGTGATTTCCGGAAGTTTAGGTGGTCATACGTCATTTTCAAGGCTTTTTGTAATGCATTCCACAGTTGTGTGCTTATGTAGGAAAAACTAGATGCGTAAGTTGTTTTGTATTTAAGTCCTTTGCAGCTTGAATAGTGCAGATTTAGATAAGATCATGTTGATTCGGATGTATTTCTAATTGGTAAGTCGATCAAGTCTGTCATGTAACTCGGGGCTTCTCCGTAGATGAGTGGAATGGATCGGGTGGATGTGAAGCGACTGTTCACGCTATCCAAAAATACTAGGACTAGAGGGCATGAGTTGAAGCTACAGTGTGGTAAATTTAAAACGAATCGGAGAAAATTTTTCTTCACCCAACGTGTAATTAGACTCTGGAATTCATTGCCGGAGAACGTGGTGCGGGCGGTTAGCTTGACGGAGTTTAAAAAGGGGTTAGATAGATTCCTAAAGGACAAGTCCATAGACCGCTATTAAATGGACTGGAAAAATTCCTCATTTTTAGGTATAACTTGTCTGGAATGTTTTTACGTTTGGGGAGCGTGCCAGGTGCCCTTGACCTGGATTGGCCACTGTCGGTGACAGGATGCTGGGCTAGATGGACCTTTGGTCTTTCCCAGTATGGCACTACTTATGTACTTATGTACTAGATGATTTTGTGAACCAGGGTGCAGATTTTGAAGGCGATGCGTTCTTTGATTGGGAGCCAGTGTAGTTTTTCGTGGAGGGGTTTTGCGCTTTCAAATCGTGTTTTACCAAATATAAGCCTAGCTGCCATGTTTTGAGCGGTCTGAAGTTTCTTTAAGGTTTGTTCTTTACATCCCGCATAAATCCCATTGCAGTAATCTAGCCTGCATATAATCAAATGAGAAAAACGCCCAAGTTCCGACCTAAATCGGGAGATGGACGTTTATCTCACAAAAACAAATAACGCGGTATAATCGAAAGCCAAACTTGGACGTTTTCAACTGCACTCCATCGCGGAAGCATACAAAGTTGATGGGGGCGTGTCGGAGGCGTGGTGAAGGCGGGACTGGGGCATGGTTATCACCCGAACAGAGATGGGTGCCTTTCGCCAATAATGGAAAAAAAGTATGCGTTTGTAGCTAGAATTTAGGGCACTTTTCCTGGACCCTGTTTTTTCATGAATAAGGCCCCAAAAAGTGCCCTAAATGACCAGATTATCCCCAGAAGGAATCGGGGATGACCTCCCCTGACTCCCCCAGTGGTCACTAACCCCCTCCCACCACAAAAAAAAATGATGTTTCACAACTTTTTATTTTCACCATCAAATGTCATACCCACCTCCCTGGCAGCAGTAGGCAGGTCCCTGGAGCAGTTGTTAGGGGGTGCAGTGGACTTCAGGCAGGTGGACCCAGGCCCACCCCCCCCTACCTGTTACAATTGTGCTGCTTAATGCTTATTAGTCGTCCAACCCCCCCCCCCTAAACCCACTGTACCCACGTGTAGGTGCCCCCCTTCACCCCTTAGGGCTATAGTAATGGTGTAGACTTGTGGGCAGTGGGTTTTGAGGGGGATTTGGGGGGGGGCTCAACACACAAGGGAAGGGTGCTATGCACCTGGGAGCTCTTTTACCTTTTTTTTTGTTTTTGTAAAAGTGCCCCCCTAGGGTGCCCGGTTGGTGTCCTGGCATGTGAGGGGGACCAGTGCACTACGAATCCTGGCCCCTCCCATGAACAAATGCCTTGGATTTATTCGTTTTTGAGCTGGGCGCTTTCATTTTCCATTATCGCTGAAAAACAAAAACGCCCAGCTCACAAATTGTCGAATAAAACATGGACGTCTATTTTTTGCGAAAATACGGTTCGGTCCGCCCCTTCACGGACCCGTTCTCGGACGTTTTTGTTCGATTATGTACCTCTAAGTGGCTTAGTACCATTGATTGTATCAGGTTGTGAAATGTTTCCCTCCGGAAGAATTGCTTCACTCGTTTGAGTTTCCACATTGAGTAGACCATTTTCTTTGTTGTGGATGCCACTTGGCTCTCTAGTGTTAAGTTATGGTCCATTGAGCAGAAGTCAATAAAAGTTTGGGTTGTAAATAAGATACGCAGAAAATGTAGTTATTTAGTCTAAGTTGCAGAGCCTGATGCATGGATAGAGAAAAAGGATGTGAAGTTTCATACTTCTATATTTTGTTAAACAATGGATAAGAATAATATTTTCCACTATCATTGTTACCATACCAAAATGTTAATATTCCTACTGGCAATTTTTACAGTTGTGCTGCCTCTGTTCTACACAAACAGAATTTCAACAGTATGCTAAACCTATGAACTTTATTTGTATTTGCAGTTATTCAGCAAGAATATAGGTGGGCTAAATATATTGATAGGGATTTATTGTTAGATTTTAGACAGGTACAGACAAAGACAGGTATTCCATGTATTCTTCCTTATTCTGCACAAGCTAATGCTTTTAAGTTAATTATTTAACATCATTGGGGAGTATTAAACATTCATCAAATGTTTTCAACTCCACCATGGCTTGCATTTCAATTTCACAAAGTTTTAATGGATGTTTTGGTACAGTCCAGTCATCGAACCCCTGGCAGTAATATTGTTTTACCATCTGGTTATTATGGGGTACATTTTTATAAATGGCACCATATTTAGACACAACATTGAAAAGCAGGATAGAAACCCCTACGGTAATCCAAAGCGCAGAAGGAAGGGGCAGGGGATGACCAAGTGACTTCCAGCAGACAGGTGGATAAAATACAAAACTCTATTCAGCAAGCACCATATAGGTCATTCATATAGTGCTTGCTCAATAAAGTTTTGCATTTTATCCACCTGTCTGCTGCAAGGCACTTGGGGGCTCATTTTCAAAAGAGAAAAACATCCAAAAATGGCTTAAAAGGCAGATAGATGTATATCTCTCAGAAAAAAATCCAAAGCGTGTAATGAAAGAAAAGAAAAAAATAGTCTAAATTGCTAGTACATGTAGATCTGGATGTCTCCAGAGGGGGTGTTTTGGAGGTGTGACATGGGCAATCTTATGGAATGAACATCTCCAGCCCATAACGGATAGCAAAACAGTTTCACAGAGGCGGGAAGAAAAGCACATGGAATTAGACCTGATATAAAAGCATCTAGGGCAAGAGCAAAGTTGTCTTTAGACCAATTTTTGAATTTGTGGAGTTGGAGAGTGGAGGAAGAGCTACTTCAAGAGAAAACTGAGAGTTGCTGAGTGCTGTTATTGTTTTGTCTGTTTGCCCTAGTCTGAACCTTGTCACCCTTATATTCCCTGACTTGCCTCCTCTGTGTCTCAGCTTCTCTGCTCCTTGCCCACCCCACTAGCCCCCAAGCCACAACTACCCCTTCCTCTGTATCTTCCCCCCCCCCCAAAAAAAAAAAAAAAAAAAAAACCTCACTGTCTCAAGCCCACACACTTTCTATTGTACCTCCTTACCCATTTGGCATCTGTCTATTCTTGTTGCTGTGTTTGTCCTGTATGCTGCTGCTGCTGTGTGTGTGAGGACTGTTGGTTGCTTGTGTGTAAGGATTGTTGGTTTCTGCTTGGAGATTGAGTGCTTAGAAGATGTGATATGAGTGTTTGCTGTCGCTGAGAGAGTGATTGTTGTGTGCTGCTGCTGATGTATATGATTGCATTGTTGGTCCGTGGTGGGAGAGTGAATGCTTGCTACTACTGTGTGTGCTTTGGTGGGACTATGTGCTGGTGATGTGAGAGTGAGTGCCAGGTGGTGTTTGTTGTTGGTGGTTCTCACTAGGTAGGTAGATAGGTAGAGGTGTGCCTATTGGTGTGTATGGGGTTAGTGGGTTGCACCTGTGGTAGTGGGATATGGATCACAGAATGTACTGGTGTCTCACATTTTAAAGGAGGAGGAGAATTTAGAGGGGAGGGCCCAAAGGAGATACCCACATCAAAGAGTTTTCAAGCCCTGTGCCTGTTTCCTGAGCCTTACTGACCAGCAATGTCTCAATAGGTAATGCTTTGACAGAGCTACCATCCAGCACCTGTGTAACCAGCTCCATCCCCTCCTGCAGCCCAGGACCCATAGGAACAACCCCATCCCTGTCCACCTGAAGGAAACACCTGCCTTTCTGGCCATTGGTAGCTTCCAGTCTGTCCTAGCTGTGAATGTGGGCCTGACCGAGCCTGCCATTTCTCGTTGCCTAATCCAGTTCCTTGATGCTTTCCTTACCCACTACCCCCTAAGCTGTCCACAACAAAATGGCTCAGTTCTATGGCATAGTTTGCTTCCCTTCGGTCATAGGCATCATTGACTACACACATTTAGACACCTCTCCCCCCCGGGCACAAGAGCCCACCTATAGGAACAGAAAAGCCTTCCATTCTGGTGGGCCCAGAATCTGTCTAAGGCACATGTGCATGCAGTGTCAACATTACTGTAACGTCTGCCAATCAGGTGTCCTGCCCATCTCACCAACTGAGGGGTCAGCCTGCCCAATATGGAGCCCCTTGACAGGGGTCAGAAAAGGGCACATTCCCACATGGCCTACAGCCATGAGCTGGCCGAATGGAGTGGAAAAGGAGACTGCAGGCATGTGGATCCTAACTCCCCTCCCCCCTCAGGAGCCCCTGTATCGATGGCTGTGGTGGGCCACCCTAGTTCTACTGGTATAACAGGTTGCAGACGGCCCTAAAATGGTTGAAAACACCTTACTTTGACCTAATAGAGATCCACAGCATGATGGATTGGGGTGTGGGCTGGGAAAAGGCAGACAGTTTAGAGATTTGACAGGGCTTTTTTCTGCTGCAGGGCCCACTGAAGGCATGTCCAATAGCACAGGCCTGTGGTACAGCATTTAACATTCAGGGGTAGCTGCTGTGATTGAGCATACAGGCAGCCATTTGCACAATCTCTTCTCCGTCTGTGGAATCCCTCCCCCCCTCCCACACTAGCTGCAGTGTCCTTTTTTCTCAGGGTTTTCCTAGTACCTTTTGCAGCACAGCCCCAGTCAACATGGAAAGTAAGGCACAGAGTAAAGACACAGACTTTTGTAGGAAACATATAAAACTTTTATTTTCTAGAACACAGTAACATAGTAAGTGACGACAGATAGACCTGAACAGTCCATCCAGTCTGCCCAACAGTCTTTCATTCTCAATTCTAGATTGAATTAATAATGAACGTGATATTATATTCTTTGTTGTTTCAGGGATATAGACTGTAAAAGTCCAAATGGCTCTATCTTTATGTTCCAACTACAGAAGTTCAACAAAACACAATGACCCCTTGTGATAAACAAGACTTGTGTGTCCCACAGTATCAATGCTGAATATTTAAATATCGGAAAGAAAAAGCCTCAAAGAGCTCCAGATCATAAGATTTATAGAGCTGAAAAGATTGCAAATGATCTGCAATTCATCATTGGCTGAAAAAACCTTCTGTGAACAGCTATAGGAAGCACATCACACTGTCAATTCTTTATGTACAGCAAAATAATACAGTTTGCTTAAATTTGCAAGGAAAGTACTCAGTTTTCAAAAAGCTCCAAACACTTCTCCTAGCAGCTCGAGTGGCTATCTTCTGCATCCGCCAGCACCTACAGACCAACGTTGGCCAGCGTTTCGCTCGGCTCACATTTGCCCTGCTGCTTCAGGGTCTTTTAATCTGGGGTGAACGCAGATGGCCACTTCAATTTAAAGCCCTGTCTAGCACTCCCATTGTGTTTGTTGGAGACATTTGCTCATTTGGACCCCTTATCCACTTTATTTTTCAGTTGTAGTTGATCCAACTACAGGAGTTGCCATTAAAGCCTATTCAAAAGTCTGCCTGGCAGACTGTCCTCATGTTCCAAATTACTGGAGTTTCTTGAAGCTCTCTATAGCCCATCCTAAGCTGGATTGCTATATGTGGGACTCAGACCATAAAAGCCGGCCCAGCACCGGAATTAGTTGATATAACCAGAGTAGCCATCTAAGCACTACTTGACATGCAAACACATATGCAAACGTTTAAGCTTTGATTTTTATACTATTCATTTTCTAATTAGAGATCCCCTATGTTCATCCCACACCACCTTGAATTCCGCCACAGTTCTCTTCTCCACCACCTCCTTCGGGAGGGCATTCCAGACATCCACCACCCTCTCCGTGAAAAAGAATTTTCTGACATTACTCCTAATTCTACCACCCCACAACCTCAAATCATGTCCTCTTGTTATATCATTTTCTCTTCTCTGGAAAATATATGTTTCTATATTAATATCTTTCAAGTATGTAGACATCTGTATCCTCCTCTCCTTTAGGGTATACATATTCATGCCTTTCAGTCTCTTCTTATATACCTTTTTGTGCAATCCCCATATCATTTTTTTCACCTTCCTCTGGACCGCTTCAAGTCTTCTTATATCTTTAGCAAGATACGGCCTCCAAAACTGAACACAATACTCCAAGTGGGTCCACACCAATGGCTTGTACAGGGGCATTAACACCTCCTTTCTTCTGCTAGTTACACATCTCTTTATACAGCCTAGCACTTTGTCACACTGATTTGGCATCTCAGATCCTCAGATACTATCGCCCCAAGGTCCCTCTCCCTTCCAGTGCATATCAGCTTCTCACCACCTAACAGATATCCAGGTGTGCTGGAGCAGGCTCTCACAGGCTCTCGAGAGCCGTTTGTTAAGTTTTTTAAGAATTTTGGGAGCCGGTTCTCCATGGCTACTTTAACAAATGGATCCCAAAATGTGGGCTTGGGCCCCTCCTGAATTCTCTTTACTTTGCTGGCGAGAGAGAGCCCCGTGTTAACAATTTACCAGCACACCCCGTCTCCCTTGGATTTCTACTCCGTAAGTGCATCACTTTGCATTTATTTGCATTGAATTTTTATTAACAAACATTAGACCATTCTTCTAACCTTTGCAGATCCTTTTTCATGTTTTCCACTCCTTCGAAGGGGGGGCACTGTAGGGAGTGGAAAACATAAAAAAGGATCTGAAAAAGTTAGAGTTGCCTGATGTTTGGCATTTAAAATTCAATGCAAAGAAGTGCAGAGTGATGCATTTAGGGAGTAGAACAGAACTATATACAAAATTGGGGGGGGGGGATGGAAGGGTATTTCCCTTTATTGAGGGTGTGTTAATTAATTTTGATATTATGAGTTTTATATTCATTTTAATTGTAAATATCATATTATTAACTTCCTATTCACCTACATATCTTATTGCCTTTGATGCTATAACTTTTACGTTGATTTTGATTATGTGTTACATCATTTTACGTTGTTTAATTATATTTTCAACTATATGTATATGCACCCCATTTTTCATATAAATGTTTTTATTTATCATAGACCCCTGAAGCAGGCACTTAGCTGAAACATGGTGCCGTGTCAGGTGTTAGAAGAACAATGCTGGAATATAAGATGCTAAGAAAATTGCAATTTGTGATATAGGAAAGTTTTAATAAAGATTTTTTTTAATGGGTATATAGAATTGAAGAATTGAAATGAGTGGCAAGGAATGAAGCCCCTGAAAAAGTATTCCAAATAAAAAGCCAACTCCAAGTCAGGTCATTTCTATTCAAAACATTTCTTAAGATCTCTTACTTCTTCCATCTTTCTCTAGCTTTTTTCTCTGTGTGAATCTCTATACATTCTTGACATATATTTTCATCTATTCAAGGCATGAGAAGAAGCTGCATTTCCTAAATTGTAATGTCACGCATATCCTTCCACAAAAAACATACCACATATTCCAGTCATCTAACAGCATCCTCACATCAGGCTTGTCAGAAAAGTAACTCCGGCTGAGGGGACCATAAATCATGACTAACCTGGTTGAATTAGCTCATCCCTGAAGGCTAGTAAAGAAACAAATTGTATCCAGTTTTCATAGAGGCAACCTAAGGAGGCATATCATTCCAGCATTATAATTTAGTGCTGAAGCATGAGGCAGTATAATGACAGCAGGGCAATTATCATCTAGGAAACAAGAAATGCAAATACCCTTCTCCACCAGAAAAAAAAAGGTTTCATTTTCTCTGTTCAAGGATTTTTGTCTCTATACTGTAGTTTTAATATTATATTGAATATATCGGGAGAAAGATTGATTAGGAATTTTTAGAACCAGAGTAAACATGCTTATTCTACCCAAATGCAGCATAGTTATCATACATCTATAGGAAGCAAGGTGATGAGAATGAAAGCAAATTATATTTGAAGTCCTTCTTCTTATCTTGATGATTGGCTAGTGTTCCAGTATTTGAACTTCAGTATTGTGCAATGGTGAGTAGGAAGGGTAAGATTCAGACTTATCAAATCAGAATGGGATGACCAAAATGTAGGAAACAAGCCTTATTGATTAGTTTCTCACAGTGGCGTAGCCAGAAAGCAATTTTTGGGTGGGCCAACAGGCCAGATGGGTGGGCACCAGGGTTGCCAACTTTTTTGAAATTGAAAAACTTGCCACCTGATTCCCCACCCCATGCTCCAGCTCTACCCCACTCCCAATAACTTCAATAAGGGTAGCAGTGCAGGCTTCAGGGGGAAGTACAAGAGATTGCATGCACTCTTCCACCTCCATTGAGCCTCGGTTCCCTAACACACATACTTAGCCTGTATAGCAAGACCAACCACTTTTCAACATATCTTTCCAGTTACACGCTATAGAAATGATCCCAGAAAGTATAGTCTAGTATTAAAGGCAAATAAATTCTGCATCCACAGAACCCCCTGTCCCTCCCCCAATGGGTAAAGAGCAGAGTTAGGACATTTCCCCATAAAACTCACCGTAATCTCAACAGCCGCCATATAGTAAATAAAACAATCTTTAAAACAAAATGTCATTCATAACCTAATGCAAATCTACAATGCCAGCACTAACTTCCAAAAGAAGGATCCTACCTATGAAAAAGGCATTGCCCTACATATTACAGTGGGGCCGTAAAATATCAATACATCTATTGGAAAAACTAAACAAACCAAAATTACTACAGAAGGCTACATAGAAAATTCATGCTAACAGAATACCTCGATCACACACACGGAATAAAAATGCCAAATATAGAATACTTGACTAAAATGTATAAACATAAATATAACCAAAACCCCAAAAAGCCAAACCTTGCATGTAATACAATACCAGAGATACAGAAAGAAATGCATTTCCTCCTGTGCAAAATATAAATATAGTACGTGCCAGGGATGGTGTCGGAGTGCAAGTAGAGCAATTGCTCTTGGTCCCCTGGTGGCCTGGCCAGAGAGAGAGCCACAAGCATGATGGAAGCTGAAGGCAGTGCAGTCTGGTGATGGGCTTTGGGGTTCCCTCCCAAATTTATGGCCTGGGCTCCAGCCATGTCTAACACCAGCTCTGGCAAGATGTACATTCCAAATGTGACATATTCTAATCACAGAATTGAAAAAAATGATTTTTTTTTCTACCTTTTGATGTCTGGTTATTTTATTTTTCAAATCAGCTTGGTTCTAGTCTCTGGTTTCTGCTTTCTTCTGTCTTAATTCACTTACCAGGGTCTCCTGTCTATTTGTCATTTCTTCTCTCTCCATGTCCACCATCCATCTCCCATCTCTGTGTCCCTATAGTTCCTTGTACAGTATCTCCACTATGTTCAAATTCCTGCATCCATCACCACCCTTCTATCCTCTACCCCTGTATCCAGCATCAACCCTTGTGTCCCTATGTCCTCACATGCCCAGTATCTCCCTTTTGAGTTCCTATTGTCCCCTATGTCTAGTATCTCTCCCCTGTGACCATATACCCCTCCCTCCCAGTGTCCAGCATAGCCTCTCTAATCCCACATTCCCCCCTCTCTGTCAGGCATTACCCCTCTGTGTTCATATGTCATTCCAATACAGCATCTCACGTCTGTTTCTGTATCTCCCCTTTCTTCCTCACTCACACCAATGTCTCTCTCTGCTCTCCGATCCCACCTATCCAGCTACTCTGCTTCTCTCTTCCAGCTTTTGGCTCTTTCCCCCACTGTGGGTTAAACAATTTGTCTCCCTCTTCCTTCATCCCCTTGATCCGCCATCTCTCTCCCTTCCCTCTAATCTCTCCTCCTGGTACAGCACCTCTCTCCCTTTCCTCAAGCCTCCCCTGCAGGCCTTCCCTCCAGCCTCTAGCCCCCCCTCCCCACAGGTCCAGCACCTCTCTCCCTTCCTTCCAGTCTGCCCCCCTTGCAGGTCTAACAACGCTCTTACTTTCCTACAGCCCCTAGCCTCTCTCCCTTGCAGGTCCAGCACCTCTCATCCTTCCCTCCATCTTCCTCCCCCCCTTTCAGGTCCAGCACCTCTCTCCCTTGCCTTTTTCCCTTGCCTCCAGCCAGCCCCCCCCCCCCCATTGCAGGTCCAGAACCTCCCTTCCTTCCAGCTAGCCACCACCCCCTTTGCAGATCCAAAACTCTCTCCCTTCCCTTCAGCCAGCAACCTCTACCCTCGCAGGTCCCAAACTTGGCTCCCTTCCCTATAGCCAGCCAGCCCCCCCTTGCAGGTCCCAAACATCTCTCCCTTCCCTACAGCCAGCCATCTCCCCCCTTTTGCAGGTCCAGAATCTCTCTCCCTTTTCTCCAGCCAACCCCCCCCCCCTTTGAAGGTCCAGAACCTCTCTCCAATCCCTTCCCTATGGCCTCAAGACCCCCCCACCTCCCACCCCCACGCAGGTGAAGCCACTGTCTCCCAGCCTGTCCCTCTCCCACCCTACAGGTACAGCCACTCACTCCGTTTTCCTCCTTCACTATCGCTTCGCTGATCACAGATGAGGAGACCTGCCCCAGAGCCTTCGCTCCACAAGATCAGCTCTCTTTAGCACAACTTCCTGTTTCCAGGGCAGATTGTGGCAGAGGGAAGGCTCCGGAGTGCTCAGCGAATCACTGCTGGCCCCGCCCTTAATTTAAACCAGATGCTTATGGCAGGGGTGAGGGAGGGGAAAGTGATTCATCTCAGCAGCCACAGAGGGAAGGCTCCGGAGTGGGTCTGAAACGCTGCCGGTGGGCGCCCAGATGCTTTGCGGTGGGGGTGAGGAGGGAAAAAAGACTCACTTGAAGCTGCGGTTGCGATTGCGATCGCGGTTGCGATCCACTATTTTTGGGTGGGCCTTGGGTGGAAATGGGTGGGCCTGGGCCCACCCAGGCCCACCCGTGGCTAAGCCCCTGGTTTCTCATACCAACTAGTCAACTGATTCAGTCATGTGGTATTTATAAGATATACAATCCTATGTAGTTAGAGGGGCCCTCTCCTCACTATGGGTAAATGCTCAGGCCACATTTAACGTTAGCTATGATGCTATGAAGTGAGGCTGTTTTTACTGCTGGTATGGGAATCGGTCAGACTGTAGAGAAGTTGCTAACTAATGAGAACTCTGTGGTTGAAATTCACTGGCTTTGTTGGGGGAAACCTAAGATTTCAAGGGGAAATGTAGATCATATTGCAGATTCTGAGGAAAGTGCTGGGTTGGAAACAGGGTCATTTTGGTGCTTTTACAAGAGAGTCATCTAAACCATAGAGACTCACAAAAACTTAAATAGTCTTGGGTGAAATTAGAAATGTCTGAAAAGTTTCCAGATCCCTTGTAGAAACTGAAGGCAACTGCCATAGCTAGACACCATTACAATCCTTGAGAAAACAACCTCACATTTGCAAGTCCTCTTTCACAGTCACTGGGATCCATTAATACTGAACTCTGACTATAAGGCGAGCTAAGCGGAGAACGAACACTTGGCATTATGGAATCACCCAGCAAGAAAGTCAAACTGCCTACCAAGGACTATATCTGCTGAAGCATCTGCTTCTTTGCTGCACATACCTCTTCAATGGTAGATACCAGCTTCAGAGTCTTGTCATGTGGCAACCCCGATTCCATTCGGACTGAATCCAACTCAGCGCCTTAAAAAAGTAAGAACTGTACATTGCCCCTCTGATTTTTCTGCCACTAGAAGAACGTTCAGTGCATGAGCCACATAAATGAAAGCTTTCATCAATTCCATGCAAATATTAGTCATTTAAAACCCTACAAATAAAAAATCATCAATGTAATAGACCACATTGTTACACCCCGAGACTCCTACCATTACCCAATGCAGAAAAGTGGTAAATGCTTCAAATTACGTACCAGCCACAGAGCAATGATCATAATAGAATTTCCCATCAAATTTGAAATCCAACAGATGAAATGAGGAAGGATGAATGGGGAAAAGCTGCCACCACATTTCTTTTAGCCACGAGAGCTCCAGGGCTCTGTTGCCAAAGCAAAACAACTGCCTGATCAAATGAGGCATACTGGACAGTACACAGGGTGGAATCAATAAAATTGTTAACGCTACAGCCCCAGGGGAAGAAAATATTATGAATAAAAAGGGACTTTCCTTTTTCTTTCTTAGGCACCAATCCTAAAGGAGAAACAACAAAATCATTCAATGGAAGGGAAGAAAAGGAGCCTGTCCAATTCTAACTCCTTTTGCAGTTTCTCACAAACAATCTCCTGGTGCAAGAACACAGATGTGGATTTGGAGCATGTATGTAACAACGGAGGGCCTGAATAAGGGATTATAAAATCAACAGAAAACCCAACCCCCCCAACAATTGAGTAGCATTATGATCAAGATATAGACACGGTATTTTTTCAAGACTGCCACATTAATGGTGGACCGAGCCTTACCAAACTGACCTGGCTAAAGCCAGCAGGTCTGGGATGAAAAGGCTGCTCCTGTGTCACAGGAAAGGAAGAAGCAGTGCAACAGAATGCTGAATATGATCCATTGCAAAGAAAGTATCAGTAATATAAAAAGCAAGCTGGGTGTTCACAATGCCCAGCATTAAAGCTCTACCTCTCCCTTCATTTACCATATTCCCTAACCCAAACTGTGCAGGCAATCCTCCAAATTAATGAGGAGGCCCAAACACTGATGAAGCCATGAAACTCACACCAAAAGCACCCACTGATCATGGCCCATTCAGAGGGATGCTCCCTTTGAACAGTCCAGCTCTCACCAGCGTTATTTCAGATGACTAGACATCCACATCTCAAAAACCTCAGATATCAGCCTTATCCTCAGCCAAGCCCTTGCAAAATTGTTCATCTTAGTTGAGCCAAGCCCAACCACTAAACATTTCTTAATGGGCTTTATCTGTTTGTGTGATTTGGCTACATATTTTATCATTGTAATATTTTCATAGCACGATGTTAGCATTACTCAGCAATTACCCTTTACCGCTTCCATGCATTGTCACGGCTTCATCATAATGGATTTAGATCATTTTTCAAACTTTTCCATTCAATCATGCTGATTAAGTTGCACTGAATGGCTTTCTCTATATATACTTTTGTGCTATACCGCGTTGCCAAAGATTGTTTTGATAATCACAGTGTGATACCAGCACCATTTTCTTATGCAGTGCTCACCCCTTCACTGTGAAGTTTCTCCCTTCTTCTGTATGGATAGTATTGTTCATTATTTCCTCTTACCATTATGCTGCTAAAGTTGTTTTTTAATATGACATTGCTAAGGCATGTAGTTTGATTGTCTGTGGATCACGATTGGCAATTCATTAGTAAGATGTGACAGTTTTTTGTGAAGTTGATATACAGCCACAGTCTTCATTAGTGTTTTCTCTTTGGTTCAGTTGTGTGTTTCTATCTTTATTGCAGGTTGCTGTATTGTGGGAACTACTTTCATCATTTGATGACATTTTAAGATAATGTTTAATATTCATCCTATGTTTCCACAAGAGTGGATTATTACATTGAGCTACGGCAGCTGTTATTTGAGCAACAATTCATGTACCTAGTGTTGCTTGGTGGGTAAGTTAAATTACACATTTTGTATTTTTTCTGTTTCTTATTCTCTCTGTTCTTTATTCATCTTTAGATGCACTGCTCCCTATATTTATCACCACTACATCTGTCACATCACCATATCACATTATTCTCTCATTATTTATTTTACTTATCACATCACTCCAGCAAACTGTTTGCCAGCTTTCAAACCACTTCACATTAGAGAACATATGTTTAATATGCACATTTTTAAAATCATCATTGTACATGTAGTTATACTTTAAAGTAATTTTTGTGTGTTTAGATCAAAGTACAGTTTTTTGTGGATCTTATAAAGTAAGACCTTATATTTGAAAACCACAAAAAGAGCGGAAGATGAACCAAAACAGACCAGAAAAGACCATAGGGAGTAAAAGCATATACGCTTATGCCCGCTATCAGACAGCACTAGCATATTTTGTTTTTCATTTGATGAGTATTTCAGAGGCGCATCTGTAAACGTCAGATTCAGGACCCCCGAGGAAGGCCTGTTGGCCGAAACACGGACCGTGTAGGGTCCTATTAAACTTTTCTGATGCTTTTACTCCCTATGGTCTTTTCTGGTCTGTTTTGGTTCATCTTCCGCTCTTTTTGTGGTTTTCATTTTACTCTACGGGAGATTTGGACTTTCCTTTTGTTGGTTTGGCAGACCTTATATTTGTACATCATCAGGCTCATTTTCGAAAGATATGGATGTCCAAAAAGTGACATAAATGGGCATTTGGAAATCCTTCTCACAGAGACTTCCAAATCGGTATAATTGAAACCTGATTTTGGACGTCTTTGTCATAAATCTGTCACAAGGACATCCAAATCTCAAGGGGACGTATTGGACGCATGTTCGAGGCGGGACTTGGGCATTCCTAAGACTTGGACATCTGAGCCATAATGGAAAAAAGCAAAGACGTCCATGACTAAAACTTTTTATTATGAATAAGGCACAAAAAGGTGCCCAAAATGACCAGATGACCACTGGAGGGAATCAGGGATGACCTTCCCTTACTCCCCCAGTGGTCACTAACCCCTCCAAACCTCAAAAAAATATGATTAAAAATATTACTTGCCAGCCTCTATGCCAATCTCAGATGTCATACTCAGGTCCATCACAGCAACATGCAGGTCCCTGGAATAGTTTTGTAGTAGGTGCAGTACACTTCAGACTGGTGGACCCAGGCCCATACCCCCCTACCTGTTACATTTGTGGAGGAAACAGCGAGCCCTCCAAAACCCACCACAAACCCTCTGTACCCACATATAGGTGCCCCCCTTCACCCATAAGGGCTATGGTAGTGGTGTACAGTTGGGAGTAGTGGGTTTTGGAGGGGATTTGGGGGCTGAACACACAAGGTAAGGGAGCTGTGTACCTGGAAGCATTTTATGAAGTCCACTGCAGTGCCCCCTAGGGTGCCCGATTTCTGTCCTGGCATGTCAGGGGGACCAGTGTACTACATGGACGTTTTTGGTTTCGAAAATGGGCGAAAATCAAAGACGTCCAAATCCAAGGACGTCCATGGTATTTTTGAACACAAAGATGAACGTCCATCTTTTTTTGAAAATGACCATTTCCCCGCCTCCGAATTTGGACGTTTTACAAAGACGTCCAAATTCCAACTTAGACGTTTCTTTCAAAAATGCCCCTCTATGTAAAGTTATTTCCAATTAAAGTGATGATGTCCATTATGCACCTGCAGGGACCAGGAGAGGAGAGGTACAATGATGCCCACCATCAGATCTGGACAGTTATAAGAGAGAACATTTGGAGTACTGAAGAGTAGACAAAGTTCTGGTGCTTGGATTGGTCTGGTGGGAAGCTGCTGTATCAATCCTCAAAAATATGTGACAGTTTTACAGCATGCTGCATAACCTAGCATGGAGCCTCCACATGCCAGAGCTAGAGGAAGGGGCCAGAGAGAACAGTAATAATGAAGATGATGGAGATGTAGCATCTCAGAATCAGCAACCTCCTCCCCCCACTTCAGGCCCAAGAGAGAGGATGAGATGTTAGAAATGACCAGATCCAGACACATTTTCTGTCATAAGGTGAACTATTATTTTGAATAATGAATAACAAAATTGAAAACACAAAACACGAAACCCTCTCCACTCCCCTCCCCCTCCCCACCCATTGTGAACAACAGTGTACTGTGAACATACCATGGTCAAAAGCCCTCCCGCTCCCCTCCCCCTTCTCCCCCTAGGAAAATACAATTTCCTGTTTGGGGATGTAGAGTAACAGATGAGGTCCAATAACAAAGTCACTGCCATTGACCAACCATGAGCAAAGAAAAGCAATGGGAGGGATCTGCATAGCAAAACCCGAAATAAGGTCCCGTGGAGGGGCATAATCGAATGGGGTGCCTAAGTTTTCCTGAGGACGTCCTCACAGGATGTTCCGGCGAAGGGGCGGGGAAACACGTTTTATCAAAACAAGATGGGCGGCCATCTTTCATTTCAATAATACGGTTGGGGAACTATGCAATGCAACATGATGTGGCTGGATGGCTGATGCCTGCAGCATCTTCTACTGGGGTCTGAAAGGATCCTGTGACAAGGAAAGCTAGGGCTCCATATCTTCCTTTAGCTGCTCACAGAGGTGCCTGATTGTCTTCCTATTGCACATGTGCGGTCCATGAACCATGTTCCACGCCTATAGACCCCCTGCACTATCCTTATCCCCCCCTCTCTGTCTCTCTCTCTCTCTTTCTCCCCTCCCTTTCTATTTACTCTTGCAGAACTTTGGTAGCAAGATTGTTCTGGGGGTTGTTCTCTATCCTGTATGCACAGCAGCTAGGCTAAGTAGCAAGGTTGCCTGAAGTTCCCACATTGCAAGTTTGTTTGTTGTACCACAGAGGTTCAGAATTTGGACAAAATCCTTACAGTTGTAGGCCAGGGGGCATGTAGGTAAAAGACAGGATCCAATCAGGGCCAGAATTGTATACTGTAAATGAGGGGGGCAGACTGATGCACAGCATAACACATGCTAGTGTGGGGCAGTAACAGAGCTTCCACGCTACCCTATTCCTGGAACGATGTTTGTGGCCAGTCCTGAATGTCTACCAAACTCGTTCTGATGCATTATAGGATATGTAGTGGGTAGAATCAGCCACTACAAATCCTAAACTGCTTTGGGACACCTTTTCTAATGATCATGGTGAAGGAGGTGGAACCTGTATTGAACTTCATATCCTATACCAGGGTGGTTTGTGGTTGGACAAAGATGTGGCATACCTACCCTATGCATTGCTCAGGGTCCCTCAATATAAATATTTGGAGCTCTGACTGGGACAGTTCCCAAAATGTTGGGGCAGCTGCCTGGGAGCTGGGGGAACTGGGTTCAATTCCCCTCTCCCCTGTAACTGGTGACTGGCTCACCTAACCCTGCAATGCTTAAGCTTTAGCAAAGCTAAGATTGAGTCTACCAGGTTCACAGAAGGTGCCTTTATAAACAAATGTCTGTAAACTTTGTACCTTGTATCACAGAACAATATTCTAGTTGTAGCTAATGGGGGATTAATGTTGCTAAACATGATTGTTTTGTCTCAATTCTGTGTTTCTGTACCAGTTGGGATGTATTGTTATCTGCTTCATACCATTTGCTGAGCTTCACTGACTCTGATGTCTTATATCAATGCATGTTTTGTTCAAAGTTATTGTGGAAAGCCAACAAAGGGCCCACTACCTCTTACTCAGTGTCAGCTTTATTTTATTTATTTATTTATTTATTGCATTTGTATCCCACATTTTCCCACCTTTTTGCGGGTTCAGTGTGGCTTACAATATGAAATGAATGATGGAAATACTATTTGTTACAAATTGGTTATGGATTACATTGTGCAGAGTTATGCGAGACAATCGAAGTGTCGTTAAGGAGTGTAACAATGGAACACAAACATTGAAACATTGGAAGGAGACAATGGGAGCTTAAAGGGCAATAATAAGGCAAAAAGACATATGGTATACATATTTCTGTGAGTAAAGGTATGAGTGATGTGAGATTACGGGGGATGAGAGTTCAGAAGTGGATATATGATGCATTAATGAACAGTAAGTGTGGACTTTATGTGTTTTGGCTCTTTCCGTAATTTTTTTCAAAAAGATGGGTCTTCAATAATCTGCGGAAGGAAGCTTGCTTTATCACTTTGTGGGAGGGGCGAGGGCCCTTTGTGACTGGGTATTGTGGCTTATAGTTGACATGGGTTCACGGCAGCCATCAGAATAGCATGTTTTGCAAAGAGATCCCCTTTCATTCTTCCTTTTCCTCCTCCTCCCCTCAAAAAAAGACCACTGGGCCTAGCCCTGCGGCAGCAGGTCTATGGGGTGATGCAGGTGGTGGCTGAGCTACAAAAATGGGAAATATAGACATTGGTTACAGTCATGCTCTTCATTACATATTCCAAGGCGGGCATTGTAGTTTCGGATTTAACCATGGTAAATGGAATTTAGGGGTCAACCTTTGCCTATTGATTATTTGTTGTCATCCTGTTTACTGTAGCCCTGTTAGAGTGTTCAAGTAGTGTGATAGCTCATTCAGTAGCTCCCTTCCTCTAGGATGAGTGAGAAATAAAGAGGGAGTCAATTGTGTATGCATTTAACACTGTAGTATTTCTCACCTGCCTGTACCTGCAGCTGCCATCTTACCCCGCGAAGATAGTTTTGCTTGTGCTGTTGCAGGTACTGTTTATGTTTCTTCAAATCCTCAGTCTGTATGGAAACAAAGGGTGGGAAGAGAGAAGGAGAGGGAGGTTGCGTGGCAGGACAATGGCAGATGTTTCACAATGTTACCTAGCTTTTCACATTCAGGATTGACATTACCATGTTTGAACACTCCTCCTGCGTCTACCTCCATTTGCCACAGAGTAGATTGCTATTCTGATGTCTGTATATTTGCCTCAAGACATGGAGGAAGAGGCTATTGTGGTGGCTTCATTGTTCTTATTTCCAGGACACATGACATATATGGCAATGGCAATGGCAATGGCAATGCTACACTCTGACATGTTGCCATCCAGATGGTTCTGAACAGCTAACTGACATTGTGGAAGAGGTGGCCTAGTGGTTAGATCAACTGACCTCCCATTCAGGGGTGGCCTGTTCAAATCCCACCAGCAGTGAGCTGTTCATTTCACTCTTCATTACTACAGGTATGTGATGGATATATAAACGTTGTTTTGCAATAAAGCGCTTTACTGTATCCTGCTTGCATTTTGCACTTAGCTCTCTAGGGAGGGAGGCGTCTTCATTATAGCATGCAGTCTGCCTCAGCTATGCCCTCCTGTATGAGCTGTAACTCCTCCTCTTATGTCCAGGAATAATTAAATATTTTCTCTCATTGGCCATAAAAAAAACCTGGCGAGGAGGAGAGTGTCACCATCACTAAAATTTGGCTGCCTCCTGTTAGTTGCCTTATTTCTCAGTCCCCACATGGATGATATCATCAAGCACTATGCACTGACATCAACACGATGACATAATTCACTCTTAACCTGCACAGAATTTTGTGCAACAATGGATCAGCATGAAATGTCATGTGACAGCAGAAAGGTGTAGAATTTATGCACCTGTTTGAGTTGGTTGGGAATATTTGCACACCCATTCAATAAGAGGCGCAAAATAAATGGTGCCTTTTACTGAATGGTGCTGTAATTATCTGCACCATAGTTGAGCACACATCTATTTTTTAGGCACTATTTATAGAATTTAATCTTATGTGCTTCTGACAGATATGCTCTAATTTGAAGAACATTTTTTGCTTTGTTATAATTCAGATCACCAAAAGGTTTTTCATTTCTGTGAAAATCACTTGACAACCCCTGGGTGACTCAGGGCAGTTGGTGACTGACTCCATTGATTGCAGTGGAATTGACTATGGACAGCTGCACACACCTAATGATTGACCATAGAAATCTGTAATAACAATTAGTAGCTAGCCATCAATATGAGATCTGTGTAGCTGAACTCCTAAATATAAGGGTATTTCTACAAAAAAACGAAATGATCTCTTGATGAATGTCAGCTCAAATATAAATATTAAAGAGGTTTAACTGGTGCAGTATTTTCTCAATGATCCTCTTTGGAAACCAAAGAGGCAATATTTCATGCCAGTCTTAGTAAATGATCAGTACCTAATGCAATTTGTCTACTGCAGTGCACACAAAGATACAGTGAGCTGCCTTTGTGGTACCTTTTGTCATTTGTTTTACCTCAGGCTTTAATGTGCTTCAATCATGGTTCTCGTATTTCACATGAGAGATTACTGGAATATATTACTGTACCTTGAAGCATTTTATATTAATGTGGTGTGGCGGATTTCTAGTTGAATGTGCTGAATGCCCATCTGATAAATATTTTAGGACGTCAGAAGAGCTTTGATTCTGCAGCTCAACAGGCAGACCATTTCCGTTTGTAACATACTCTGACAGAGAGCCACATACACTGTCACTTCAACCAACCTTCAGCCGGCATAGAGCTCAGCAACTGCACTGAATTTCAATTTCATTGCTGATGGAAAGTGTACCTCAGAGACCAAAAACTGCTGAGGGTAGCAGAGAAAATTTATCATCAAGAGCACTTTCAGCACGTGGCAGCAGTCAGGCATTGTGTTACCCATATGCCACTGGAACAATATACTTTCCTTTGTTAATTGTATGCAGTGTTGGCAATTGGATTGTCTGCAATATGTTTTCAACTTGCCCCTTATCTTGCATCCAGAGTTGTTAAGAGACAGGCAAATAACATACAATGAGCAGATAAAAGATCATTACAACATTAAAATTGCAGTTTGTGCTTAAGGGATTTAATTTTGTGTGATGTTAAAATTTTCAGCAGTTGAAACCATTAAACATTTTTTTAACCATACCTCTATTTTGTCCCCCCCCCCCCCCCCCCCCAAACCTTAGGGGCCTTTCTACTAAAGGGCATTAAGTTTTGTGCTTAATGCACTATAATGCAGACTTTTTAGGACCAAATTCTGTATATGGTGCTGAAAAATTGGCAGTGATAAAAATTAATGTTAAGTGCTATTCTATAAATGGCATTCAGCGTTCAGAACCATTTATAGAACAGCATTTGATGCCAGCAGCCATGCCCAATTTTGGGTGCAAGGATTTACCCAAACTAACACCTGGTGTACATTTTTGCACCAAAATTAGGCGTGGATCTCACTTATTCTGCAACACTGCATGCAAATTGCAGGAACGCACAGGATCCACCCATGCCCCTCCCATGGCTGTGCCCCCTTTCCAGATTTGCACATAAAATTTACACGGGGATCCCGGTGCCTAAAGATGTGCATGTAAATTTAAATTAATGGGAGCCCAATTATTGGCATTAATTGGCTCATTTGGCAATTAGATTTCACACACATATTGGGTGCACACAATTTTGAATGCCATATATAGAATAAGGGGGATAATGCATGATGACATCATCAGTGAGAAAAATGGCATCCACACACAGGCAGCCAAATTTCATAGGACCTGACACCTCCCCTGTTGGTCAGATTAATCCTGGAAAAGCCAAAAAGACTCTTCCTTATCACTGAAGGAGGTTGTACCTAAAATATAGGAGGGCTTCCTATAACATGGGCCATTCTTCCCTAGGGAGGTAAGGCTCCTGATTGCATATATCAACTGTGACCCCAGTACAAGAAAGCACTGCTTGTGTACTAATTTTATGCCTATGGTAATGAGTGGTAAAGTGACTAGCTCAAAATGAGAGGCAGGCTCTGGTAGGATTTGAACAAGCCATTCCTTACTGTCAAGTCCACTAAGCTACCACCTCCACTCCACAGCATATTGTGCCAGGGATCTATACTGATCCATCTGGCATGCAGCATGTTAATTTCAGAGTGCAAGATTGCCATGGCCACATATGTCCTGACCTGGAAATAACTGTGAATAGCAAGGTAGCATTGTCAAACATTTGTGATGTACTTGCCACTCAATCTCGCTTTGCACTCCTTGTCACCACATAGACTGAGGATTTAAGGAAATGGGCCCGATACCTGCAGCAGCATAAGTCAGATTACCTGCAGGGGGTGAGATGCCATAGGCAACTGAGTAACACTGCAGTATCAAATACCCCTCTCCACTTCTTGTTCACCTCTATAACAGCCATGTGGGTGCAGGTACCCATTTATGGTACCACAAAGTATAGATGGAAATGTATAACATATAGGCAAAGGTTGGTCCCTAACCCCCATATACCATGATTAATTCCCAAACTATTATGCCCACCTTAGAATATGTAATGGTCAAATGTGCAGCTGGTGGAGAGCATGACTGTAACCAAGGTCTATGTTTCCTACTTTTGTTGCTTATTCACTAGCTGCTGCACCCCCTCTACCTGCTGCCACAGCGCCAGACCCAGCAACCCTTAGGGAGAGGGAGAAGGAAGAGAAAGAAGAAGAAGAGGAAGAGGGGAGGAGGATGCAGAGGAGGAGATGGAAGAAAACAAAGAGGAAGAGGTGCAAGAACCTGGAGGTGATGGTGATGATGATGATGAGGAGGATGAGGAGGAGCTATTGTCAGCAGCAGCCCCCACAGCACCAACTACCACCCCACACCCCCTCACCCCTGACCCCATGTTCTACCCAGGAGCAGTCTTAGAAGGGGTTTGTAATCTTGAGGGAGAGGACTAGCCTCCTGCATCTTTCCCCATCCTCTCCAGCATCTTGCCCTGCACCTGTCACTGGAACTGAAGCTGTACTAAAGAGGATAAGGGTAATGCATGAGGTAATTGACCAGTGAAAAATGGGCCCTGGAAGCTGCTTTTGTCAGGATTGAGCATGCTCAAAGATGCAAATTATTTGCCCTTGAATAGGACCAACCTCTCCCAGTACCCTTACGGGCTCATTTGTGAAAGAGAAGGACACCCATATTTCGACATAAATCAGAAGTTGGGCGTCTTTCTCGCAGGGTCATACAAATCGGTATAATAGAAAGCCAATATGGGACATCCCCAACTGCTTTCTGTCGCAGGGATGGCCAAAGTTCGAGGAGACGTATTGAAGGCGTAGCGAAGGTGGGACTTGGGCGTGCCTAACACTAGGACGTCCTCGACCCATAATCGAAAGAAACATGGACGTCCCTGACAAACACTTGGACGACTTTACCTGGTTGTGTTTTTCTTACGACCGAGGCACAAAAAGGTGCCCAAAATGACCAGATGACCACCAGAGAGAATCGGGGATGACCTCCCCCAGTGGTCACTAAGCCCCTCCCACCCTCAAAAATATCTTTTGTGCCAGCCTCTATGCCAGTCTCAGATGTCATACTCATGTCCATCACAGCAGTATGCAGGTACCTGGAGCAGTTTTAGTAGTAATTTTTGTTCTTGACATTTCTTTTACTATTTAGTTTAGTTGATGTTGCTTTTATTATGAAAGTTAAAAATTAAAGCTGTAGGGGCAAATGATTGATAAGAAATAAAGGGGCCCTTTTACTAAGCCGCGTAGGTGCTTACGCACGCCCAACTTCAGCCAATTTTGAGTTGCCGCCCAGCTACCGCATGGCACTTGTGGTAATTTGTCCTGTTTGTCCTAATTAGATTGTAAGCTCTGTTGAGCAGGGACTATATCTTCATGTTCAAGTGTACAGCGCTGCGTACATCTAGTATCGCTATAGAAATGATAAGTAGTAGTAGTAGTGGTAATTTCATTTTTGATGTGTGTCCGCTATGCGCGCTGGAAAATATTTTTATTTTCAGGCATGGGTGGTAATTGGGCGGTAATCAGCATTTTACACATGTAGACCATTACTGCCTGGTTACTGCATGAGACCTTACCACTAGGTCAATGGCTGGTGGTAAGGTCTGAGACCCAAAATGGACATGCGGCAATTTTCATTTTGCCACATGTCCATTTTCGGCAAAAATTTCAAAAAGGCATTTTTTACAGGTGCGCTGAAAAATGATTCTGCATGCACCCAAAATGTGCATCTACACTGCCGCAGGCCATTGTTCAGCGCACCTTTGTAAAAGGGCTCCAATAGAACTCGGATTTGAAACAGCTGTGTGCTGTAAGAGATCCAATAGTTCTTGTTATAGAACTTATGGGAAAGCCACCGCTTGCCCTGGGATTCATAGCATGGAATGTTGCTACTTTTTGGGTTTCTGCCAGGTACTTGTGACCTGGATTGGCCATTGTTGGAAACAGGATACTGGGCTAGATAGACCATTGGTCTAACCCAGTATGGTTATTTGTATGTTCTTATCTGTTTTTATGTCATGTCCATGCTTGTCCTATCTGATATCAAGGTTTTGAGGCTAATATACTAGTTTCTTGCCCACTGTGAAGTGCAGAATAGAGGGAAGGAGAGCTAAGAAGTGTTGCCACTATGCCGTATCTGATGCATGTGTCACCTGCAGGGTTTACGAGTATTCTCACAATAGCACCACATGCTGGGTCCAGGATTGTTGTAAACCCCTATCATGTCTCATCTACATTTACCTGGAAACAACTACTCTACTACTACTACTACTTAACATTTCTAGAGCGCTACTAGGGTTACGCAGCGCTGTACAAAATAAACAAAGAAGGACGGTCCCTGCTCAAAGGAGCTTACAATCTAAAGAACAAAATGTCAAGTTGGGCAGTCTAGATTTCCTGGGTAGAGGTGTAGAGGTTAGGTGCCAAAGGCGACGTTGAAGAGGTGGGCTTTAAGCAGAGATTTGAAGATGGGCAGGGAGGGGGCCTGGCGTATGGGCTCGAGGAGTTCGTTCCACGTGTGGGGTGAGGCGAGGCAGAAAGGGCGGAGCCTGGAGTTGGCGGTGGTGGAGAAGGGTACTGAAAGGAGGGATTTGTCTTGAGAGCGGAGGTTACGGGTAGGAACGTAAGGGGAGATGAGGGTTGAGAGGTAAGGAGGGGCTGCAGATTGAGTACATTTGTAGGTTTGTAGCAGAAGCTTGAATTGAATGCGGTATCTGATCGGAAGCCAATGAAGTGACTTGAGGAGAGGGGTGATATGAGTGTAGCGGTTCAGGCGGAAGATAAGACGTGCAGCAGAGTTCTGAACGGACTGAAGGGGGGATAGGTGGCTAAGTGGGAGACCAGTGAGGAGTAGGTTGCAGTAGTCAAGGCGAGAGGTAATGAGAGAGTGGATGAGAGTTCGGGTGGTGTGCTCAGAGAGGAAAGGGCGGATTTTGCTAATGTTATAGAGGAAGAAGAGACATGTCTTGGCTATCTGCTGGATATGCGCAGAGAAGGAGAGGGAGGAGTCGAAGATGACACCGAGGTTGCGGACAGATGAGACGGGGACGATGAGGGTGTTGTCAACCGAAATAGAGAGTGGAGGTAGAGGGGAAGTGGGTTTGGGTGGGAAGACAAGAAGTTCGGTCTTGGCCATGTTCAGTTTCAGGTGGCGGTTGGACATCCAGGCAGCAATGTCGGATAAGCAGGCCGATACTTTGGCCTGGGTTTCTGCAGTGATGTCAGGTGTGGAGAGATAAAGCTGGGTGTCGTCAGCATAGAGATGATACTGGAAGCCATAAGACGAGATCAGGGAGCCCAGGGAAGAGGTGTAGATAGAGAAAAGAAGGGGTCCAAGGACAGAACCCTGAGGGACTCCAACAGAGAGCGGGATAGGGGTGGATGAAGAACCATGAGAGTGTACTCTGAAGGTACGATGGCAGAGATAAGAGGAGAACCAGGAGAGGACAGAGCCCTGGAACCCAAAAGAGGATAGTGTGTCAAGAAGTAAGTTGTGATTGACAGTGTCAAAGGCGGCGGATAGGTCGAGGAGAATGAGGATGGAGTAATGACCTTTGGATTTGGTGAGGAACAGGTCATTACAGACTTTGGATAATGCCGTTTCTGTCGAGTGAAGTGGGCGAAAGCCAGATTGAAGCGGATCGAGGATGGTATGAGAGGCGAGTTTTTACTTTTGAGAAATGATGTTAAGGGATTGGGAGCAACATTTATGCTGGCCTATCCCTGCAAATGCTTGATTCGCCTATCTGGAATCAAATATGTTTTCTTTGATCCACTTCAATTAAAGACGTTTCTGGACTCTAAAAGACCTTCTAGTTGAATGATATGAATAATTCTCAGCGATGGTGTATAGGGATGAAGATCAGGATTAGCCTTAGATGAAAATAAGTTGCTTCAGTGTTACATACTCCTTGAATTGTACTTACAAAACCACTCTCCCCCTTCATATGGTGGTCTGAGGAAGAGTAAATACAAATGTTTCATTAGATTTTAGATATATTTTTCGTTTATATAATTTCTCTGTATTACCTTACAAATGATTGTTTGTTTGTATTATTGAAACTATATAAATAAATAAATAAATTTAAAAAAAAAGGTGGGGGGGGGGTCAACTGTCTGGAGATTCCTGGAGGTAGTAGTTAGGGTTTGGCGGGACTGAGGGGGAGGGTGATGAAGTGTGAATGTGATCAGGTGATGGTCAGAAATGGGAAGAGCGGAGACGCAGAGATTAGAGGGCGAGCAGGTAGAAGAGAGGATGAGATCAAGACAGTGACCAGATTTGTGAGTAGGGGTGGTGGAGCTCAGTTGGAGGTTGAAGGAGGAGGTTAGGGTGAGGAATTGAGAAGTGTATGAGTCAGATGGGTTATCAGTGTGTATGTTGAACTCACCAAGAATGAGGGATGGGGATGAGGGCTCGAGAAAAACGGAGAGCCAGGCATCGAAGTCAGTAAGGAAGGAAGGGAGGGACTTATCAGGGGGGCGGTAGATGACTGCAACACGGAGTGGCAGCGGGTAGAATAGACAGATGGAATGGACTTCAAAGGATGAGAAGCAGTGAGACTGTGGTAGGAGGAGGGGTTGAAAACTGCAGGAGGGCGAAAGTAGTATGCCAACGCTGCCACCGCGGCTAGCTGTGCGGGGCGAATGGGAGAAAAGGTAGCCTCCGTGGCAAAGGGCTGCGAGTGAGGCAGAGTTGTCGGGGGTGAGCCAGGTTTTGGTTAGAGCGAGCAGATGGAGGGAACGGGAGATGAAGAGATCATGGGTGAAGGTAAGTTTGTTGCCGATTGAGTGGGCATTCCACAGGGCACACGAGAAGGGGAGGGAGGAAGGGGGGAGGAGGGGAATGGAGATGAGATTGGAGATATCGCGGGAACGTTTGCACGGATGAGACGAGCACATGTGTGGTGGACCTGGGTTGGGATTGATGTCTCCCGCGGATAGCAGGAGAAGGAGCACGAGAGAGCGGAGAAGGGTGGGGGAGGTGGGGCGACGAAGGCGCCAAAGGCGGGATGCGCTGAGAAGGAATGGGGAAGGGTTCATGGCAAGAAGGAGGTGTTGGAGGTTGAGAGCTAGGAAGGAGGAGGAGGACAGTAGGGATGGTGAGGTGGTGGGGGGTAGGGGTAGGTAGGGTATAGCAGTAGTGGGCAGGACAGGGGGGATGGGTGGTGAGTTTGTGTGGTAGACAGCGGAGGGAGGGGGAAGAGATTGGGGAGGGATAGGGCGAGGAATAGAATGTGAAAGGGGGCCATGGGTAGTGAGAGAGGTAGGGAGTGGGTGAGCAGGCAGGTTGGATAAGCTGGTGGGGTGGAGCAAGCTGGTGCAGATGGACTGGAAGCTTGATCAGGCGGGCTGGAGCAAGCTGGTGCAGATGAGATGGACTGGATCGAGCAGGGAAAGCTGGATCAGGCTGACTGGAGCAAGCAGGTTTAGGTGGGCAGAGCATGCTGGTGCAGATGGACTGGAAGCTGGATCAGGCGGGCTGGAGCAAGCTGGTGCAGAAGGACTGGATCGAGCAGGGAAGCTGGATCAGGCTGACTGGAGGAAGCAGGTTTAGGTGGGCTGGAGCAGCAGGAGCAGATGGCTGGAGCAAGCTGGAAGAGTTGGATCCGACGGAGGCTGGAGCAGATGGACTGGGACGAGCAGGAAGAGCTGGATCTGACGGAGGCTGGAGCAGATGGACTGGGATGAGCAGGGGGAGCTGGATCAGGCAGGCTGGAGCAAGCTGGATTAGGCGGGCTGGAATGGCTGGAGAAGCTGGAGCGAGCAGGGGGAAGCTGGATTAGGCGGGCTGGAACAGCTGGAGCAGGTGGCTGGAACAAGCAGGAAGAAGCTGGATCCGACTGACTGGAACAGGGTGGTTCAAATGGACTTGAACGAGCAGGGAGAAGCTGGGTCAGATGGAGTGGAACAAGCTGGACGAGCTGGATCAGGCGGGCTGGACCAAGCAGGAAGAAGCTGGATCTGACGGACTGGAACAGGGTGGTGGAGATGGACTGGAACGAGCAGGACGCTGGAGCAGGAGGACTGGAACAAGCAGGAAGAAGCTGGAACGTGCGGAGTGGATGGAACAGGAGGTAGAAACTGGGTCAGGTGTCCTGGAGCAAGCTGAGCAGATGGTCTGGATTCGGCAGATGGATCAGAGCAGGCAGGGAAAAACTGGGTCAGCAAAGTGGAGCGAGCTGGAGCAGCCAGATGGAGCGGAGGGAACAGAGCAGGCAGGCAGTTGGCCACTGCAGACGCTGGATCGGCGGGATGGAACGGGCCGGGGCTGGTGGACTCTCCCGTCGGTGCTGCAACTTCCTTTCCAGATGGTCGGTCCTTTAGGTGACTCGGTCCCATGGTCAGCACTGCAGTACGCGCCCAGGCCGTTCCGGCCGGGGAGTGCGGCAGCAGTGCACGGGACCACGGTCGACCAGCGTGCACAGGAAACCCGAGCACTCCGGGCTCCCCTGGACTGCACGGGCAGAGAGACCGTGGGAGCCCTGAGTGGCCGGGCGATAGTGGGGGCAGGATGCAGCCACGCGGCAGGCAGGCCACAGTCGACCCGGACCGTCCAGCCGCACCGGAGACCAACGACGCAGATCGCCACCTCCGATCCTCCGAAAGCTCCACGATGTTTATGTCTTGTACCTGGACTAGACCCAGCAGGTAGGCCAATAGACAACAATATTCACACTTTACTAGGCCCATAGTGTGAATGTGCACCACAAGATCAAATGTTTGAGCCCACAAATAAAAACTGAGAACAACCTGTTCAAGACCTCTATGCCAAACTTTGCTACAGAAGGTTTTCATAAAGGCATCTCCTAGAACAGCTCCCACAGATGGTCTGTGTACAAAGAAAAATGTTTCCAGATAAAAGTTGGAATAGCTGCTGTAGTGGGACTTGAACTCAGCTCAGTAGTCTGTGTGGTTACTAAGCTACAGCAGAAGGCTGAAGTCCAAACTTTTCAATGAAAGAATTCAAGAGCACCGAATAAGAGCACTTCAGAAGGTGCAATGGTTAACCTTTGAGGACAGGATTAAGTTTAAATTTTTAGTGATGGTTCATCAGAGTGTTTATCAGGAATTGTCTCAGTATTTATTGGATTGTCTTCATTGGTACCAACCAAAGAGGGCACTTTGCTCTGAGAACCTTGTATATTGGAGGTACCTGATTTCCAACTTTATGGATTGATATGTACAAGGAGATGTGTTTATTCTATATCAGGTCCAATGGAATAGTATAAGCTACCTATCTCCATCAGAAACCAGAAGAACTTGGGCTTTCTTAGGAAAGTATTAAAACAGCATCTTCTGATGTGGGCTAGGATTTCACTTCAGTATCATAGGGACACAGCACTGTGATGAGTTTGATTGTAATTTTTGTTTATTTATATGTCTGTAATTGATGTGTTTTTTTAAATTATGTATATTTTGTAACCCACTCTGGATAAGAGAGATATATAAATGGTAATAAATGAAATGAAAAAATGAAATGAAATAGGTAGGACAATAAGTGTACAAACCACGTTATGATAGACTTACTCTACAATTCGATGCACAAACTTTAGCAAGTAGCTATTGATACTCATGACTTCACTCTTGACCCCTGAGGCAGGCTCTTCGAGTGCCGAAACACGGCCCATGTCGGGTTTCCATTCCATTAAAGTTTTGTGTTTTTCCAACCTTGGAGGCCCTGTTGTGCTTTTCTGTGTTGCTTATTGGACTTGTGCCATTTTCAACCCTCTCTTCTGCTATTCGCATAAAACATTGTGGACCATTTTCCAATAGTATGCACATTCACGCACTATTCGTACATGAGCATTGGTTTGTGCATGTGTGAACTATTGGGAAAGACTGCACATTCTTTCCAAAAGAGTCTGCCTTTTTTGGAAATAATATGCATTCTTTCTGAAGAGAGTGCACTATAAGGACATATTAAAAAAAAAAAAAAAAAAAAAAAAAATATATATATATATATATATATATATATATATATATATATATATATATATATATATATATATATATATATTTATTTATTTATTTATTTATTTATTTATTTATTTATTTTGTTATTTACCCCTGTCATTTCAAAAGCAAATGACATACAATGACCTAGGTAATGTTCTTTACATTTCCCATTTCAATTCAAATGAAAGCGCATCCCTAGTGAGAACTGTCAGCCTTTCTAAAATAGGGAAGTAGTTCTGCGAAACACAAAATACACTATGAGAATCAGGGTATTTCATCTTTTTTTGCAATTTGTGCAGAACTCTCAATAAGAGAGGGATTGGAGGATAAGCATAAAAGAAACACCAAGTACATGGGATGATCAGGGAATCTAGAATCAGATGGGGAGGGGGGAGGAAGAATGGAACAGTAGAAAGGAAGTGTCACAATCTCCTCGGTGGTATAGAGGTAGTTTTGAGGCATTCTATACTTTTGAAGAAGCAAACTCAAGACAGTTATATCAAAGGAATATTCATGACGATGAAGCAACCTATTGAGTTCGGCCACTGACTGATCTATGGTCCAAGTATATGACTTATATCTGGGTTCAGTTTTGTGCAGTGATAGTCATATGGATATTGGTAATGTTGGTAAAGATTGTAATAGACTCAGACCCAAAAACCCAAAAGCAGTTAAGCTTAACTGCAAAATTTTACTGTATTCAATTCAAACAATTTGCCTGTGTTCACCATACTGAAGCCTTCTGACAGAAAATAGAACTTAATATAACCTATCCGTGTCGTGGGAGACATTAGTGTATATGAAAAGAAGAATCTACAATTTAAATCATGAGAACAAATTTACCAGTAGGATACATTCTCACATTAAGTGAAACACATATCAAGTAGAAATATCCATACCTGATTTACAGACCATAACAGAAGTGAAAACACACTGATCTTAATATACCACTCATAGCAGGCTGACAAGAAAAGGAATAAGAAAGATACAATGCAGACTCCAAAGGAAAGGAGTTTTTCTACAACTGTTGAAGAAGCCTAGATCCTGCGTATAGCTGGAAAAGAGATTCTAGTTTTCAATAATCCTTTCATTGGCAGTTCAGCAAGTCATGCAAAAAATAAAAAAGAGGTAAGTTAGCAGCATCTTCACAGAATGTCTGCTTCAAAATTGCTGGTGCCGCTCAGAACAGAAAGAATGGTTTGGTCTACAACTGTACAGTGGAAGTTTAGTTTTGTATATTAATGCTTGTTAGAGCATTGTTCACTCGCAACCAGAGTGGTTTACATGGGGAAATAAACAAAGCAAATAACGAAACACAAACAATACTAAATCAGGAAAGTTAGCAACAACAACAATTAAAAGTGACAGTAGAATAAGAAACTAATCTATATCCTTAATCATACAGAAATAGCAATAGAAAGTAAAAACCTATACTTTGCTACAATCAGCAGTGACTATTCTCTGGATTCCAACCCCACAACCAAAAGCCTGCTCAGAAAAGTATGTTTGAAGATCCTGCTTAAGTTTAGCAAGGGATCTTTCCCCTCTTAAATATTGTTTATTGTTTATTTCACACTTGATAGGGGAATAATGCATTGCATAGTACTGGCACCTGGAACTGGAACCCCACCCTACATATAACATCATAGCAAATATTAAGTGGGTAGTGTAAGATGGAAACTGGAGCAAAAGGAGAAACCTCCCTCGGTCCACCCACTTTCCCTTTTATTTCAGGGGAGAAAGGTAGGCACAGGAAATTCAGTGCAATTAAGGGTTCCCCCAGTAGAGGGCACTGGGACTCACTTAAGCCGAGAGGAGGGAGGGATGACAGAATGGCGAAGTATAATCCAGAAAAAAACCCTGCTTCTGAGAAAGGAACTGAGTGAATAACATATCTATATAAATATAGGGCTTTTTTTGAGGGGGTACTTGGGGGTACCTTTTCCGTTGTCTGCTAAAATTGACCCATGGACTCCAAGTTTTAATGAAAGAGCTGAGGCTCTACACACCAATTCTGCCTTGTCATACATTCTGTGACCGGTTGCAGGGGGCTTGGCTATTGTGGGATGGGTCCCTCAGTGATTACCCCACCCCTGAAGAGTAGCCTAGCATTTGAGTACCGGCACCTTTTTTACTAGGAAATACGCACTGTATAAATAATTCTCACCTCCAACGTTCAGAACCTCACTGTGTGGCAGGGAAACACTGAAGCCCTGTAGTCTTCTAGGCTGTCAGCACCACTCACTCTCACTCTCACTCATAGACCCGCCCTCAGCCATGCCCCATCCACACATAATTCACAACCCCAACATTCTAAATGCAAATTTGTAGTTGCAAGATCCCATGAGTGTATGCCCCGTCCTCGCGTCACAACGTGATGACGTGGAGGGCGGGGCTATGACACTCAGCCAATTGCCAGTTCCACCACCCTCCGACACTACCCCCGATGCACTGCGAGAAACAGCGGACTACGCAGGGCCTCCACCCCCCCCCCGACGCACAGTGACAAACACTGAGCTACGCAGGGGGAGGAGTGTCGTCCGAACACCTGATCCACCAGGACCCTGAAGCTGCCGCCCACCAAAAAAAAAACTACCCGCCTGCACCCTCCCCATGCTGCCTTAAAGTTTGCATGAATGAATACATTACTTTCATCACGCAAATAAATTTATTATGCCAATAAAGCTGTTAACCTCGAACAACATGAGACCCGGAGAAAGGAGGACAAGACCGAAACAGAGAAATTATGAAAAGGGAGGAAAGGACCCCACGTGGGAAAGCCCACACAGAGCTGAGAAAAAGAGAAGCTGACCAGCTCCTGCCCGCATTCGCTTTCACTCTTGAGATCCCGCACTAATACCAGCGGTGCCGAAGAACCGGCCTGTCCCCCGTATAGCTACCGGAGGAGCCAGTCTCACCAAGGGCGCCGCCATCTTCCTCCTTATCACCTCCTTGCACCCGAGCCCCCTCCCCCCCCCCGGAGCTGGTGGTGACGTCATGGTGACGGGGCCTTAGACATGATTGGCCCGTACAGTGCATGAATGAAAAATCCGATTCAGTACTCGCTTAGCATATTGCACAGCCCAAAGACCTTAGATTGAGAGCTGGAGCCGGTACAAGCCTATCTAGCCCTTTATATGGATTGAAGCCAGTAGGCGGAGTCACAAGTACACCCAAAACAATAGCAAACACTATTGAAAGCAATAGTACTACTACTACTTATCATTTCTATGGACTGCCTATGTGTAGTCCATTTGTAAAAAGTCAAAAGCTGTTCCAGTTAGATAGGCAGTGCCTTAAAAGGTGCAGGACAAAAGATTTTTTTTCATTTATAATTATTTGGCAGCTTTTATATGTACTTGAAAGCGTCCCATATCCTATCCTATATAATAAAAAGCACCTCCAACATTCTGAAGCCTAGAAAATAAAGCCTGAAGCATCCGTGCTTTCTGTAACCATCTCGGCTTCAGAATGTTGGAGGTGCTTTCTATTACATAGGATTGGTCAGTTCCTTTGAGCACAGCCAGAGCTCAGCGTCCTGCACAGTAACGCTGAGCTGCCTCACCGTGGGGTCTCCTTTTTCGCTGCCCATCTGCAACTCGCTCTCCACAGCGCTGATCAACGCAGCACTGAGGCAGATTCTTCCCGCCGCCAGCGCCACTCTCCAGGGGTCGAGCGCTCATTCTCTTACCACGCCCAGCCGAGACACCACAACAACGCACGCAGAGCCAAGTATACCCTCTTGCACCAAATTAGCTTCACACAGTTCCCTTTCTCCTTCCCCTTTCAGATATGCCCGCATCTTGCCAAACACAGCACCGCGTAGGCCACATCAAAGAATCGACCGGAAATCAGGTAAGATTTCAGCTGCAGTTTCCTCCCAGTTCAACAGTACCCCCCAGAGGTGGGGAATGGGGAGAGGGGGTCCTGACACCAGAGAAGGAGGGAGAGAGAGGGATGGGGGCCTGACACCAGAGAGAGAGAGGAATGGAAGGTGGCCTGACACAAGAGAGAGAGAGAGAGAGAGGAGCGGTATCTCTGTCTCACACACACACACTCTCTCTCTCACACTCTCTCTCATAGTCAGTATCTTTCTCTCACTCTCACACACTCTATATCTCACACTGTATCACATTCACTCTCTATGTGTCACACAGTCACTCACACACTCTCTTGGTCTCATACACTCCGTCTCACACACACTCTCTCTCACACACACTGTATCTGTGTGAAACACACTTTTACTCACACACACTCACTGTATCTCACATATGCACTTGCACACACTCTCATTCTCACACACACACTATCACAGACACACTCGCACCGACTCACTCTCTCTCTGTCACACACCCACACTTGCACATTCACTCTCTCTCTCTCACACAGTCACTCTCACATACACTCTCTCAATCATACACACTCAGAGGAAAACCTTGCTAGTGCCCGTTTCATTTGTGTCAGAAACGGGCCTTTTTTACTAGTGAAAAAATAAGTTACACTTTTGCTGGCTGAATGGGGTGGGTCTCAATGCAGCATAAGTCTGCTAAATTGGGAGTAGAGGGTTTTGGGTCTGCCAGTGTTTGAGCCCTAGGCTTACTAGGGGAGAGGTCTCAAACTCTTTTTCTTATGAAGATTTTTGTAAAGAGTAAAAAGACTGAGAAGTCTTGCTACCTAATATGTTTTCTTTTACTGAAAAATCTTTGGACTGTTGTAAATATACTAGGTAAAAGCACAAGAAGAGTTTTCTTTGTTTTTTTTTTCTACAAAACTGTTGAATGACTGCTTAAAAACCTGCAAGGAATCAGGTGTGGAAAGTTAGACAGACTTTTGCGGGTGAAGGAAGAGAATACAGGAACCTGAACTAATCTGCATATGTTTTTTTTCCCAAACGTTAATGAAGGGTATGGCCATTTTTCTTCTTTCTTAGAAGGGAGAAGGAAAGGGGATGAGCTAGAATGTACAAGCCCTTTTATCACTGATCTGAGAAGGGGACTAAAATGTTGTTTAGGAAATCACTCACCCTAAAGGAAAAAAAGACTCTCTAGCTTGACTGTGTGAGTGACAAGAAGGCCTTGTGGTTAAAGTTGCCATTTGGGCAGGTTTCTGTGATGGCGGTAGGTTGCGGGAATTTGGGCAGCTTTTTGCTGCTGTAGCCTTTGTTTGGCTGTGTTTTTGCTGCAGCCAATAGAAGCCCTGGTGAAGCGAACTGACCAATAGAAGCCACCCAGAGGTGGGCTGAGGATTCTATTGGTCCACTATCCAATTGGCAACACAGTGAGCGTGCGTCCTCATCCTTCTCTCTCCCCCTGGGCCCCTGCAGGACAGCACAGCAAAACAGCATGCGTCGCTGAGTCAAGTGGCTGCGGCCAGCTGGGATCAGTGATGGCAGCAGCAGCGGCTCTCCTCCTCCTGATATGCTTTGGAGAGTCAGAGTGATCAGAGAACCTGACTGTGCTGCAGCCAAGAAGCCAGGCAGCTGGTGAGTCACTGCCACTGGGGAGGAGAGGGAGGGATGGAGTAGATTGCGGATCCGCCATGATGCTGCTGCAACCACGTTGTGCTTGGTAGCATTTTATTTAATCTGACTTATATTTTCAAACTTTCTGGTTTGTGCAGCATACGTATTCACAGAGGAAGTAATAGAGTTACTTGTAGTTTGTTTTAAATCGTTATCAGTGTGGCATTTGGAGGGGCTGGTTAAAGAGACACCAGGCTAGCCTAAGAAGTGGGAACTTGCTCCTTTTGTTTTATGAATGGATTATGAATTTGTGGTTTTGCTGCTGCTGATTCTGTCTATGATGATTGTGGTTACCTTATTAATATTCATATCAACCTCACTCATATTCATATATGCTTTATTAATATTCATATGTGCCTTATTAATATTTACATTAATTTTGTGCTATTTTGGAGCTGGTTTTGTGCGGGAAAAAATTTTGCCATCTGGAAACACTGCTTGTGGTTAGTAGACAATTTCCCTGGGGCCTTCTTTTTTGGGGGAAAAGTTCCAAAATCTCTAGCACCTACTGTTTATCATTTATTGAGTTTACTGTTTAGTTGTGACTAAATCATGACTAAATCAAAGCAGTTTACAGTTAAAATTAATGGACACAGCTTGTAGGAAAGAAAAGAATGCCAAAAATATGATAGGAAAGAACTAGCTACTATCATTCATACAGGATGTGAAATATTTAACAAAGTTAAGGGCCCTTTTACTAAGGCATGCCGAAAAATGGCCTGCGCTGGTATAGGTGCATGTATTAGATGCTCACAGGTCCATTTTTCAGCACGCCTGCAAAAAAGGCCTTTTTTGGGGGCCGAAAATGGACATGCAGTAAAATAAAAATTGGTGCGTGTCCCTTTTGAGCCTGAGACCTTAGGTCTCACTCATTAACCGGGCAGTAATTGTCAGCGTGCATTGCCGATTACTGCCCGGTTAGCAGCACATGGTAAAAAATAAAAAATATTTTCTGTCGCGCATATTGGACACACATAGCCGGGCTTTAGTTCTAATTGGATGTGCAATGTACACATGTAGGTTCCTATGTGCCTTAGTAAAAGGGTCCCTTAAATACATAAGTGATGATAAAAAGACAGTCAAGTAATTACATCCAGCATTCTAGTAATTCCTGAATCTCTCATTGCGGAATCAGCCTTCGTTATATTGAAAAAGCCTGTTGAAAAAGATAAATCTTTCGAAGGGTGCAGAAAGAGGTGTAGGAAGTTTCAAGATGGGTAAATAAACTAGGAAGAAAAAAGATAAAAATATTTAAGTTTGAAATTTGATACTAGAAAATTATTACCATGAGGTGGGTGTGTAATTCTTGATGAATTGAGACATGAATCAGGGAGTGACACCGCTGAGGTTTGTGGTATATTCATGATTTATGGGAGATTGAAGTTGTTTGACACACCTAAATGTACACAAATTCCCCCGGCCTATGTGCTATTCTATAAACCGCATCTTATTGTAGACACAGTTTACATAATAGCACTACGTACTTTACTCTGACGCACCTACATTTTAGATGCCATTTACAGAATCCAACCTATAATGTTAGGATAGCAAAAAGAATGTCTTAACTTTATCCAGGCAACAGTCTGAATATCACTGATAACCAAATAAGTGCCAGTGACCACCCAATCTCCAAATATTCAGGATGACCAAAATAGCTTGGTGCTGAATATTCAGATATAAAGTGGCCAGTAACCACCTCAGACTGAATATCTCCTGATAAGGATTTATACATGAGGCAATGGAAGTTTTTTTTTTTTTTGGGGGGGGGGGGTCTTTTACTAAGGCGCGCTCATAATTTTTGGTGCGCGCTAAACGTTAGAGAAGTCAATGCATTTCTATGGGCGTCACTAACATCTAGCGCACCCACAATTTTAGCACGTGCTCAAAACGTGAGCGCGCCTTAGTAAAAGACGCCCTAAGTGATTTGCCCAGGCAAGCATCAATGGGAATTGAAGCCTGGCTTCTCTGCTCTGAGCACTTGGCTGCGCCTCTATTCTTTTCTGTATTAAGATGAGATGCAATGGGTAGCAGTAGGTATTCCCCCGAAATGGCCATGTGGCAAGTGCAAACTTACCACACAGAAATGTCTTTTTTCCACCTTTTTAACTACTAGAGTAAAAGGGGACTCTGCGTGCATTAAGCAAGCACGCTGCGCTAGCACAGGGCCCCATTTACTGCAGCTTAGTACAAGGGTCCTTAAATTAACTACATCCAGTATGTGTCCTCAATCTGGTCACCCAGTCAAAGAAATCAATCACATTCTTCTGTTATGATTTTCCTTTGCTAAAATCATGCTGCCTTGGATCTTGCCCCCCGTTGGATTCTAGAAAGTTTACTATACTTGTTTCACCATCATCTCCATTACTTGTCCTACTGCCAAAGTGTAGCTTACTGGCCTGTAGTTTCCCACTTCTTCTCTGTCACTCTTTTTGTGAAGAGGGACCACATCTGCTATTATCAAATCCTGTGGAACCTCTTCCAAGGATTTGTAAAACCAATATTTAAAAGTACATAAGTACATAAGTATTGCCATACTGGGAAAGACCAAAGGTCCATCAAGCCCAGCATCCTGTTTCCAACAGTGGCCAATCCAGGTCACAAATACCTGGCAAGATCCCAAAAAAGTACAAAACATTTTATACTGCTTACCCCAGAAATAGTGGACCTGCCAGAACCTCTCTGAGCTCTGTCAATATCCTGGTATGTATCTCATCAGGCTCCATGGCTTTGTCCACTTTCAATTTTTAAGTTGTTCATAAACGCTGCCTTCCATAAATGGTGCAATATCTATTCTATTCTCATGTATACATCATTGTCAGCCTACTGTGGGGTTTCCCCTGGATTTTCTTCCATTAACACAAAAGAGAAGTATCCATTTGCCATGTTCACCTTTCCTTACTTTATCCATCAAATATGAAATATATATTATTCTGAAGGGAGATCTGAAGCAGCCCATTGATTAAACAAACAAGAGGGTACTAGAAAAGATGTTGAATTGCTAGAAAACAAATTTATGCTTTCACCCTTTTTGGATAATTTAGAAGTTCAGACACAGGTTTACAAAGTCTTGTATATATGAGATTTAAAAGGTCTCCTGATAGTACAAAGTGTTTTAATAGCAGATAATAATAATGGAAATTATTTTATGATGCATTTACTATATGTAAATCAGGTTCTTCATATGTAAACTGGATCATATATTGTATAAGTGAATGTGCGCTTATAAGTGCCCTGAGAAGGGCAAGGACAAATCAAACTCGGGTATACATATAAAGTATCACATACCATGTAAAATGAGTTTATCTTGTTGGGCAGACTGGATGGACCGTACAGGTCTTTATCTGCCATCATTTACTATATTACTATGTTACTACTAAGTAAACATGCCAGCAAGAACATGGATATGAACAAACCTTTTCTAAAAACAGGAAGACTATATATTTAGAGGACATCAAATGAAGCTAAAAGGAGGGAAACTTGAAAGCAAAATCAGGAAATACTTTTTTCACAGAAAGGGTGGTGAAAGCAAATAGAATATTAGGTATTATTAGGAAAGGAATGGAAATCAAAAATGAGGATGTTATAATGCCTTTGTATCGCTCCATGGTGCGACCGCACCTCGAATATTGTGTTCAATTCTGGTCGCCGCATCTCAAAAAAAGATATAGTGGAATTAGAAAAGGTACAGAGAAGGGCGATGAAAATGATAAAGGGGATGGGACGACTTCCCTATGAAGAAAGGCTAAAGAGGCTAGGGCTCTTCAGCTTGGAGAAAAGGCGGCTGAGAGGAGATATGATAGAGGTTTATAAAATAATGAGTAGAGTTGAACAGGGTAGATGTGAACCGTCTGTTTATGCTTTCCAAAAATACTAGGACTAGGGGGCATGCGATGAAGCTACAATGTAGTAAATTTAAAACGAATAAGAGAAAATGTTTCTTCACTCAACGTGTAATTAAACTCTGGAATTCGTTGCCAGAGAATGTGGTAAAGGTGGTTAGCTTAGTGGAGTTTAAAAAAAGGTTTGGACGGCTTCCTAAAGGAAAAGTCCATAGACCATTATTAAATGGACTTGGGGAAAATCCACTATTTCTGGGATAAGCAGTATAGAATGTTTTGTACTTTTTGGGGATCTTGCCAGGTATTTGTGACCTGGATTGGCCACTGTTGGAAACAGGATGCTGGGCTTGATGGACCTTTGGTCTTTCCCAGTATGGCAATACTTATGTATTTATGTACTTATGAATGCCTGGAATGCTCTTCTATGGGTGTTGGTGGGAATAAAAACAACAGAGTTTAAAAAGGGTTTGAATAGTTTCCTAAAAATCCATAAGCCATTATTAAGAAGGACTTGGGAAAATCCATTGCCCATGTTTTGGATGAGCAGCAGAACATCTGTTTTTCTGTTTTGGGATCTTGCCAGGTACTTGTGACCTGGATTGGCCACCATTGGAAGCAGGATACTGGGCTTAAGAACATAAGAAACGCTATACTGGGTCAGACCAATGGTTCATCTAGCCCGGTATCCTGCTTCAAATAGCACAAATCTAGGTCACAAGTACCTGGCAAAAACCCAATTAGTAGCAACATTCCATGTCACCAATCCCAGGACAATCAGTGGCTTCCCCCAAGTCCATCTTAATAACAGACTATGGACTTTTTCTTCAGGAACTTGGCCAAACATTTTTTAGACTCAGATATGCTAACCACTGTTGCCACATCCTCTGGCAACGAGTTCCAGAGCTTAACAATTCTTTGAGTGAAAAACTATTTCCTCCTATTTCTTTTAAAAGTATTTCCATGTAATTTCATTGAGGGTCCCCTGGTCTTTGTACTTCGTTCTGTCCCAGCATGGAAATGCTTATGCCAGTGTTTCCCAAACCTGGTCCTTGAAGCACCCCAGCCAATCAGGTTTTCAGGATATCCACAATGAATATTCATGAGAGATATTTGCACGCACTTCCTCCACTGCATGCAAATCTCTCTCATGAATGTTTATTTATTTATTTATTGCATTTGTATCCCACATTTTCCCACCTATTTGCGGGCTCAGTGTGGCTTACAATATATTGTGAATGAAGGAAATACAATTTGTTGCATTATGATTATGGGTTACATTGTGAAGAGTTATGGGAAGACAAAGTCAGAGTCAAAATATCATTTGGGGACATTGTGTTCATTTTGTTCATTGTGGACATCCCAAAAACCTGACTTATGTTCTTAGGGGTCCTTTTACTAAGCCACGTTAGCGTCTACCCGTGCCCAACACACACTAAAATGGAGTTACTGCCTGATTACCACATGGCTCTTGCGGTAATTTCATTTTTTGTGCACGTCCGATACGCACATCTGAAAAATATTTGTTATTTTCAGATGCACGTAATGGACGTGCACCAAGTGACGTTTGATGCACGTAGGTCATTACTGCCTGGATTCTTTACCGCTAGGTCAATGGCTGGCGGTAAGGTCTCAGTCCCAAAATGGACGCGCAGCAATTTTGATTTTGCTGCAGGTCCATTTTCGGCAAAAAAAGAGGTCTTTTTCACAGGCGCGCTTAAAAATGGATTGCCGTGCTCCCAAAACCCGCGCCTACACTACTGCAAGACATTTTTCAGTGCACCTTAGTAAAAGGATCCCTTAGTGATTAGAATTGAAAAGGGCAAGGGATAAACACAAAGGATCTCTGTAAGGCATGAAGATGGAATAAAACCATGGTATAATTCCACTCACAAGAGCATTAGTGCACCACTGGAGATTATTATAGAAATCTAATTTAGACAGGCTCATAAACAGATCTGTTATAAAGTTATCCTTAATGTACATAGATTTCAACAATTAAATGACAATTTTGACTTAAATAATGTATAGTTTTATGCAAGTAACATATTTACATTAAATTCTGTTTGGTTAGATAATAGGAAATCCTTTGTTCTGACTTCCTTTTGATTTAATGATAAATAGTGATGTGTATTAGATTGAAATTACATGGAGAATGTGAACAACATTTCACATGTTCTCTCATGTCTTTTATGATCCAAAACAACAAGAAAAAAGCTTCAGGTCGTCTGCTGTCAGAAACAGCATGCATGCTTTCTGAAGAAGACACACTGGGCCTCTTTTACTAAACTGCAGTAGCAATTGTCAGTTGCACCACGATTTTGTCTGGGCTGTGTCGCATTTACTCTGCAGGAATCGCTAGTGCGGTTTAGTAAAAGAGGCCCATTGTTTCCTGTAGTGCACACATGCGCTCACTATCAGGAAAACAGTGCACACCCTTCAGAAAGAGGGTGCACTCTTTTCAACATTGCCCTGTAAACAAAAACAATACAAAAAAAAGAAAAACAAAAATTAAACAAAACAAAAGTATTTGGGGTACACACCCTTAAAGATGAATTCACATGTTAAGCTATGGTTGTCTCTATTTGGTCTATATACTTTGCTCAATAATTATCTTTATAAATTCGGGGTTGACCTGGCCCTGAAAAATGTTAATCTGAGTAATCTCAGTAATGTTTTTCTTTTGACGCCCCCTTACCTCCTGAGAACTTTGAGGAAGTGTGTTAGCTAGAACTATGCCTTATTTTAAATATTTCAATGAAGAAACCACGATTTGGGCATAGAATAATAATCCATCCTCTGTGGACATTCCAGGCAGGAATTGCTGCATGCAATCTCTGCAGTGTTGTAATGAGACTGCTACATTATTCACTGTTTGTGGTCATGCCAAAAAGATCTCTCTTGTCAGGGAGAGATAATCAATTTTTGGCTTGATGGCTTCTTCCCCACCTGGAGGGAAATTCTGTAGAATCTTTATAACTAAAGCCCTTTGATAGTAAAGTACTGTATCATGATTAAATGGCATGATGATAGCCCTCCAGATTTTGCTTTATGGAACTCTAAACTAAATGAGCATATGGTCAAAAAAAATGACTGCACATATTAAAGGGGCCACACATAGCAATTCCAATCTTTACTTTATATTGGAATATGTTTCACTGCTATCTTTTAACCATATGGATACTATTGTATAGCGAAATGAATTAAATTGCATTCTTTAGGAGTATAATCATTAGTTTTTATAGTCACTAATTTCTATTCCTTTATTTGCAGTACCACATTTAAGAAAAGTTTATTTCCCATTTTACCTATGTGTGTTTCTTAACTTTAATAAAGTGCCAATTTCCACTTGCCTTTGTTCATTAACCCTATTGCTTGAATTTTATTTCCTGCTTGACACATTGCTGATTGTCATTTTTGCTCTGGAAATTGCACTCCACTCTTGGTAACCTCAGGACCTCTGTATCCTCAGAAATATAAAGAAGTTGTTATTATGTGTATATTCTAATTTCTCTGGGAAAATGGCAAGGAGAGTTAGCTTCTTTGAAGTTAACTGAATTTCTAGAAACTTCTCAAGATATCATGCATTCAAGAGATACTCTCCTTATAACCTTCAACTCAGAGCAGAGGAAAACTAAGGGGGTATTTTACAAAGGCACACTAGCATTTATTTTGCGTGCTAAGTTTTAGCGTGCACTAAATGTTAGAGACACCCATATATTCCTATGGGTGTCTCTAGCATTTAGTGTGTGTTAAAAACATTAGCGTGCCTTAGTAAAAGGACCCCTAAGATATTAAAACTGTATTTTGCTGAAAACAATGTTACTTCTTATGGTCATAATGTCCTGATCTTCACCAATGTAACTAAGGCCACACAGTTTTTATGCAGAAACAATTCCTGAATTATAAATCTTGAGTTTTAGTGGTCTAATCTGCAGGTACTGTTGCAGATTGTATAAAGGACATGTAGTTTCCGGTAAGTGTGGTCTAATCCACATGTGTGAACCTCTGGCCAACTGGTCAGTTTTTGAGCTCCGTATGAGTAAATCAATCCCCGTCTGTGTAATAGTCACATCCCGCATTAACAAACCCTTGTCAGCCCCCGCAGACTTAGACTGGGCCACCAACTCTAATTGCATGTGACTTGCAGGTGACGTGGTGGAACAGTACCAGATATGGATCTGTGGTCACTCTTATGTGCATTGGGCACATAAGAGGGCAGCTGTACGACCTGATGGGGTGAATTTGGGCTTTCCGAGGGGGAAGGTGGCTGTACGATGGTTGGGTAAGAGAGGGATGCTGTGGGCTCAATTGTTGCCAACCATAGAGTGGGAGTTGATGTCTTCCAGTGCGCCACAGTTTCTCATCCTGCATTTAGGGGGCAATGATTTAGCGGGGATGAACAGTGTGCTATTAGTGAAAACAATACAGAATGATTTATTAAAACTGGCATGTTTGCTGCCCCGGACCAGGCTCGTCTGGTCGGATATTATTCCACGACGAGTTTGGAGGGGCGAGAGGTCGCATACAGCGATCGATGGCACACGCAAAAAAATTAATAGGTGGATGGGTAAATTTATGGGGTCAGTTAAAGGGCAAGTGATTGTGCATGAGTTCCTTAAAGAATCTTGTGCGGGTTTATATAGATCGGATGGGGTCCACCTGTCGGATGTGGGCCTGGATATATTCAACTTTGATTTACAGAATTTTATTGAAGCCATTACGCTGGTGGTAGGTCGCAGCCAGGGTTTGGGGGGAGCCCGCGGCGAACGAGGAGTCGTTGCCGTGGGCTGTGGCATAAGCTATGGAACTTAGGTAACATTAGCGACGAGTACACAGCACCTCAGCGGATAATATGGCAAACTGAGTTACTATGTATATGTTAATGACCTGTTGCAAGTTACAATACTGAGCAAAATGTTATGCCTGCATGCGGGCAGGATTACAGAACAAGATGGACACGGCTAGTCTCCTGGCTTGGACGGCCAGGGGGCCAATAGCTTTGGTTAAAGTGGTAAATGCATCCTTGTACGGGATGCATTTGATTGGACAGCGTGCTATAGCAGACAGCACTGAGGAGGAACAGGGTGCTTGGACGGCACAGCCTGTAGTAATATAAGCAAGAAGGGCTGTGTACTCGGAGGGAGATGTTTATCAATGATGTTTACCAATGATTGTTTATGTGAAGGTTTACAATAAATAAATTTTTGCGGACCTGGCTGCGGCCTAAATAAATCCACATTTGTTAAAGAAATTGGCTTCTGGTGTGGTGTTTGGATAGAAGGGGGTGACTGAGTGAATGCCGAATGCCCGTGTTGATGGAAAGGCTCACCCTTAAAGGGGAGCCGATTACAACCGGGCTGAAGGCTCAGGAAGAATCTGGGGTGGGGAGGAGAGGGAGGGAGGAGTGGGAGTGGATAGGGGGATTAAGAGATTGAAGGGTGATGGGAAAAGGGGCGGGTAGGGAGGAGGGGTGAAGAAGGGCTGTGAAGGGAAACACAGCGCCATTTGGATTGCAGCAAGCAGAGGGAGCAGTGTTGACCCGCCCTCCCGCCCATGAGGTACAGGGAAAGGGTCGTTGTCGCAGCAAGGCATAAGCTATGGAACTTAGGTAACATTAGCGACGAGTACACAGCACCTCAGCGGATAATATGGCAAACTGAGTTACTATGTATATGTTAATGACCTGTTGCAAGTTACAATACTGAGCAAAATGTTATGCCTGCATGCGGGCAGGATTACAGAACAAGATGGACACGGCTAGTCTCCTGGCTTGGACGGCCAGGGGGCCAATAGCTTTGGTTAAAGTGGTAAATGCATCCTTGTACGGGATGCATTTGATTGGACAGCGTGCTATAGCAGACAGCACTGAGGAGGAACAGGGTGCTTGGACGGCACAGCCTGTAGTAATATAAGCAAGAAGGGCTGTGTACTCGGAGGGAGATGTTTATCAATGATGTTTACCAATGATTGTTTATGTGAAGGTTTACAATAAATAAATTTTTGCGGACCTGGCTGCGGCCTAAATAAATCCACATTTGTTAAAGAAATTGGCTTCTGGTGTGGTGTTTGGATAGAAGGGGGTGACTGAGTGAATGCCGAATGCCCGTGTTGAAGGACCCCTAAGATATTAAAACTGTATTTTGCTGAAAACAATGTTACTTCTTATGGTCATAATGTCCTGATCTTCACCAATGTAACTAAGGCCACACAGTTTTTATGCAGAAACAATTCCTGAATTATAAATCTTGAGTTTTAGCCTTAGGAGCCTCCTTCTTTCTCCATTCTCCCTATCAATGTTTAATTACTTTACTTGGTACAAAAATATATATTTTTTCTATGGTCCTCCTAAGTTAGAAACTTTTCTTTTAGATAGAAAAGGTGAATAATTAGGCCTAATTGTTTGGATCAGTATATGGATGTTAATCCGGATTTCTTTAATTTTGTTTCATGTGTTTATTTTTCTGTTTTCCACAATGATGTGGACTGGTTTAGTTCCTTTCTATTGTATTGTAATAACTGAAATAATTTTTAAAAATATATAAGGAAGCTGACACCAAAAATAATTTATGTGTGTAACTTCAGAGTTACGCACATAAATGGTTTATGTTGAAAATTCAGGGCTAGCCTCTTCATAGGTTTTGTATATATAATGAGATATTCTGCCAAATAGTCATTCAATTAGAAGGAAAAGGGCTGGAAAGCATTATAGGGTGCAAGACCAAAAGTTATATAGCTAGCAGTGACATTCAGCACTATCTTGATAACTATCAATTTAAGAGGAAGGGGCTTTGTGAAGGGGGTTGGGCTTCAGTTGATCATTTAGATGGGAGGAGCATTTAGAAGCAGTTTTTAATCGGGTGGGAGGTTTGAAAGGCAAGATCAGATTGGCAGAACTGAAAAGGAGAATCAGATTGGATGAGGGATGACTTGAAAGGTGGGATTGGATTGGGAGCTTATTGGGGGGGGGGGGGGGGGTCGGAAAGGTGTACTGCTGCAGTAGTATTTTTTTTCTTTATTGTGCTGGCACCATGTTAGCATGGCAGTGCTAGCACTGTCTGCCATTGCATGTAATGTTGTACCCATGTGGTAGGTGTGGTAAATGCAAATGCTAGGCATGCCCCCTGATTTTAATGTACAGGCTTTGCAACTAACATGCAGTAAGTACAAAACCTTACTGTATTTTAGTAAAAAGATTGTTTAGTATCCTAGCAAAAAAGGCCTCAGAGAGGCCTATTTGGTTCCTGCATCCCTATGACTGATCAATGAAATCCTCCACACCCTCTTCCAAAACCACATGTTCACTAGTGACTACTGACAGCTACATATGTTGCTGTTAGCTAACTGCTAGCATGTTACTAAAATGACAGTAGTACGCAGTTATACTACCAAAGAAGTCACACTTAAAGCTACAGTGCTACATAAATTGTATTTAATGTTATTTAATAAAATGACTGTTTACAAATTATACATACTAGATTTCAAGACCCTTCTCTACACTCTGACCTCTTTCCACACTCCTTGGCTGATAAAGAACCCTGCTTTAGTAGATTGACAGAAGAAGGGCATTTTGTAGATGCAATCAACTTTGAAATGTCTAACAGAGAAAATCTATAGGATCCGAGATACTTTTGTTACCTTCTGGAGTCTCCAAAATGTGAATACAGTTATCAATTTCTGTTGTATAGATCTTTCACTTGGACTCTATGTTCACTGCCTTATCCAGGATGTGCATTTTGTCCTCTAGCAGGACAATTCTTACGTGCCCTGAGGACATGTGGTGAGAGCCAATTCTATAATGGCATCTGAGCCAGATTCAATTATTGAATAGGAGAGTAACCCAGTATTGGCACGCCTTACATTTATGTACCTGTGGTTACACCAACCATAAAACTGGCATAACTGCAGCCACTTAAATGAGGCAAGGCCACACATAACACATATGTAAGTAGGAGCCTCACCCACTGCCGCCCATGCTTCACACATTGATATGACCACTTATATTTATGAGTTGTGCCATTTGTCCATGCCATAAGAGAATAGCACTTGGACATCCTGCTAGAACTTACATGGCTAAAACTGAACTTCTCATTTTTCCCCCTAAACCCTCCTCCCCTCTTCCCCCATTCTCTCTGTTAATGGCTCTCATATCCTCCCTGTCTCCTCGGCTCATAACCTTGGAGTCATCTTCGACTCTTCTCTCTCCTTCTCTGCTCATATTCAACAAATCGCTAAAACCTGTCACTTCCTTATCTTCAACATTAGCAAAATTTGCCCCTTCCTTTCTGAACACGCCACCAAAACACTTATTCACACCCTTGTTACTTCTAACTTGGACTATTGCAATTTACTTCTCACTGGTCTTCCGCTCAATCATCTTTCTCCTCTCCAATCTGTCTAGAATTCTGCAGCTCGTCTTATTTTCCACCAGAATCGCTATGCTCACACTAGCCCACTTCTCAAGTCTCTTCACTGGCTTCCTGTCCGCTTCCATATACAGTTCAAACTTCTCTTACTGACCTTTAAATGCATCCACTCTATGACCCCTCGTTACCTCTCCTCTCTCATCTCTCCCTACATTCCTCCCCGTGAACTCCGCTCTCTGAGCAAGTCTCTCTTGTCGTCCCCCTTCTCCTCCACCGCTAACTCCAGACTTCGTTCCTTCTATCTTGCTGCACCTTATGCCTGGAACCGTCTACCTGAGCCCATATGTCTAGCTCCATCTCTACCTGTTTTTAAATCTAAGCTGAAGGCTCACCTTTTCACTGCTGCCTTTGGCTCCTAGCCGCTACTCTTTTGCCCTCCTCCTCCCCTATTCCTTTTTACCCTGTAATTCCCTTGCCTGTAATGTCTTGTCTGTCTGTTTTACCTAGATTGTAAGCTCTTTGAGCAGGGACTGTCTCTCTATGTCAAATGTTCAGCGCTGCGTGCGTCTGGTAGCGCTATATAAATGCTATTAGTAGTAGTAGTAGTACCTACCAAAATGTTGATATTTTGTAAATTTATGTGTATAAGAGATATCTAAATGCTCAGTTATGGAATTGTCCTTCATATTACTGGTATGTGCTTCTAACTCATCCATTTTAGCCTGAAATATGGTTAACTTTGTTGGTTATTGAAATTCTGGCTTTTATTTCCTTAATCCCTGGATTTTTCCAGCCACTAATCCCATTATAGATTACTTTTTCTCAATATGAGGAGCATGTCTTCTTCTGCTGTATAACATGAAAAGAGGATCAGTTTACATAGTAAGGTGGTAACATAGTAAATGATGGCAGTTAAAGACCTGAACAGTCTATCCAGTCTGCCCAACAAGATAAACTCATTTTACATGGTATGTGATACTTTATATGTATACCCGAGTTTGACTTGTCCTTGCTACTCTTAGGGCACATACTGAAGAAATCTGCACAGCACTGTTCTTGTACTGAAAGTTCTGAAGCTAACATCGAAGCCCTTTAAAATTTACACTCCAGCGCATCCCTATCTATGCAGTTACGATCAGGGTATAGACTGGAGAAGTCTGCCCAGCACTGGTTTTGCTTCCCAATTACCGGCGTTACCACCCAATCTCTGTTAAGATTCTATAGGTCCATTCCTTCTAAACAGGATTCCTTTGTGTTTATCCCATACATGTTTGAATTCCATTACAGTTTTAATCTCCACTACCTCCCGCGGGAGGGTATTCCACGTATCTACCACCCTTTCCATGAAAAAAAATACTCGCTGGAAGGCATGCCACGTATCTACCACCCTTTCCATGAAAAAAATATTTCCTGGCATTACTCCTGAGTCTGTACCCCTTCAATCTCAATTCATGTCCTCTAGTTTGCGGATTAATACCTTTCAAATATTAGAATGTCTGTATCATGTCACCCCTGTTTCTCCTTTCCTCCAAGTATACATGTTCAGGTCAGCAAGTCTCTCCTCATACAGTTTGCAATGCAAATCCAATACCATTTTTGTAGCTTTACTTTGCATTGCTTCCAGTCCTTTTACATCTTTGAAAGATATGGCCTCCAAAACTGAACACAATACTCCAAGTGGGGCCTCACCAACAACTTGTAGAGGGGCATCAACACCTCCCTTCTTCTACTGGTTATACCCCTCTCTATGCAGCCTAGCATCCTTCTGGCCACAGCCGTCACCTTGTCACATAGTAACATAGTAGATGACGGCAGAAAAAGACCTGCACGGTCCATCCAGTCTGCCCAACAAGACAACTCATGTGTGCTACTTTTGTGTATACCCTACTTTGATTTGTACCTGTGCTCTTCAGGGCACAGACCGTATAAGTCTGCCCAGCACTAGCCCCGCCTCCCAACCACCGGCTCTGGCACAGACCGTATAAGTCTGCCCAGCACTATCCCCGCCTCCCACCACCGGCTCTGGCACAGATCGTATAAGTCTGCCCAGCGCTATCCCTGCCTCCCAACCTCCAGTCGCGCCTCCCACCACTGGCTCTGGCACAGACCATATAAGTCTGCCCCGCACTATCCCCGCCTCCCAACCTCCATCCCCGCCTCCCACTACCGGCTCTGCTACCTTCATATCCTCTGATACCAACACCCAATGTCTCTCTCCTGAGTCGAGCTAACAAATGTCTCCCCTCCTTTTCGGTATCTCTCTTTTGGGTTTCTCCACCCCAAGTGCACCACTCTGCACTTCTTGGCATTAAATTTTAACTGGTGAAAAAGTTATAGAAACCAAAACATATAGAACAAGTATCAAACAAACATTTTTTTAAGAACGTTCTATTTTTTGTTTTTCATATATGCAGTGTATAATATTATATTGTGCTCAGTTTTTTGGGTGTATTACAATGACCCAAAGACTCGGGATGTGTAAAAGCACCTTACCAACATCATTGCACACCCTGCCTCCAACCTAAATGTAGCACTCAAGTACTTCTGCACCATCAGATAGAAATGAAAGACTTGTCTGTGTATTGCCCCATTCCCGCCAAACAACTGCCATTAGAAATATATCCACAAAATAGCTAGGAAAGGGGAAGTATTATTGATACAGGTGTCGATTGGGGCATCTCTGCCACGCAACCATCTAGAAGCAAAGAGATCTTGGATTTAATACAGGAAGAATTGTTTCAGCAGTGGGTAACAAAAATAATGTGGGATGGAGCTATCCCGGACCTGTTGCTCATAAATTGGGAGAATGTTTCTGATGTTATGGTAGGAGATCATTTGGCATCTAGTGATCAGAATGGTGTGGTTCAATATTAAGACAGAGGAGGAGAGGGCTTATTAAAAATTGAAGGTCCTAGATTTCAAAAGAACTACCTCTGCTGAGATGGGGGGGATATCTCAGGAAAGGGTTAGCTGGATGGGATCAGCTGAAGGAAGTAGAACAGCAGTAGGTGTGTACTGAAAGGAAGTATTTTAAAGGCGACACACCTTTATGTTAGAAAACTACATAAAAGCAAGAGGAAAAGAAGGATGCTCTGGTTCTATAACATAGTAACTGGTTCTATAACATAGTAACTGAAAAAGGTAAGAGAAAGAAGGTTCGCCTTCTTTCATTACAAGAAGTCTCAGAAAGAGGAGGACAGGCAGAAGTATCTGAAAAAGTTATGAGAAGCTGGAAAAGCTGTCAGGAATGTGAAGGGGCAAATGGAAGAAAGGATAGTAGATATGGTAAAATTGGGGGAGAAGACAATTTTCAGATATATAAATGATAGGAGGAAGTGCCATAATAGCATTGTGAAACTCAAAGCTGAGGAGGAGGAATATATAGAAGCTGATAAGGATAAAGCTGAACTGCTTAACAATTATTTTTGTTCTGTGTTCATGGATGAAAGACCAAGAGTAGGGCCACAGAAAACAAATGCTAATGGGGATGGATGTATGGTAGACCAGGACCAATTTTCAGAAGACTCTATTTGGGAGGAGCTGGCTAAACTAAAGTAGACAAAGCAATGGGGCTTGATGGGATACATCCTAGGGTACTCAAAAAAGAGGTGTTCTGGTGGCACCACTGTCTGACCTTTTCAATACTTCCTTGGAATCTGGAGTGGTCCCAGAGGACAGGAGAAGGGCAGATGTGGACCCGATGCACAAGAGCGGAAGTAAGGAGGAGGTTGGAAATTACAGATCTGTCAGTCTGACCTCAGTGGTGAGTAAACAAATGGAAATGCTTCTAAAACAGAGGATTGTGAGGTTTCTCAAATCAAATAGACTGCAGGACCCAAGGCAGCATGGCTTCACTACAGGCAGGTCGTGTCAGACGAATTTGATTGATTTCTTTGACTGGGTGACCAAACAATTGGACATGGGAGGGGTGCTAGATGTGGTGTACTTGGATTTTATTGACACGGTTCCGTACAGGAGACTGATAAATAAACTGAGTGCCCTTGATATGGGACCTAAAGTGACTGGGTTAAAAACTTGTTAAATGGAAGGAGACAGAGGGTAGTGGTAAATGGAGCTTGCTCTAAGAAAAGGGTTGTTATCAATGGTGTACCACAGGGTTCAGGCCTCGGGCCAGCTCTTTTTAACATCTTCGTGAGTGATATTGCGGAAGGACTGTCTGGCAAGGTTTGTCTCTTTGCAGATGATACCAAACTCTGTAAAGTTTGATAACAGTGATCATAATATGATCGGTTTTGATATTGGCATTGAAGGAAGTGAAACTAGGAAATCAAGTACGCTAGCGTTTAACTATAGAAAAGGTGATTACGACAAAATGAGAAAAATGGTGAAAAAAAGACTGAAAGGAGCAGCTCGCAGAGTAAAAAACTTGCATCAGGCGTGGATGCTGTTTAAAAACACCATCCTGGAGGTTCAGGACAAATATATTCCACGTATTAGAAAAAAGGGAAAAAAGACTAAACGTCAGCCGGCGTGGCTAAACAGTAAGATAAAGGAAATCATTAGAGCCAAAAAACAATCCTTCAGAAAGTGGAGAAGAGAACCAACTGAAAGTAACAGGATAGATCATAAGGAATGCCAAGCCAAATGCAAAGCGGAGATAAGGAGGGCAAAAAAGGACTTTGAGAAGAAATTAGCGTTGGAAGCAAAAATACATAGTAAAAATTTTTTTAGATACATTAAAAGCAGGAAACCGGCCAAAGAGTCGGTTGGGCCACTGGACGAAAATGGTGTTAAAGGGGCGATCAAGGAGGACAAAGCCATAGCGGAGAAATTAAATGAATTCTTTGCTTCGGTCTTCACCGAGGAGGATTTGGGGGGGACACCGGTGCCGGAAAGAATATTTGAAGCGGGGGAGTCGGAGAAACTAAACAAATTCTCTGTAACCTTGGAGGATGTAATGGGTCAGTTCAGCAAGCTGAAGAGTAGTAAATCACCGGGACCTGATGGTATTCATCCCAGAGTATTAATAGAACTAAAAAATGAACTTGCGGAGCTACTGTTAGAAATATGCAATCTGTCCCTAAAATCGAGTGTAGTACCGGAAGACTGGAGGGTAGCCAATGTTACTCCGATTTTTAAGAAGGGTTCCAGAGGAGATCCGGGAAATTATAGACCGGTGAGTCTGACGTCGGTGCCGGGCAAGATGGTGGAGGCTATTATTAAGAATAAAATTGCAGAGCATATACAAAAACATGGACTGATGAGACAAAGTCAGCACAGATTTAGTGAAGGGAAGTCTTGCCTCACCAATCTAATGCATTTTTTTGAGGGGGTAAGCAAACATGTGGACAATGGGGAGCCGGTTGATATTGTATATCTGGATTTTCAGAAGGCGTTTGACAAAGTGCCGCACGAAAGACTCCTGAAGAAATTGCAGAGTCATGGAATCGGAGGTAGGGTATTATTATGGATTAAGAACTGGTTGAAAGATAGGAAGCAGAGAGTAGGATTGCGTGGCCAGTATTCTCAGTGGAGGAGGGTAGTTAGTGGGGTCCCGCAGGGGTCTGTGCTGGGTCCGTTGCTTTTTAATGTATTTATAAATGACCTAGAGATGGGAATAACTAGTGAGGTAATTAAATTCGCCGATGACACAAAATTATTCAGGGTCATCAAGTCGCAGGAGGAATGTGAACGATTACAGGAGGACCTTGCGAGACTGGGAGAATGGGCGTGCAAGTGGCAGATGAAGTTCAATGTTGACAAGTGCAAAGTGATGCATGTGGGTAAGAGGAACCCGAATTATAGCTACGTCTTGCAAGGTTCCGCGTTAGGAGTTACGGATCAAGAAAGGGATCTGGGTGTCGTCGTCGATGATACGCTGAAACCTTCTGCTCAGTGTGCTGCTGCGGCTAGGAAAGCGAATAGAATGTTGGGTGTTATTAGGAAGGGTATGGAGTCCAGGTGTGCGGATGTTATAATGCCGTTGTATCGCTCCATGGTGCGACCGCACCTGGAGTATTGTGTTCAGTACTGGTCTCCGTATCTCAAAAAAGATATAGTAGAATTGGAAAAGGTACAGCGAAGGGCGACGAAAATGATAGTGGGGATGGGACGACTTTCCTATGAAGAGAGGCTGAGAAGGCTAGGGCTTTTCAGCTTGGAGAAGAGACGGCTGAGGGGAGATATGATAGAAGTGTATAAATAATGAGTGGAATGGATCGGGTGGATGTGAAGCGACTGTTCACGCTATCCAAAAATACTAGGACTAGAGGGCATGAGTTGAAGCTACAGTGTGGTAAATTTAAAACGAATCGGAGAAAATTTTTCTTCACCCAACGTGTAATTAGACTCTGGAATTCGTTGCCGGAGGACGTGGTACGGGCGGTTAGCTTGACGGAGTTTAAAAAGGGGTTAGATAGATTCCTAAAGGACAAGTCCATAGACCGCTATTAAATGGACTTGGAAAAATTCCGCATTTTTAGGTATAACTTGTCTGGAATGTTTTTACGTTTGGGGAGCGTGCCAGGTGCCCTTGACCTGGATTGGCCACTGTCGGTGACAGGATGCTGGGCTAGATGGACCTTTGGTCTTTCCCAGTATGGCACTACTTATGTACTTACAGTATGTACTTATGGTAGACACCCTGGAGGGTGTGAATGGTAAGAAGAAGGATCTAGCAAAGCTTGAAGAATGGTCTGGTAATTGGCAACTAAGATTTAATGCTAAGAAATGCAGAGCCATGCACTTGGGGTACAAGAATCCAAGGGAACAGTACATTATAGGGGATGAAGTACTTCTGTGTCTGAAGAAAGAGAGACTTGAGGGTGATTGTGTCTGATGACCTTAAGGTGGCCAAATAAGTAGAAAAGGCAAAAGATGCTTGGGTGCATAAGGATAGGGATAATCAGCAGGAAAAAAGAGGTGATAATGCTCTTGTATAAGCCTCTAGTGAGGCCCCATTTAGAGTACTGCATGCAATTCTGGAGACCGCACCAACGGAAAGATATAAACTGGATGGAGTTGGTCCAGAGGGCGGATGCAAAATTAATAAGTGGTATATGTCAGAAAATATAAGGACAGGCTTAGGAACCTCAACATGTATACACTGGAAGAGAGGCAAGTGAGAGGAGATATGATAGAGACGTTTAAATACTTGAGTGGCATCAATATACAGGAGGTAAGCCATTTTCAAATGAAGAAAAACTCTGGAATGAGGGGGCATACAATGAAGTTAAGAGAAAATAGACTTAGGAGGAATCTAAGCAAATATTCTTTCACTGAAAGGGTGGTAGATGCATGGAATGATCTCCTGGTGGAGGTCGTGGAGATGAGGACTCTGTCAGAATTTAAGAAAGCATGGGACAGGCATATGGGATCCCTTAGGACAGGAAAAGTTAGTGGTTACTGAGGATGGGCAGACTTGGCCATTTGGTCCTTATCTGCTGTTATGTTCTATGTTTCTATATTTCTATGATACATGAAGTGAAAATGAATGAAATCTGCTGATCCTGTCAATAAAGTGCTAATTGTGTAAAATGTGAATATGTTGGATCTGCTGATCTTCCCAATGATGATAACTCTTGCTGAACATAAATAAATATTAAAAATGTTCAAACTGAAAAAGGAGAAATATTAAACATGAATGGATCAATGGTCATCTAAAGATTGTTAACACTATATGGTATTAATATCCTAATGCATCAATTATTGCTTAAACTCAGATGGCACCAACCTTGAGTACAAACAAAGGCTTAACAGCACATTCACAGTCCAGATATGTGAAGGTGCTTGAATGTGCAGCTAAAGGTACTGTGAGAGCGCAATAATTAAACCCAGCTGATAAAATGAGGGCATAATTAATCAGTAGAGGTACTTATTTATTTATTTTCAGCACTTGATATACTGCAAGAGATCCCTGAGGATACCACGTGGTTTACAATTTCTATTACAGGTACTTTGCACTGTCCCTAATGGGCTCACAATCTAAGTTATATATTGTACCTGGGGCTGTGGAGGGCTAGGTGACTTGCCCAGGATCACACAGAGCTGTAGTGGGAACTGAACCTGGTTCCCCAGGATCTCAACCCACTGCTGACTGTCAAGAAGCAGTGTAAAATGAACCCGGTTCTCCAGGTTCACCACCCACTGCAGTAACCATTAGGCCACCCTTCCACTCCTATGAGAACGCATAATAAATCTTGTCATACCTTGTTCAACATTCTTGCTGAATCGCACTGATTACAGAAGAACATGTGGCAAAGAAAATGACTAATTTACATATGAATTAAATTAATTGGGTTAAAAATGTGCATCGAAAAGCACTGCATAGAATATCAAAGGTAAATAAAACATCTTCCAATTACAAAAAAAAACATTAATAATTTAGTAGAATAGAATCGCCAACTGATAGAAAATAAACAGTGAATACGACTAGAAAACAGTCAAATATTAACTAGCGGATCAAAAGAGGCCAGTTGAATTAAAAATATTTTTTTAGCACATAGTATGTTCTTGCTTATCCAGAACTTATCACAGTACGCCTGAGTCCTTTTAAACTGCAATAAACATGTGCTAAGGCTTACTGCAGCTTTGCAAAAGGACCCCACAGTAAGGGAGGACAATTCTTGAGAAGCCAAATTATATGAATAAATTGCATTTTACTGTGGAAAATGAATTCAAAACTGTCCGTGCTAAGCTCGAAGAGGGATACAGCAAACTTATTATTTGATGTTTTGTATGCTATAAAGCACTATCACCAGAGGCAATGGCAGACTTTTTTTTTCTGTTGTTCACAGCAGAAAGATATCCTGTTTTGTTTTTTTTGTCACAACAAACTGTCATTAGAGAAGGGGGCAAGAAAGGTGAGACTCTTTTCTGCTTCCAAATAAAAACAGTGGTTTATACATGGCATGGTTATATGCATTTGGAAGGATAAGGGTCCATGTATAAAGCTATGAAAGCTGGAGGCGAGCACTTTTCCAATGTGTGATGAATGTGGTGTGAGAGTGTTATCAGGACTGGCATTGATGAAGGCAGAGTCCCTTGCATTCTAGCACATCTGTTAAGGATGGTCAATGTGAAGCACGCAGGGTAGGTAATACAAGGAAGATGTGTGAGTGTGCATGACAGAAAATGCTTTACTGCATAATAAACCTACAATGTTGTGTAGTTTTAAAGTATTGCATTATACTGTGAGAAAACCAGGACCAAAAGGAGTTGGCCACGGTTTCCTGGTTTGATTGAATAAAATATCTATCTATCTATCTATCTATCGATCTATCGATCTATCTATCTATCTATCTATCTATCTATCGATCGATCGATAGATAGATAGATAGATAGATAGATATGAGAATTGCGTCTTATGCCAGGGTGCTACCAGTGCTACATCTTTCATGGTCAGCATAGCTGCCCATAATGGATGGAGATGGCAGATAGGATAATTGCATGACAGGGTGCCTGCTATAGTCACTAGTTATAGTGCTCGTTTTAAACCTATTCTATATTAAAAAAAAAAAGTAGGCACCTACCTTTCTTTATAGAATACTAGCGCAAATGTCAGAGTCCTTCCCCTGGATTCAATTTATGGCGACCAAAGTTGCAGGCCCAACTTTTGGTGCGCTTCCAAGATGCACATGGAAATAAATTGGATAATGAGCTCTGAACCATCAATAATTGTAAATTATTGGCACTCATTAAAATTTGTATGTGCATCTGGATGCATGCTATTTTATAAGGCACAGCACCTAACTCCCATAGCGTATATCTCAAAAGGGTGTAGATCCGTGGGCATGTCAGGGCATTCTGAAAAGTTGCACTTACAATTGCAGAATACTATCTAACTGCACCTAACTTGGTTGCCAGCATTAACACTTGTCATGGTTTGGAGTGTGGGCCCTTGGGTCGCAGTCAGGAAAAGCAACTAGCGGCAGGCAAGTCTTGACCCTCCCAGCAAGGGCTAAGCTAGAGAATAGCTCTGAATAGAGCTCTTGGGGGCAGACCTGATGGGATGAGGACCTAAACCAAGGCTGGAGGCAAGACTGGAACTGAAGACAGTATCCTGAAGGCAGGAACTGAACACATGGCAAGTCAGGCAACCTGCTGTGATGGCACTGACTGGGAGCCAGGAACTTCCTCATAATTCCCATGGACAGGAAATAATGTCTTTAACATGCGTTATGGAGTTCCTGCTGCTAGCCCTTTAAGAGATGGTCTTCTGCATGCAAGCGTACCTATAGATGTCAGCGCCAGTCAGCAGTAAAGTCCCTGAGGACAGAGCAGCTTGCACAGATGGTATGACATTTGACACATCAGGGTAGAAATGAGGCTGTCCTGCCACAACCGTAAGGCAATCTGGGGCTCTGGAAACAGTTGCAGGGCCCGAGTTCAAAGCCCCTAAAGGTGAGTCTGGGTGCCAGGCATGGCTGCAGCCATGACAATACCTCCTTCCCAAAGATCCTCCTCCTCTCTATCCAGGTCTGTGTCTATGGGGAAACATATGATGGAACATTCTGAGGAGCAATGGAGCACAGACTTGGCTTGCGTGTTCCCTGGAGTTCTCTTCGGGTCTGTAACCTTTCCAGGCAATGAGGTACAGGAGTCTGCCTCACACTCTTCTGGAGTCTAAGATGTTCTGCACTTTGTACTTAGCTTCTGAATCCACAGCAATGGGGCTTAGTGCAGGAGGAGTCCTTCTTTTCCAGTTCAATATGAGGGGCTTTAAAGAGATATATGAAATGTGTTATGAATTTGCAGTGTGGCAAATAGCTTCAGTTGGTACATGACAGGTCCCACTTGATAGGCAAATGGATATGGCCCAATATATCGGGGAACAAATTTGGTGGATGGAGTCTTAAGGTGCAGGTTCAGAGTAAATAACCAGACCAGATCCCTAGGGCTAAGTTGAAAGGGAAGGATGTAATTCTTATCTACCTTCTGCTTGTACCTCTCAGTGGCTTGAACCAAAAGGTTCCAAGCAGTTCTCCAGAGGCTCAAGAGAGACTTAGTAGTGGCCTCAGCGGCCAGCACGAGTACAGGCAAAGATATTTTTCAGTGTTGCCAAAACACAATTTTGAATGGTGATGCCCAAGAGGATTCAATAACATAGTTGTTATAACAGAATTCTGCTCAAGATAACAGCTGTGACCAGTCATTTTGCTCAGAAGATACATAGCTTCGCAGGAAGGATTTCAGGATCTAGTTGACCCTTTCTGTCTGGCCATTAGTTTGAGGATCTGTAAGGCCCCACAAAGGTTCTGCTAGAATCTGGACATGGACTGAACTCCCTGGTCAGAGACAATGGTTTCTGTTAATCCGTGTAGACATAAAACTTCCTTACAGAAATGTTGGGCTAATGCAGATGCAGAGGGTAATCTGGGGAAAGGAATGAAGTGGGCCATCTTGAAGAATCAGTCCATGATTACCCAGATGGCAGTGAATCAATTAGACGTTTGGAGATCTGTAATGAAGTCCATAGATCTGTGAATCCATGGTGCCTCTGGTACTGGAAGAGGTTGGAGAAGGTTCTATGGGTGTGAGTGCGATGGCTTGTGGCAGGCATATAGAGGGCAAGAGGTCACGAAGTTGTGCACATCCTTTCTCAACTGTGGCCACCAGTAAACTCAGGAATTGAGCTCTAATGTCCCTCAAATTCTGGGGTGACTGGCTATCTTGGACTAATGCCCCCACTTCAGTATCATGTCCTGAAGTCACGTGGGCACCACAGTCTTGCCTGATGGGACCAGTATAGAAATGGCTGCCTGGATCTTGGCTGGATCCAAGATGTTCTAAAGATCGGTACTCTCGTCAGTAGGCTCAAAGGACCAGGAAAAGGCATCTGACTGTACATTCTTCTCAGCTGGAAGAAAGATTCCTGAAAGTTAAATCAAGAGAAAAGAGAGCATTGAGCCTGGTGGGGATTGAGTCTTTGAGCTTCCTGAAAATACAGAAGGTTGTTGTGGTCTGTGGTCACAGTGATTGGATGATTGGCTCCCTCCAGGAGGTGACACCATTCCTCCAAAGCTATCTTGCTAGCTAACAACTCCTGATCTCCAATAATGTAATTATTCTCCACAGGCATACATTTCTTGGAAAAGAATGCACAAGGTCACAATTTACACTTGGTGTTAGATTGAGAGAGGATGGCACCAGCCCCAGTGGAAGAAGCATCGACCTCCACAACGAAGGGCTTTTTAAAATTAGGATGATGGAGCACGGGGGCTGAAGTGAAAGCCAGTTTCAAGAGGTCAAAAGCTAATATCGTCTCCTCAGGCTAGTCCAGAGTATTAGCCTCCTTCCAAGTTAGGACGGTCAGGGGTGTGACGATGGATAGACATGGATGAACTGATGATAGTACTATGTGAAGCCCAAAAAATGTAAGGCTTGTCACTCTTGGGGGTGAGGCCAGCCTCAGATAGCAGATAACTTTGAAGGATCCATTGTGAGGCCTCAGTCAGATATGATATAGCCTAAGAAGAGCAACTTGCTCCTCTCAAAGGTGCACTTCTCCAGTGACCTTGCAAGACTTCTGCGGAAAACTTGCGAGGCTGCTGCTTGAACTCTCGGCAGTCATTTTGAAGTGTCGCTGGGAGCAAGACAGGTCAGTAGCTGCACTGGGCAGAAAAGAGGGGGCTCTTTCTTGCCCCAAAGAGGTCACTAGACCATCAGGGCATGATAATAAGGTAAAGGAGAGGAGGGGAGGATTGGACACCTTGAGGCCTGGACAAATGGGCAGGATGGCAAAACCTACTTGGATGCCCCACAGTGTCCTCAAAAAGAGGACATGTCCAGGTAAAACTGGACATATAGTAACCCTACCCTAAGAGTTCCAAACCTGTCTTATAGCTACCCTGGAGGCAACCCTGTACTGAGAAGGCAATGGAGACATATGGATATGGTCTTATCTATCATAATATTTAGGGTAAATGAATGTATTTACACCTTCAGAGCAGGTGTAAATGCGTGCATTGGCATTGCTGTGTAATGAAAGTTGCATCTGGGTCCTATTTTATAATGGCAGATAGGGGACTCACGTTGCCTTTATGTGTAAGCCTTAAGCAGACTAATTTTATAAAGCATTTTTTGGTGTGTAAATGCTGATTTATGCCCATAAATGAGTTCTAATAAAATTTGGTCATGCATAAAAATATATGTGGTACACGTAAGTGGGTATTTGTAGAGAAGAAATACTCAGAAGAAGAGTTTTAATGGAGTGTGAGAAAGTCAAGATTTATGCATATATTTGATAAAATACATGCATACTTTACATGCAAACATTTGTGCCTGATCCTGAGCAGGCATAAGTGTTTTCATTCTTACTATAGAAGCAGTTTCTGCAGGATTTGTAATAGTATTTTATAAAGACATATATGCACCATGAAGCTCAACTTTACATGGAACAATGAAATGGAAATTGAGACATTGGCAATTCACCTAGTAAATTACAAAAAGACTCTGCCAAACATGGAGCTTTTTGTAAAATACTGTGACTTGCAGGAGTGCACATATATCTGCTAGCAAGTCCAGTGGGAGCAACAATTTTAAAAGCTGTCTGTAGAGGAAAAAAAAGTGTCCTCTTTGCTTTGGGTTTCCATAACTGCAGCTTTTTAAAACTGATACATTCTACAGCATTGATCCCCCTCTATTCCCACACTCCTTTGAAAAATTAATACACTCCAGCCTCCTACCCTGACATTGCTAAGAGCCATGGCCCCTTTCTCTCCCCCACCCCCTTTAGCATCAGTATCCAAGGCAGCTGTAATTTTTGAATGGGGCTACTGTATTTTACAGAGAGTCTTACAGGGCTGATGCTCAGAGGGAAAACTGACAACACCTCTGGAGCTGCTGTTAACTTTCCATTAATAATACAGCTTACAAAATTTGACACCAAGTATTATTCATTATGATATAATAATGAACTACTTTGCATATGATGCACCTCATTATTTGCTAATGACCTTGAGCAGCTATTTTTGTATTACTCTGTGTTAATTAGAAATAACACATATTAATGCAAAATGAACATGTTAATTAGCTAGTAACATTCATTATTGCAATAATTCAACTTTGTAAATAGACCCATAAGTTTATACCTGAGGTATCAGAAAGTAAAATTGCCCAAGATTACAAGGAGCATCTGTGGGAGAAGTTGGATTCCAACATAGGATTCCTTGATTCTCAGACTCATGCTTTAACCTCTAGGCTTGTGACATACTGCTAGGGTTCAGATGGTGGTATTTTGCAAAATAGAAACATGGAAGAATGATGACAGATAAAAGACAATCCTGCTTATAATCGAACAAGAAAAACGCCCAAGTTCCGACCTAAATCGGGAGATGGACGTTTATCTCACAAAAACGAATAACGCGGTATAATCGAAAGCCGAACTTGGACGTTTTCAACTGCACTCCATCGCGGAAGCGTACAAAGTTGACGGGGGCGTGTCAGAGGCGTGGTTAAGGCGGGACTGGGGCATGGTTATCACCCAAACAGAGATGGGCGCCTTTCGCCGATAATGGAAAAAAAGTATGCGTTTGTAGCTAGAATTTAGGGCACTTTTCCTGGACCCTGTTTTTTCACGAATAAGGCCCCAAAAAGTGCCCTAAATGACCAGAATACCCCCAGAGGGAATCGGGGATGACCTCCCCTGACTCCCCCAGTGGTCACTAACCCCCTCCCACCACAAAAAAATGATGTTTCACAACTTTTTATTTTCAGCATCAAATGTCATACCCACCTCCCTGGCAGCAGTATGCAGGTCCCTGGAGCAGTTGTTAGGGGGTGCAGTGGACTTCAGGCAGGTGGACCCAGGCCCATCCCCCCACCTGTTACAATTGTGCTGCTTAATGCTTATTAGTCGTCCAACCCCCCCCCCAAACCCACTGTACCCACATGTAGGTGCCCCCCTTCACCCCTTAGGGCTATAGTAATGGTGTAGACTTGTGGGCAGTGGGTTTTGAGGGGGATTTGGGGGGCTCAACACACAAGGGAAGGGTGCTATGCACCTGGGAGCTCTTTTACCTTTTTTTTTTTGTTTTTGTAAAAGTGCCCCCTAGGGTGCCTGGTTGGTGTCCTGGCATGTGAGGGGGACCAGTGCACTACGAATCCTGGCCCCTCCCACTAACAAATGCCTTGGATTTATTCGTTTTGAGCTGGGTGCTTACATTTTCCATTATCGCTGAAAAACAAAAACACCCAGCTCACAAATTGTCGAATAAAACATGGATGTCTATTTTTTGCGAAAATACGGTTCGGTCCGCCCCTTCAAGGACCCGTTCTCGGAGATAAACGCCCATGGAGATAGACGTTTTCGTTCGATTATGCCCCTCCACGGGGCTAGAGGCACAGAATTCTGGCGCTGTAGGAAACAGCACCAGAAAACACCGGCTGGAACACCAAGTAGGAATCACTGACCAATGCAAATTATTATGAATGCTATTAGTGTTGAACATTGGTCGGTAAAGGAACTGCAAATGTTCTTGATGCATGCCCACAAAAGCTGTGTGGTAGGCACAGCTCTTGTGCATGTCCAGGACTCCATGGCTGAGTGGACCCCTCTCAACCCCTCTAACCTTAGAAAGAAATCCACGGTGGTCATGTGGACCCCCAAACCTAAAAACATCCCCAGTGGTTATGTGGAACCCGAACCCCCCCCCCCCCCAACAAAAAAAAAAAGAAATCACCTGGTGGTCCAGTGGGCCCACCAACCCAACCCGGCAGGACATTACAATTGGCACAAAATGCAATGGCTAGAGGTTTTAGAGGTACATTTAGATTTGAACATATATCCCTGATTTTGAAAAGTTTACATTGTTTACCAACAAAATGGTGCATACAATTTAAAATCTTGGCTCTCCTTTTTAAATCTTTGAACAAATGTTCTCTTTGCATTATCAGCTTCTTAGAGAATATACTGTCCCCAGCACTCATTGCATTCAGCAAATTCTTACTAGATATTCCATCTTCTAGACACATTTGTTTGAATGACTATAGACATAAAAGGGCCCTGTTTACAAAGGCACAATAGGTTTTTAGCGTGCACTAAAAATTTGCACGCACTAACCATGTAGATGCCCATAGGAATATTGGGGGAGATTCTATATATGGTACCTAAAAAGCTGACATGGAAATCAATGCCAACTAAATATATTCTACAAGCGGCGCCTAGATTTAGGCACAGTATGTAGAGTATGATTAGTTGATATTGCAGCACTTAAAACTATACACATCCATTTACACCAGTGAAAGCTGGCATAAATCCCGGCACATATATTTAGGTGCACAGGGCCATATTCTATAATTATGTGTGTAAATTTCAGAATGCCCACCCATAATCATGCCCCTTTTTGCCTGCACATGTTAGAAGTTAGGCGCACTGAATTATAGAATGCGCATAGCGAGTTGTGCGCATAAATTTTAATTATTGCTAATTAGTGCTCATTATTGCTTATTAAGAGCTGTTATGAATGCTAATTAGCTTGTTAAGTCAATTAAGTTATTCACATTGTTATAAAAATATGCTTGGATTTTGGCACAGATCTCTAGGTGCACTATAAAGAATACGGGGGATTATGGGCATCTATTCGGTTAGCGCATGCTAAAAACGCTAGCATGTCTTTGTAAATAGGGCCCAAAATATTTTATGTAATGGGGGCAGTACTGTGGAATGCACTTCCCAAAAATCTACAACGTACGATTATTTTTTTAGAATTTTGTAAATCACTAAAGGCCGTCCTGTTTACTCAGGCTTTTAATTGAATATTTGTAAACCGGATTGGTTGCTAATTTGATGTCTGTCTTGTTCATTTATGTTTGTGATGACATGAGCAAGGTTTTACATATATTTTTGTTTATATTATGTATATTACACTTGTATACTGCCTAGTATGAAGGAAAGAGTGTTTTACAAATTGTGAAATAAACAAATAATAAAATGTGTAAGGTTGCACACTGCGTGCCACTGCTGGAACCCCACTAGATGTATTTTCATGCAGGCACTAAACAGTCAGCTTCCATGGCAAGGGGACTTAACGGATGCTGATTACAAGTGTAGGGCAGAGCATGCACGTGTTTGCCCATGTGGAGCATTTTCTGCATCATGCTTGTATGGATTTCAATGTTTGCTATAACATCATTTTGTGAGATTCACATTTATGCCCTATACATTTTTGACACTGCTTAGACATCAGGATTAGAGTTGGGAGTGGAGATAAGTTGATTTGAATATGGGTTGGCATGTATAGCCATGGTGTTGTTTAAATATGTCACAGGCTCTATACATTTTCACAGAAATGTATATATCCCCACTTCCGTAACTTATCTAAAATTATGCTCTTTATGTTTATTTCTGATAAAAATATATTTCTGTACATGTAAAACTGGCCATCTTCCGACATAAATCGGGAGATGGCCGGCGATCTCCTGAACCCGACCAAGTGGGTATAATCAAAAGCTGATTTTGGCCGGCACCAACTGTTTTCTGTCGCGGAGCCGGACAAACTTCAAGGGGGGGTGTCGGTAGGGTAGCAAAGGCGGGACGGGGCTGGACGAGGGGCATGGTCACGAGATGGCCGGCTTCACCTGATAATGGAAAAAAGAAAGCTGGCCTTGACAACCATTTCACCGGCTTCACTTGGTCCCTTGTTTTTCAGGACCAAGCTTCAAAAAGGTGCCCCAACTGACCAAATGACCACCGGAGGGAATCGGGGATGACCTTCCCTTACTCGCCCAGTGGTCACCAACCCCCTCCCACCCAAAAAAAATATTTTTTTTCCAGCCTCTATGCCAGCCTCAAATGTCATACCCAGCTCCCTGACAGCAGTATGCAGGTCCATGGAGCAGTTTTTTGTGGGTGCAGTGCACTTCAGGCAGGTGAACCCGGGCCCAACCCCCCCTACCTGTTACACTTGTGGTGGTAAATGTTAAGCCCTCCAACCCCCCCCCCCCCAAAACCCACTGTACCCACAAGTAGGTGCCCCCCTTCATCCCTAAGGGCTATGGTAGTGGTGTACAGTTGTGGGGAGTGGGTTTTGGGGGGATTTGGGGGGCTAAGCACATAAGGTAAGGGAGGTATGCACGTGGGAGCAATTTTTGAAGTCCACTGCAGTGCCCCCTAGGATGCCCGGTTGGAGTCCTGGCATGTCAGGGGGACCAGTGAACTACAAATGCTGGCCCCTCCCACGACCAAATGCCTTGGATTTGGCCGGGTTTGAGATGGCCAGCATCGGTTTCCATTATCAGGGAAAACCGATGCCAGCCATCTCAAACCTGGCCATCTCTGATATTTGGCTGGCCCGAACCATATTATCGAAACGAAAGATGGCCGGCCATCTTTTTCGATAATACGGTTCGGGATTGCTCTTTGCGGCGCCGGCCATATAGATGGCCGGAGCCGTTCGATTATGCCCCTCCATGTTGGTCTTATAAAAGATTTCTGCATCATTTAGTGATAACCATTTACATGCATAATTCATCAGAGACATAATTTCCACATTATCAGAAAAAAAGAAAACAGTGTCATCAGACAGCTCCTGAAATTAAAATCTTAGAGTACAATGTACTATGTGGTTTGTCTACCAGCAGAATCATAGATAACATATCTGATTTTGTTTTCAAGCTACTCCTTAGCCGAACTAAAATTAATTGGATAAGTACACACTGAGAAAAGAGTCAGACATTTTGCAGCTAAATAGAAAGCACGACCTCATTGTTCCTCACTGTAATGAAGGATGTGCAAATAATTAAAAGTAAACCTCCCTGAACCAGGTGGGCTTCAGCCTTGTTGATATGATAGAAATGTTGGATTTTTCCCAGATCAACCGTCAACAAGAGAAAATGCAGAGCAGATCTGAAACCTGAAGATAGTCTGCTCCCTGAAGAAATATTTCTTAACTTTTGGATTTCTTGCAGTCAAAACAGCTTTTGCCTCAAGCATTTAATTTCTTTGAGAAAAGGATTGCCAAACCATTCACAAAATTTCAAGCTGTTTCCAGTTTGATTTGCAATCCTCATTAAGGGCCTCTTTTATCAAACCATGCTAGCCCCCGATGAAATAATGCCAACAAAGTTGACATGGGCTTTGTTGGCATTGCTGTATGGGCACCGCTAGCATGGCTTGATAAAAGAGGCCCTTAATGTAATGTAAATTATAAATCAGGTCCCTGATGAAGATCTCATTATAAATGTTTCACTTAAGTGATTGTTAGCAATTATTTGGTCTTGTCTATGAATCTCAAGATTGTAACTTCCATGAAAAGGGAAATGTTTCTCTTATGGATATATGAAGAGTGTTATGTATGCCTAATAGTGCTATAGAAAAGTTAAGTAGTACTTACAAAGTTACATAAGTTAAAAATTTTATAATACTACTATTTACTTCAAGTAGTAGTAGTAGTATTATAAAACTTTTAAACTATGTAACTTTGTAAGTCCATGTGCTTTGAAAATGAGCCTCAGTAGATATTAAAGGATCCTTTTACAAAGCTGAGCTAACGATTCAGGTGCAACAAATATGATGTGGAGGGACATAATCGAACGGGGCGCCCAAGTTTTCATGAGAACATCCTCGCAGGATGGCCCCACAAAGAGGTGGGGAAACCTGTGCTAGCGAAACAAGATGGGCGTCCATCTTTCGTTTCGATAATACGGCCGGGGACGCCCAAATCTCAACATTTAGGTTGACCTTAGAAATGGTCGTCCCCGGTTTTCAGCCATAATGGAAACCGAGGATGCCCATCTCAAAAATGACCAAATCCAAGCCCTTTGGTTGTGGGAGGAGCCAGAATTCGTAGTGCACTGGTCCCCCTGACATGCCAGGACACCAATCGAGCACCCTAGGGGGCATTGCAGTGGACTTCACAAATTGATCCCAGGTGCATAGCTCCCTTACCTTGGGTGTTGAGCCCCCCAAAACCCACTCCATACAACTGTACACCACTACCATAGCCCTAAGAGGTGAAGGGGGGCACCTACATGTGGGTACAGTGGATTTCGGGTGGGTTTTGGAGGGCTCACATTTACCACCACAAGTGTAACAGGTAGGAGGGGGGGATGGGCCTGAGTCCGCCTGCCTGAAGTGCACTGCACCCACTAAAACTGCTCCATGGACCTGCATACTGCTGTCATGGAGCTGGGTATGACATTTGAGTCTGGCATAGAGGCTGGCAAAAAATTGTTTTAAAGTTTTTTTTTAGGGTGGGAGGAGGTTGGTGACCACTGGAGGAGTAAGGGGAAGTCATCCCCGATACCCTCCGGTGGTCATCTGGTCAGTTCAGGCACCTTTTCATGGCTTGGTCGCAAGAAAAAATGGACCAAGTAAAGTCGGCCAAGTGCTCATCAGGGACGCCCTTCTTTTTTCCATTATCGGCCGAGGAATCCCATCTCTTACTCATGCCCCAGTCCCGCCTTCTGTTGGAATGTATTGTATTTTTACATGCATTGCCTGTCACCTATTATTTCTCTGTGATTACTCTGTGACCTCTGATGTGAATTACTTAGAGAGGTCACACAGCTATGCAACTTCCTGTGGGGGTTTAGATGCAGCACATGCAGCACATGGAGCACATGGAGCTCATGATCTCTCCTAACCTGAGAGGATCTATGGTGGTGTGAGCATCCATTACCATCTAAGCACATGGAAGGAGCTGATAATACAAATGTATAGTAATATGTATATATAAGCCTGTCTGATTATAATCTAACTACAAACTGTGAGTAAACAGATGTTTTGTTACTTCAACTTTAAAGTGACTCAGCAGTGAATTATTCAGGGGTGAATGAGAGAGAGATGAAGAAAGAAATTAACATTTCTAAAGCTGAAGCTGTGTGTACTAAAATCTGCTAATTATTTACTACAAATAATCCAACAAAAGGGTTATGGGCCCAGGGCACAGGAATTGAAAAAGAAGAGAAATATTACCAGGCAAAAAAAAAAAAAAAAAAAAGGCCACATTTTTCTCTTAAGTTTTAAAGGAAAGATTCAGTCTGTCTCTCTCTCCCCCCACACAGCAGACAGAAGGCTAAGAAAATGGCTGAGGGAAGAAATTCACCATTGTTCTATTCTCTCAAGGTGCCTAAATTAACTGAGTTTAATTATCAGCAGTGGGAACTAAGATTCATATGTCTCCTTCGAGCAAAAGATTAAATATATGCTTAGACCAAGACAGAACAGATGAAAATATGGCTGAATGGGACAATGCAAACTATTATGTGAAGTGCATGCTTTTGGAAGCTCTCTCAGAGAAACAAGCCATATTAGTGGAGGGAAAAGATACACCAAAGGACATTTTATGTAAGCTGAGAACTATGTATGCAACTACATATGCAAAGCAGCAACCAATTTGGCTGGCAGAGTTGAATGAAACCAAATTAAGGGATAAAAGTAAATGTAATGATCACATTATGCATCTTATGTCTTCATTTCAAAAGCTAGAACTTTCTGGAATTCCCATGTGTGATGCATTGAAAAGAGCATTTCTTTTTACCTCACTATCAAAGAAGTTTGATGTTTTTAGGTCTGTAAATGAGGCCATTGAAGGGCAATCTTTTGAACAGGACAACATCAAAACTAAGGCAGGAATGCATAATAAATGATTCTGAGGAGATGTGTTCTCAAAGCAAGTCAGAGAGAAATGAAACAAATTTCTTGGCAAAGAACAGAGGAAGGCGGAGCTATGGGAAAACTCCACCCAAGGGCAAGCTGATTTGCTACTCATGTGGAAAGGAGGGACATGTATCTAAATGGTGTAAGGAAACACAAAACACTCCCTCTAGCTCACCTAAGCCAATGGAACTAAAGAATTTTCAAACCAGGAAATGTATGAAGGACAAAGATAAACACAAGGGCTTTCTAATGGCAGAAAAATCTTTGACTATGGTAAATAATAATTCAAATGAAAGTACTTGGATTTTGGATTCAGGGGAGCACATGCCATTTAACCAATTGTAAGAATTTCTTTCAGGAAATGTGTCCAGAAGAAGGTATTCTTAAAACTGCAAACGCAGGGACTGCTAAGATCCAAGCAAAAGGTATTGGATTCTTAAAATGCAAAGTGTCTAATGAAGTTAAAGAAATTCCTGTAAGTGATGTCTTGTATATTCCCCAAGCAGTTTGCAATATGCTTAGTGTATCTACATTAGATAAGAAGGGATTTGCGATTCATTTTGAAAACAGTAAGTGCACAATCTCTAAAAATGATGAAGTGTATGCTGAAGCTTTTATGCATAATGATGTTTATAAACTGAGCATTTCAGGTGAAGCCTCACATATGGCGCAAGTAAGGAAGAATGATGGTAAATGTAGTCTGGAAATCTGGCACCGCCGCCTGGGACATCGTGATTCTAAGGTGATCCAGGATCTTTACAGTAAGCAACTAGCCACTGGCATTCAGATAAGTGCAGATGCTGGTAAAATGGAGAAATGCATAGACTGTGTTACTCAAAAAGGTGTGAGACCCTCATTTCCTGCATACACAGGAAATAGGAGTAATAAAGTGCTGGACTTAATACACAGTGACTTATGTGGACCGTTTAATATCCCATCATTGGGAAATAACAGATTTGTGCTAATATTCTTGGATGATTTCTCTAGATATTGTGTGGCCTATTTGCTGAAAGAAAAAAGTCAAGTCACAGACATGCTGAAGAAATACGTAGCCATGGTGAGCAACAAATTTGAAAGAAAACCAAAGGTTCTTCAGACCGACAATGGTGGTGAGTTCACTTCACAAAGCATGCGCACATTTCTAGAACAAGAAGGCATTCAACATATCACAACAGTAGCTTATACACCAGAGCAAAATTCTGTTGCAGAGAGAAAATTTAGGTCACTTGTGGAAATGACCAGATGTATGCTGTCAGATAGCAATCTCCCTAAAAGACTATGGGGGGAAGCCATTCTCACAGCAGTGTACCTACAAAACAGAATGCCAACTAAAGGCGCTGAGCGCACACCACATGAGACATGGCATGGTAGGAAGCCAAACCTGTCACACATAAGAACATTTGGAAGTACAGCATATGCTCATATACCAAAGCAAAGAAGGCATAAGCTGGATTCCACAACAGAAAGGGGCATTTTAGTTGGCTATGCTCCAGGACACAAAGGATATAGAATTTTGAATCTGAAAACTGGCATTGTTGGCATAAGACATGTTACATATTTTGATGAAAACAAAAGGGTTGATAAAGGCTGGATTATCCCAGATGAGCCTTATCATCCAGAATATGAAACTAGAACCATAATAGACATGCCAGTGTATATAAATGCCATACCAAGGCAGATGTCTGAAAGCAACTCATCCTGTATCTAACGAGGAACAGACAGAGGAAGCAGACACAGAAAGGATCATTGCAGAAGACAGTACAGTTGGAGAAGGGGAATCAATTGGAGAAGGACTCTCAGATTAGAGGATGCGGAAAGGTCAGACCAACCTGTTGTCAGACGCTCATCCAGGGAAAACAAAGGTGTTCCACCCCCAAGACTGTCTTACCTAACAAAGTCAGCAGAAGCTCAAGAGCCCTTAACATGGGATGAGATTGAGAAAATGCCAGCAGAAGAAGCTGCTGAATGGCGTAAAGCTGCACAAGAAGAAATTGATGCATTGGATAAAAATAATACTTGGATTCTTACAAAATTACCTCCTGGCAAGAAAGCTATAGGATGCAAATGGGTATTCAAGTTAAAAAGGAATGCACAAGGAAAAGTGGAAAGGTATAAAGCCAGATTAGTGGCAAAGGGATATCTTCAAAAATATGGAGAAGATTTTGATGAAGTGTTTGCACCTGTAGTGAAACACACGACAATAAGAACACTTCTGAGCATTGCAGTCTCAAAAGGCATGCAAGTCAACCACATTGATGTGAAAACAGCGTTTCTTCACGGAGATATAACTGAAGACTTGTACATGGAACAGCCAACAGGTTTCATAAATACAAAACAAAGACAGCTAGTGTGTAAATTAAACAAAGGTCTTTGTGGATTAAAGCAAAGTGCAGAATGTTGGAATGATAAATTGCATGAAATATTGACAAATTTAGGATTTAATCAAGGTGAAGCAGATAAATGCTTGTACACTAGGTGCAGAAATGGACAATATGCATACATTTTAGCTTTTGTTGATGATCTGCTCATTGCAAGCAAAAGTGAGCAAGAGTACAAGGACATTGTAAAGTGTTTAAACCTCAATGTTGAGATAAAAGAACTTGGTAATGTGTCATACTATCTTGGTATAGAAATTGAGAAACAAAATGATGGTTCTTATCTTCTAAGCCAGAAGCAGAAAATAAATGAGCTTATTGAAAGTTTAGGTATGCAAGATGCCCAAGTTGTAAGCACTCCCATGATCACTGATTTTCTGAAGGATGAAACAGTAAGAGAACCTTTACCAGATAACATCCAATATAGATCAGCCATAGGTAAGCTTTTATATCTAGCTACCACATACAGGGCTGATATAGCAAATGCAGTAGGAATTTTGAGCAGAAGGGTCAGCTCACCTACCAAATCAGATTGGACTGCAGTTAAAAGGATGGTAAGGTATTTAAAGGGTACCATTGATTGTAAATTAAAGATTTCAGCCAATAGTAATCCAAAACTAATATGTTACTGTGATTCAGATTGGGCAGGGGATCATTCTAATTATAAATCCACAAGTGGATATGTGTTTATGTATGGAAATGTACAAATTTCATGGGCCAGTCATAAACAAAGTATTGTGAGTCTGTCTTCTACAGAAGCTGAATACGTGGCCGTATCGGAAGCGTGCAGAGAACTGATGTGGATTGAAAAACTTATGCTGGATTTCGGAATAGCTGAAAAGAGACCAATCCAGATAATGGAAGATAATCAGAGCTGCATCCGACTGTCACAGAATGACAAGGTTCAGTCACGCACCAAGCACATCGCAACGAAATACCACAACGTGCGAGAGTTGGCAAAAGAAGGGGTCATCAGTCTACACTATTGTCACACCAGTGAGATGACAGCTGACATCATGACCAAACCGTTACCCAGAGAACGTTTTGTGAATCTGCGTATAAAGCTTGGACTTTGTATGAATAAATAATTGCATGACAGTTATGCATGAGAAGGGGTTTGTTGGAATTTATTGTATTTTACATGCATTGCCTGTCACCTATTATTTCTCTGTGATTACTCTGTGACCTCTGATGTGAATTACTTAGAGAGGTCACACAGCTATGCAACTTCCTGTGGGGGTTAGACACAGCACATGCAGCACATGGAGCACATGGAGCTCATGATCTCTCCTAACCTGAGAGGATCTATGGTGGTGTGAGCATCCATTACCATCTAAGCACATGGAAGGAGCTGATAATACAAATGTATAGTAATATGTATATATAAGCCTGTCTGATTATAATCTAACTACAAACTGTGAGTAAACAGATGTTTTGTTACTTCAACTTTAAAGTGACTCAGCAGTGAATTATTCAGGGGTGAATGAGAGAGAGATGAAGAAAGAAATTAACATTTCTAAAGCTGAAGCTGTGTGTACTAAAATCTGCTAATTATTTACTACAAATAATCCAACAGGAACATCGAATGTGCAGTGATGGTTCCATCTGTTGACACGACCACATATTCTTCCTGGGGATATAATGGTCGCACCAGGCACGGACTGAGCACATTTTAATACACAACAATTTTGTGTGTGTATATATATATATATATATATATATACTTTATATGTATACCTGACCTTGATTTATATCTGTCATTTTCAGGGCACAGACCGTAGAAGTCTGCCCAGCACTAGCCCCTCCTCCCACCACCGGCTCTCCCACCCAATCTCTGCTAAGCTTCTGAGGATCCATCCTTTCTGAACAGGATTCCTTTATGTTTATCCAATGCATTTTTGAATTCCGTTACCGTTTTCATCTTCAATACCTCACACGGGAGGGCATTCCAAGTGTCCACCACTCTCTCCGTGAAAAAATACTTCCTGACATTTTTCTTGAGTCTGTCCCCCTTCAATCTCATTTCATGTCTTCTAGTTCTACTGCCTTCCCATCTATGGAAAAGGTTCGTTTGCAGATTAATACCTTTCAAATATTTGAATGTCTGTATCATATCACCCCTGTTTCTCCTTTCCTCCAGGGTATACATGTTCAGGTCAGCAAGTCTCTCCTTATACATCTTGTAACGCAAATCCCATACCATTCTTGTAGCTTTTCTTTGCATCACTTCAATTCTTTTTACATCCTTAGCAAGATACAGCCTCCAAAACTGAACACAATACTCCAGGCGGGGCCTCACCAACGACTTATACAGGGGCATCAATATCTCCTTTCTTCTGCTGGTCACACATCTCTCTATACAGCCTAGCAACCTTCTAGCTAAGCCCATCGCCTTGTCACACTGTTTTGTCGCCTTCAGATCCTCAGATACTATCACCCCAAGATCCCTCTCCCCGTCCGTACATATCAGACTCTCACCGCCTAACACATATGTCTCCCGTGGATTTCTACTCCCTAAGTGCATCACTTTGCATTTCTTCACATGGAATTTTAATTGCCAAAACTTAGACCATTCTTCTAGCTTCTGCAGATCCTTTTTCATGTTTTCCATTCCCTCCTGGGTGTCCAATCTGTTACAAATCTTAGTATCATCCGGATATTCAGCACAGGGTAATACCAGCACAGAATATCTGGGTTAAAGTGGGTGCTGGATATTTTCCAGGTACCACTAGTATTCGGCACTGGTTACCCAAATAACTATCCAGATATTTTGCTGTCCTAACTCTTCTGGATAGTTATCCAAGTCTTGACTATGAATATTGGTGATACCTAGATAACCTATGGCTCTGCCTTGGCTTTATCCCTGGAGTGCCCTGGCATGTAAAAAGTAGATGCATTGAAAATCTGTCCCTACCTTTATGTGATCTATATGTAAGCATTCTCAAGGACATAGCTTGGGCAGAGTTGCAATGTGAGTAAATAGTATACTCACACAGAATAGATATAAATTTTTGTGAAGAGCAATTGGATGCTATTGGGATCGATCCTGAGACCCTATCTTATAGAGGCTCATGGGTACTGGCATACATGAGAATAGATTCAGTAAATGGTGCCTACAGATAAGCACTGAGATACGGGGCACTAAGTAGAAATTCTATAATAACAGACTTAAGCTAGTATTCTATAATGGCAGTTACACACGGAACAGTTCCGTGTGAAACTGCCATTATAGAATACTAGTTTAAGTCTGCATTCTCACAACTAACTTTAGGCAGGAGCATTTACACCAGCCAAATACCATGGGGCCGATATTCAACTGGAGGGAGGCAGCCTGCAAAAGTACTGTAGTTGGTGCTGACCCAGGCTATTCTGGTGACCAGCATGATATATCTGGTTTTTTTTAGGCTGGCACTAACTTAACCGGCTAAGCGAATATTCAACACTGGACCGTTAATAGTGGGCAATGGTAGAAGCCTTATGTATGTGGTCCAATTTGCCTGCTAAACTTAGCCAGTCAGTGCTAAATATTGCCGGCTATCATGCAATATAGCCCGTTAGCTTTTTGGTGCTGACCGTGAATATTCAGTGGAAAGAACCCATTATCGTGTGCTGAATATTTGCAATTAGGCGCTGAAACACCATCTCTGGCTGTCTTCAAATATAGGCTAAAAACCCACCATTTTGAGGCTGCTTTTAAATCCTAACCCCTATTCACTTATTCAATACCCATGTCTGTTTTATAATTCCCACCTTAAGTAATTCCCTTATCCCTTATTTGTCCTGTTTGTCTGTCCTGATTAGATTGTAAGCTTTGTTTAGCAGCTTACACTGTTCAAGTGTGCAGTGCTGCGTATGTCTAGTAGTGCTATAGAAATGATAAGTAGTAGTAGCAGTAGTAGTACTAGCAGTAGTAGTAGTAGTAGCAACAGGCCAACGGCTGTTTCTGGATGGTTATATAGCTTTGAATATTGGGGGCATGGGCGTTTTGGCGGCTTCAATCCTTGGTTTCCAGCCTTCCAAAATTTATCCACTCCATCCCATTATTTATTTATTTGTTACATTTGTACCACACATTTTCCCACCTATTTGCAGGCTCAATGTAGCTTACATAGTACCGTAAAGGTGTTTGCCAATTCAGTTGATGACATATACAAGGATATATTGTGGTCAATGAGGTAGGTATGAGTCAAGCATCATGAGGGTCGAAGGGAACGAGGATTGTAATTGTCTAGTACGATCATTTGATATGCTGTGTTCCTGGGTGTGGGGATTTACATTGGGTCGGTGGGATAGGCCTTTCTGAAGAGGTGGGTTTTAGTGATTTCCTGAAGTTTAGATGGTCGTGAATTGTTTTCACCACTTTTGGGAGTCCATTCCATAGTTGTGTGCTTATGTAAGAGAAGCAGGATGCGTAAGTTGTTTTATGTTTAAGTCCTTTATTTCTCTTATTGATTCAGCAGCTAGCCATGAATCCATGGTCCTCTGAATCAGAGGTAGCAGTTTACCAGTGGACATATAGTTGATTGGCAGACCCCACCCCTTAAGGTTGCCTCTGGATGAGTCCTGACCCTCTTTTTGTCAGACAAACCCAGCACTAAATATACTCCATTCCCCCTGCTGGTCCGCACAAAAGCATATTTATTTAAAGTTGTGTTGTCAAGCACCAACACATGGCAGGTGCAAAACCAGTATGGGTTCAGTGTCAGTGTCAAGACTATGATTTGCTCTCTGGTCTGCAGCCTGATTCTACCACTCCAACTGTGGCTACGGGCTTTGTTACAGACACATTCAGATGTATCCTTATATACCTACATATATCTACATATATACAGGGGTTTATAAATATGTAAAGGGATAAGTAAAAGATAAAGAGATACAAGGAAAATAACGTAAACTACTGTTGTCTAGCAACAAGTCAGGTATGAACCACCAAGTATGCTATGGCAATGTACAGAGTACAGTTTGCTCTGTGTTCTGCAGACCATGAGGTAAGGGTATAGCACAGCAGAGAGGGCCCACAGAGGAGAGTCCCATTATAGACGGCAGGTGGGGTATGTAGTTGGCAGGCCCTAAATTACCCCAAAACATAGACACAGGAGAGCTGCCCTCAAGTGTTGTGGGAAATGCAACAATTTCCTGGGAGGCTTGGCACAGCATGTCATAAGTACATAAGTAATGCCTCACTGGGAAAAGACCAAGGGTCCATCGAGCCCAGCATCCTGTCCACGACAGCGGCCAATCCAAGCCAAGGGCACGTGGTGTATGTCACTCCACTGTGGGTCTCTGGAAGGACATGCAGGCTAGTCTCAAGGCCCAGACTCCCTCCCTACCTACCCAGAAGGCCCCTTCTCCCACATTTGGTACCAGGGAGGCCAGCAGCCAGCCAGGACCACCCTCAGGGTCTGTAAAACATGAGGTACAATACAGCAACTTGGAGCATATAAAAAGCAGAAGGAGTAGGTATGGCAATATACCACAAACTGAGGGGTCCTTTTACTAAGCCTTGGTAAAAAGTGGCCTGAGGTAATATAAGCATGTCTTCTGGGTGCGTTCTGGGCCATTTTTTACTGCATCTAGGAAAAAGGGCCTTTTTAAAGGGCCAGAAAATGTACATGCACTAAAATTAAAACCAGCACGTGTCCATTTTCGCCTGAGACCTAACCGCCACCCACTGACCTAGTGGTAAGGACTCATGCGCTACCCATGCAGTAAGCATGCAGCACGTGCCAAATGATGTTTACTGCCGGATAAGTGGCCCACGGTACAAAATAGAAAATTATTTTCTACCGTAGGATTCATCATGCACAAAATTCAGAATTACCGCCCAGCTCATGTGCTAGCAGTGTGGTAGTGCTGGTTTGGCATATGGTGTATGCTTGTAGGCTCTCCTACACCTTTGTAAAAGGGTCCCTGAATGCAGTCTTTCATGGCAATAGATATTGAGGACTGCAAGCACAAGTGGCAGCAGTTGAAGTAGGATGTCAAAGCCAAAACTGGATAGGACCCTCAGGAAGCTGACAACGCCAACCTTACCCCTATGGAGTGAATGGTACTCAGAACTTTGCCTAGGGACTCCATCCCCCATGGCTTTCCAGGCATGAGGACTGTGCCCCAGGCACACTCTCCTGCCTAGCTGAATATGCACATATCCCCATAGGGATATTGTCACAGCAGTAAAACCAATAAACAGTGAAGTCCATTAAAAACATTGTGGCTCGAGTGCCACAGCTGTCCCTTGTGTCCATGCTGTCCAGTGCCTGCACTCTATTGTGTCCACCAGCCAGGTCCTACAAAATGCAAGGAATTCCTTGTTACAAGAAACAGAATGCAGACCAGGTCTCAGATTATCTCCCTACCAGAAGGGGAAGGGTGGGCTCTGAGGTCTCTGCTTACCTGGAGACACTTGCAAATTAGAAGTCCTGCTGCTTCATGGCCTCCTTAGCTATCTCCCCTCTCTGTCAGTAGCAGGGCCTGAGTGGCTTTTCAAGGAGGTGGGAAGGCAGAAACAGCAGAAATTGAACTGGTGACCCATGAGTACCCAGACCAGTGCAGTAACCATTACATTATGCTCCAGTGTTAGGTCAGGGTCCCTGCAAACCAGGTGCTCTGCTTATAGTGTGCTATAGGTGTTCCCTCTCTGATAACTTCTAGGACATAAAGGATTCCTACCATCCCCATACTTGGCATCCCAGCTAGATAGGGAAATGGAGAGATACAGAAGGCAGCATGCCTTTAAGTGTACAGCACTGCGTACATCTAGTAGCGCTATAGAAATGATAAGTAGTAGTAGTAGTAGCATGCACCATGATCCTACCTATTTCCCCAGGCTCTGCTGAGGTGTCCTGGCTTCCCACCACATGGATGGATTCTGAGTTAATCTTGGAGAGCACCATCTGCTCCACAGCAGTCAAGAGGCAATGTTAGTCTCCTGAGGGTCCTTGACATCCTGTTTCAGTTTCCGCAGCATGCACTTCCAGCCTTCCACCTTACTATTAGCATGGATGACTGCACTCAGTTTGTAGTATATTGCCACCTACTCTTTCTGCTTTGTATATTCCCCAAGGTGCTGGCCTTTAGGGGCAAAGAGGTTGGGTTGGTGTGCCACCACCTCCTTCATAAGGAGTTCCACTTCACCTGTACTGAAGTTCTCCTTCCTAGTGAGAGTATCCTTGCTGGCTGCCATAGTGACAGTGGGATATAGAGGTTTGAAAATACTGACTTGAATGTTTTTATAGGACATTTTGGATGTGTCAGCTGCACCCACTTAGATATTTTGAATTTGGATGTTTTAACTGGAAAATTGACCACCTATGTGGATGTTTTGTGGAAAATGTCATATAAATTGAATGATCTAGACATCATTTTCAAACTTCAAAGCTGCCTTAGCATTGTGAAGAGGAAGATGGCTTGTCATCATGCTGGAATCTTCAATACCTGTGAAACTGACTAATTTGCTTTCCATCCTGTCTATTCAGTTAAACAAGATCCAGTAAATGGTGCTCAAACTTTGGCATCAAAAACATCGAGTGCTGAATGGTATTCTATAACAGGCATTCTGGATTGGTGTCCTTTATATATTAGCACATAGCGCTGGGATCCACTCCAAACTTTGAGTGTGAGGAGTTACACCAACTGAAACAGGTGTAAATTCTGGCACGCAATATTCTGTAACACTGCATGCATTTTAAGGAAATGCCCCTGACCCGCCTAAGCTCCTGCCATGGCCATGCCCCCTTTGCAGATCCACAAGGAAATATTTACATGCTATTCTATAAATGGGTGCATAAGTGTGTTTTCATGCGGATCTGCTATTTCTGCCCCTTGAATCTGTTAGAACACCTTTTTTATGCCAAATATTTGATGTGGAAGTAGCACGTAACATTTGGCGCCGTTTATAGAATCCCCTAGTAAATGGATAGGACTGAAAATTGTGAACTCTATCCATATTAATATGCCTAGTCTTGGTTCTGTTGGTAGGTTCATTGTAACCAAGCCAACAAGTGGCCCTGATAGATACAATATCCGCAAGCAGTTCCAAACTCTCTAAAAAAGGTGTTGTGTATTACTTCCTAACTGCTTCTCCTAATTTAGCACTATCACTCCAAACTGGCCAATGGTTTTACCTTCTCAACAGTCCTTGAGAAACCTTTTTTTTAATGTAGCTATACTTTTAACCTCAAGAATGTTCTCTAGCAACGAATTCAATAGCTTAATTGTTAAATTTCCCCAATTTTTATTTTAATTTGTTTTTTGCTGCTTTTTAATTTCTTAGAACATCTTCCATCTGTATTAGAGTTTGATAGAGTAAATAGTCACTCATTACTAAATTGTTCCATACTGTTCATGGTTTTATAAATCTGTCTTCATTCAATTTCATAATCCTGTTCATTTTTAAAATTAATTATTCATGTAGCCATGACTATGGCAGAATTCGAGAATGCAAAAAGATAAATTGAACACAATTTATCTTTTTATATGAGAAATTCACCAGATCAAGAACAAAAATTATATATTATCTATTTCACTTTCAACTCTGGAAAGTGCACACTGAAATCTGCAAGGTGCATCAGAGCTAATTTTCTTCATCTCTTCATATAACTAGGGCACTTTAAGGAACTAAGCTGCTAAATAGATTTTGATATTTTTTCTTTTTATCTCTCTTGTACTTCAAACCTAAACCATTTGTGAAATGATTACCTTCTGGATATAGGTCAAGTCCCATATATTTAAAAAAGGGAGACTCAATTTATATCCTTCAGCCCTGCATATTATCTCCATTTGAGATCCATCACCAGTCTTTTGTAAAGAGGAACTGGAATAAAAAAGCTTTTTGTTGCTGGACCCAATTTCTCAGTTCTCTTTCAGTGTGTGTGTGTTACAGTTCTATTCTGTCTGAACAAGGTGAAGTTGATTGAATTAGTAATTCTCTCATGTAGTCTCCTGCATTAGACTTTTAAATTGCAAGATAGGATTAAACTAGATATGCAGCTGTGCTCTCTTCTAAGATATTTAAAGTCCAGTCCTACACTGACAGCTGCCCTAGATAGTCACCTGTATTAGATTGCTTCAGCAAACTGACTGAGAGACTGTGACCTTGGCATCTCTGCCTCCACTTGTTTAGAATGAAAAGAGGTACTAGCCACATGTATTGGATGTAGGAAAAAAAAAAGGCATTTTAGGAAACTGTAAATGCAAGTATAGGTCAGTTTCTGTGCATGTAAATTGATCTGAACATAAAATTGATCCAAAAGAGCCAATTCAAACACTATGAACCAAATGAATCAAGTCCTCGGAAAAAAAAATCTGAATCCATTTTGATTCATTTGGTTTGGCACATGTGTCTATGGGGGCTACCACTACTACTATTTATTTCAATAGCACTACTAAATGTACACAGTATTGTACACTTGACTATGTAAGAGACAGTTGCCACTCAACAGAGCTTACAATCTAATCAGGACAAATAAGGGATAAGGGAATTACTTAAAGTGGGAATGATACAACAGACATGGATACTGAACAAGTGAATAGGAATGCTTTCTAACCTCAGCACCCCATGTTGCTATACCACTGTTGATAACTGAATTTCTCTTCTGTATTGCCCTGTTCCTGGTTATATTGGGGGTGCACCCCCCCAAATATATATATAATAAACAGATTGCACGGATTGCACTGATTGCAAGGGTCTGGGACCAAAGAAATACATGCAGTTAACCAGAACGTGCACTTAACCGTTGTGACCCAAAGAAACTTGACATCCGATAAACATATGTACAGTACTGTTTATTATACGTACAGTATACAGTCTCCATTAACTGACGTTATACAGTCTCCGTTAACTGACGTTAGGCTTACTTGAAGTAATCAGTCATAGTCCTCTGTACACTATTGTGTCTGTGAGTTCCATAGACTACGTCTGCCAGACGGTAAAAATGGTCATAGCACTGACATCCAGTGGCCTCCAGATAGGCCCGCACGGTGTTGAGACTCTCCAGCGCTCTTGCAAAAGTGACAGGAGGTTGTTGAATTTCGTCAGCATGTGCCTCGCTGCTCATTTCATCATCAGCCGTTGCCTGCATGTAGGCGCATATCTCGACATCAGTGTTGTCATCAGCTGTTTGTAGATCGTAATCAACAGCTACGTAGTGATGAAACTCCTCTTCAGTAACATAGGCTGGGATGTCAATAGCCTTTTCATCTGACGCGTTTGCAACAGCTGCATCTGTTTCGTTCCTCTCCACATCCCTAACAAAGCTTGCCCGCTTGTAGCAGTTCACAATGGTTGCCTGTGTAACATGATTCCAGGCTTCTTTCTGCATATGTAGGGAATCCAACACTGATAGATTACAAGCCAGTTCAACAGCACATTTATCCTTGCCAGTCTGGTCATCCATAATGCTCATCAGATGACGTAGCACAAGAGCCCGATAATGTTGTTTGAAATTGGCTATTATGCCCAGATCCATAGGTTACATCAGAGAGGTAGTGTTTGGTGGCAGGAAGACCACCTTGATATTAGACAGCCTGTCATCATCACTGTGTGCAGCACAATTATCACAAAGCAACAAAATATGATGCTTTTGTGCCCGCATTCTAGTGTCTAACTTCTTTAGCCACTGCTTCCAAATTTCCTCAGTCATCCATGAATTTGTGTTAGCCTCGTATGACACAGGAAGTCGCTTAACATTCTCGAAGCAATGGGGCTGTTTGCTCTTTCCAATAACGAGTGATTCCAGCTTCTCACTCCCATCCATATTGCAGCAAAGGAGGATCGTCAGTCGGTCCTTCGACATTTTACCTCACGTAGTTTCAGCTTGTTTGAATGCAAGTGTTCAATCAGGAATCGCTCGCCAGTAGAGACCGTTTTCGTCAGCATTGAAAATGTCACGAGGTGCAAACTCGTTCAAGATGGTAGGAAGAACTGAAACAACCCAATTTTCAGCACCAAAGTCATCAGCATCTTGTTTTTCACCATGTTGTCTCTTGAATTTTATGTTGTTCCTCTCCTTCCATCTTTCCAACCATCCAACAGTGGCTTTGAATTCAGTTAGTCCAAGACTTTCAGCTAGCTGATTAGCTTTCTCCATAAGCAGTGGACCACTGACAGGAAACTGTCTGCTCCTGACTTGAGACAACCACCGAAGAAGAGCATCTTCTACCTCCTCAGCTTTTCCCGCCCGTTTTCGTTTCTGGTGTGGATTTGTATTGTTTTGCCAATCTTCCAGAAGCTGGTCTTTCTGCTTCAAGATACTTGAAATTTGACTGGGATTGACACCATATCCTTTAGCAATAGATGCTTGACTTTGTTTGTTTTCTAATTTTTTAAGAACTTCAGCAAGTTAAAGTCTTACAGTTGCTCGACGATGACGACGACTCCAGTGTACACTCTAACAACATTCTTTCACTTATTCTGCCTGTGGCAGTTAAAGGGACGATAAATTTGAAATCTCATTGGTTGTCACACGCCAATCGGCTTCCATATTCCGTGCGTGCGCTTATGCGGAGTCTTTCCTGCAGAGGAGCGGTCTTAAACCATGCATATAAGCGAATCTTGCATTTATCAGTGGTGTGCTAAACCAAAGTTTGTCCCCATAGAAATTGATGGCGCCAAAAACGGGACCAAAGTGTGCACTGTATATATATATATATATATATATATATAAAACTATTTTTTTCTGGGAACTAAGGGGAATGTTGTTCAGACGTCAGACTTCTATAGCTGTGTCCCGTAACTGGCAAAAAATAAAAAAGATAATTTGGCAATTCCATTATTATATATCAATTTATTATCATATGCTGCAACTGAGGGGAAGACATCTTAAATAGCAAGTTAAATACTGTTAAAAATACTTTGGTTATAACATGTGGAGGGGCATAATCAAAAGGAACACCCAAGTTTTGTTGACGACGTCCTTACAAAACGTCCCGATGGAGGAGCGGGGAAACTCGTATTATCGAAACAAGATGGATGTCCATTTTTCGTTTCGATAATATGGTCGGGGATGCCCAAATCTTGAAATTTTGGTCGTCCTTAGAGATGGTCGTCCCTAGACTTGGTCGTTTCTGATTTTCGGCGATAATGGAAACCAAGGACGCCCATCTCAGAAATGACCAAATACATTCCCTTTGGTCATGGGAGGAGCCAACATTTGTAGAACACTGGTCCCCCTGACATGCCAGTACACCAATTGGGCACCCTAGGGGGCATTGCAGTGGACTTGATAAATTGCTCCCAGATATATAGCTCCCTTACCTTGTGTGCTGAGCCCCCCAACCCCCCCTCTAAAACCCACTACCCTGAACTGTACACCACTACCATAACCCTTATGGGTGAAGGGGGGCACCTAGATGTGGCTACAGTATGTTTCTAGTGTGTTTTGGAGGCTTCACAAACATAACAGGTAGGGAGGAGGACGTGCCTGGTTCTGCCTGCCTGAAGTGCACTTCAGTACCCACTAAAACTGTTCCAGGGACCTGCATACTGCTGTAATGGACCTGAGTATGACAACTGAGGCTTGCAACAAATATTTTTAAAGATATTTTTTGAGGGTTGGGGGGGGGGGGGTTAGTGACCAAAGGAGCAGTAAGGGGAGGTCATCTGCGATTCTCTCCGGTGGTCATCTGGTCATTTCGGGCACCTTTTTGTGCCTTGGTCATAAGAAAAACACGACCAGGTAAAGATGTCCAAGTGCTCGTCAGGGACATCCTTTTTTTTCCATTATGGGTCGAGAACGTCCATGTGTTAGGCACACCCAAGTCCCGCCTTCGCTACACCTCCATTACACCCCTTTGAACCTTGGCAGTCCCTGTGATGGAATGCAGTTGGGGACATCCAAAATCGGCTTTTGATTGTATCGATTTGGACGACCCTGGGAGAAGGACGCCCATCTTCCAATTTGTGTTGAAAGATGGGTGTCCTTCTGTTTTGAAAATGAGCCTGATATTGTCCTATAACTCCATCAAATGTAACTGTCTATATGTGGTTGTCATGATGACAACTTGTCAACCAGTGTTTAAATATGAATGACTATAATCTGCACAGAGTGGGAGGTGGAAGTCTGGCTGCCTTGTCAAGCAGACTGGATGGACCGTGCAGGTCTTTTCTGGCATCTTTTTTTGTATTACTATGTATTGTGTTTTGGATCTTAGTGTAACTGCTGCCATTGCATCACCCACTCATCTAGCTTTGCCTCTCTAGTGGGTCAGCATCTTGCTGGGTTGATTCCACTTCTTTTGTTGTCTCACTCAGTGTGTGAAGTGTTTATATCACTTTTGGTGCTATTATAACCTTACATGATGCCTTGAGCTACTAATGCACTTTGGGTGCTGATTTTACTCTTCTCATGGTTCATCAGTCAACTTACGTCAATTTTATTGGTGCCATTTGACACACTTTTGGTGCTTTGAAGTATTTGTAGTATTATTTGTGCCTCTTTGCTCCTATCACAGCAGCTTGGGCTATTGAAATCCTTTGTTGGGTTTGTCAAGCCACTCTTTGTATTCTGGGTTACTGTTTCCTCTTCTGCTGATACGTACAGTTTTATAAACTTGGATTTAAAACCCCAATGTTTCATTCCAAAATAATATAAATTGCTTTACCCATTGACTTTAACGAAATCAAATGAACCAGATGAGGTTTTGTGGTCCAAAACTAAATAAAAGAGGATAATGATGAAAAAAAATCAAACCAAATTTATTTTTGCATGAACATTACTATTGCTAAATGTTGCAAATCTGTAAAACTATGTTGCTGCTTCACTTAGGGGCCCTTTTACTAAGCCATGTAAGCATCTACACGTGCCCAACATGTGCCAAAATGGAGTTACTGCCCAGCTACCGTGTAGCTCTTGCGGTAGTTTCATTTTTGGTACGCGTTGAATAAGGATTTTTGTCTTAGTATCCAGTAGCGATTACACATAATGGTCTTTTTAAAGACCATCATGGCTTACCTTTGTGTCTCCTAAGTTTGTACTCTCTAACACTAGCACACAGACTCCTGATGCATGCCTTTTTGCCGAAATACAATGTTGTGTTGAGTCGCTTTGATTTCCAATAAATACTGTTTTGCTCAAGATTGTTTGCATTCCTGTCTCTGGAAACCTTGGTCTTTATTCCCACTCTGCTCTCTTTCTTGAGTTACTTTGTGGGATCTTTTGAGTTCTCCACATTCTCGTTGGTTTTTTGGAAAAAAAAAAAGACATGGCCATGCGGTAAGATTTCTCTTACCATATGGCCATGCGGGGGGGGGGGGGGGGGGGGGGACGGACACTTACCACTACCTATTGAGGTGGTGGTAAGGGCTCCCACGCTAACCCAGCAGTAAACCCCTGCAGAAATATATTTTTTAAATATCTCCCGTAGTGCTGGAAATGCCATGCACTGGGGGGTGGAACTATTGCCAGCACCCATGCTGGGCCAGTTGTAGCTCCAGATTGGCATGCAGTAAGCCTGTGGTAGGCTTACTGCCGCTTAGTAAAAGGGTCCCTAAGCCCAGTAGATTAATAGCAGAGGGCTGTCACAGTTACAGGGTCCCTAGATCCAACAGGATTAGGCAGGCTTGAAAACTTTCAGGCTACAGTACTTGCACACATACAGCCAAAAGAAAGCATAACTACCTGTAGTATAGGCAGCAAACAGCTTACAAAATATGGTTGTAGGTCAGGACCTCACACTATAGACACTGAACATGTGAAATGCTAGACAAAGACCAGCCTCACAGTTTTGATACATTTGCACCTTGATAGCCATTTTAGGGAGCAACTAAATATGCTACATGTTGAAGACATATGGATGGCATATTTAACATATTGGGGCCTCACCAACCTAAAGATAGCTTCAACACTATTACTCCCTCTAAGTTTCTACAGTTTATTAGAAGACACAGCTATCAAGAAAATTAGGGGAAGAATCATTTGACTCTGCATAAAGGAGTACCTGCTTATCGGAAGTGTTGTGGGCCGGGGGGCATAAAATATTTGGATCAAGCATAGGAAGTGGTATCTATGATTTTCATCGTTTACTCAGATTTTTATTCAGGTATGTTAGACAATGTATCATGGTATCCATAGGGTTGGAGCAAATGATTATGCCTTAAATGTAGATACATTGTCTTGCCACTTGAATCTACTTTTCTTTCTAGAATAAGCTTGAAATAAGCACCTACTTACCCTCTTATCTTTGGTGCTCTGTTGTAGAATTAACTTTACTATAGGACTAATTTTCAAAACACTTAGACTTACAAAGTTGCATGGTAACCTATGGAACTTTGTAAGTTCTTTGAAAATACACGTCCACATTGATAAGTTAAACTATGCAAGCTTAATAATGTAAACTTTCATACCAGCAGTGGTAATTGTTCACTGGTGGTCAATGAATGTGCAACTCTACTATCTATAGATTTTCAACTGCTATACAGATAGTATTGGGCCACTTATATTTTTGGCCTAATACTATCTTTAAAGTGAAGGGGCAGTACTGCAAAATCCAAATAGAGAAATTCAGCTTCTTGAACCCCACTTCTTCCAACTCTAGGGTCAATTCTGAGACTTCCACAAATAAAGGGAATCTCGATCCATCATTAAAAATACCTTAAAGCTGCTGGAGATCAGTCTGTCTTTCAAGGACTGGTCCCTCTGGCTCTAGAACTTGCCCTCCTGGATATCTCATCCTGAGTTTAATTCCTCCTACTTCCCTTCAAGGGTTTAAAAAGCCTCTCTTCTCTTTGTAAGGTCTCTTTATGCCTTTTAATCTTTACTCAGATACTTGGTTGTTCAATAGCTTTTTTAGCCAAGGTCAGAATGCTTTCCCAGTAGAACCATTAAGGGTCTCTATCTACACTGTGCATTTGGATGCTTTGAACCTTGTTGTTAAGTCTAGGCAGGGGTTCTCAACCCAATCCTTGGGGCACATCTAGCCAGTCAGGTTTTCAGGATACCCACAATGAATTTGCATGAGATAAATTTACAAACAATGGAGGTAGGGTATCTTGAAAACCTGAGTGGCTAAGTTTGCTCCAAGGACTGGATTGAGAACCCCCGGGGTCTAGGGGAATCAAGAGAGTGGAAGGGACAGAGAGCAACCCAGTTTGGCTTTTCTTTTCCTTATAATTTGGGTGTGGGTTTTAATTCCTTGGAAGTAGCAATGGCAGCAAATAAAACATGTTTGAACTCCCCCCACCCAAAAAAAATCTAACGAGTCAGTGTGATGCAAAATTATGCAAAACAGTACATAAACTGTGAACAGAGTGATAAAGTAGGCATGATACTGCTTTATAAATGCAGTAATTCATAACTGTGACTACATCTTAGAGAAGTGGGTAGGGTAGTGGATGAAAGATTCCACTGAGCAAGATCCACTGCATTTATGGCTTCACTGAAATTCACAGTGAACTCAATGGAAATCAATTGTACATCATTGAACCTGCTGTGAATGTCAGCAGATTCTGTCTAATTCTAAAACTCTCTAAACATGTCATTAGAGAATGTTCATTTTTCTGTGGAAGATTTATGCTAAATTTCACCTGGAATAAAAACCAAAAACAAGCACAAGGATATAGAACCCCATTCCCCAAACAAATTGGAAAACATATTGAGTACACATAAATATATGTGAGTAATCTTCTTTACACAGTGCAGTCCTCATTTGACTTTCTGTGCTGAATGAATCTGAAACCATTTAGTTTAAAACTGAAAATTGAACAGTCTTTAATGATCCTAGAATGCATTTAAAAATGGATGGATTTGTAGGGGGAAGTTAAACGAGGAGTATACTGTAATATAGTCGTAAAGTGTGCAGCTCATTTCTGTCAAAAAAACTAATCTAAGCAATATACCACTATCAAAGTGGTTTGGATTAAAGATATAAGAAAATAAATTCTACAAGTAAGGGTAGTTTGCCACGTGCCAGGAGAGAAATTTATGATTTTGTTGCTTGGAAACCATTCCCCATAAGGGTATGAATCACCTTGTGCTGAAGTTATTAATCGTACTGCAATCCTCAGAACAATAACATAGCTGATATCACATCTGTAGTTTAGCAGTACATATAATATTACAGTTTCTCCTTAGGAATGGCTTGGGCTAGCCTGGGATGACAATGGAGGTGCCAACAACACTGTGATATCCAAAATTATTTTACTAGGATTCACTAAATTTCATTAGGCCAAAACCTAAACCCTGTGGTCAGTTGAATTAATAAAAAAGTCATGGAAGCTCCCAGTGTCAGTGTTGTTCACAATGTAGAAATGGTACATTCATTCTCTGAATGAGAGGTTGCGATCATGAATGTTCGCTATCCTTTTTGGATAAAGATGGATTATTACATATCAGAGTATAATTCCTCCTGGTTTCAGTAATGAGATTGGGTGGGGTGAATGTGATTTTGTACTTAGTTTTTACTCTTAAGAAGAGAGTTTCCTGTTACTAGGTCTTTTCAATACAAGGGTGTGCTTTCCTTGAAAGAACATAGTAAAAAAAACCAACATAGTAAATGACGGCAGATAAAGACCTGGTATGTGATACTTTATATGTATACCCGAGTTTGATTTGTCCTCGCCATTCTCAGGGCACAGACCATAGAAGTCTACCCAGCATGGTTCTTGTACTAATAGTTCTGAAGCTAACGTCGAAGCCCCTTAAATACTCCAGTTCATCCGTATCTATTCAGTTACGATAAGGGCATAGACTGTAGAAGCCTGCCTAGCACTGGTTTTGTTTCCCAAAGGGGAACATTATAGGTTAGCTTGAGTAAAGATGAAAGTGAGATGGGTGCCAATAAAGAGCTTCTCATTGAGAAAACATAGGACCTTGCAGAGCCTGTGTTCCTACATCCAGGGAAGTTATAATTTCATAATTATTTTTTTAATGCATGAAAAAAAAAAGATGGCACAAAAGAACTGTGTTATATACATATTAAAATTGGAATTAGTGACTTAGCAGTCTCTCCTGAGAAGTGAGTTTCTGCCATCATTTGTTATCCTACAAAAAGTCTTTTTACATATAAACTTGAGTTGTGTTTTCTGAACATAACCTCTCTTGTGAGATTATCATAATTAATTAGTGTTAAATTTTGGCTGATGATTGTAGCTAAGTAGACATTGGAGCAAAGCCATGGGAAGTAGTAATACAGAAATAATACCATGGGGGAATGATGATGTACATAAGTACATAAGTAATGCCACACTAGGAAAAGACCAAGGGTCCATCGAGCCCAGCATCCTGTCCATGACAGCGGCCAATCCAGGCCAAGGGCACCTGGCAAGCTTCCCAAACGTACAAACATTCTATACATGTTATTCCTGGAATTGTGGATTTTCCCCAAGTCCATTTAGTAGTGGTTTATGGACTTGTCCTTTAGGAAACCGTCTAACCCCTTTTTAAACTCTGCCAAGCTAACCGCCTTCACCACGTTCTCCGGCAACAAATTCCAGAGTTTAATTATACGTTGGGTGAAGAAAACGTTTCTCTGATTTGTTTTAAATTTACTACACTGTAGTTTCATCACATGCCCCCTAGTCCTAGTATTTTTGGAAAGCGTGAACAGATGCTTCACATCCACCTGTTCCACTCCACTCATTATTTTATATATGTATTTTATATATTTATATATTTAGAGATGTAGGGATTCATGGTAGAGGCCTGATCCTGTGGAGAATGATGATTCAAGACTGACACCACATAAATTGGTGGTAAATGAGCAATGCCTTAAGATAGGATTTCTCAACTTTTTTTGAATGTGCAGATTCCCAAACCTCCAAAATGACTGTGGACTCCCATTCCACTCCCACTACTCTCACTCCAGCCTGTCCTCACTGGGCTTCCTTTCTCTGCCTAAGCTCATCCCCACCAGCCTCCTTTTTTCTCCCATTTTTTCCAGCCAAGCCCTATAAATCTCTTTCCTGTCAGGCAGTCTCTACCAGTCTTTCTCTTCTCCCCAGTCAGTTACTATCAGTCTCTATCTTCCTTCCGGTTTTACCCACCAGTCTCTCTCTCTCTCCCAATTCATCTCAACTAATCTATCCTGGATTCACCACTCAGTGTCTGTCTCCTTGTTTAGCTCAAAAATCTGTCTCTGTGTCCTTGAACTAGCTGCTATGTTTTATCCCCTTACACTCATTTGCCCCTTTCTTAACTTCATTATTCTTTCACCATATCCTTTCCCTAACCCGACACTGTCACCTATCTGGCTTTCTCCTCCAGCCTCACCATTCTCATCTATGGCTTTCTCTCTGTTCCTCCTTTAGCACTAATTGTTCTCCATTCCAGGCCCACTGATAAACTTTTCCCCCTCTCATTGCCTGCTCTGCCATTTGACTTCTCTCTTACAGTCCTACTACTCTCTATCATCCTTCCCCTGCCCAAGTTATCATCTTTATCCTCAGCAGACCCCTTAATTCTCTCCCCCACCCCCACTCCCCCTATCATTAAACTTATTATCGCCCCTCTATAATTGCTATGCTGTTTTCCTCTAGTCTCTATATTGCTCTGCTCATCTCTGGTGCTGTTGCTACTGCTTATTGTACCCCTACAGCTGTTGCTGCTTCCAACCCATATAGATTATAGTCTCTTAAAAAGATTAGGATTTTTCCATCTCTTAGATCCTGTGAAATATCTGTGATGGTTTCAAAGACAAGTGAGGAAACAGCAGTGACTATTGAATGAGTGAATGAAACATCCAAGGAATCCAAATCAGAATAATCCAAAATTTATTAAGGGTAGTCTTCAAATGACCCACCACAGTCATGTTTTATCGTGTGTTGCCTGCATCAGGGGTCTGTTGTAATCAGCAATGGTACATGTACACCAGCATCCCTCCCTCCCCCGGCCAAAAAAACAACAACTTGAGAATCCTTTCTCTGAACTCAAAGTGTTGTCAAGGGCTGCACAGGAAGAAATGAGAGAGAAGAGGACCATTAATTCACTTACGATGCCCAGAGAGAGAGAGAGAGAGAGAGAGAGAGAGAGAGAGAGAATACAGCTTTGACCACAAACAATTCCAGTTTAATCAAGATTGCCAAGGAAAATATAGCTGTAAACTAAGGGAATAATCCCCAGTGGGAATATATTCTGGAGCAAGTCTCCAAGGACAGGCAATACTGGCAGCTGGGGTTGGAAGTAAGAGACAGTCCTTAAAGGGAAGGCAACTCCAACCCGAATCAGCAATTTCCCCAGTAACAAGGGGAAGGGTATGGCTAATGTTTCTCCATGGGCTGAATGGACATTTTTGAGCAATTCTTGTTTCACTTTCACTTCATCTTTTTGCCTTGTTTTTTTAAATTTCATAGATTTCAGTGTTTATTGAAACAAACCATATTTTCGAGTGATACTTTTACATATGTTTTTATGTTTTTCATTTCAATCACGACACAATTGTTGATTGCACTGCTGACAAGCATGCATTATTCAAAGTTCCAAAAGGTTTCTTTATCACCCCAGCTTGTATGTGCCCATTGTTTCTCTTGTCTTTTTATGGATTTGTTTACACATTATCTACTCAAACTATTTGTCTTGTCTTCATGCTCTACATATTGTGCACTCATGTATTTTGTGCCTTGCTTTGATTCATTTTTTTTTTTGTTTTTATATAGGTTCCATACTGTATATTGTGACTTGCATATAATCCTTTACATCTGATATATGCACATTTGGGTATATCTCTCTTTATGGGGCCCTTTTATTAAGATGCATGGAGGGGCATAATCGAAAGGGGCGCCCAAGTTTTCCTGAGGATGTCCTCACAGGACGTCCCCGCGAAGGGGCGGGGAAACCCATATTATTGAAAAAAGATGGGCGTCCATCTTTCGTTTCGATAATATGGTAGGGGATGCCCAAATCTCAACATTTAGGTCGACCTTAAAGATTGGTCGTCCTTAGAGATGGTCATCCCCGGTTTTCAGCAATAATAGAAACCGAGAACGCCCATCTCAGAAACGACCAAATCTAAGCCATTTGGTCATGGGAGGAGCCAGCATTCATAGTGCACTGGTCCCCCTGACATGCCAGGACACCAACCGGAAACCCTAATGGGCACTGCAATGGACTTCAGAAATTGCTTCCAGGTGCATAGCTCCCTTACCTTGGGTGCTGAGCCCCCCCAAAACCCACTACCCACAACTGTACAATACTGCAAATAGGTGGGAAAATGTGGGGTACAAATGTAACAATAATAATAATACCATAGCCCTAAGGGGTGAAGGGGGGCACCTAGATGCGGGTACAGTGGGTTTTGGGTGGGTTTTGAAGGGCTCACATTTATCACCACAAGTGTAACAAGTAGGGGGGGGATGGGCCTGTGTTCACCTGCCTGAAGTGCACTGTACCCACTAAAACTGCTCTAGGGACCTGCATACTGCTGTCAGGGAGCTGGGTATGACGTTTGAGGCTGGCATAGAGACTGGCAAAAAATATTTTAAAAGTTTTTTTTTAGGGTGGGAGGGGGTTATTGACCACTGGAGGAGTAAGGGGAGGACATCCCTGATTCCCTCCAGTGGTCATCTGGTCAGTTCGGGCACCTTTTTGAGGCTTGGTCGCAAGAAAAATGGACCAAGTAAATTCGGCCAAGTGCTCGTCAGGGACGCCCTTCTTTTTTCCATTATCGGCCGAGGACGCCCATGCGTTAAGAATGCACCAGTCCCGCCTTCACTATGCTTCCAACACACCCCTGTGAACTTTGGTCATCCCCGCGATGGAAAGCAGTTGAGGATGCCCAAAATTGGCTTTCGATTATGCTGATTTAGGCGGCCCTGGAAGAAGGTCGCTCATCTCCCAATTTGTGTCAAAAGATGGGCGCCCTTCTTATTCAAAAATAAGCCTGCTAGGCACCTACATGCTTACAATGTGCGTCAAATTAGAACTACCGCCCAGCTACCATGTACCCTGGGTGGTAATTCTAATTTTGACATGCGTCCAAAATGCGTGGCTGAAAATAATTCTGTTTTCTACCATGTGGCACTTACCGGGCTGTAATCAGCAGTGCACGCACAATGATTTTTATTTTGCTGCACATCCAATTTTGGCAAAAAAGGCCTTTTTTGCAGGCATGCTGAAAAATGGAGTTGTGTACATCCAATAAATGTGTTTACTCAGGTGCAGGCCATTTTTAAGCACACCTTAGTAAAAGGGTCCCATAGTATTATCATAATATTTTAATTCTATTTTTTGACACAGGATACTAAAAATTGTGAGGTGTACTTTTGTTTTGGTGAAAATTTTATAAGAAAGGCCTGCAGGAGGCTAGCTTTTGATAGATTTGCTGTGGAAAAGAGGGGGAAGGGTAATGAAAAAAGCAAGGATTTAACCAAGGTATGGTAGTGAAAGCTGAAAAAGTTTTCTCCTGTTTTGTTTTGTTTGTATGTTTTTTTTAATTAAGGAGCCACAAACAGTGAGGGGGAGTAATGGCTAGGGTAAGAGGGAGGGCACCCCCTTCTGCCCTTTAAAGATTTATAAAACATTTATAAAAGGATCAGGCATTAATGTAAAATGTTACTGTTTGATTTGGAAAGTCTCAAGGACAGAATAAACCTGAGGACTGAATTTATTGAGCTAAGAACAGACTTACCTTCTCTGAGAAATAGTGGCTCAGTATATGAAGATAAGAGGGTAGCATTCCCCCCCCCCCCCCATACCCCCCCCCCCCAACACACACCACCACCACCACAACCATGTCCTCTTTGACAGCTTTGCTGGGGACTGAATTTGCCCTTTGCAGCCAACAGTTTTTTGTATTTTGTTTTCCTTAAAGGGTCAGCTGCTCAGGTATACAAGCTACAAAGCTCTGAATACTGAATAGGGGACTTTTCTTTGGTTTTATTTGTCATGTATGAATGACTGCTTGGAAAATAAACCCAACTGCAAATTCCCCCTTTGAGTGGACCTATGGATTATTAGGAGTGTTCTTATGGACTTAAAGCCTGGGGGTATGTGGAGAAAGAAAAGGCTCCATTTAGTTCCTCACAGCTGAATATCAGTGCAGATCCCCTGCCCCCAAATATTACTGTAGATACTGTAGAAGGTAACCATATGTCTTGGGTCTTAGAACAAAGAGAAAGTGTTTCAGTAAACTGTGGTGCTAGTGGTGCCCTCAGGAGGTACACAAAGGTCTGAACCATAAGAATAGCTAATGGCACGGACAGTTGTTTTCATTATGGACCAGGAAGGTGGAGGGCAAAGGTCAAGCATGTTAGATAGCAACACCTATGAATAGAACACAGTAGTATGTGTTTTTCAAAAGAACGGAGCCATCTAATACTGTCTAAAATTTCATTTCACATTGCAAATATACTGATAAACCTCTATTTTCATAATCTGTTGAAGCACCTAATTACCTGTTAATTAAGAAAAAAATCAACTAAGATCAGAAACCCTAATTATAAGCACCATGGGCCTGAAATTCTGATGGTGATGATCAGCGTTTTGCTGACTGCTGCTGAAGTTATACTTGGAAATTTAGTGTTGGACCATGCCTTAGCTCCAGCATTCAATTCCCAGGTATATGGAGCTGGTAAAAACATAGGGCTTCTTCTACAAAGCCACGCTAGTGATTCCCGCATGGCAAATGAGAGGAAGCTCATAGGAATTGAATCAGCTTCCTCTCATTTGGAGCACCGAGAATCGATAGCTCGCCTTTGTAAAGGAGGCCCTTAGAGCTCTGTTTACTAAGCTGTGCTAGTATTTTTAGAATGAGCTAAAATTAGCATACGCTAAACGCTAGAGACACCCATATATCCCTGTGGGTGCCTTTAACATTAGCGCACACTAAAAACACTAGCACACCTATAGCATGGCTTTGTAAACAGGACCTATAGCCAGATAAGTGCAATATCTGGCACTTAACTGGCTATAAAGAACTATTTATATGACAATCAGGTGAATTTTCGATAGAAAAGGGCGCCCATCTTCAGACACAAATCGGGAGATGGGCGTCCTTCTCTCAAGGTCGCCCAAATCAGCATAATCGAAAGCAGATTTTGGGCGTCCTCAACTGCTTTCCGTCGTGGGGATGACCAAAATTCACGAGGGTGTGTTGGCACTGTACCGAAGGTGGTACTGGAGCGTGATTAAGAGATGGGCGTCCTCGGCCGATAGTGGAAAAAAGAAGGGCGTTCCTGACAAGCATTTGGCCGACTTTACTTGGTCCATTTTTTTCATGACTAAGCCTCGAAAAGGTGCCCGAACTGACCAGATGACCACCGGAGAGAATCGGGGATGACCTCCCCTTACTCCCCCAGTGGTCACCAACCCCCTCCCACCCTAAAAAAAACTTTAAAAACATTTTTTGCCAGCCTCTATGCCAGCCTCAAATGTCATACCCAGCTCTATCACAGCAGTAGGCAGGTCCCTGGAGCAGTTTTTAGTGGGTGCAATGCACTTCAGGCAGGCAGACCCAGGCCTATCCCTCCCCTGCCTCTTACACTTGTGGTGGTAAATGTTGAGCCCTCCAAACCCCCCCAAAACCCACTGTACCCACATGTAGGTGCCCCCCTTTACCCATAAGGGCTATGGTAGTGGTATACATTTGTGGGGAGTGGGTTTGGGGGGGGGGAGCTCAGTACAGAAGGTAAGGGAGCTATGCAGCTGGGTGCAATTTGTGAAGTCCACTGCAGTGCTCCCTAGGGTGCCCGGTTGGTGTCCTGGCATGTGTGGGGGACGAGTGCACTACGAATGCTGGCCCCTCCCACGACCAAATGTCTTGGATTTCATCGTTTTTGAGATGGGTGTCCTCGGTTTCCATTATTGCCGAAAACCGGGGACGACCATCTCAAAAACGACCTAAGGATGACCATCTCTAAGGTCGACCTAAATTTGCTGATTTGGGCATCCCCGACCGTATTATCAAAACGAAAGATGGACGCCCATCTTGTTTTGATAATACGGGTTTCCCCGCCCCTTTACGGGGCCATCCTACAAGGACGCCCTCATGAAAACTTGGGCGCCCCGTTCAATTTTGCCTCTCCATATGATTAACCTAGCCAGTTAAGTGCTACAAATTATCACTTACCTGCTAAGGGCTGATTTTGCCCCCCAGCGTGCAGTTCTGGAGACTGCACCTAAGGAAAGATATAAAGAGGATGAAGTAGGTCCAGAGGGCGTCTATGAAATTAGTAAGTGGTCTTGAACACAAAAATTAAAGGTACAGGCTTATGAACCTCAACATGTATACGCTGGAAGAGAGGAGGGAGGGAGAGAGGAGACATGATAGAGACGTTTAAATATCTCAAGGGCATTTATCTACAGGAAGAGGCCTTTTTCAACTGAAGGAGAGTTCTAGAATGAGGGGGCATATGACGAAGTTAAGAGGGAATAGGCTTAGGAGTAATCTAAGGAAGTATTATTTCACAGAAAGTGTGGTGGAGGCATGGAATGGCCTCCCGGTGGAGGTTGTGGAGTCGAGGACTGTTCCAGAATTTAAAAAGGCATGGGATAAGGCGATCGCCATCACGGTACTATGTAAGCCACATTGAGCCTGCAAATAGGTGGGAAAATGTGGGACACAAATGCAACAAAATAAATAAATAAATAAGCATGTAGGATTGCTTAGAAAAAGGAAGATTTAGCGGTTACAGAGGATGGGCAGACTGAATGGGTCATAGGGCCTTTATCTGCCGTCATGTTTCTAAAATAGCTGGGGCATTTTCAGCAGCACTATCTGGTTAAGTGCCACTGAAAATGCCCAATTAGCCATGGACAGGTGATTTAAACAGCCAGGAGCCTCTCATGGTCATTTAAATCATTTTAAATATTGGGCCTCCTATTTTAAGTTCCAATTTCTTACATTTTTTTTTACCATGGCATATCCCACGTGATATGAACATGCAAAACTGCATGACAAAAAGAAACTCCAACAGGGTTTTCAGTTTGAATTTTAAAAGTTTAAGATCAAATTAATTGGGGTGAAGAAGATCAGTCTGAAGATAATAAAGAGTTGGAGCTTGTGAAATTTAATATTCCTCAAACATAAAACCAGATGAAAAGTCAAATAGAAAAACTCAATTATTATGGAGAAATATAAAGATAGAAATGCATCAAATATTAAATAATCCTTCATATTTAATAAATATACAACGCAGTTATGTCTTCATTGAAAGGCCATTTTTCAAATAAAATGATATAATAAATTAGAATGCCTCAGAGATGGTTCTAATGTAAGGATTTTAACTCGCGCCTATATATTTAATAGTATTTGTACTTTAAGTTATTGGGTAACATTATATAGGCATTTTTGTGCATATGTGACTGGAAATGCTGCTTAGACATCCTTGTTCTTTACAATTTCATTGTAATTCAGCTGTTTCATCTGTTCCAACCAAAGCTGATAAGTATGTTTTTAAAGTATCATTATACTTATTATATTCATCCTTTTTTTTTTTTGTTTTAAATTTGTTGTATTTGTCAATATATTTGTTTATTTATAGACCCCTGATGCAGGCCGGTGTGGCCGAAACACGATTCGTGTCGGGCTTTTATTGATTTTAATAAAGACATTGTTTGGGAAGACATTACATGAGAGAGGATTCTTTTTTGGATCCACTGTGTGTACCTGGCTTAGAAAATTACCCCACATGTAAAAATATGAGCATTGACCAGAATGCACATATTTTTATGCAACCTGGGTCAGGCAGGGGCAGGTTCTGTGTGGTGCATGGGGTCAATGTAGTTCATACAATATGCATGAACATTAACACCTGCTCCCAAGCAGGTGTAAATGCCCATAGTTTTACTTAGCTGCAATTTAAGCTGGATTGGTTCTTGTATTTTGAAAGAACACATAGGGGTCCTTTTAGGTATGGTAGACTGTTAAAGTGCAGTTTGGCATGCGTTAACAGCCTATGCAGTATATTTACTGTTAGCGCATGGTAATGTTACTCCCCCTCACTTCTGGTTGAGATGTGTGTTAAACTCTGGATTCTGTTTCGCCCATTGAATGTAGTCGTGGCTTCAGAACCCAACTCCCAGAAGTGGAAGGAGAACAAATACACTATCCACGTCTCGTGCCCTCAAAGGACACGAGAGGAATATAATCTAACTGTACGGATTTTCCCTGACTCTGGAAGAGACACACCAGATTTCTTTCCAGTTTAATAGAAAAATGTTTAATAGTAAAATACTTAACTTCATATAACAAGTGCTAACAGTTGTGCCTTATAAGCTTTTAAGTCTGTACCAGTGACTCAACTGGGGCATTCGGCACAGCCTATTCATCCACTCTCTTGCTACTACCAAGAAGAAAAAGGACTCAGCAGCCACTTCTTTGACGAATTTGGAATTTATTAAGGCCGCAGCCAAGCATTTTAACATTACATCTCATAAATCACATTTCCATCTGTTGCAAACTGTATAACTTCGATAACATCACAAATCATAGCCATCCCCTGGGTACACAGCTTTTCATTCCCCTCGTGTTTTAACATGCTTCCAGTTGTGCCGTCTAAGCACACACCCCCCCCCCCCTCCTATGCGGGCTGTTATTTATAGCACTCGCTGATTCAGATACCTCCCGTTTAAGGACGCACCCCGCCTAAGCTCTTGGCCTCCTGGCCGTTCAAGCCAGGAGACAATGTAATCAAAGTAAATGAACTGCAACCTGCCCCCCTGCAGGCATAAAATTTGCCTAAGCTCTTGGCCTCCCGGCCGGTCAAGCCAGGAGACAATGTAATCAAAGTAAATGAACTGCAACCTGCCCCCCTGCAGGCATAAAATTTCAAAATCATCTTGAACGTAATATACTGTGTACCCTCCATAGTCTTACATGATCCCTGTCCCTTACTGCTCAGCTGCGACAGGTGTGCCCTAAACACTGGGTGGGTGGGTGGGTCGGGTCAGCTCCTCTGCCTGCTGCTGCCCGCTCGTAGTGACCCCTCCTTACCTGTTGGGCTCCCCTTTATGCTTTCCCTCCCCCTCCTCCCACCTCCCCCTTGCCTTTCCTTAACCCTTTCCTTACCACTGGCCTACAGCCCAGTTGTGTCCGGCCTCCCTAGTCGGATTGGCCTCTTTCTAAACAACCATGTTCTACTGAGGGCCTAACAATACACAGAATAACATTGTAAACAGTCAAATTATAAAACTCACATTTACTTTTGTTTGTGTTTTCTCCCCACAGGACAAAACTCATCCCTGAACCTCTATCAGATAAGTGTTCTATCTGTGCTCTACACTCTCATATTTCTTCCCTAAATGAGTCACTTGTTTTATTTCTACTTGGTATTGGTTTCATGCTATAGTTTTCCTAAAATAGAATTTGATTCTTTATTTCAATTCTTGTCTTTCAGGAGTCACAATACTCAGATCAAACCCTCAGGTAAGTATGTTTCTCTTTCTGTTTTCTTTTTTTCCCTTATCCACTTTGCTTCAGTTGATATTTGCTTTCAGAGCAATTAGGTAAACACAGGCTTTCTCACTTGTGGGGCTACCCAAAAGAATCATTTAGCTGAGCACAGTTCTGCCGTTTTAAGCAGGTTTTGCAACTTGTCTTTCTTGCGTGGGGGCCCTTTTGTTGCTGGTCCGGGATTTCCACCGGTTCCTCTCGGTTCCTCCCACAGTACTTCTCTTCCTCCTAAACCTCTCTAATAATTAAACCAAATTGTGAAGCAAAACCCTGACTTCCTTTCTCTTCCAATAAGTTCTCCACAACCTCAATGGGATTTTTAATCAGGTTTTAAATACTGTGGTCAGCTTTTCTAATTAAAATAAAATTAAGTAAAGGCTCCTTTCTAGCATCTTATCTTGCACTGAATTTCCCTAAACTAAAGTGCTGCAGTGTTTTGCTGTCACTCACTTCACTCAACATTCCACTCTGCACCAGTTGATCAACATTCTATTCCCTGACTATATGTGTCAGTTTAAAAACAAGAGAACCTGACTAAATCTACTCAAAAATTCTTAATTGTATTCCTGCTCTCTTTTCTGTGTGTATAACCTTTGCCCTGCTTCAGACTATGCTACTTAGCAATCTCTCTCCATCAGACTTGAATTGAGTGTTCTGTTTTTAAAACAGCCACTCAATTTTAAAACCAAATTTTCCTCCTCTCACATCTGAACCCCCTTCACCCTATTCTCAGTCTCATCCAATCTCACACTCCCAAACTTTACTGTGCTATTCACCAATTTCACTTACTCATTACTCAAAAAGACCTTTCACTCATTTCTCCCACTAAATCCCACACTTACTATACCCAATTACTCACTGCAGCTCCAGAAATCCTATTTTCTCCAATTAATTTTACTTCTATTTTCCCTTTCAATCAGAGCTCAATCAAACACATCCTATCTCCATCCAAACTGCAGCCTTCTCTCTTCCAACTGCCAGACAGAGAGCCTCTCTGTAACAGTCAGCAAAGCTGTTGCTAAGCCAACAGAAGCTCAGCTCTCAGCTAATTCTAAAGACTTGCGCTGCTGGCCACAATGGAACTCTGGGACAACTTGGGCACTTTTATTTATTTTATTAACCCCTAGGTTACAGTAAGTTGCGTGTAAAGACCATTTTTTGGAAGGGGAAGAATGGGCAAGAAATGGGTCAAGAATGGATGTGGAGAGTGTTTGGCATTGAACACATGCAGTTAGGGATCCTTTTACAAAGGTGCACTAAAAATGGCCTCTGGTAGTGTAGATGCGTGTTTTGGGCACACGCAGAATAATTTCTCAGTGCACTTGTAAAAAATGCCTTTTTAAAAGTTTTGCCGAAAATGGATGTGTGGCAAAATGAAAACTGCCGTGCGTCCATTTTGGGTCTGAGATCTTACTGCCAGCCATTGACCTAGTGGTAAAGTCTCACACGGTAACCGGGCGGTAATGGTCTATACACGTAGAATAACGATTACCGCCTGATCACCGCTCACGTGCCTGTCAAAAATGAAATTACTGCAAGGGCCATGCGGTAGCCGGGCGGTATCTCAATATTGATGTCCATTGGGAGCACATAGGCCCTTACGTGGCTTAGTAAAAGGGCCCCTTAGTGCAAGACCACTTATCACTCCCTAAATAGGAGACATTAACGGGGTATTTTACTAAGGTGCACTAGTGTTTTTAGTATATGCTAATTATTAGGACGAGCTAAACACTAGAGACACCGATAGGAATATATGGATGTCTCTAGCATTTAGCACAATTTAATTATTAACGCGTGCTAAAAATGCTAGCACGCTTTAGTAAAAGATCCTTTAAGTGTTTCTAGGCTAGCTGAGAACTGCATGCTAAAGGGCATCTTAACACAGTAATTGCAGTTTACATGCTAGGCACATCCCCAACTAGATACCACATGAGTCTTGCACTTGGTAAACATTAATTTCCTATATTGAAAGCACATTAAGTGCAAAATCTAATGCACTATAGTAAAAGGGTTCCACAGGTGCTTAAATATCTTTATAAAATAGTCCACAAATAGGTGCCTTCTTGCCCTCTCAGTCTAAGCAACTTGTTATGAAATTACTCTCCACATGTGTAAATATTACCGTATGTCAATGAGCAATAGCAATTAAAAGAGTACGTACATAATCTATCTTAAAAATCAGGAGATGGGACAGATCATGTTTTCAAAATTATGTGCCCACAAAACTTTAAGATTTCCTTCCTTGACATGTTTTGTGATATATTATTAAGAGGCCTTATAGAAAACATTAGAACTTGATTTTTGACTCCGTCTTCAGTTCCTTGATTTGGCAAGGAATGTAGATGGTGTAAAGGCAGCTTTCAAAAGCCCAAAAGATAGAGTAAGTACGAGGAGAAAGGGGAAGGAATCTCAACCATTGTACAAAGTGACATTTAGGAGGTAATTTGATGAGGTCATTTTCATGTGTGCGTAACTTCACATGTGTACAAATAGGAGGGCATTCAGCACCGAAAAAAAATTGCTGTTAAGCATGATTCTATAAATGGTGAGGCACTTAGTGCCAATTCCCATGCCTAACTCTAGGCGCCAGCATTTATGCCTGCTGAAACTTGGTGCAAATGCTAGCACACAATTTAGTCATGCTGGAGCCACATTATTTAACTGTGTGCGTAACTTTTCGGAATGAGCTTATGGCCATACCCCATACCCCTATTAAATTGCACACTAGTAGAGTTAGGTGCAATGCATTATAGAATAGCATGCAACCAGATATGCATGCAAATTTTAATGAGTGCCAACTAACTTCAATAATTGGCTGTTACCAACTAATTATTGAGTGCTGTGGGCTTCTTACTTAATTGATTTGCACATGCATCTTGGGCATTTGCCCAAATTTGTATGCACAATTCTAGATGGCATATATAGAATCCGGGGCATAGTTCGCACCATAACAAGATGTTTTGCCAATATGCATATTTGAGGTAGAGTTTGGGCAGAGCATGGTTGGGGTTTGCATGTATCTGCATAGATTAATCACATATGCGCATAAATTAATCATATGATAATCTAGTCATGGAAATTTACACATGCTCAAGAGGAAGCAATTTTGACCACTTATGTGAATATTTTATAAGGACACATGGAGGGGCATAATCAAACGGCGTTGCAACCATATTATCGAAAAAAGATAGCCGGCTATCTTTTGTTTCGATAATACGGTTGGGGCCGGCCAAATGTCAGAGGTCGCCGGGTTTGAGATGGCCGGCTTCAGTTTTTGCCAATAATGGAAACTAATGCCGGTGATCTCAAACCCGGCCAAATCCAAGGTACTTGGTCATGGGAGGAGCCAGCATTTGTAGTGCACTGGTCCCCCTGCCAGGACACCAACCGAGCACCCTAAGGGGCACTGCAGTGGACTTCAAAAATTGGTCCCAGGTGCATAGCTCCCTTACCTTTGGTGCTGAGCCCCCAAAACCCACTCTCCACAACTCTACACTACTACAATAGCCCTAAGGGGTGAAGGGAGCACCTACATGTGGGTACAGTGGGTTTTTTCTTTTTTTTTCTTTTGGGGGGGGGGAGGTTGGAGGGCTCCCAATTACCACCACAAGTGTAACAGGTAGGGGGGATGGGCCTGGGTCCACCTGCCTGAAGTGCACTGCACCCACAAAAGACTGATCCAGGGACCTGCATACTGCTGTCAGGGAGCTGGGTATGGCATTTCAGGCTGGCATAGAGGCTGGCAAAAAGCTGTTTTTTACTTTTTTTTGGGGGGGGGGTGGAAGAGGGTTGGTGACTTCTGGGGGAGTAATGGGAGGTCATCCTCCATTCCCTCTGGTGGTTCTCTGGTCAATTGGGGCACTTTTTTGAGGCTTGGTCGTAAAAGTAAATGGACCAAGTGAAACCAGCAAAATGCTCGTTAGAGCTGGTCATCTTTTTTCCATTATCGACGGAAAGCAGTTGGAGCCAGCCAAAATCGGCTTTCTATTATACCGATTTGGCAGGGTTCAGGAGATGGCCGGCCATCTCCTGATTTGTGTTGGAAGATGGCCGGCGATCTCTTTCGAAAATAAGCTGGACAGGCAGGGCCGTGCCTAGGGTCTCTGGTGCCCCCCTGCAGACTATCGGTTGGCGCCCCCCCCCCCCCCCCCCCCGTCCAGCAGAGCAGGAACAGAAGGGAGCAGGCAAGTAAGCCGGACCTCAGGAAAAAATAGCACTGTATGTATCTCTCATTAATAAGTCTCTGACTCTAAAGTTTAGCAATTTCATTAAAGCAAAATGTATTTTCACATATCACATCCTATCCAAGGAGAATGTTTTATATATGTCACCCGTCTGTGGTAAAACTTCACACAGTATCAAAATACCTCTAATATGTAGTCGTGCCAGCCGAGGAAACTAACTGTGCTCAGCTCACAAGAGACAGAGTGAACATAAAATAAAACTTCATCCTTAAAAGATAATATCGGATGAATGCATGAAGGTGAATATGAATTCCTGTGAATGGAATCAGTTTGATTTACAATAAATCCAGATACTACTCCCTCATATATATATAACAAAAAATTATTTAAGTGGAATGGAATTATTTGACTGTACTGGTAAACAGAAAGAAATACTCTATTGCATTCTAATCTCCTTTGCACCAAAGGATATAATTCAGATCAAACATTTATCTCTGATCAACTATCTCAGATCAAATATTTATTTCAGATCAAATATTAAGGTTTCCTTGCTTACAGTCACTTAAATCTACCTAGCCTTTATATAGCTTATAGGATTTAAACACTCTTAACTGAAATTCACCCTTTTCTATTCTTCATAAACTTCAAGTAATCCTGAAATATTCAGATCCTTTTCTCACTAGAGAAACTTCAATCGCCACCAATCTCTTTTCACTTATATTTTCTCATTTACCACAATCAGGCACTCTTTTATAACTTCAGTCAACAAACACAGGAAGTCACAGCTGGATGACTCTCTTGGCAAAGGACAGCTCTCACTCTGTTCACTTCCCGGGCAGATTTCTTAACAGAAGCTGATCATCCAATCAGAGAGCTCTATTTGAATGCAGATTAACATACAGACACTCATGGGAATGTTTAGTGAAAAACACCGGACTAATTTGCATATGATTTAAACAAATCTGAGCATATGACAACCAAGTACAGACTCCCAGCACCTGAATTCTGCAATTAGATTTAAGGCAAATACTTTTAAAACTTATTTTTAGCACTTTTAAAATTTCAGGTTCTCTTTAATTTGAATGCTGTTTCAAGCTCTGAAACTCACCCTGACTGAGGAGCTAGCCCCAAACCGAAGCATAAATAGCAATCTGGTTGTATTCTCACGTAACTTGAAGAGCGTGCCTGCCTCAATTAATACTGCTCCTTTACATGGAAAGGGGAGGGCAGCAGAGATAGGAGAATCACAAGTTCAGGTGAAAGATTTTGCAAGTGAGCAGATGGACGGCAGGGCAGTGGCACCCCCCTGCGGCGCTTACCTCGCTTACTGCATCAGCATGGCCCTGTGGACAGGTGCCTATCAGGCTCATTTTCAAAAGAGAAAAACGTTCAAAAAGTCTGCATTTGGACGTTTATCTCACAAAAACATCCAAATCAGTATTTTTGAAACCTCTTTTTAGATGTTTTTCTCTTAAGTCCATCAGAAGGATGTCTAAATCTCAAGGGGGCATGCCAGGGGCATGTTCAAGGTGGGACTTGGGCATTCCTAAGACTTACATAAGTACATAAGTAATGCCACACTGGGAAAAGACCAAAGTCCCATCGAGCCCAGCATCCTGTCCACGACAGCGGCCAATCCAGGCCAAGGGCACCTGGCAAGCTTCCCAAACGTACAAACATTCTATACATGTTATTCCCGGAATTGTGGATTTTTCCCAAGTCCATTTAGTAGCGGTAAATGAACTTGTCCTTTAGGAAACCGTCTAACCCCCTTTTAAACTCTGCCAAGCTAACTGCCTTCACCACGTTCTCCGGCAACAAATTCCAAAGTTTAATTACGCGTTGGGTGAAGAAACGTTTTCTCCGATTTGTTTTAAATTTACTACACTGTAGTTTCATCGCATGCCCCCTAGTCCTAGTAGTTTTGGAAAGCGGGAACAGACGCTTCACATCCACCTGTTCCACTCCACTCATTATTTTATATACCTCTATCATGTCTCCCCTCAGTCATCTCTTTTCCAAGCTGAAAAGCTCTAGCCTCCTTAATCTTTCTTCATAGGGAAGTCGTCCCATCCCCGCTATCATTTTAGTGGCCCTTCGCTGCACCTTTTCCAATTCCATTATATCTTTCTTGAGATGCGGCAACCAGAATTGAACACAATACTTAAGGTGTGGTCGCACCATGGAGCGATATAACGGCATTATAACATCCTCACACCTGTTTTCCATACCTTTCCTAATAATACCCAACATTCTATTTGCTTTCCGAGCTGCAGCAGCACACTGAGCAGAAGGTTTCAGTGTATTATCGACGACGACACCCAGATCCTTTTCTTGGTCTGTAACTCCTAACGTGGAACCTTGCATGACGTAGCTATAATTCGGGTTCTTTTTTCCCACATGCATCACCTTGCACTTGTTCACATTAAACGTCACCTGCCATTTAGCTGCCCAGTCTCCCAGTCTCGTACGGTCCTTCTGTAATTTTTCACAATCCTGTCGCGAGTTAACGACTTTGAATAACTTTGTGTCATCAGCAAATTTAGTTACCTCGTTAGTTACTCCCATCTCTAAATCATTTATAAATATATTAAAGAGCAGCAGTCCTAGCACAGACCCCTGAGGAACCCCACTAACTACCCTTCTCCATTGTGAATATTGCCCATTTAACCCCACTCTCTGTTTCGGTCTCAGTAATCCATGTCCTCGAATGTGCTCTGTAATTTTATTTTTAATAATAGCCTCTACCATTTTCCCCAGCACCGAGTCAGACTCACCGGTCTATAATTTCCCGGATCTCCCCTGGAACCTTTTTTAAATGGGCGTTACACTGGCCACCCTCCAATCTTCCGGTACCACGCTCGATTTTAAGGATAAATTGCATATCACTAGCAGTAGCTCCGCAAGCTCAGTTTTCAGTTCTATCAGTACTCTAGGATGAATACCATCCGGTCCAGGAGATTTGCTACTCTTCAGTTTGCTGAACTGCCCCATTACGTCCTCCAGGTTTACCGTGAAGTCAGTAAGTTTCTCCGACTCGTCCGCTTGAAATATCATTTCCGACACCGGTATCCCACCTAAATCTTCCTCGGTGAAGACCGAAGCAAAGAATTCATTCAATCTCTCCACTACGTCTTTGTCTTCCTTGATTGCCCCTTTTACCCCTTGGTCATCCAGCGGCCCAACTGATTCTTTTGCCGGCTTCCTGCTTTTAATATACCGGAAAAATTTTTACTATGCTTTTTTGCCTCTAATGCTATCTTTTTTTCGTAATCCATAATGGAACAAAACAAAAATGTCCAAGATGTTTTGAGCTAGACCTGTTTTTATAACAAATAGTTGTAGTGGGAATTGAACCCATTTCCCCAGGATCAAGGTCTGCTGCATTGATCATTAGGCTACTCCTCTAAGCCACACAAGGTACCCCAAATGACCAGCTGACCACTGGAGGAAATCAGAGATCACCTCCCCTTACTCTTCCAGTGGTCACTATCCCGCTTCCACTTCAAAAAATATGATTAAAAATATTACTTGCCAGCCTCAGATTTTATACTCAGGTCCACTAGAATAGCATGCAGGTCCCTGGAGTAGTCTAGTAGTGGTGCAGTGCACTTCAGACAGGTGGACCCAGGCTTCTACCTCCCCCTACTTGTTACATTTGTGGAGGAAACAGTGAGCCCTCCAAAACCCACCAGAAACCCACTGTACCCACATATTGATGCTACCTTCACCCGTAAGGGTCATGGTAGTGGTGTACAGTTGGGGGTAGTGGGTTGTAGGTGAGTTTGGGGGGGGGGGGTCTCAGCAGTCAAGGTAAGGGAGCAATGGTGAGATGTGTACCTGGGAGCATTTTATAAAGTCCACTGCAGTACCCCCAAGGATGCCCTATTGCTTTCCTGGGATGTCATTTTTCTACTATTCTACCTGATGCCAAGCTTTCTATTTTTTTATAACATCTGAGCCTTGTGTCTATTGTTTCATTAGATTTGGGCTCTGAATTCAGATCTATAGATGAAAAGGAGGTCTCATTACATATATCTAAATACCGTGTGCATTCCCTAATTACCTGTCCCAATGCAACTGAAGCTTTTACCTCCTCGGTGCATGTAAATTGTTTCATCGCTGTGTGGCTTCTCAGATGCCATATAAGGCTTTCTTTCCAACCAAGGCTTTTACCACACCCAGGACATGTAAATAGTTTCACTCCTGTGTGTGTTCTCTGGTGCATTGTGAGGTTTACCTTCTGACCAAAGCTTTTACCAAACTCTATATAAGCAAATGGTTTCTCTCCCGTGTGGACTTTCTGATGCACTTTGAGATTTACATTAAGTCAAAGCTTTTACCACACTTAGAACATGTGAATGGTTTCATTCTATTGTGGATTTTCTTGTGTATTTTGTACGTTTTGCATTTGGATGGTTTTTTTTGTTTGAAAATGCTGTTTGGAAAAACATCCAAATCTCAAAAAGATAGAATTATTTTTTTTTGTAGAAAATGACCTTTCCTTTTCTGATTTTGGATGTTTTACAAAAAACATCCATATTCAGACTTAAACGTCATATCCAAAAAATGCCCCTTGTGCATTTGACTTGCCCAAAATCACAAGGAGGTGCAGTGGGAATTGAACCTATATTGCCAGGATCAAAGGCCGCTGCACTAACCATTAAGCCACTCCTTTTCTATTTGGGATTGCCAAATTTCAAGGGAGTGGTGTGGCCTAGTGGTTAGAGCACTAGTATTGCAATCCAGAGGTGGCCAGTTCAAATCTCACTGCTGCTACTTGTGATCCAAAATCCAAATAAATAAGTAAATAAAGAGAGTGTCAAAGGCATGGATGTCCTTCTCACAGAAGCATCCACATTTTGGATATCCTCAACTGCCATTGCAGGGACAGAGGCATAGCAAAGGACATACTCTGAAAAAAAAGTTTTGAAGTTGTTTTTTTCAGGGTGGGAGGTGGGGGAAGTCAGGGGAGGTCATCCCCGATTTCCTCCGGTGGTCATCTGGTCAGTTTGGGCACCTTTTTGATGCTTGGTCATTAAAAAAAATGGACCAAGTAAAGTCTGCCAAATGCTCCCTTCTTTTTTCCATTATCGGCCGAGGATGCCCATCTGTTAACCATGCCCACGCCCCGCCTTCGGTACACTACCAACACACCCCCTTGAACTTTGGTCGTCCCCGCGACGGAAAGCAGTTGAGGATGCCCAAAATCAGATTTTGATTATGCCGATTTGGGTGACCTTAGGAGAAGGACGCCCATCTCCCGATTTGTGTCGGAAGATGGGTGCCCTTCTCCTTCAAAAATAAGCAGAATGGTCTGGTCATGTTTTGGGTGGGACTAGGGAGGAATCAAAATATTGATCTCCAATTCTGATTTCAGAAGGGGAAGGGACATCCATGTCCAAAAAAAATTAGATGCTTCTATTTAGACCTGGAACTTGGCACATCCAGGTTACAGAAAGGTTTTCCAACTGAGCAATCTTCACTGGAGGGAGTAAGGATGGTTAGAGTAGGTATTTTTCTTTTCCTAGAACACTTACAATTTAAAATAAAAGAAGAAGAAAAAAGGAACTTATCTGATGCTACAGTGAGATTTAAACCAGCATCCACCCTGGTTCTCAATAAGCTGTTCTAGTTCTTAGGTTATTCCTTTACATGGATGTCTACGTGGCCATTTTAAAACATGGACATTTCTCTGCTGCCACAGAGACATCCATGGCTCTTATTTAGCCCTGCTCATAGTTTGAACATTTCAGTTCATTCTGGACGTAGCCAGCACTTAGAACATCCATTTCTCATATAGTTTAGAAGAGGCTGTATGTCAGCAGATCCTGTTCTAAAATAAATTGAGGTTTTTAGTATTATGTCAGGTGGTTGCTCCCAAGGGTGGTAGCATTCCTTTGATGCTATCTAGGAAAGAACAATGAATGATTTTCAGTTGGAATACTGTAGTACCTCATGGTCTCAATAAGGAAACTGATTGGCCCACTGTGTAGGTTGGGGTTTGGATCTTGTTTTAAGGACTGGACTTCCGGAAGGCTCTATACGCATGTCTGGGCGTCTTTTTGACTTACCCGCCACATGATATGGGAGCCTGAGTCTTCTGCTGCTCATTTCACTGGTAAGATAATTTTTATGTTTGTTTAGTTTGATTATATTGTGTATTTTTGTAAAAATGTGTGTATGATTGATAGGAGTGTTACAGTGACTGTTGCTCTGTATTTAGATAATTGACCCCTGATGACATTCTGATGAGTGAAACATGGACCGTATTGAGTCATGGCTGGATGAGAGTACTAACATGAGAGTGGTGTGGAGCATTAAAGCAGTATGCCCTAGCACCTGGTTGGATGTGATAACTGGAATATTATCACAAGCGTGTGAAAATTCAGCAGATTGATTCACTGGATTTACATTGACAGTGACTCATTTTGATGACTGTTTGAGTTGTGGAGTATGTTTTGGACCTTTTCTCTACACTGGGTTCGCTAAAGGGGAACTATGCAGCCATTTTTTGAATTATCTTTCGAGGACTATCAAGATAAGTATTAAAACTTTTTACTCTCCATTAATAGGCTGGGTGCTGGCTCTTTTGTCCTTTTCTTTAGGGGGAATAAGTGTTTTGAAGATATGTGATGAATGTGCAATATTGGTGAACCGCGGCAATATGTTTTAGAAAAGTGTATTAGAATATTTATAAGATGGAATAAAGATTTTGTAATACATCATAGTTGTTAAGGAACAGTGTTCCAAAATGCATGAGAAATTGACATCTGTATGCTTTCTAAAATCTGAATCCACTTGTCTCTATAAAATGCTGCCTAAGTAGGTGCTTACTTGCCCTCTTAAACCAGGTGCTCTGCTATAACATTTTCTTTCATGAGCACAATTTTCATAATAGCCTGCATAGCTGTAAATTATGTGACACTTTTAAGAAATAACCATGTTCTTGTAAAAAAAGTACCTGCTCATTTTTTTTATGCTGTGTACTTTGCTGAATTTTTTGAGCAAGATACAGACATACTTTTACTTTGAAAATTATCCTAAAAAAACAATGTTAATATACAGCAGCATGGTTAATGACAACTTTTTCTGTTCACTGTAATTTCAAGAATTATTAGATTAAGGCCTGTAGTCTAAGAGCCTGTTTACAAATTACATGTGTAAATATCAGCATCTACATGTGTATCTCAGAAACACAACAAAAACTCAATTTCAGAAAACTGGAATTCACACATGTACATCTGAGCTATGTGCAGATGGACAGGCTTGGTTTGGGTAGTAAAATAGTAACTTTGATCATGCCTCAAAAACTTTTTTATATGAATCCTTGGTTTTCTCCACCTTTCCTGGACCACTACCGCTGATGTTTTGGACCTTTGGTTGATCCTGTGGATGTTTTCTCCTTTTCTTTTTCCTCAGACTTAGATGCAACCATTATCTACATGTGTATTACCCACTTCAGAAGGGGAATGAACATATGTCTAAATAGATTAACATTAGAATTTATAGCTTCTCCACAGCACGTATAAGTGCTCATTTGGACTTTACAAGAGGCATTAACCCCCTGATTTTATATATGACTCCCAAAGATGCACACCCAACTTTGGGCATTCTTCTGAGATGTAAAAAATACCTCCCACGGCTATCAGTAAGAAGGTTTATAGTCACAGGGGGAGAAAGCCGCCTCAAAGTGCTTGGACTAAAACCAATGCACAAAAGGTAGACAATCCTGTTGACCAATCTCTCGGTCTTTAAGGGATCTGTTCATTATCATCGGCAGAAAAAACCCCAAGAATTTGATGCCACAGGATATGATACTCATCACTATATAAACGATAGTAAACAGATGAATGTAAAAGCACTTAGCTCTCCTTATTCCAATATTGAATCATTGCCACAGCTTCCTTTCGACCTTTTTCCCCCTTAAAATTATTAAACTATATTAAATAAAATACACAACCTGTGACTAAACCTTCTTACTGATAGCCGAGGAAGGTATTTTTATTACGATTTGGTATTTGGCTACTTCCACTACCATTCTACAAGGCATTTAGAGGATTCTTCTGAGATGTACATGCAAATAAACTGAATAATGAGCTCTGACCTTTCAATAACTGGGTGCTAACAACCAATTGTTGATATTAATTGACACATATTAAAATTTGCATGCAAATCTGGCTGTGTACTCTATAAAGCACAGTGCCTAACATAGACTTGCTGCCTTATGCCTTTCATTGACTTGACATAAGCCATTACTCCTATGTTTTGGCTCACCAAAGTGGCTTTCTTTGAGCTACTATTCAATAATGGGTTAGGCATACCTTAATACAGCTATAGAATTGCTTCTTTGTCAAACCTACATTTAGGCATCAATTTACAGAACTATACACTTCTCTTTAACAAGGCATACCACAAAGATCAACAAATATGAACTCCTATTGCCTTACAATATTTGCTTGTTAAACTACTATCATGTTTTACCCAATATCCTTCTGCTATACTAAATGTATATCTTCTTCTATATTTCCACTATTCATGATGTATTGTAAGCCACATGGAGCCTGCAAAGAGGTGGGAAAATGTGGGATACAAGTGCAATGAAAAAATAAATAAATAATACTTGTTGAGAGAAGGCATAAATATTAAGTACTGTATCCTGTTTATAATCGAAAGAGAAAAACGCCTATATTTCGACCCAAATTGGGAGATGGGCGTTTTTCTGGCAAAGGCGCCCAAATCGGTATAATTGAAAGCCAATTTTGGGCGTTTCCAACTGCACTCCGTCGCGGAAATGAATAAAGTTGACGGGGGGGGGGGGTCGGAGGCGGGACTGGGGCGTGGTTAGCAGCCGAGGAGAGATGGGCGTCTTTAGCTGATAATCGAAAAAAAAGGCGTTTTTACCGCGATTTTGGGTCACTTTTTTTGGACCCTTTTTTTTCACGAACAAGTCCCAAAAAAGTTCCCCAACTGACCAGATGACCATTGGAGGGAATCGAGGATGACCTCCCCGGACTCCCCCAGTGGTCACTAACCCCTCCCACCAAAAAAACCCACTTTAAAAACTTTTTTCCCAGCCTGTATGCCAGTCTCAAATTCCGTACCCACCTCCATGACAGCAGAATATGTTTGATCCTCTCACAGCCTTTCCCTGGGTCAGTTGTGGCTCTCGGGTGCACTACAGGGTCACATCAGCATTGCATTGTGGTGGGTGTAGGGTATTGGGCTCCGTGATTTCATTAGCTTGTGTTACAGTCTCACGATGTTGGTAGTTGGTAGGCTCTTCTCCCATGGTGCTTTTCCCCCTGCCTACTGGGTCAGAGTGTGCCCTGTTGTGTGTCCGGTAGTCCATGAGGTAGTGGCCATTTTTGTAAGCCAGTTTTAGATCCCTTCCATGTGTTAGCCATGTTAGAGAACTTAGTTCTTACCTTGAATGTGGCTGAAAGAGGGCATTGTACAGCATTCTGCCAGCTCTGACCTGCTAATCTCACTACCAGGGAGACTTGTGGCCAGTGGTGGGGCAGAACCTCTGATCTGCAGTTAACTGTGAGTAAACGCGGTTATTCCAATAAAGGATGTTTTCGTAGAGATTAGTCTTCAGGTGTCAACTGGTGTGCCAATGTTATACAGCAGTAAAAAGTCCTAGAGGCCTGCGTGTATGCAGGTCCCTGGAGCACTTTTAGTGGGTACCGCAGTGCACTTCAGGCAGGCAGACCCAGGCCCATCCCTCTCCCACCTGTAACACTTGTGCTGGTAAATGGGAGGCCTCCAAAACCCACTGTACCCACATGTAGGTGCCCCATTCACCCCTAAGAGCTATGGTAGTGTTGTACATTTGTGGGTAGTGGGTTTTGGGGGAGGGAGGTTGGGAGCTCAGCACCCGTGGTAAGGGAGCTATGCACGTGGGAGCTTTTTCTGAAGTCCACCGCACTGATCTCTAGGGTGCCCAGTTGTTGTCCTGGCATATCAGGGGGGCCAGTGTACTACGAATCCTGGCCCCTCCCATTACCAAATGGCTCGAATTAGGACGTTTTTGAGCTGGGCGTTTTAGTTTCCATTATCGCTAAAAAAAACAAACGCCCAGCTCAAAAGCGTCCATTTTTTCGAAAATATGGTTCGGCCCGTTCTCAGAGATAAATGCCCATGGAGATAGGCGTTTCCGTTCGATTATGCCCCTCTATGTGAAAACTGCATGTCTGCCCTAACCATACTCTGAACATGCCCACTATAAAAGTATGGGCTGGCTCACATCACGCACACACTTTTAGGCGTGACCTAATTTTATAAGAGTCCTTCTACTGTTTTAGGTGCAAAGTTTTATAAAATTAACATCAAAGTGTACTGAAAACAGTTGAATGGTGGACTTGAATGAATGCTTCTGTGATAGATGAGAATAGAGAGAACTCTGATGAATAGATTGCTCATGGTAAGAAGGAGATTGCACTAAGGGAAGTATAAATCAGTCTCTGTACAGCACTAGATGGAAGTAAATCACTTGGGCACTTGGTTAAGCAGGATGAAAATGATAATCTGTCCATGCAGTGTTGTATTTAAGCTTAAATACACACCATTGGATGCAAGACATAAAGACCAAAAGCAGAACATTTGAGGGTTTAGTATCCTTACTTGGGGCCCCTCTTACCGATCTGCGGCAAAAGGGGGCCTGCGCTGGTGTCAGTGTGTGTTTTTGATGTGCGCCAAGGCCCCCTTTTACCGCAGTGGGTAAAAGGTAGGTCTTTCTTTTTTTTAAAAAAGAAATGGCCAAATGCATGGCTATGTATTTTTTTTTTTTTTTTTTTTGGGGGGGGGAGCATTTACCACCACCTATTGAGGTGGCAGTATGGGCTCCTGCACTAACCCGGCAGTAACTGGGCAGCAGGTGGCACTGCCTGATTACTGCTGGGTACACACTGGTTCCTGACTTGTGATTTGATATGACGACAAGCTGGGGGTGGGAACTACTGCTGGACTGCTGCGTTAGCCCAGTGGTACTTCTTTTTAGTGAGCTGTAAGCCCACATTAGGCTTACCGTTGCTTTGTAAAAGGATCCCTTGGTTAGTTAAGTAACTGCTTAGAGAGGATACTTTTAAAAGCCATTTAATAGATGTAAACAACAATGATTTCCAAGTGCAAATTCATTGAAAATTATATTTTCCCAGTACAACTAAAATTGTGTTTTTTTAGCATAGGTGGAGGGCAATTCCATAAACAGGATGCCCATTATAGGTGCTGCTTATGGCACCTATTTATAAACCTATCATACAAAAGAAAAATAGGTTCAAACTTTCCTTTATAGCGCAAATGGCCAAAAACTTGCATACATTAAGTCAAAATCATTTACATCAGCCCTATGTAGCTGGTGGAAATGCCCTCATCTAGATGTTAGCACATACATGCCTAAGTCATGAAGTATGAAAATTTAAATGCATACCTGTTTGCTCCATCCACGCTCCCCCAAACTCCCATTATATGCCAACCAGCAAATAATGAGCTATCAAATCATGTGTGCACTTTTACACTAAGTGGTATTCTATAAGAGGAAATTTACATGTGTATTTGGCTACTGTGAGGGGGTATATAGAACACTGCCCCTCACCCTTAAGAATGATCCCTCAGGTACAGAGAGCCACCTTACAACCCTTAGTCTCGCCTGGAGAGGAAGTGAGACAGGAGGGGTGAAGCCAAAGGGACAGGAACCAGGAACAGCAAAGCCGGAGCGGGGTTAAGGAGGCCCAGGGATAGAAGAAATGATCTCCAGCATACACCTTCACTACATATGTCTAGCTACTATGACCTGGTTGAGGTAAGCCAACCTTTTCAATTGGATACTTGTGAACCCAGTTCTGAAGCCTGACTGGTCCAGAGAGAGTGAAAAAGAACTTTACAGCTTGTGGTTGGGGGCGTGGCAGTCACACACCATTGACTGTGTTTGGGTCTTGTCAGCCACAAGCCCTTATCAAGACTTTTTCCCTCTGAATTAGAGACTTTACTTTTTTCTTCTTGACCTTGTCAAGCAACAGGCCTCAGGCTTACTGAAATAAAGCATTCACCTTATTTCTTCTACCTTGGCTGACTGAATATCACAGACACACATACATATAGATAAAATGACACCATTTATACACCTACTTGCTGCCTAAAACTGGGTGGCTCCATATCCTCTACTGCTGTATTTAGGTACTAAGGAACATATTCTATAAAGAAAGGTACGTGCCTGGTTTTCTTTCTAGAATACTCTTATAACAGAGTAAATACATATGTATGTTTTAGCTGAAATATTTACATAAGCCATAGAGCTGCAGTAACTGCTTGTGCTTACTTTACCCCCTCCCTGCAAATTTTGCAAACTAAATTAATCAGAATCTCTTTTAATCCAGCTTGAAGAGGAAAAAACAATCTGGCTGTTCATGGTATATCAAGCACCTCGTAACAATATATTCTATGTGCAAGAACTCCTGAACCTGATTACTCAAATGATCCTGAACTATCTTAGGATGGTGATCATGGGAGATTTCAATCTACATATCAAAACCCCAGATACCACCACAGCTGCCTTCCTAAACACTAGAATTCACACAGGTGATCAATTCTCCAACCCACGAAAAGAGTGGGTTGGAGAATTGGTATTCTACAAAGGGGTTGACATCCCAGAATTCTGGGATAGCACTATTGAAATTATACCTCTATCATTTTCTAATTAAATCTTCCCTAAGTGACCACCTGCACCAGCTTTAACTGATTCAGAATGCTGCAACAAAACTAATAAAAGGTTGCAAGTGACATGACCACATCACATCATTTTTGCAAAAACTTCACTGGCTACCAGTATAATACAGGGCTAAATTTAAATAGAGAGCTGCACGGGAACGCGGTTCACGGGAATCCCGCGGAACCCACGGGATTCCCGCAGGGATGGAAGCAGTCCTGTGGGGTTCCTGCGGGGGGATAGAGGCAGTTCCTGCGGGGTTCCCGTGGAAGTGTAAGCTGCACCTGCACCAGCCTCTCATCTACCGAGTACCAAGTTCTTTGAGTGCTGTCTCCTCCTCCTCCTCCTCGTCTTTCTTGCTTTAACAGCACAAATGTGAAAAGTCTTCCATTAAGGTGGTAGAGACACAAATAATGATGGAATTCAAAAAGGCATGGGATGAACACAGAGGATCTCTAATAAGAAAATGGAAGTTATAAAAAACCTAACCTTAAATGGCTACATGTGTGTGGATGTGTCAAGTGATGCTTAGATGGCGACTCTGCCTGTGATGAACTAGGACTGATACCGGACAGACTTGTATGGTCTGTGTCTCATACATGGCAATCTGGTTTAGGACGTGCTGGAAAAGGCTTAGACAACAACTTCAGTGGCTGGAACATAAGGACCATGCTGGACAGAGTAGGCTTCAATGGCAACTCCAGCAGTTGGAACATACGGATAGGGCCAGATAGATTTCTATGGTCTATGTTCCAGAAACACGAAAGAAAGACCATAATCAAGTATATAATATCACACTCATTGATTTAATCATGAATTGATAATGAGTGTGACTATTGGGCAGACTGGATGGACCATTCAGATCTTTATTTGTTGTCACTTCCTATGTTACAATTAATCCTCTTTGCTCCCGGGCTGACGCCCAGACCTCAGATGACGCAGGCATGAGCATCGGATGTCACCTGACCTACTGGTGCGTGCATGTGGTGCCCTCTCAGCCAGTAAATCAGAGACAAATCTTACATGTGCACACCAGAGTGTTCCAAGTTTCAACTTCCATTCTTTCCTTGCCTACAGTGCTCTGGATCAGAGACTGAGGGAGCTGACCGAAATTTTTCTTTTATGTACCATTAAATTCTTACGGGGATGGGTGGGGATGGGTTAAATTTCTTGCGGGGACAGGTGGGGGCGGGTTAAAGTTTTGCGGGGATGGGTGGGGATAGATAAGATTCCAGTGGGGATGAGTGAGGATGCGTAAGATTCCAGCAGGGACGGGCGGGGATGAGTAAGATTTCTGACCCGTGCAACTCTCTAAACTAAAGGTCTCTTTTAAAAAGCCGTGCTACTGATTCCTGGTACAGCAAATGAGAGGAAGCCCATTCAATTCCTATGGGCTTCCTTTCATTTACCACACCGGAATCGCTAGTGCGGCTTTGTAAAAGAAGCCCTAAGTTTCAATGATATTGCTGGAGATTTTCCTGAGGACTTGCTATAAGAATGTATTAGTTGCTGTCTGCTTGCAAGAGAACTGATTGTTTGTAGAATTCCCCTAGACTGTAATACTAGAGAGAAGTGTGTGTGTGCTGTTTTGCCTCTCTAGGTATGTATTATTTAAATCTGTGCTTGCCCTTCCTCATATTGGCTTGATGAGTACACTGCTTTTTGCTTCCATCTCACTGGATTTCCATCACACTGAATTTTCTATATCACTGCTTTTAGCTCCAGCTTGTTTCACTCTTGCACGACAATATCAAATGATAATAATAAATCTGTATAGTACAAAGGATCAATAAACTAAAGGAAATCAAATTTTCTTCCAAGGCAGTACAGAGCTGATAGTGATATAAGTAATTCATTCAGAAGCCAGGAATAAGTAATGACAAATAAATACTCAGGAGAAGTGTCTAATACAAAAATAAAAATGTGTTATTTGGTGTTAGGGCAGAGGCTTTATGGGAGGTCAAATAGTGGCAAATTAGTAATCTTCCTGATAAATTTCCACCGTTTGAATAAAATATATGCTGTATAACAAAGACCCATCTCAGATACATGCAGATGTGCTACTTATTTTCTGGCCATTGATAAATAACTATCACGTAGCACAATGATGAGAAGACAACCCTTTGAGATTAGCCACACTTCTCAAAATTACTGCTGAAGCATATTTTCTGTAAATATGAAATGTTCACCTCTTTAGCAAAATTAATATATCTTTCATTCGTTTTCCTGATGGCACTCTCTAGCATTTCAGTTTTAGTTATGCAATACAGCAAATTCCATTGATTTCAGAGCAGTAACCTAGGGGCCCTTTTACCAAGCCACGGCAAAAAGAGTCCTGCAGTAGTATGGGTGCGTGTATTAGGTGTGCACAGGGCCAGTTTTTACTGCGTCTGGAAAAAAGGGCTTTTTTTAAATGGGACAGGAAACTGAATCCGGTATGCGCCTAACACCGGCCTGAGCCCTTAATGCTACCCATTGATCTAGTGGTAAGGGCTCACACACTACATGTGCTATGACTGGTCATCGAGTGCCAACTGCTGATTACCGCCATGGGAGAAAATAAATAAATCATCTAAGTGTTACGGGCACGTGGCAAATCTGAAACTACCATCAGGGGGCGTGGCAGCCTGTCAGTAGTCTCATTTTGGAGCACACTGCACATGCATAGAGCCTAATGCACCTTTGTAAAATGGCCCTTAAGAATGGTACTTCTCAACCCAGTCCTTGGGGAACATCCAGCCAGTTGGGGGTTTTAGGATATCCATAATGAATATGCATTCAATACAATATATTAATTGTTGGAGACAATACTTAAATATTCAAATACCTTCAAAACCTATCATCTTTATTTAACACAATAAACATCTTAAAATCTGACAACAAAATGACCCCACTAAGACCATGTAAAACCACCACTGGTTTTAACATCTATTTGCTCTAAATATGCCAAAGTATCAACATACAATGAATGAAAAGCTGTTACAACATATTAACATCCAACAAATCATTAATTATATAATCATTTCTATCTGTTTCCCAGACCTGAAATTATGCTCCTTAAGTAAAAAAAAAGATCAAAAAGATCTTCCCAATGAAACCCAGAGTCAGATAACTTTCACGAAGATAGCCAATACCCTGGAGGGAACAGAAACAATGAGAAGGGCTCTACAAAAGTTAGAAGAATGGTTGAAGGTCTGGAAGTTAAAATTTAATATAACATTCAAAATAGAAACCTATGTTCTTGAAAAACCTTACCTCTTACTACAATTCAAACTAAATAGCTAAATAGCTGAATGAAGATGGAATTTTCTATAAATTGAACGATTAAAAATAATTAAAGTTGAACAGTGCTCAGAACTGGGTATGTAAATAAAGCTGACGAGCAGCTAAATCACCACCTTTATAAGCATCATCGCAACGTCAACCCTCCCTACCTTTCATAATGCTATTATTATGGATGACAATATAAACAGCAAAAGTTGTACTTAACTTCAAATGACTAAGTGCGGAGCTGGTGGAACGCTCTGTACAGCTGTGTGTTGACCCAGTTCTTTAAAGTGCCTCTTTTTTATTTTTCATTTACTATGTGATAAAGTGCCCATTCCTTAAAACCATGGATGCCTTCTCTCGCTCTCAACATGTAGTCATATGTTTTGCCCTTAGGCGTCCTCATGAGAACGAAATCTAGAAATAAAATCTTCATTCATAAATGATAACGCTATATAATAATATATTGTACAACTTAGTGAAATAATTTAGAAATAATTTAGTTTACTAAATTATTTCACTAAGTTGTACAATATATTATTATATAGCATTATCATTTATGAATGAAGATTTTATTTTCTAGATTTCATTCTCATGAGGACGCCTAAGGACGAAACATGTTTCTATTTTGAATGTTATTTTAGATATACCTGTAGAAACCTTAAATTATATATCCCCAGTTTAACTAGTTTAGTTAAAATTTAATGCCAAGAAGTGCAGAGTGATGCACTTGGGGTGCAGAAACTGAAAAGAGAGATACCGAATAGGAGGAGAGAGATTAGTAAGCTCGACTCAGAAGATAGACCTTGAGGTGTTGGTGTCAGAGGATATGAAGGTGAAGAAACAATGTGACAAGGCGATGGATGTGGCCACAAGTATGCTAGGCTGCATAGAGAGGGGTAAAACCAGCAGATGAAAGGAGGTGTTGATGCCCCTCTACAAGTCATTGGTGAGGCCCCACTTGGAGGATTGTGTTCAGTTTTGGAGACAGTGTCTAGCTAAAAATGTAAAGATGTAAAAAGACTGAAAGTGGTGCAAAGAAAAGCTACAAAAGTAGTATGGAATTTGCATTGCAAACCGTACGAGGACAGACTTGCTGACCTGAACTTGTATACATTGGAGGAAAGGAGAAACAGGGGTGACATAATACAGACGTTCAAATATTTGAAAGGTATTAATCCGCAAACAAACCTTTTCCGGAGACGGGAAGGTGGTAGAACTTGAGGACATGAATTGACGTTGAAGGGGTGCAGACTCAGGAATAATGTCAGGAAGTATTTTTTCATGAAAAGGGTGGTAAATACGTGGAATGCCCTCCCACGGGAGGTGGTGGAGATTAAAACGGTAATGGAATTCATACATGCGTGGGATAAGCACAAAGGAATCCTGTTTAGAAGGAATGGATTCACGGAATCGGAGATTGGGTGGCAACGCTGGTCATTGGAAAGCAAAACCAGTGCTGGGAAGACTTCTATGGTAACTGAATAGATATGGATGGACTAGAGTGTAAATTTTAAGGGGCTTCAATGTTATCTTCAGAACTTTTAGAACAAGAACAGTGCTGGACAGACTTCTACGGTCTGTGTCCTGTGAATGGCAAGGACAAATCAAACTTGGGTATACATATAAAGTATCACATACCATGTAAAATAGATTTAACTTGTTGGGCAGACTGGGTGGACCATTCAGGTCTTTATCTGCCATCATTTACTATGATATGTTACTATGTATGTGTTACCATTGGGCTAATTTTCGAAAGAGATGCCCATCTTTCGACATAAATCGGAAGATGGACGTCCTTCTCCCAGGGTCGTCCAAATTGGTATAATCGAAAGCCGATTTTGGACATCCCCAACTGCACTCTGTCGCAGGGATGGCCAAAGTTCAAGGGAGCATGTCGGAGGCATAGCAAAGGCGGGACTTGGGCGTGCAGAACACTTGGACGTCCTTGACCAATAATCGAAAAAAACAAGAACATCCCTGACGAACACTTGGACGTTTTCACCCAGACCTGTTTTTATTCCGACTAAGGCACAAAAAGGTGCCCGAACTGACCAGATGACCACCGAAGAGAATCAGGGATGACCTCCCGTTACTCCCCCAGTGGTCACTAACCCCCTCCCACCCTCAAAAACATCTTTAAAAATATGTCTTGCCAGCCTCTATGCCAGCCTCAGATGTCATACTCAGGTCCATGACAGCACATGCAGGTCCCTGGAGCAGTTTTAGTGGGTACTGCAGTGCACTTCAGACAGGCGGACTCAGGCCCATACCCCCTCCTACCTGTTACATCTGTGGAGGAAACAGCGAGTTCTCCAAAGCCCACCACAAACCCACTGTACCCACATCTAGGTGCCCCCTGACACGTAAGGGCTATGGTAGTGGTGTACATTTGGGGGTAGTGGGTTTTGGGGGGGGGGGGTTGGGGGACTCAGCACACAAGGTAAGGGAGCTATGTATCTGGGAGCAATTTATGAAGTCACTGCAGTGCCCCTAGGGTGTCCAGTTGGTGTCCTGGCATGTCAGAGGAACCAGTGCACTACGAATGCTGGCTCCTCCCATGACCAAAGGGCTTGCATTTGGTTGTTTCTGACATGGACATCTTTGGTTTCAATTATTGCTGAAAATCAGAAACAACCATGTCTAGGGATGTCCATCTCTAAGGATGATCAAATTTAAGGATTTGGACGTCCCTGACGGTATTTTCGAAACGAAAGATGGACGTCCATCTTGTTTCAAAAATATGGGTTTCCCCGCCCCTGGATCAGGACATTTTGCAAGGATGTCCCAATCGAAACATGGACGTCCCTTTCGAAAATGCCTCTCCACGTAAGCCTCCAGTCCTTCAAAAGTGGCACAATTCAATTCAGTTATTTAAACCCACACAAAAAGTTCTTATAGCATCAATAGTCCATCAACCCTGAATAAATCAAGGATACAATCTTATAATTCACTGTTAAATGTTGTAATTCTTCTTTAAATCCACCGCTCAGGTTCATCAGGATAGATTTGAGAACATCATAGCAGAACATGGAATGCTCTGTCAATTGCTTTACAAAGCATGTGTGATTTTACTATACCAACAGTGGATTATAAGATTGTTTCCTTGATTTTTTCAGGGCTGGTGGACCATTGATGCTATGTTAAATAAAAATGATAGGTTTTGATGATTGCTATGTGTGATTCTGTAAAGGCTGGATTTGAACATTGCTACTACTTATCATTTCTAAAGTGCTACTAAACGTATGCAGCGCTGTACACCTGAACATGAAGAGACAGTCCCTGCTCGACAGAGCTTACAATCTAATTAGGACAGACAAACAGGACAAACAAGAGATAAGGTAATATTAAAGTGAGGATGATAAAATAAGGGTTCTGAACAAGTGAATAAGGGTTAGGAGTTAAAAACAGCATCAAAAAGGTGGGCTTTTAGCTTAGATTTGAAGACGGCCAGAGATGGAGTGTGACGTACCAGCTCAGGAAGTCTATTCCAGGCATATGGTGCAGCAAGATACAAGGAATGGAGTCTGGAGTTAGCAATGGAGGAGAAGGGTGCAGATAAGAGAGATTTACCCAGTGAACAGATTTCCCGGGGAGGAATATAGGGAGAGTTGAGAGTGGAGAGGTACTGAGGAGCTGTAGAGTGAATGCACTTATAGGTCAATAAGAGGAGTTTCAACTGTATGCGGAAATGGATAGGAAGTTAGTGAAGTGACTTCAGGAGAGGGCTAATAAGCTGATGAGACAGGAAGGATGAGAGTGTTATCCACAGAAATAGAGAATGGGGGAGGAGGAGAGATTGGTTTAGGGGAAAGATAAGCAGCTCAGTCTTGGTCATGTTTAGTTTCAGATGGCGCTGAGACATCCAGACAGCAATGTCAGACAGGCAGGCTGATACTTTGGCCTGGATTTTGGCTGAGATTTCTGGTGTGGAGAGGTAGATCTGGGAGTCATCAGCGTAAAGATGATACTGAAAACCATGGGATGAGATCAGAGTACCGAGGGAAGAAGTATAGATGGCGAAAAGAAGAGGTCCCAGGACAGATCCTGAGGGTACACCAACTGACAGTGGGGATAGAAGTAGAGGATGATCCACTAGAGTATACACTAAAGGTGCGCTGGGAGAGATAAAAAGAAACCCAGGAAAGAACAGAGCCCTGAAATCCAAGTGAGGACAGCGTATCAGGAGTAGGCTGTGATCAACAATGTCAAAAGCAGCAGATAGATCGAGAAGTATGAGGATAGAATAGAGACCTTGGATCTGGCCAGGACAGATCATTGGAGACTCTAGCAAGTGCTGTATCAGTTGAATGAAGGGGGCAAAAAGCCAGATTGAAGTGGATCAAGAATAGCTTGAGATGAAAGAAAGTCAAGGCAACGGCGGTGACAAGCGCGTTCAAGTATCTTGGATAGGAAAGGGAGGAGGGAGATGGGGAAATAGTTGGAAGGACAGGTAGGGTCCAATGAAGGTTTTTTAAGGAGTGGTGTGACTATGGCATGTTTGAAGGCATCAGGAACAGTCACAGTTGACAGTGAAAGATTGAGGATATGACAGATAAAGGGGTGACAGTAGGAGAGATAGTGTGAAGTAGATGGGTGGGAATAGGATCAGAGGAACAGGTAGTTAGTTTCAAGGAGGAAAGAAGATGTGTAGTTTCCTCTTCAGTGATTTCAGAAAAGGAAGAAAAGGAGGCAGGGGTTGGAGGGTTGAGAGAATGGACTAAGGGAAGGAGAGGTGGAGGTGACCTAGTTGAGAATTCAAGTTTAATCTTGTGAAGCTTATCATGAAAGAACTCAGCCAGAGTCTGGGGGGGGGGGGGGGGGGAAGTGAAGGGGTGGTTGGAGGTGAAGGCACTTTGAGGAGAGAGTTCAGTGTGGCAAAGAGACGTCGAGGGTTTGAGCCAAGAGAATTTGTCAACTGGATGTAAAATCTTGATTAATAGGTTAGAATGTTTTGGGATTCATGGTACAGTTTTGAGTTGGTTTAGATCTTTAATGACTAACTGATGCTTTTGTGTACAAAGTAGGAGCAAATGTTCAGATTAGTTTTCCATCTGTGCCGGTGTTTCTCAAGGTTCAGTTCAAACTCAAGAAATTACAGCTCATCCAAAATACTGCAATTAAACTTATTACAGGACATACGAAGTACGATCATGTTACACCACTCCTGAAAGATGCACATTGGCTACTAGTCTCCTTCTGAGTTACCTATAAGTTGCTTCTACTGGATTATAAACTTTGAGTCGCCAAGGAACCATCATTTCTTTCAGTATACCTTACTCCTTATTGTCCCTCTCACCCTTTAAGATCAACTCAAGAAGATCTTCTAATTGTTCTTTCCTTATCTGACATTCCTTCTGCCACTATGCATTATTCATTTTTTTTTCAGTCCAAGCCCCCCAGCTTTAGAACTATATACCTCTACATCTAAAGCACCTTCCTACTTTGGATCAGTTCAAAATTACAGGTGCACTGAAAAATGGGTCTGTGTGCATCCAAAACATGCACTTACAATAGCACAGGCCATTTTTCAGCATACCTTAGTTCCAGAAGAGGGACTGAGGAATGATAAAAGGGCACTGGGCCACCAGGGCTTCAAAACCTCCCTATTGGTAGGGCATAATTTTGGATACTGGAAAAAGGGGTCACTTTTTAAAAGCTTTTAGTACATTGCCACAGCCAGCAATGCATGAAATTCCCAGTTATGGCAGTATGCAAAACATTTCTCGCTAAATTTATCTACAGGTTGCAAATGACTCAGGAACGAGCGGGCATACGATGAAGTTAACATGGAATAGGCTTAGGAGTAATCTAAGAAAGTATTATTTCACAGGGGGGCACCTACATGTGGGTACAGTGGGTTTGTGGTGGGTTTTGGAGGGCTCACTGTTTCCTACATAAATGTAATAGGTAGGGGGATGGGGCTCGGTTCGCCTGTCTGAAGTGCACTCACCCACTAAAACTGCTCCAGGGACCTGCATACTGCTGTGATGGACCTGAGTATGACATCTGAGGCTGGCATAGAGGCTGGCAATCACTATTTTTAAGGATGTTTTTTGAGGGTGGGAGGGGGTTAGTGACCACTGGGGAAGTAATGGGAAGTCATCCCCGATTCTCTCCGGTGGTCATCTGGTCAGTTTGGGTACCTTTTTGTGCCTTGGTCACAAGAAAAGCACGACCAGGTGAAGTCCTCCAAGTGTTCTAAAATGTAGCCTAAAATACTAAACTTGATGCTAAAACAGCTACACTATGCTCTAAACTAAGTTTGCTAAATAAGCAGAGTACTTAAAAAAAGATGTTATTCCTATTTAACCCCGTCTATGTTTTCCCCAGTTTGAATTAAATTTCTCAGCAGATAAGATACTCAACAGTGACGTTTTCTTCTCTCAGCACCTCTGTGTGAGCTGTTTGTGGAGTTGGATTGAGGGGAGTATAGGGTCAGGAACCTTTGGGCCTCCAGGAATTATTTTATGAAGCTATTTTTTTAATATCTATTCCTATTAATGTGTGAGCCAATGTCCACTCGTCAGATGCAGTAAATTCTTGCATATTACTGCAGCACTGTGTATTGTATTTTCCGTCAGTACACATTTAAATGTCATGGTAATTTGCATGCCTTTAGTTTACTGCACTAGGATTGAAAAGTTTATTTGCAGCATTTGCTTTAGAATATTTTATGCTGAAGCTTCTAATGCATGGCTTATTACATAAGCCCATGAGAAGATAGCACAGTATCAACATTTGAGAGGACCAGGGCTGTCTGTTATCTATGGCCAGCTGTCAGGCATCCTATGTTTTCTGGTGATTCTAAACAGCAAGATTGGAGACAGTGCAAGGACAGTGAATGGGTGGTCAGTAGCATCTTTATTTCCAAAAGCATCGTGCATCATTGGTGAGGACTAAAAGCTAGAGATATGAAAAGCATCCTGGCCTCAAAGGCACGATGCCTGCCAAGGTATATAGTACAATGGCTGTGTTTCTGAAGGAGATAGGTGTTTTTATAACAAGAATTGATGATGACACTACCTGTTTTTTTTTTCTGCAGCACATACACAGGATGCAAGATAAGCGGTGCAGTGAAGGAACCCATATGTATGAAAAACAAAACAAATCTGGCATTAATGTCCAATGCCCTTTATTTGCCGACCTGTGTGGAATAGAGTTGCATGATTGTAAGGCCATCATAATAATGAGGAGTAGTTTCAAAGGCAGTGCCAGTTTCATCTGTGGCTGTAATAAGTACATTTGTCTACATATGTGTTTGTGTATATATGTGTAGATAGATATATAAGAGAGAGGGCTTATGTGATTTCATATGATTTTGCTGCTGGATTGTTTTAATCTGCTTTCTTTGTGTTTTCCCCAATATATGGATTACAAATCTGAAATAAAACAAAAATAAAATAAAGAGTGAGTTTCTGAGGTTTTCCTCATGGATTCCTCTTGAAATGTAGGCTAAACATCCTTCATTATACACCCCTTTTTGTCCTATTCACCTCTAGTTGTCCTTTTCCCTTACTCTGAGATTGAACAGCAAGCATTTCTCTTTGTGGCCTGCCTCTGGCTACCTTCCAGTGATAAAATGGATGAATCGACCTCTTACTGCAAAGCCCCTCCAAAAGCAAGGTCTATTATAAATGTTAATTTACCACTTAATCTTTCAAAAACTTATTGTTGCCTGCGGTACTTCAGCACCCAATGTTAATACAAAATGATAAACTATTGATCTGTTTATTCATCACTTAGAAGGGAAAATGGTCTGATGGATAGTAAGAAAAAAGGCATCAGATGCCAAACAAGACCAGACATCACTATAATGAGCTGAGCAGAGATCCATAATTCACATCCAAGGCCTTATCCCAGTTTGCTTCATTCTCTAATAAGGTGCAAAACTTCAAGCTTTACTGCTGCATGACAAGTATATTCGACGAAAGGAGGAGAGGGGAAACTCACTCCCCCTCGATCTCTTCTTAAATCAGCTTCATTCCTGCGTGTCAATGTATTTAATATGAAGTCATAATGACTAAGCAGAAATGCCTACTTGAAAGAAGAGGTGTCAAATTCAATGCACCTCCAAACAAACATGCAAACTTACCCTAACGGAATAAGAGTACAAACTTATCTAATTGCTGTTTCACAGAGTCAAGCTTTACAAATAAAAGTGAAGTTACAGACAGGAATGTATATGGCTATCTATTGCCTACTGCTGGAACAAAATCCTTTCAAGTCTGAAACTATTATTTTAGTAAAGCAATTAAATAATACATATTCAGTTCATGAGACTGAATACCCTGTATGGACTGGCTGCAGTTTTACAGCACAGTGAAATTTAAGCCTCTTTGATGAATTTGATGTAGCAGTATATATGAACTCTAAATAAAATTACATTAGACAAAAAGTATAAATAAATCAGTTTTTCAGGAATCTGAATGAAATTAGAAAGGATTGTGATAGTGTTGCATAGGATTGGTACTGAAAAGTATATAATTAGAGTACCAAATCTACTGCACATTTGTTTTTCTTAAAAATACATAAAGGCCTTATTAACGTAAGCTGCTTTAGGTTTATAATGTAGAAGTGTTTGGGGGGGAGGGGGATTTTCCCTATAACGCCTGGATCCGATTTTGGACATTTTGCTGAAAATGTCTAAAAATCAAGTGGCGAACATAGCAATTTTAGAACCAGAAAATGTATTTTTGTTTTGAAAATGGCCATTTGCTAGATGTTTCTGTGCCTCAGTGAATCTATCTTTTTGGACAATTAAAATAAAATGTTCATGGGAAAAATGCACAAAAGAAATCCATTGGGATTTATGGTGGCTAGCTTTCTTAGTAGGCTGGCTATACAGACATCCCAGCAGAGCAGTGGTGTACCCTAGGGGCACTGCGGTGGATTTCCCATTTAAAAAAATCTTAGGTACACACCTCACCATTAAACCTTTATATTGTATGGTGAGCCCTCCAAAACAAACCAAACACATATTGAGGGGCATAATCGAATGCTAACACCCATCTCCATGGGCGCCTATCTCCAAGGACGGGTATGTGAAGGGGCGGGACAGACCGTATTTTTAAAAAGATGGGCGTCCATCTTTTGTTTCGATAATACGGTTGGTGCCAGGCAAATGCATTGGATTTGTGCGGATTTGAGCTGGGCAGTATCGGTTTTCAGCGATTATGGAACCAAAGGTGCCCATCTCAAAAACGAACAACTCCAAGGCATTTGGTCATGGGAGGGGCCAGGATTCATAGTGCACTGGTTCCCCTCACATGCCAGGACACCAACCGGGCACCCTAGGGGGCACTTGTAAAAAGTAACAAAAAAAATTAAAATACCTCCCAAGTCCATAGCTCCCTTACCTTGGGTGCTGAGCCCCCTAAATCCCCCCCCCCCCAAAACCCACTCCCCACAACTCTACACCATTACCATAGCACTTATGGCTGAAGGGGGGCACCTAGATGTGGGTATAGTAGGTTTGGGGGGGGGGGTTGGAGGGCTCCCATTTACCAGCACAAGTGTCCATTTACCAGCACTACTGCAACTCCACACTTCGCGCCGTTCTGTCTCGCTGCACCCTATGACTGGAATAAACTTCCTGAGCCCCTACGTCTTGCCCCATCCTTGGCCACCTTTAAATCTAGACTGAAAGCCCCCTCTTTAACATTGCTTTTGACTCATAACCACTTGTAACCACTCGCCTCCACCTACCCTCCTCTCTTCCTTCCCGTTCACATTAATTGATTTGATTTGCTTACTTTATTTATTTTTTTTGTCTATTAGATTGTAAGCTCTTTGAGCAGGGACTGTCTTTCTTCTATGTTTGTGCAGCGCTGCGTACGCCTTGTAGTGTTATAGAAATGCTAAATAGTAGTAGTAGTAGTAGTAACAGGTAGGGGGGATGGGCCTGGGTCCACCTGCCTGAAGTGCACTGCACCCACTTACAACTGCTCCAGGGACCTGCATACTGCTGTGATGGAGCTAGGTATGACATTTGAGGCTGACATACAGGCTGGAAAAAAAAGTTTTTTTTGATGGGAGGGGGTTAGTGACCACTGGGGGAGTCAAGGGAGGTCATCCCGATTCCCTTGGGTTGTCATCTGGGCAGTTGGGACACTTTTTGTGGACTTGTTCATGAAAAAAAAGGGTCCAAAAAAGCGGCCCAAATTCTCGCTTCTGCCGCCCTTCTTTTTTCCATTATCGGCCGAGCGTGCCCATCTCTCCTCAGCCGAATAAACACGCCCAGAGTCACCTTCACCACGCCTCCAACACGCCCCGTCAACTTTGTTCATTCCCACGACAGACTGCGGTTGGAGGCGCCCAAAATCGGCTTTCAATTATACCGATTTGGGCACCCACGGGAGAAAGGCGCCCATCTCCTGATTTGGGTCAAAATATGGGTGACTTTTTCTTTCGAAAATAAGCTGGATTGTGCCCACTACAATAGCCCTTATGGCTACAGGTATCATATCTATGTGGATACAGTAAGTTGTTAGTGGGTTTTAGATAGCTTATACTTTCCATCACAATTGTAACAGAGCGAGATATGGGCCTGGGTTCCATTCTCTACAGTCTACTGCACTAACCTTTAGGCTATTCATGGGACCTGCTTTGAGGAGAAATGTTACTCACTTTGGAAAAATGTATACATCGAAGATTATTGTTCCTTAGAATAATTTTTATATTTTTAAGTTTGGTATACATGCCATATATGCTGGCTGTAAGGGAGTACTTGTTGAAAAAACTCCAAACAGCTCAAAATACTGCAGCCAGGTTTATATACAAAATCTCTCATTTTGAAAGTGCCTCCCCTTTATTAATCAAAATACACTGGCTTCCCATCAAAGTGTACATGTAATTCTTCCATTGTAAGATGAGTTTAGTTGGTGTGACACGTTTCCTCTCAATTCAGCAAACAGTTACACAATGCTATCAATCTGGGTATTGGTGGTGACTGGGACTACTCATTAGATCCTCTGAATCTGAAAGGGGTTCTCCAACCTTAAACATCTACTGATATCTCCCAAAATTACCCCACAAGACATCTAACTGTTCTTGAGTCTGGCAAATGAGCTTCCCAATCACAACCTTGTCTCCAAGCTCTCAGCATTTCAGAAAAGGAGTAATGGGCAAAATAATTTCTCCTCTCTGTGTCCAAATATCTGTGTATCACCCTCACACCTTTAAAGTATTGTCAGCACTGGACTGCACCTACAATATGTCTAATTCTTGATAACTTTGCATCAACCAGCAACTGCACTCCTAATCAAGATTATCTGTCTCACACTTCTATAAAATGAGCCATGTCTCTTCACTGATCTTCTTAAGACAATTCTAAGAACATTAAGCTCTAGAAGCCCCCTTAAACGGGACTGAGATTCCCTGCTTCTCTGGACCTGTGCAGTGTCTTGAGTGAAATTCTGGAGGAGTAGCCTAGTGGTTAGTGCAGGGGACTGGGTTTGATTCTCACTGCAGCTCCTTGTGACTCTGGGCACATCACTTAACTCTCCATTACCCCAGGTACAAATAAGTACCTATATATAATATGTAAACCGCTTTGAATGTAGTTGCAAAAACCACAGAAAGGCGGTATATCAAGTCCCATTTCCCTTTCCCTTCCCCTTATATGAAATTAGAAATGCTACTATTCAGTTCCACAAACTTGCACATATGCACTGTGCATGGTGTGTGCTGGAACAGATACATGAGCTAGTAATACGATACTCATTTCAGAAGATGGGCTGGATGGATCTAAGATATCTCAGATTTGGACCGCTCCTCTAAGTCCACTTTGATTTTCTAGATAGTTGCTAAAAATTGACTTTGAATAACTCTCACATCTGTTCCACCACCACTATTACTAGATATATCAAACTTACAGCTGCCAACACAAAGCCTGCCAAATGACACAGTGTCAAAGCCTAAGCTCGACTGGAAGCATTTCAGACTTGGAATTATAAATTTGCTATCCAGACACAGCCCTATGTTCATTCAGTATTTCAAAAACACAGGACCACAAGGCTTACTAGGATATACAACATATCTGCATACAATGAGCTTGTGTGTGACATCTTTTCAAATGAGAACCCTAATACCTTAGAGGTCTCACAACTTGCTGAGCCAGGAGTTCGATCACAAGATCCTGCTTTCATCAGCACAATAATTAAAGAAAGCCGATTGAAAAATACTGGATAGACAAATAAATTGTAACTTAACTTAGTTGTCAGCTCTGGCAAACAACACTTGTTTCTGTTCTTCTAACTAAAGTATTGGCGTGTATACAGAGAGACCAAGTTCACTTTTGAAATTATTGAACTGCATGTGTCATGAGTTTGGTTTAGTATACTAGTTAAAATGATTACCTTACAAGGACCTCATAAACCTGAATCTGTCTGATGATATCAATCTTAAGCTATGTTTACTCTGCTAATGATATTACACAATCTGTTGGTAATTAAATATACTCTAAGTTGTTGACCTTTCAGATAAATCTATTGGTAATTGCCTGATAATTGTGTGAGCAGAGAGATAACAGCTTGAGTTTTATAAGCAAATAATTTATTGTTCAATAACTGAAGTTATGAAATGGTGTAGAGCCTGTGCAGTGTGTGCACATGGACAATCTGGTTACCTAATGATAATTACTTGAGTGTTTTAATATCCAGCCACGCTTATTAAAAGAGTGATTCAAATGTCTATGTTGCTGTGTCTCCCACAGAAAGCAGTAGTTTGTCGAATCTAATTGACCTGTGCTATTTTGTGTAGATGATTTACCACTACTGTTTTAGAGGTGCATACAAGCTATGGAGATTTGAATGGCAACCTAAAGCTCCCTATAAACTAAGAGAATACATTATTTCACAGTAATTCAGTGTATCAGACCAATACACAGAACATATTTCACTCACTGGGTTTTGGAGATTTGAATGGGAAATATCTGATATGTAGGATTTACTGAATATCAATGTTTTATAAAAGAATACATTCATAAGAACATAAGAGTAGCCATACTGGGCCAGACGAATGGTCCATCTAGCCCGGTATCCTGTTTTCCAAACAGTGGCCAAGCCAGGTCACAAGTACCTGGCAGAAACCCAAATCGTGGGAACATTCCATACTACAAATCCCAGGGCAAGCGGTTGCTTCCCATGTTTCCTTCCTGAATATATTTACTTCACTCAAATGTAGGTATTTACACATGTAGGTACAAAAACTGCCATTTACACCTGGAAATGGTGGTACTAATATGTACAATTTCCCAAGTAAAGCTGCTCTTTTGTTGAAAGGGTTATTTGTAAAATGGATGACCCTGCTATATATCCTACCAATACACATTTGTTCTGAAGGCTTCGACTAAAGGAACATATTTCATGGCTAAAAGTGTATCTGTATATGATCCATAGCAGACTCCTGAATATACAGTAGATCCTGGAGGTATCCAGAAGTTGCCACCAGAACAGTCCCCCCCCCCCCCCCCCCCCCCCCGGACAATTTCCACCCCCATTCTCCCAGGGACAATTCCCTCCTAGAACTATTCCATCTGTCCAATTCCCACTTAAGGGAGGTAATTTCCTCAGAGGACTCCCCCCCCCCCCCCCCCAGTTATCTCCCCCTTCCAAATTTTTTTTCACCATATTTTGTTCTTTTTTTCATTAGTGTTGTATCAAGTCTCTTTTTTTATGCATCTGAACTCCCATAAGCAGAGGTGTTACATGGTTTGGCATCAGGCGGAAGTGAAGCTCTTTGAGTCACTGACAGGCAGTGGTGAAGCTTTGACAGGCAGTAAAGTTTGTCTAAAAAAAAAGCTTGTTTTGTAGCAGAATCTGGTGGTTGAGGGTGGGATTGAAATGTGATGATTTGGGATTGAAATGTGATGGTTTGTTGTAAAGGTAATTTCCTAGGACTGGTTTTGGGTGGGAATTGGTTTGTGTTGGGGAGTAGAAAAGTTAGTTACTGGGTGTGGGAATCGAGTGGGAGTGGGTAAAAAGGTTGTTTTGTAGGTGAACCTGGTGGGCGAGGGTGGGATTGAAATGTAATGATTTGTTGTAAAGGTAATTTTCTGGGATTGGTTTTGGGTGGGAAATGGTGTGTGTTTGAGAGAGGAAAAAGTTAGTTAGTGGGTGCTTAATTGAGCAAGAGTGGGAGATGGTTTTGTTTTTTATTCTAGTGTTGGTATGATTGTAAGTCTGTGTAGTTGGTGTGTTGTGCATCTTAAAGGTAATGTTTGGGGGTATGGGGCAATCGCCTCCCCCCAGTGATCTGGAAGGGGAAAGGAAAGGGACTAAATTTCAGATTGTGATGCTCATGATTGTTATAGGTGGGAATTGTCCTCCCTGGAGCAGCAGGAATTGGTTAGGTGGTAATTGTCCTAGGTGTCAATTTTCCAGAGGGAATTGGTGACTGGGAACTGTCCAGTGAGAACTGGGGCAATTGAATCATACAAATGTTATTGTGGTAGTTCACAAGCCTTTTGCAGTTGTTCCTATAAGTTACCATAAGATACATTTGTAGATGGCAAGATAATGAGAGGGACAATGTATGGGACTCCACCTGAACTGGAGGCAGTCTCTTCTGTCTTCTTCTCTGCAGCACCCTTCTCATATACTGGATATAAATATGATTCCATCACCGGGTTGACATTCTGGCTATAATAAGTGTCCCTTTGATAAGAAACTCTGAATGGGAGCATGGGTGTTGGGGGTAGGGGGGTAGGGGCAAAGTAATTTTTTTATTACCCAACAGAGTGTTTTGGACAACATCATGATTTTGTTTTGTTCCAATCTCATATATCTTTCAATAATTTTGTAAACATCACCACAAACATTGACATCAAAGATATTATTTTGAGGCATATTTTCAAAGCAGTTTGGGAGGCTAAGTTCCTAGGTTTCTATGGAACTTTGGGAGGAGGCTAAGTGCTTTGAAAATGAGCCTGAGAGTGTCCTAAGCACATACTTCAGCATCTGTTCCACAAATGCCCTCCAGTTTCCTGCAATTACCACTTCTTTGTGTCCTCTCCACCACAACCCCTTCATATTTGCAAAAAATAAAAATAGTGTAGGCAAGAGGTAGTTTTATACATTATAAATATAAAGGAGGGAAGGAGGCTGGTAGCATGGGAACATTTTTAAAGATGGGAAGGAAGTATTTTGCACACTTAAGACAAAGAGGGAGAGAGGGCGGGGACTGGTGACGCCATAGTAGCTCAGTCAGTTACATTTAGAAAACTAATAGTGCTGAGCTTACTGCAGCTTTCAGTTGGGACACACCAGATGGACTATGTTCCATAACTTATACATGATTATAATTAACCTTTTGGTCTGGCAAAGTATAGCAGTTCTTGTGAGTTAAATGTAAACATGCTATCCATATAGGAAGACCACCTTCTCCTCACTCCCACAACAGGTGATGAGAAGCAAGACATTTCTCATGGAAGTTACCCTAAAACAAAATATTCTGATTCTCATGTCATCTGAGCAATTGCAAAATAAATCTCTCTATTACTAGGCACATTGTAAAATAATACAAACATAACAAATAAATTCTAACACAACATACATGTAGCAAACATGTCATACAACAATACTACTAATCTAATGATCTGTTAAGAGAAGGAAGTAGATAATCTATAACATGGTATCTACAGCTAGACCCAACAAAAGTATGCACAATGGTGGCAGAGAAAAGAGATACTGCCATAAGTTTGCAAATGCAGGGCTGGGGACGGGAGAAGGAATGCTGGAGCTAGGGGGTGAAAATAGGGGTCAATGAAAGCTGGGTGCTAAAAGGGAGGCAGGTGAGAGAAGGAGGTCTGGGGGCTGAAAAAGAGAGGCAGTTGGAAAGTAGGCTGTGGCTGGAACTGGGGCTGAAAAGGGGGAGGCGAGTGAGAAAAGGAGGCTGTGGCTGGAACTGGGGTTGAAAAGGAGGGAAGGTGGAATAAAATGTTGTAACTGAAAGATAAAAAGGGGGTCAGATAGGAGAAATGCGCTTGGGCTGGAGCTGGAACTGGGAGCTGAAAGGGGGCAAGTGGCAGGAGAGGACATAGGTGGAGCTGGCAGCTGAACAAAGGGAGCCAGGTGGGAAAAGGGGCCGGTTCATGGAAATTGCACAGATTTACTGGCTAAGTGAAAGTGGCTACAGATAGTAAAAGGGGGCTGATGCTCACAAGTGGTAGAGTGACAGAAATTATCTTAAGCTGGGGAAGATGCAAGAAGGGGCTGATACTAGGCCTGGGGCAGGGAGAAAATGGGTCTTGGCTATCAGATTGGAGTTGGAAGAATGGATCTAATGCTAATCATGAGTTAAGGGTGTTAAGATCTGACAACAGTCAGATTGAAAATAAGGGTTGGAAGCTGTTGTAGGGGCTTGGAGAATGGAGAAGAGGACAGATACTTATGGGAGCAGGGGAGAAGCAAGGGTATATGCAAGTGAAGGTGAAAATGGAGGGGCAGAGGGATGGGTACTGGAGTTATGATCAAGAACTGATAGGGTAAATAAATACTGGAGAAGGAAGTAGGTAGATAGATGATAAAGAAAGGGAGATGGAAATATGGGAGAAAAGGCAGAAGCAAAGAATGATAGGGAAAAAGAAAAGGAAGGTTCTGAAAAGGAGGAAGGGGAAAAATATTTGAAGGAGGTGAAAAAAGATGGAAATAAGGAAAGTAACAGGGGAAATGGGAGACTGAATAAGAATATAAGACATAAAGGGACTCTAGCTGGAGAGGGGGTGCATGACAGAAAAAGAGCTGGGGTTGGTATGGGATAAGAGGCATAGAGGGGCATAATCGAAAGGGGAGCCCAAGTTTTCCTGAGGACGTCCTCTCAGGACATCCCGGCGAAGGAGCGAGGAAACCTGCATTATCAAAACAAGATGGATAGAATGTAGTAGAACACGCAATGCCTTCAGTTCAAACAAGTTCTTAATACAGCACAATTGAAAAAAGCTGTTCCTGTAATACCAAGATCACAAAGTCTGGCAAGCATAATTTCATGATCCATGAGACAAGAGAAGAACTGCTTTGCCCTGAGCCACATATGAATGGACAGTGGTAAGCATGCCCAACAGAGCCTATTCAGTATTGTAGTGTTTACAAAAACATGTCTGTTTGGTATGAAGCACATTTCTAGAATCTACTAAATCATTAAGATGATCAAATACTAAATGCTGACAGAGCTTAGAAATGAATCGAACATTTGCAATAGGACGATCATTAGCTACAATGTTCCCATCCGGCTGATAGTTTTTCAGCCACGGTCTAATCATGGTCAACTTCCAAGAAACCCAGATAGATCCCAGATCAAAACTGTGTGCTATCATATGTTGGATGAATGGGTGTACAAAAGCTTTAAAAGCCTTCAACAACACAGATGGAAAAGGGTCCTGAGGAGCTGTAGTGGAACATACAGCCTAAGAAGGTTGATGAACCCGAGAGAGAGAAGGCAAAGAGAAGAAGGAGATAGTGTCATCTAATGAAGTTGAAGAACCCTCCACAGATGATAATGTAATAGAGGGGAAATAGTTCCCAAGATGACAGATGTCCCCATTAAAGCAGATCACAAATTTCACACCATCTTTGCTGAATTAGGCACCCTCTCTATCTGCCTGTTAGCATGTGAAGGCCTTCCATTGTGGATTCTTGAACATTTGACCACAAATGTATGGCCTTTGCTGGATTACTGTATCATAGGAAAACCTTCAAATGATGGACTAGATTTATATCTTCAATTATATTCAATGTGGTCTCTCGTATCTTCATGGGTTATTTATTAGCACAGGACTGGCAGAGCTGCAATGGGAGGAAGGAAGGGAGGAAAATTGTACTGCATGGCATTGGTGAATAGGAGAGGAGAGAGGAAGAAACCGAATATGGGATGGGTGGGGAGGGAGTGAAAAATGGAGTAAGACTGGATGGGAGGGGAGGGGAGAGGCTGTGGGTTCGGCAGGCAGGCAAGATTGTTGTTGGGGCTGAGGAGGCTTAGCCTCCCCAAACCTCTGATATAGGATGCATATGCCCCCTTGTATTTTTCAAAAGCAGTGCAGGATTGTAAAATAGTATAAAAAGAAATCAGGTATTATCCCAGTAAAGAACTTTACAGCACAATCCATAAGAAAAAAATATATATCCAAAATAGAGCATTAAAGTGAAGCATTTAAAGGTTTCACTAACCAGAGCAGCACTTGGTGGAGAAAGATTTTATAAACCATTAAAGAAGAGTTTTTATACCACATATGAGAGACTTAGTTCCATGGTTTTCTTCAGATGTAGTAAACTGGTTCATGAACAGCTTCTCAGCACTTACAATAACTTTAAATCTTTCTCCTTATTTTGTACAGTTAAGATATCTACATATTATTTTCCAACAAGTTTAATTATCTATGAGGCACTGTTGGAAAACAAACTAATTAGGCATTTTTTGGTCTCTAAACCCAGAGGTTATTAATTTAATTATAGAATGAGCTGAGATTAAGATACTTGAGATCAAAGGATTATAACTAGTAAGAATATATGCAAAATCAGCGTTAATTTTTTTTTTTTTGCATAAGCCTAGTATCTGAAAGATTGTCTTCTTAATTCATGTATTTCTTGTTAGTAGTTCAGTGAAGATCTCCCTCCACTCTCCCAACTTCCCAACCTTTATCCAAATGTAGCTCCTGAACTGAAGAAAAGCACAAGTACCATTTTATGGAAATTAGACTGCAGTTTTTAGTGACAGATATACTGAGTTGCTCAGGCAACTGTGTCTTGGCAGACTACCCAAGGGCCACAGTTGTGAATGGGGAAACCATGCTTCTTACCTTCTATGGGTCCTGAGGGGTGAGGAAAGACTTGCTGAAATCACCAGTGTTTTTTGCTCTCTCTATTCACCCACATGAAACCCACTCCAGTTCAGGTTTTGGCTGTATAGGTAAAATATAGGGTGTGATTTTCAATTGCAGCTATGGTGTTTAATTCATTACATATATTCAGCACTCCTGTATGCATAGCAGTGGTACTAACACATGGTAAATGCTGATAACTATGGGCAGTTATACAAATAAATGCTGCCACATAGATCTGTATGTAATAGCATTTATTGATATATAAAATAGGTAGGTTTGGGACAGACCAGGGACTGCACAAAAGCTTTCTGGAGAATGGCAGAATTCAGTCGACCTCTGGGAAGCGTATAGGCATGGTAGGCCTGTGGAAAAAAAATAGGCATAGTCATTCATACCTATATTCATCAGCATCATTTCAATGAATGTCACAGCTAAAAATACTCAGAGTTAATCATATACTTCACTTTGGGGTCCTTTTACTAAGATGTGCTAAGAATTAGGCATAGCAAGTGCTAACGTGACTTTCCAACATGCTAAACTCATTTCTAGCGCTTCCCTAAAATAGGGTTTCTTTCTTTTTCAGAACCCCTGCTAATTATTGCAAAACAAAATTAACATGGGAGAACTAATCATCTTCTGTTTAGGCAGTGGCGTTCCTAGGGGGCTGACACCCGGGGCGGATCGCCGATGCGCCCCACCCCCTGGGTGCAGCGCGACCCCCCCCCCCCGGTGAAATGACACCCCCCCCCCCGTGAAAGAACCCCCCTGGGTGCACGCCGCTGGGGGGGGTGCCGCGCGCGCGCCTGTCCTTCGTTCGTTCCATGCTCCCTCTCTGCCCTGGAACAGGAAGTAACCTGTTCCGGGGCAGAGGAAGCATGGATCGAACGAAGGACAGGTGCGTGCGGCACTCCCTCAACGGCGTGCACCAGGGGCAAACCGCACCCACCGCCCCCCCCCCCCCAGAAACGCCAGTGTGTTTAGGAGGATCACTTACTATCTCCCATTAAGGAGGCACTAAAGCGTTCCTGTGTTAACTTAGCATTAGCCAGTTAGCATGGACGTGCTAGCTGGTTAACACTTCCACATTCATGTCTACCCCATGACATAACCACCTTCCAGAAAAAAAAGGAATAAATAAATACATTTCCTTTTTGGGCATGCTAATTGTGCAGTACGGCTTAATGCTCTTTAGTAAAATGACCCCCTTTATGAGTTAAGGAGGCGATTCTCAAAGTGGAAACCTCCATTTACCGTACAGTGAATCTCCTATTCTATAACAACATCTCGGCACACAGATTCCATTTAGAATACTAGTGTAAACCAGCATTAGCACACCTCATATTTACACCACCCCAATTATACCAGTCATAGACCTTGCATAAACTATGGTCATATACATTATTCTGAAACTTATACATGTAAGCAGGTGTCCTGCCCATGCTCTCGCTCATGTATACATCCCCTGTATTTATGTGATATGCCACTTACTCGTGCCATGCCAAAATAGCACATAGATGCAGGGTCGCAGAAAGACTGAACCCAGGCCCAGGGCAGGGCTGCTGCCCTCCCCCTAGGATCGCCGCCACTGCTGCCCTCCCCCCCTAGGATCACCACCGCTGTCGCCCTCCCAGGATTGCCACCTCTGTCACTCCCTCACCCGCCTGCCAAAACTGCAATACCTTGGCTGGCGGGGAATCCCGAGGCCCCGCCAGCAGAAGAGATCTTCTTCCAGGGGCTGCTCTATTCTCTGCACATCGCCTGCCCCTGTGGCTGCTTTTTCTTTCACGTCGGGTGCTCGGTTTCAAAACCGAGCATGCACAGCCTGAGGAGAAAAGCAGCCACTTGGCAGGCAATGCTTCAGAGTGAAGAGCAGAGCTGGAAGAAGATCTCTTCTGCTGGTGGGGTCTGGGGGGGACCCCCACCAACCAAACCAGAGGTCCTACTGTGTCTTCTCCTCGGGTCCTGCCCAGCCTCCAAGAGGTGCCGGCGCTGGAGTTTTCCTCTCCTGCTCCTGGTAGGACGCGATCACCCGGGTCCCATTAGGAGCAGGAGAGAGAGACAGAGAGAGAGAACCCGGTGCCAGGTCCCCACTGGAGGCCTGAGTCTGGGGATTTTTGCCCCCTGCCCCTCTCTTGGCAGCCCTTCTTAGATGTCTTGCTAGCACATATGTATAATTGTATGCCAACAAGTGCATGTAATTGTAGATGCTAGTTGATTATCAGACTGCTATGTACCTTATTTTGGCTAATATTTATTGTTAAATGTAGGATCTCTGCTGAAATGACTCATTAGCTTACAAATATATACCATGACCATTATTGCATATGTATACAATCCAACTACATTTGACATGTGGAGCTCCCTTTTATATAAAAGGCATAGAATAGAAATTAGACATCCAGGTCAGGACACGCTGAATTATAGTGATATCTTAGAAAAGGATCTGCCAGTGCAGAGCCTTTTGTAAAATACCTGCAAGAAGTGCATATTTACAGTAATTACCTGCACATGCAGTGGGAACAGCCATTTCATAAATATGATATTTAAAAAATGAATAGCAAGGACATGACAGCTTCCATATGTGGGTTTTGGCATGTATACATGGAAATGGCAATTTTGAAACTTCTGCATGTAATTGTGCCACTTCCGTGGGTAGCTGACCCCATTTTACAAACCTGCACATGTAAGTGCACCAATTAAGTGGCAAGGTTGCAATTTTAACAAGGTATAATTTTAGAGCCTGAAATAAACGACATGGCATTAAAGAGAATGATTTCTAGGATTGTCTGTTATTTGAAATGATGTGGGAAAAGGCAATGACATATCCAATGTCATTGCATGGTTGTTAAATGAAAATGAGCAGAAACAAACATGAAATTTTGTTTGTGTGTGTGTGTGTGTGTGTGTGGAGGGGGAGTTGTTGATAACAGCATGCACTCTTTGCAAAGAGCATGCAATATTTGCTAAGAGAGCAGAGTCTTTCCCAATAAAGCACATAATGCAAACCACACGTATGCATGAACCACTGGGGAAAAGTGTGTACTCTTTGCAAAGAGGATGCAGTCTTTTGAAAGAGTGTGCTCTTAATGATATTGCCTCAAACCAAAAATGAAGCCTTAACAAAACAAAATAAAACAGCACAGGAAATGAAAGGCAAAGGAACATTTTGAACTGCACAGTCCTAATGACTTCCTTAATGCTTATATAAAACCCTGGATGAAATAAGCACTTTTAAAAAACCTATGTACCTTTTGCACTGGTGTAAATCCAATGTGGAAATGTTTTCCATACCCAATGTATTCCCTTTTGCAAAATGGGAATACACATCTAGAGACCAACTCGGGAAACACTGTTTTAGAAGCTCTATTCACAATGTACATGTGAAAGGATAACATTTATATGTATAAGTGGCATCCACATAGAATAGCAATTTAAACAGTCATAATCTCAGGCTTTTTTTGAGGGGGTACTTGAGGTTACTGAGTACCAGCACCTTTCCATTGTCTGCTAAAATTCACCCATGGTCCCCAAGTTTAATGAAAGAGCTCAGGCTCTACACACCAATTCTGCCTTGTCATAGGTTCTGTGACTGGTTGCAGAGGGCCTGGCTATTGTGAGAGGGTTCCTCAGTGATTACCCCCACCCATCTGAATGGTTGGCCTAGCATTTGAGTACCAGCACCTTTTTACTAGAAAAAGTGCACTGCATAATCTACATGTAGATGTACCGGTGGCATTGATGGTCTGATGATCAGAAGCAAACATAAGCACTAGAGGCTATTAGCACCATAGCCCCATGCATTTGCTACCAATTAGCGCATGGCCATTAGTGCATGAGCCCTTACCGCCACCCATTTACTAGGCAGTACGGACTCAGCATGAACCCCACACTAATCAGGCAACATGTGGAGGGGCATAATCGAATGGAAACGCCTATCTCCATGACGTTTATCTCAGCGAACGGGTCCGTGAAGGGGTCGGGCCGAACCGTATGTCGAAAAAATGGACGTTTTTGAGCTGAGCGTTTGTTTTTTTAGCGATAATGGAAACTAAAAATGCCCAGCTCAAAAACGTCCTAATCTGAGCCATTTGGTCGTGGGAGGGGCCACAATTCATAGTACACTCGCCCCCCTGATATGCCAGGACACCAACTGGGCACCCTACGTCAGTGCGGTGGACTTCAGAAAAAGCTCCTACATGCATAGCTCCCTTACCAAGGGTGCTGAACACCCAACCCCCCTCCCCCAAAACCCACAAATGTACAACACTACCATAGCTCTTAGGGGTGAAGGGGGCACCTACATGTGGGTACAGTGGGTTTTAGAGGCCTCCCATTTACCAGCACAAGTGTTACAGGTGGGAGAGGGATGGGCCTGGGTCTGCCTGCCTGAAGTGCACTGCGGTACCCACTAAAAGTGCTCCAGGGACCTGCATACATGCAGGCCTCTAGGACTGGTTGCTGCTATATAACCTTGGCACACCAGTTGACACCTGAAGACTAATCTCTATGAAAATGTCCTTTATTGGAATAACCGCCTTTACTCACAGTTAACTGCAGATCGGAGGTTGTGCCCCACTGGCAACGAGTCTCCCTGGTACTGAGATGAGCAGTAGGTCAGAACTGGCAGAATGCTGTACAATGCCCTCATTCAGCCACATTCAAGGGAAGAACTAAGTTGTCTAACGTGGCTAACACAGGAAAGGGAACTAAAATTGTCTTACAAAAATGGCCACTATCGCATGGACTACAACAGGAAACACAACAGGGCACACTCTGACCTAGTAGGCAGGGGGAAAAGCACCATGGGAGAAGAGCCTACCA